>NC_084605.1:39884194-40604194 GCF_033807715.1 Cololabis saira
GATGAAGGTGATGGTGATGATGATGATGATGATGATGATGATGATGATGATGATTATGGTGGTGATAATGATGATGATGATGGAGGTAATGATGATGATGATGATGATGATGATGATGAAGGTGATGATGATGATGATGATGATGATGATGATGATGATGATGATGATGATGATGATGAAGATGATGATGATGATGATGATGATGATGATGATGATGATGATGATGATGATGATGATTATGATGATGATGATGATGATGATCATCTTTGTCCATGTTGCAGCATCCTTTGCCGGACACCGGAACCTGCAGCGTGGGAGTGAGGGGGGCAGGGTAACAGCCCGGGCAGGCGGGGGAGAAGGTTTGTCCGTCAAGACTCCTCTCCTTGGCCCTGCCCCTTTTCAACCCTTCCCCGACCCTGCACCCCAACCTGGGACTTGATGATTGGGCCGGAGCTTCGGGAGCTGCGTGCTGGCCTGCGGTCCCCACCCCTGGTCATCCCGTTGCTGCTTCCACCTGCCTGCTGTGCTGTTGCCGTCCCTGACCCACCAGTCTGGCCCTCGGCAGGAGGGTCCCCCCTTACGAGCCTGGTCCTGCTCAAGGTTTCTTCCCTCCTAAAGGGGAGTTTTTCCTTGCCACTGTTTGGTTTAAGGTTTTTCTCCCACTAGGGGAGTTTTTACCTGCCATTGTTTATGTAATAACTGCTCGGGGGTCATGTTCTGGGTATGGGTCTCTGGAAAGCGTGGAAAGAGACAACTCTGTTGTATTAGACGCTATATAAATAAAATTGAATTGAATTGAATTGAATGATGATGATGATGGTGGTGGTGATGATGAAGGTGATCAAGGTGATGATGATGATGATGATGATGATGATGATGATGATGATGATGATGATGATGATGATGATGATGATGGTGGTGGTGGTGGTGGTGGTGATGATGGTGATGATGATGATGATGATGATGATAAGGATGGTGATGATGGTGGTGGTGATGATGATGAAGGTGATGATGATGATAAAGATGATGATAAGGATGGAGATGATGGTGGTGGTGATGATGATGATGATGATGATGATGATGATGATGAAGGTGATCAAGGTGATGATGATGATGATGATGATGATGAAGGTGATCAAGGTCATGATGATGGTGGTGGTGGTGATCACAATCCTGGAAAAAACATCAACAAATGACACATGTAACTTCCAGGCTGAATTATGGTCCCGCGTTAAATCGACCCAGAGCCTACGGCGAAGGGTACGTGGCGATGCGCGCCGTACGGTGTGCGTCGCCGCGTACCGTACGCCGTAGGCTCTGCGTTGGTGTAACGCGGAACCATAAATCAGCCTGGAAGTTACACGTGTCATTTGTTGATGTTTTTTCCAGGATTCTGATTGGCTGGCATGATGCTCTCAGCGTAAAACAACTCTTTCTTTCTCAGAATAGAAGGGAAAAACATGAAAATTGATGTGCAGGAAATTCACCCACTAATGTTGTGTAATTAACAAGGATACAGTGGTGTTTCTGCCTTAAGAAATGTTGCAGATATCATTGTGAAAATCACCGTTAACGTCAAAACGGACAGTAATTAGAATACATCCGTGTGTCCGATCCTCCGTTATCCAATGGGACTGATGCTCTCAGCGGCTGGAAGCGACGCGGCCGGGTTACATTAGAATCTGTTGAGAGCCCGCTGCGTCGGTGCATGACGCTGAGGGCGACCTTGTGCGTCATAAACTGACGCCTAAGGGCCCTGACCAAGCGTCGGTTTTTGACGAGCTGGGAGTGAGAATGTGTTGGTTTTACGGTGGTATACCGGCGGTTTAAAAAACGGTCTGCAAAAGACTGGCCAATGTTTGGCCTAATGTTTGGACGTCACAGAGCGTGTTTGAGCTTCAGGACTTTCATCCAGGACACTCAGATTTGTATCCCGTGAAGGATCAATATTTGTAAATGTGTGTCCTTCCCTTCAGTCAATGATTGGTCAGAATCTTGAGGCCAAAACTACTTAGTGACATTTAGGAAAACCTTTCTTTAGAAGCCTCATTTTAGCAGATAAACAATGACAGCATAAGGCATAAATCAATAATATCGTAGGCGTTGATGGGAGCCCTGCCTGTACTAGACCTCATCATTGATTCACAGGTTACTAAAGTCTACAGGTCAATTTACACATATCTGCCAAATCAGGCAAATACATTTCTAGATTTACATAATATATTTTGACATATTAGGACCATAAAAGTACAGTTAAAGAACTGTAGAACAATTTTTGTAATATTTAGCTCAGAGGGTCCTTCTTTAGGCTTGGAGGTTTTGTCCCTTTTACAAAACTGCCTGACACTTACCAAAAACCAGCTTTAGCTGGTGCAGTTGAATGCTGTGGCATAATGCCTGTGGTGCAGGACACTATGGCCAGTGCCTGCTCTAGGATCTGTCTAACCGAGGGGCCATCACAGGCCTATCACTGGGCCACATTTTAAGCAGAGGGGCCATATATTTGTCCAACATCCTTTCAAACTATCTGTGTTTTGGTGAGGCGTATACATTTCACCAGTCAAACATTAATAAAAGGTTGTTACTAAGGGTGCTTTCACACCTGTCCCGTTTGGAGCAGTTGTTCTGAAACAGGGAGCGTTTCCCCCTAAAGATCAGTTGGTTTGGTATATGTGATCTCCTTGGAGAGGTGGTCTCGGCTCGCTTCCATTCCAGACCTGGAGCGGTTCGTTTGCAGTGAGAACATAATCCACACAGCAACCTACACAACTCACGCATAACTGTGGTTCAATGCTCCATAGTTGTTGTTTTTCCCGGGGTACGGAAGAGGAAACTCCTTCCGTGTTCATTTCTGACCAATGAGAGAACAGTTGGTTCATGGCATTTGTTAACAGCTTTGAACCACTACAGACGGTTGCCTTGTGAACACAAACGCCACAAACGAAAAATGAAACAACTGAATCGATTTAGCCCCTGAATTGGAACAAAACAAATGGGCCACAGGTGTGAATACACCCTAAGACAAAACAAGATTTGGTGCTCATGTGGTCCTGAGGGGAGGTCATCTTATATTTGGGCCAATACATTAGTTCAATATTAATTACAATGAAACTAAAAATTTAAAAACATAAAACTTCTAGGAGTCACTTCAATTAGCCTTTTTTTCTCTCAAACAAATCATAAATTATTCTTTTTCTTACATTGAATAAGAATTGTAGCTTCTTATTTGAACGCTCAAAAACTCACAAGAGGAAAGAACCAAGAAAACTAGTAGATGGTATTTAAATATGCTCCTTCCACCAGCTTGAAATCAGCTGGAACCATCTGTATCTTACAGAGCTGGTTTTCACCTGCAACCTATTTAACTAATTGGATGTATGTTCATAATTTAATGCATCACTCATTGATACTTTGCATCATTAGTATTGGTATTAACGTGTAAATTGGAAAAAGAGCTATGTGCTTCCTAGACAGCGATAATGATACTAGAATTCATTTAGGAGAAACAGAATCGTTCAAGTAGCACTGCCACACATCTGCACCCTCAAGTCTTACTTTCCCATGACCTTACACATTAGTTTCCAAACAGATGAAATTGCAAATACAAGCATGTATAGTGACAATTGCATAATTCCCCTCGCTTGTGTGGCAATATCGTTTCAGTGTGCCACAAAAACATGAAATGAAGTCAGGTAAAAAGCAATCTGCTGCCTTTTCGGCCTGTGTTTACTGAGGTGTCATTCACATTTCCACTCTGCTGTTCAAACAAACCTAAACATGAGAAACAGCAGGAGGCATAACGGATAATCATGAAGTCTCCTGCTGCCGTGCATATTTCATCTGAGTGAATCAAGACCAATTCTATATTTGCCATTCATCGAGATTTATAAAAGTACGTTAAAGTGATTTGTTTTACCTCAAATAAAACAAATCTGCATCTTGAATAGGTCTTGGTTGAAGAAAAGGGCTAAATCGGAGTATTTCCACTGTAAACCTTGAGTGCATTAAACTCTGCTAAGTTTATGTAAACTGCTATGGATATTGTGGTTCAAGTTACATGAGAATGCTCTGTTTCTTTTCTCTGCATCTCCCTCTCCACCATAAGCGCTGCCAGGTTTCATATATGTGCCTGACCAGTAACCATGTTTTAGTAACAAACAACCAGTAAAAGGATATGCTTATGGTTTGCCTTTTTTTTGCCATAACAAAAAAATGAAAGCAAAAGAAAAATACATGACATTCAATAGAATTTTTACAACAAACCCACAGAACAGCACTAAAGAAAAACAACATTACTGTGCCAAGACAGAGTCTCAGACGATGAGAGTAGCTGGCGCTGTTTAAAAGGAAAGATCAGGAAATGTTATATGCCCTTGTCGACTTAAGGTGATGCCTCCTATCAATAAAATTCTTTCACCGCCATCATCAACACAATTTGAGATAAATATAGACCACACAAAGTCAAGAGCGTCTCAGAGTGAGCAACTTGTTATACAAGATCACTTTACTGAAAAAACACTTAGACTCCTTGAACATTAGCTGATTTAAAGCCTCATATAGCAGATACTGAACTCACAGACTAGTCGAGGGGGGAATTGATGAGCCGTCAGGGATTTCCAACTGCCACAAGATATTTAAAATGCTTGACAACTGGAGCCATTGGTGGAAAAAGAAACAAACAGTTTTTAAAGTAATTGCAACAGTAGAGAAATTTGCAGCTACTCATCAAATGAGCGCTCGGAGCTAGCTCCAAAATGAGTTAATCTTCATCAACCTCAACATTAAAATGTCCAATTCTACAGCAGAAATAAGTTACACATATTTACAGCCTGCTTTAAAATCAGTTTTGGTCTTTGGAAATAAAATTTACAACTGTACAGAGGGTGAATTTGTATGCACAGCAACAACAAAAATTATATAAAGCAACTACATTCCTGTCTATGGTGTTAACATTTAGCTGTCATCATGTGAGCTGCTTACAATACATCATTTATGGTCAACTTGGTATCTGAGCTGTTAAGAGCTGAGAAGGTATAACCACTCTTATTTTAAAGATATTATCTTGGAGTGCTTCTAATAATACTAACACACGGCAGTGACATTTTCTGAGCTGGCCTGGGAGGGTCCGGGCCTAAGGTGGCTCACCTGAAGCAGGTAGCCAAAGGCTAATAGCGCTAGTAGACTTCAGCTCACCCTTTGGCTGGTGCAGCGAGTAGCCATCTGTTCCTGCACCTGACAGCCACCGTCACTGTCACAACAGTCTGACCGCTGCTGCCGGTTGCTCCAACTAAAGGCTATAGTTCTGCGTCAAAACGACGCTGTGCCTACGGCATGTGGTACACGTCGACACAGACCACACGCCGTCACTGACGCCGTCACTGACGCCGTCACTGACGCCTCCGTCACTGACGCCGTCACTGACGTGCACCCCCCAAAAATTGTAACTACGCGTCGAGACGCAAGACCACACGCAGACCGAGAGGCTGTGATTGGTTTGCTTGGTAGCAACACATTTCCGGTTTCCGGTTTGAAGCAGTCGTGAACTTTCAGCGCTCTTTGCTTCGTGTATGTGTGATTTTTTTGGTTTTGTTTTTTTGTACAATAGTTGTCCTTATCTCTTTGATTCACTGTGACCGGAAAGAGTCGGATAAACCATTCAGGAAAAGATTGCGAATTAGCGGTCGCGGGGGGAACTGCACCACGGAGAAATGGAGTGACGGAGAAGTCCGAAGGTTCAGGACGGCGTCATGGTGACGGCGTAGGCACGGCGTTGTTTTGATGCAGAACCATAACTCAGGCTTAAGCCACCAAACTGGGCTTCAGCTAGCCCTGGTTGTTTGGGTAGTCATGGATGCCTGTGGTAGCATCAGCAGAGCTCAGCTACAGCTCTGGTAGTCTACGTAGTTTCAGATCTCATTTCCCTGGAGACATTTGAAACCAGGGTGGATGGACAGATTTGAAGCCAACCAAAGTTACAAAAAGCATGTGATGGTGACCTTAGTTAACATAAGGTATCGGGAATTTCAGCAGCTAACTTTTGGTATTGAGGTAAGCGGTAAGTGTTTTCCAACTAAGGGCTTGGCTGTCAACGCCCAATTTTTGAGGCCAGTTGGGTAATGAAGAAGCTCTCAGCTCATGTAGTTGTGAAGAAGTCATGTAGCCACCAAAATGATGTCAAGACTCTCGATGAAAACAGGGCAAGTTGTCTGAACAGTACAGCTGGTAATGAAAGTCATGTAAAACAAAAGGTATGTTCCATTTGCGGGGGTTATGGGTAGTTTTTCAGGGGCCCCATCATTGATGTGTGTCCCCATTACCAGGAACGGACTTGTAAAAGAGTGGCCTTCAGGAACCTTAATGGGCCAAAACATGTTCCTGCAGTAGATGTACTACAGGGCCTACAGGAACTACCCAGGTGTCTCTGCTGATCAGTATTTCCAAATTATGTATAGCTTATTCACATGAACACAAATCACATGAGCACAACTCATTATAACCATTTGGACCACAAAAAATTAGCTGCAAGTACATTTGATGAAGAGGGAGGTTACAAAATAAAAACAATAGATGGCCCAACGACTCAATCCAGGCCTTGTTACGTTATTACACCAATAAAAGGTCTAGCGGGGGATTTTCTTTTGACCATCTTGGAGTATGTTAAAAAGCAAACAAAAAAGCAAGAAACATCTCTTTCCTTTTCTGTTTACTTGCTTCCTCTTCTCTTCCTTCTTTTGCTGCATTCTTGTCTTCATTTCCTTTTATTCTGCTGGCTGTTTGTGAACAGCAAAAAATATCACGTGTCAGCAGCGCTATTTGTTTGAATGACGGTTCTTGCGTGGCGCTACAGTGTAATGGAGACCCGCTGGCTGAAGAGGCTGAAGAGGCTGAAGAGGGGGTTAGAGGTTCCAGGCTGGAAAGTCAACCCTGAACCTCGGCTAATGGAAATGCACCTTAAAAGGAGCCTCATCAATAGACTCTTTCATCCTCTCTAGCAGAGATGTGACTCTATCGATCACCACTTCTATTCCTACACTGCCAGTCTGTGGCAGTATATGATGTCCATCAAATCAGCCCACTTTCTATTTTTGGTTTTGCACTATTCTGTCAGTTGTTACCTGCGGTTTTTCTTTACTTGCACCATAGCTTCTTGCTTTTAATCCATTGCTGCTCTGCCATCCTCAGAAACCCCTTTTTGTGACCAAACACTTGCTCATTTTTCACTGCTTTATCAAGTTCCATTTACACCTCTTCTATGTTAATGATCCCAAGGAAGTCCTGCATCTCGTGGTTTATCCAAGGAGATTGTACTCAAGTCATCCCAAGTCCTTACCAATAAACAGTTTATTTGGGTCCTACATTTGTCAGCACGTTGTACAGAAATGATAGTTTTTTGTTGACCAAACAATGGACTGCAGTGTTTTCAGCTCCACCTCAAACGTACCATAGCACTAGTTTTGGTATGCAAACACAAGGGAGCCAAACAGTGGGACATTAAAAAAAAAGGTTATTCTGGTACTCTTTCCAACTTTGAGAATGAAAATGCAGAAAAATGCATTCCTTACTGACATAAACTCTTCCGTACTGCACAGTGGAAGAAATGTGGCTTTTGACACCCCTGAGAATCTGACTGACAGGTGCAGACAGGAACTGTGGAAACAAGTGGGCAGAAGTTACTCCAGCTTTAATGTGAGGGGGGGGTGAACACCACCACAGCTGTGGCAAATCTGTGGGATTTTTGAGCTCAAAGGCATTGACTTTTGAAGGTTGCACAAGGGAGGTTGTGTGCTCGTTGTTCTTAAATCAAAGAATAAATGTCATCTTGATTGTAGTCTACAGCAGAAAGGCGTCTGGGCAGTTTGTGGAGAGCTTACTCATACAGTCAACAAAAAAATGTATTTAAGATGCTGGTATTTTATACCCATTTGCTTCTTTAAGCAATTATTGGAAAACAATTAATGTATCCATATGCATTGAAGATGTACTCAGTTAGCCTGCTAAAATTATTTTAATCAAAAATTACATTAATTAAATT
The DNA here is from genome assembly GCF_033807715.1 of Cololabis saira. NCBI lineage: Eukaryota > Metazoa > Chordata > Actinopteri > Beloniformes > Belonidae > Cololabis > Cololabis saira. The sequence goes on from NC_084605.1 coordinate 39,892,227, forward strand.
CCTAATAATTATAATTCTTTAAAAAAAATCCAAGTCTGCATTTTGGAAATAAATTTGTCAAGCCAAACTACAGAGCTCCATATGAAATCAAAATCTAATGCTTTTTAAAATTAAATGTGGTCATACGGCAACATTATTCTTTACCTCCTTTATTTTGCATTTGGATACTTTAATATAAACTTGTGTTTTATTATTGTTTTTCCTTTTTCCGATTTATTTTAATTAAAATAAACCTTTTTTCAGCAGACTCTGATACGATCAAAGGAAAAACATACACACTTTCAAAGTTACGGGGGGGAAATCCCTCAGAAGTCCTCTGACAGTAGTCCACACTGATGTGAAGATAAACTCAATATGTTTGAGAGAAATGAGGCTTGGAAGGATCTGATCAGACAGTACATTTGGATTTGGGTTTTTCACATTGTTTAGCTTGGCTGAAATTGTCTTGATCCTATTACAAATCCACTCCTAGCTCCCTGTGCTCCGGCGAATGAAAGGACGAGAGGTGGTGGGTCGAATCCCCAGGAGGCGAGACACCTGAGCAGGGAGGTGTGTGCCCTGGAGAGCTCTCGGGTTCCAGCTAAAACACAGACTATTTAAGAAGGAATAATAAAAATGCCTGACCCTGTTAAATATAAGGGCAAGTATTCTCCCAATGGTCGCATATAGAAACATGAAGGAATTCAGTCATTGACTTGGTTATGCTTGAGCTCGCATCATATCCACACTGCCTGCAGCCACAGAAGATTGCATTTCCTAAGCTTCCCAAATGCTACAGGCTAGACGGTGTGAAATGGCAAGAATGTTCCAATTTCATTTGACATAATGGGGGGGATTGTTTCATTTCAATCTCTCTTTCTTTCTCTCGCACACAAATACCGACGGACAGGGTGGCAGTCCATCGAGACGGGCAGTAAAAATGGCAAGCAGTTGTTTATTTCCTTTTTCTTCCCCCTCCACGTCGGTTTGCAGACGGGTGTAGCGTGTGATAGGCAGCTCTGGCCTCGGGATCTTTGAGCAGATAATAACTGTCTGTCTGAGAGGGAAGTCTCATGCCAAATGTGCTAAATTCATTACCTGGGACCATTATTCAATTACTCCACTCTATTAGGACATCAATAATTTGCAGCAGCAGTGCACTAAAACCAAGATAAAGATGAGCAGCCCGCTCATGGGGAGAATCCTTCTTCAGTAAGGATGAAAGGCTGATTACAGCACATGGAAAAATGCAGTTTTTAACCTTTTCTTTGTTTCAGACCTGATTGGTTTTTCCAATGTACAATAAATGAAAAGGTGACTTTGCTACGATAGCAACATAAAACATTACAAATGAGATAAAACTGGAACAATAAAATGGTCACAAAAAAACAACCAGATGAGTGAAGAGTTACTGGATACAAACACATAATCAAGGTATTTTTTTATGTAGAATGATGGAAAAACAAAGACCTTTGATCATTACATTGTGGAGGAAATTAGATTCAAGGTACAGATCTGTGTGTGTTTTGTTTTGTGTTGTCTTATTCAATTCAAGTCACTCACATCCTCATTCAGTTCCTTGAAACCGTATATAGACAATACCAATCTAATCCAGTTCACTCAACAGATTGCACATTTACTTCGACTTCTTCCTCCTTGAGTTTAATTGAATTTGTTCATATACATCCATTTTTGCATTTCAGATCTGCAACATATGCCATGAACAGTTAGGTGCTGACAAGGAAGTGAAAACTAAATAACGGCCTTATTTCACAGGAGTGATGTCAACATATGATTGAGATGATGATGCAGTGCAAAAGCAGTAGCTGTGAGTTTTTGTGGAGTTGAAGCAGACGGGGTGGTTCACGTTTCATGATAGAGAGAAGCCGGTTGAGGTGGTTTGGGAATGTGGTGAGGATGTGCCCTGGACGCCTCCATGGGGGAGGTGTTTCAGCCATGTTCAACTATGAGCAGGCCCTGGGGAAGACCCAGGACACACTGGACAGATAATATCTCTCAGCTCAGCAATCTCCTGGACTAGCAGGAGGAGGTGACGGGGTGATCACCTCCCTGGCCTCTCTACTTAGGCTGCTGCCCCAGTGACCCAACCTTGGATAAGCAGAGTTAATCACTGGATGGAAGGAAGAGTGTAAAGAGGAAGTCTGCAAACCTTGGCTGCAGCTCCAAATAGAAAATGCTACTTAAATGTTACTGTACAAAAAAAGAGTCCTTATGTTAAATTTGATCAAACACATCAGTATTTTTTTGAAAGAAGTGGAGCAAAGCTCAAAGGACCGCGTCCCCAGAAACAGCTCCAAAAGCGAGGTTTTGTCGTTTACACTTCTGTGATGGAGACATTCATGCATACGGGCTACATAGTTCATGATGCTTGCTCTGGGAACGTCCGTGCATTTCTTAACAAGACCACGACATGGTGTAGGAGGAAGAAGGTACAGTCACTGGACAGACCTGTCCCAAAGCCTGTCCAAAGACCTGTCTCAAGACCTGTCCCAAAGCCTGTCCCAAGACCTGTCTCAAGACCTGTCCCAAAACCTGTCCCAAGGCCTGTCCCAAGACCTGTCTCAAGACCTGTCCCAAAGCCTGTCCCAAAGCCTGTCCCAAGACCTGTCTCAAGACCTGTCCCAAAACCTGTCCCAAAGCCTGTCCCAAGACCTGTCTCAAGACCTGTCCCAAAGCCTGTCCCAAGACCTGTCTCAAGACCTGTCCCAAAGCCTGTCCCAAGACCTGTCTCAAGACCTGTCCCAAAGCCTGTCCCAAGGCCTGTCCCAAGACCTGTCCCAAGGCCTGTCCCAAGACCTGTCCCAAGACCTGTCCCAAAGCCTGCCCCAAGACCTGTCTCAAGACCTGTCCCAAGGCCTGTCCCAAGACCTGTCCCAAGACCTGTCCCAAGGCCTGTCCCAAGACCTGTCCCAAGACCTGTCTCAAGACCTGTCCCAAGACCTGTCTCAAGACCTGTCCCAAGACCTGTCTCAAGACCTTACCTGTCCACAACACAGAATACGAAACAAAAAACACCCTAACCACAATCGTCATCGCGTCATCGCGTCAGGAAGCCAATCAGCACAGAGCCTCATTATCATAGCTCCGCCCACTCAGAATCCCTCATAGATAATGAGGTTAGAGAATGGGAAGATAAAGACATGGTTTAGAGGCTGCATTTCTCATTTATTTAGAAAAAACAATCAAAAGCTTGTTTTTAAGACATTCAAGGCCTGTTTAAAATAGGGATTAAATGCCATAATAGGTCCCCTTTAACAAAATAAATTAAGTTGGTGAGGGGAGTTAAACGGTGGGGAATAAGTCTTATTTGAAAATGTATGATTCAATAATCTTATAAAGCAAATGAATCTATGAAAGTGCCCCGGCTCTCTAACTTGAGATTTTTTGTATTAATAAGATAAAGCAAATATAAATAGGACAGTGACTCAGTGGATATGGATGTCGGCAAAACACGATATCTCTGATGTGACAACTTTAACCCTGAATTTACCCATCTGCTAGTTTATGTCATCCTGGAAACACATGAAAGGCGAAGCAAAGGAAGCAAGAGGCCGAGGCTGGGTAATGGTGCCCCCTCACATGGATCCAAGACCTGTCTCAAGACCTTTCCCAAAGCCTGTCCCAAGACCTGTCTCAAGACCTGTCCCAAAGCCTGTCCCAAGACCTGTCTCAAGACCTGTCCCAAAGCCTGTCCCAAGGCCTGTCCCAAGACCTGTCCCAAGGCCTGTCCCAAGACCTGTCCCAAGACCTGTCCCAAAGCCTGCCCCAAGACCTGTCTCAAGACCTGTCCCAAAGCCTGTCCCAAAGCCTGTCCCAAGACCTGTCCCAAGGCCTGTCCCAAGACCTGTCCCAAGACCTGTCTCAAGACCTGTCCCAAGACCTGTCTCAAGACCTGTCTCAAGACCTTACCTGTCCACAACACAGAATACGAAACAAAAAACACCCTAACCACAATCCTGTACCATGCATGCGTTAAAACATGTTTGCAGGAACAATGGGATAAACTAAAAACTGTCACACTTCATTTATTGGGAGACTGAAAGCCAGATCATCTTTAAAGCAACAACAACATTACGAAATGGTAAAAACTGTTCTCTCCCAACTTTTTTTAAATGTGTTGCAGGCCTCAAATGCTAAAACAGATAGTTATTAAAGGGGACCTATTATGAAAAACAGCAGTCACACACTGGAACCATCTCCCCCTTGTCTAGTTGCAATAATCAAGGTGTCCAATTTTAAAAGGAGAAAGAAGGAAGGAAGTTATGATCGGTCCTAGGTATATATTATGATTATGTTGCAAATTGTAAGTATATTATAAATTGAATAGTAATATGGAGTGCGACTGCTGATTTGAAAGAGCTGTAACTATTAGCTATTGTTGAAAAGTTGCAGTTGAATGGATGTTGGGATGGTTCCGATGTAAAACCTTGTGGTTTTGTTGTTGCAACTATTTTTGTTCATAAGTGGATACAGATCTGGTGATAGTAGCAAATATTGTTACTTAAGATGTTGATGTTTTTGGTTGGTTATTTAATCTTTTCTTTTGTTTTTGTTTTAACTTATTCTTTTAGGAATTCTAGTGAATGTTTTCACCCTTTTTTGATTTGTGATTATTGTAATCTTTTGTATGTCTTTGTGTGTTAACCCCAGGAAAGACTGGTGAAGACTAATGGGGATCCTTATCAAATGAACAAATAAATAAATAAATCAGCCTTAACTCCACCGGGTGGAGCTTCCACCATTTTTTTGTATCGGTGTAGCGCGTCATTCTCGTCATCGCGTCATCGCGTCAGGAAGCCAATCAGCACAGAGCCTCATTATCATAGCTCCGCCCACTCAGAATCCCTCATAGATAATGAGGTTAGAGAATGGGAAGATAAAGACATGGTTTAGAGGCTGCATTTCTCATTTATTTAGAAAAAACAATCAAAAGCTTGTTTTTAAGACATTCAAGGCCTGTTTAAAATAGGGATTAAATGCCATAATAGGTCCCCTTTAACAAAATAAATTAAGTTGGTGAGGGGAGTTAAACGGTGGGGAATAAGTCTTATTTGAAAATGTATGATTCAATAATCTTATAAAGCAAATGAATCTATGAAAGTGCCCCGGCTCTCTAACTTGAGATTTTTTGTATTAATAAGATAAAGCAAATATAAATAGGACAGTGACTCAGTGGATATGGATGTCGGCAAAACACGATATCTCTGATGTGACAACTTTAACCCTGAATTTACCCATCTGCTAGTTTATGTCATCCTGGAAACACATGAAAGGCGAAGCAAAGGAAGCAAGAGGCCGAGGCTGGGTAATGGTGCCCCCTCACATGGATCCCCAGTGAACAGCAGGAAACAAAGTTTTGAAAGTGGAAGCGGAGGGGGGCCCACACGACCCCACTGCTGAAGGAGCCACACAATTTCATGGCATATTTTCAGCAGATGTGTCTGCGGTAACTCATGCGAGGGCTCAGTTTGGCCACTGACAGCGGTGATGGATAGAGCCAGAGTCCCATGGTGACAAAAAAATACTTTGTGTGCTCTTCACGCTTACTTCCAAGATGAGGAAGAGTGATACTTTTCAGAAAAACAACACTGAAAGCTGAAAGCCTCTCTCATAATGTTCTGTGATCAGAATCTGACAGTTGAACAAAAAGGGTTTGTGGGAGAACAAAGTGGAAGCTGCACCGCCGTCACAACCGCACAAAGTCTTAAGCCGGAGATATACTCTACGCACGTAACCTGCGTAGCCTGCGTAGCCTGCTTTGTGTCTGTTCATGCTCCACTGCGTACGTCGCGTAACACCCGAGTAGAGCCTGTCATACCGATGGTGACCGATAGGGGGCAGTAAGCAGAGCAACAGTTGGAAAAGCTACTTATATTAAGTAGCAGAAGTAGTAGCAGCAGCAGCGGTAGCAGATTAGAAAAACGAACACTTTTACAGGACAATATTGGATGATGTAGGAGATTATAACATCGTGTGAATGTGTATGAGTGTGTATGAATGTTTGTGGTGGTCGGAGGGGCCGTTTGGCGCGATATGGCAGCCACGCTCCCGTCAGTCTGCAGGGCAGCTGAGCTGCGGCTACAAACGGAGCTAACACCGGGGAGAATGTGTGTGAATGAATAATGATCTCTGTAAAGCTCTGGGTGCCTAGAAGGAAGCTAAAGAAAACCATAACATTATTATTATTATTATTACTCTTTTTTTAATGTGTATTACTTATTTATATTACTGTTTTACCCCCTTCCCTGTGTGTGTGTGTGTGTACTTCTGCTACGTGAGTTTCCCCGTTGAGGGAGTAATAATAAAGGACTATTTTATCTTATCTTATTATTATTGCTTATTATCAAAAGTGGATAGTCTTTCCAGACTAATTTATCCAGCATTCTCCTCACCCATCTCAACAAGAATGACGAAACAATAAATCCAGTTAATTTTAGGTTCATATGGAGAAGTAGATGTCAATATATAAGAAAGATTAACATGGTCAAAAAATGTATTGTTCCTAATATGATTCCAAGTCATTCAATAGTATTTTTATTGAAAAACAGAGTATTTAAAATAAAATAAGTCCCGTCAATTGACTCCTGGCTCCCGGCTCCGCTTCCTCCCGGCTCCGGGAGGCACCGAGGCTCGGCGCGTACCTCCGCCGGGGGTCGGTCGCCGGGGGTCGGTCGCCGGGGCTCGGTCGCCGGGGCTCGGTCGCCGGGGCTCGGCGGCCGGGGCTCGCCATCCGCGGTACTCCCGGGGACTCTAGTCCCGCAGCACCAGTGAGTATTTTGACCGGAGAGATTATAAAATACCGGACTTCGGCATATTTTACCGGACAACGGAAACCCTGGGGGGAAGTTAAATATTGCATAAATATATGCACGGGGAACTTTCTCCAGGGGAGAGCAGCATAATCGTGCCAGCCGGGATCAGACCGGGAACAGCGATACTAGCAGACAGAGCGAGAACTGCAGGTCGCGTACGCGTTCAGTGTCTTTTTGAGAACGTGCACGTCGACGCGTCAAATGTACGCAGGATACGCAGGATACGCGAGACGTGACGTCACGCGTATCCTGCGTCTCGCGTACGCGTTCTGAACTGCAAGTATAAACGCGGCTTTACCCTCATCTGAGAGCTTTATGGACGTGTTGAATTGACGAGGAAGTGCATTGATTACTCTCAAAAGAAGACCTAAATTACATGCAGGCCACTTGCTGAATAATCCATGAGCCTAAATCACGAAGTTTTATGAAGATGGCTTCACAAATCTGAAAAACAAACAAACAAAAAACTAATAAGCAATTAGGTTTTGGAGGAAGGGTGTATAACAGGAGGTACACATGAATAATCCCCTAATTTACCTGAAAGCACTTGTCCGTTTCAGTGGAAAGGTGGGAATTTCCCCCAGGATGAGACAATAACATGCTTGAGAAGCATGATTGATGAGATTCAATGGCTGATGAAAATGAAGCAGATGTTTTCAAACTAAAACATTCATCTTGCGTTGAATCTCCACAAATGCCAACTTCAATCTCGTTTGCTCGGAGGACATTAAAAAAATAATAATAAAAGACCTCTTTTGAAATTACATCATGTAACATGTGAAGGTAATTGCTCCCCGCAGGAGGATGAATACGTTTCATAATTTTAGGCTCCAACGCTGCTAATTTGATTAATGGTCACAGAGAGGCTTTGAACATCTCTGCAGGAAGTCATCCATGCAACAAATTTTCTGATTATCTGGTCGGAATATATACGCGGAGAAGTCTGGCACGCATTTGCAGCTGATTACAGGGAATCATGTAACATGTAGAGTCTGCCGAGTCCAGAAATCCTAATGACTCTGTAATGGTCAAAGCTGCGGTCATATCTACCTTTTCCTAATCAATACCGTGCCATTTTTGCCAAGTGATGTGGACCACAGCAAACGCCTGAGAACCCCCCCAGGATGCCGTGCGATCCCCACATTCCTTGAAACACGCCTCTACTGTCCAATCATGATTCTACGGAAGAGTATCAGGGCCATGCAGGAGAAAAAATATTTGAGGGAAAGATTTTTTTTATTGTGCACTTCGAGAAAAAAGTCAAAATGTCAGTACAATTAGTACAAATTTTGTGAATAAAGTTGAAATTTCGAGAATAAAGTTGAAATACATTTCGACTTTTTTCTCTAAATTGTACTTCAACATTAATCTCGACATTTCGACTTTTTTCTCGACAGTTCGACTTTTTTCTCTAATTGTACTTCAACATTTTATCTCGACATTTCGACTTTTTTCTCAACATTTCAACTTTTTTCTCGAAGTGCATAATAAAAAAAAATCTTTCTCCTCTAAAATATTATTTTTATTTTTCTCCTGCCTGGCCCTAATACTCTTTCGTATGATTCCTTAAAGCAGTCTGATGGCCCTTTAATGCCTTTCCTCTATTTGAATTCCTTCATTTCAACCTTTTTTTTATTTTCCAAAAAGAAAGAATAATAAATGCTTGACTGAAAAGAAAGATATCCTAAAGGTTAAAGAATAAGATTAGGTTCTTCTTTGATTACCTGTTTCAGGTTACTCTTCATATTTCACACTTGGACCATTTAACAGTTTCTCTAACGGAGACTTGCTTCTGAAATCCAAAGAAGACGTGACGCTACAGATGCTGTTCGCAGCAACATCACTCACTTTAGTAAATGACCCCAAAAATTTCTGTTTTGACTTTATACACACACACAGTTACACAGACATACACACCTGCACACTCACCTACACACTCACCCCACAGTGTTGGGGGACAGATAATCACAGTAGCCTAGCTTTGATTCAGTCTCAGGGACCTGGAATGGTTGATGTTTGTGTCTCTGCCTGTTCTCGTGTTTGTTTGTTTGTTTTTCTTAGAGGTTTCAAAGGCTTGCATTTCCCTGTTCTTCTCATTTCAGACTAGCAGCGGATGTCACCCCCCACCCCCTTCCCCTTCACATCCCCTTCATATATATATATATATATATATATATATATATATATATATATATATATATATATATATATATATATATATATATATATATATATATATATGTATATATATATATATGTATATATTAATAAAATAAATATATATGATATATATTATATATTAAAAATGCATATATGCCTTAGGTTTTTACCTTCCTGGTATTAACCATTAATATATAAGCAGACAAAAAAAAAAAAAAATGACCCCAAAAATGAAAAGTCCTCTTATATCATGATTTTACCGAATGAGTCATGTGACCAAGTCCACCGAGGAAGCTTGTTAGGTGGAGTGAGACAGTTCAACAAAGCACTTTGAAGAAAATGAAGCAACAGCGGCGGTGTAACCGTGACCACGACTGGTTAGTGGCTGGTCATGTACACCCCCCCTGAGGTGCATTTCCATCCTCTGCGGTGTCCGCGAGCCTGACAGTCGACTTGTATAACCCCCTGGTGGGGGTCACATGTGTGACGTTGCCCTGCAATTTGGGATAAAAAAAACATTATTTTTTTTTGGTTTCCCATGGCACATCATAGCATTTCCAAGGACTTTTGAGGTATCAGCTGCACAAAAATATTGAATTTTCTCTGGAAAATGTTGCAACGACCGCAGTAAACTGTAACCACGATCAAAGCTAAATCTGTTACACAGTCAAAATTGAATTTAAAGTTGTTTAGTTTAATTCTCCAGTGTTTTGTGAAAGCAACACAACACTCTTTAACTAGAACTAACTGAATTGCCTTCATGGCAAAAGCTCACCAAACTTTGAAGTAGCTATATTATGCTCATTTCCAGCCATTTAATTTTAACTTTCGTAGTTCTGCACCAAGCATTCCTTAAAAAGTGTGTAGATATTTCTAAACAATGAAACGTGAGTATCATAACGGCAAGGTTCTTCCTGGAAACAGCTAATGGCTCATGACCATATGCAGCTCCTGTTGCCAGTCAGGTCCATCCATTATCTATACCTGCTTGTTCCTGTTCAGGGTCACAAGGGTCTGCCGGAGGCCAAAGGCAAGGTCACAACCCAGACAGGTCACCAGTCCATCGTAGGGCTGCATATCAACAAACAACCGCAGTCTCCTATGTCTGATTTAGACTCAACTCTTAACCTTACGGATATATTTTAATACTGTTGGGGGGGAGGCCAGAGTCTAGGTCAAGCCACCTGGTCGAGCTACCGTCTAATATTTTATATTTAAAAGTTCTCTAACCTGCACTGGCCTCCAGCTCGTGCCTTGCAGACATCCTCAGCCGCCCGGATGAGCCGTCCAGTGTGATGTGGATCTACGAGCCGCATTTTTGTTACGTAACCAAAATGCAAACCACGCCCACAACTATAAAAGCGTGTAACTGCATGCGAGCGTCCGACTATCGTAGCACTGCGCGACATCGGACGCTCTCTGTCCATCTCCCTCCAGCAGCTGCCACTTTATTGACGTTTTTGTAGTGAAATGAGGAGGAATCATAGAGCTAACTTCTCATTTCAACTAACTGGATCAGCCGTTCCTCATCCATGACAGTTTCCTACAGTGCTTTCAACCGGCTTTCAACGCGAGCGACAGGAAGAAAATAGAAGCAGGGCGTCCGACAAATGTTCAGCTCAAAACGGCGCGGCGCGGCGTGCTGCGTCGCTGCAGCCAGTTAGGACAGTCCAATAGAAAATAAAGCAATGGAATTGATTTTGTCGCTGACGCTCGCTCGCATAAAGCCTGAATTATGGTTCCACGTTACACCAACGCAGAGCCTACGCCATAGGGTAAGGCGTAGCCTACGGTGCACATCACCGCGTACCCTACGCCGTAGGCTCTGTGTTGGTGTAACGTGGAACCATAAATCAGCCTTAACTCCGCCGGCCGGAGCTTCCACCATTTTTTCGTGGCGGTGTATCACGTCATTCGCGTCAGGAAGCCAATCAGCACAGAGCCTAATTATCATAGCCCCGCCCACTCAGAATCCTGCATAGATAATGAGGTTAGAAACGGTAAAGATAAAGACATGGCTCAGAGGCTGAATTTCTAATTTATTTAGAAAAAACAATCAAAAGGGTTTTTTTATTGCATGAAAATGGTAATTTTTACTCATTTTTCTCATTCTCAGAGAGTGAATTGTGGCCATTTGTCCACTCAGGCACCAACCAATACAAACACAGCAGACAAATTACTGAATTATGGTTACAGTACCTTAAAGTCTTGCTGCACTGTTGCACATTTTTTGTATTTATATTTACAGAGTCTATTTTATTTTGTACTATTTTATTTTATACTTATTCTACTTTTTACTTAAATTTATTTTGAAGGAAAACACCACTCCGTACTGCTTTTAATTTTGTTGTATGCCTCGTACTGTATAATGACAATAAAACGTCTGAACCTGAAAAAATCAACTAAAAAAGAGCGCAATACCATAGCATTGTATTAGTTGAAATAAACTCCATGCACTCAGTAAACATATAAGTTGAAAGCTCATCGGTCTCCTATAAAGATGTACTAAAGTCTGTGCAGTCTGCTCCTAGGTCTGGTCGGTAATCTTTCCAAATCTACTCGTCCACAGACCCTCCACTTTGCATAAAACTGCATCCCTGCGATGATAAGGTTGGATAGCTCCCCATAAAGTTCCCCTGTCAACCCACCCTGCTCCCCTTCAGCGGGGGGTAATCAGCTGAGCCGGGGAGCTGAGGGAAGCGTCTGGGCCGGGCCGAGGACGGAGACGGGGCCGGACTGGACAGAGGGAAGATGGGGTGCAGCCAGACAGGAGACAGAGGCTCACTGTAATCACAAGGAGATGACGACTGCACCCCGGATTAAGTTTCAAATGACACACGAAAAAAAGGGGAGATGGGGGAGGAAGAAATAGGATAGAGGAACGACAGTCTGCTGACGACTTGGGCTAGCACTTAGTAGAGTAAGAGTAGTGGAAATTAGTGGAAAAGAGGCTATCAATGTCAATTATCAGTCAAAAGGCAAAGCGTATAGAAGCAGGTTTTTCTCCTCTGTTCATCTTAATGCCTGGATTGAAGGTTCAAGGCTTTGGGAGGATGAGTAAAAAAAAAAAAAAAAAGAATTTCAGGGGTTCATGAAAGGACAGCCTGGGAGGATTAAAAAGACGAAGAAAAAAATAAAATAAAATAAAAACCTGGTGCCGCTTCCTTACATAAATCACAAAATGCACAGTAAAATCACCTAATACAGGATTAAGGCTTATTTTCTCAAATTAAACTGTGGATCTTGTGTGTAAAATGTCCACTAAGCTCCCTTATTTAGCTCCAACAGCAGAGGGAAAGTGAGGGAAAGTGAGGAACACCGAGTCACACGGTTCAGAGAAAAACATCCAGCTCTCCACAGACACTGCTTTACAGATTCTCATGTTGGTTAAATTGTACCCCTCTTGACCAGTTTTGAACTTATTTACCTCGTGCACAGTTGTTGTTTTGATTAAATAATGAACAGTAGTGTATTCCTAACTTGGCAAAAGAACAGCTCAGCCGTGGTGGTTGTGTGAATCCAAGCGAGCTTGTGATAACGATCATTGCTGTCATTAACAAAAACAACCTTGCCTCTAGTAAACTGTGACATAAAATCAGGTTTTATCTGACGGGGACTGGAAATATGTTAATGGGAAGTGCTTTAAATCAAGAGGATTAGGTGCCATATGTGAGCTTTTCTAATCTCACTAGGGAGGGTATGTTTTACATTAGCCAAATCAAAAGGTTTGTGCAGGCGAGACGCCCCACAGGTCCGGCCTTCTGCTTGCACCAAGCGCATCATGTGTCCACTAAACGCCAGAGCCGCTCAGATGAGAAACTGGTTACACAGGAGCAGTTATATCTGCTTATATTCCATATTTTTGTTGTGCTTACATCACCTGACCCCTGTGCAAGACACAACTGAGAGATGCATTTAAATATGGAGAGTACACACATATGAATAAGCCATGTATTTTCTGCTCAAATTAACCGCATCAGAACTTGAAGGGGCCCGCTCATGTAAAAGTAACAGCATGCTCTTTATAAATATTTCAGTGAGTCTGACTTTCTCTTCAAGTTTGCTGGGAAATTTAATGAGAAAAAAACAGTTTGCACTGACAGGTCTAAAGGTCTGCAGATACACCAATGATACATCAAAGTGAAACATGAATTTTAGACACTTCTTGATAGACTCCTAAGATGAAAAAGGAATCAAAGATGAAACTTTGGATGAACTTTGAGCTCTAGAACTTACTGAATGAAAATAGTATGATTAATTGAGCAGAGCAGTGTCTTGAAGTAGCTGTTAATACGATTTATCGGTTCCTCACGCCCTTGTGGAGGAAATTTTGGAGCGTTTTTATTCACAGCATTGCATCATTTCATTGACATTTTTGAACATTCACTCATGCACAGCTCTCATGAGGTCCTAGTACAGCATTTCAGCTGGATTGAGGTCTGGACTTCAAGTGGCCCATTCCAAAACCTTGATTCTTTTCAGCCATTATGATTTAGATTTACTGGTGTTCTTTGCATCATAGTCTTGCTGTATGACCCGAGTTCGACTGAGCTTCAGCTGGAAGACAGATGGCCTCACATTTCCTTCAACACTACTCAGTTACACAGAGGAATTTAATATCTACTCAATGACTTCAGGTCCTGCAGTGGCAAACCAAGCCCAAACCATCACTCCTCCACTGCCATGCTTGATAGTGAGAAGAGGTGTTTCTTCTGAAATGCTGGTGCTGGGCGTTAAGGCCAGACAGCTTCAGTGAGGCTTGTCAGATCAGAGATGGAGCTAATGAAGGGTTTTGTTTTGTATTTTTGTTGTTTTTTTGCATGGTCTGTCGCTATTGCATGGTTTTACACTGGGGGGAGTTTGCGGCAATGTCCACACCCAACATTCACAAGTGTCTTCAATGCTTTCAACTTAATTTTTTCCCATTCCCCCTTCTGAACTTTTACCTCAGAATTGTTTATGAATTGTTTTCTTGTCCTTTCCAAACTGATTTGTGGGGCAACAATAGCTTCTATGAGTCCATTGCTTATGTCTTTCTTTTTTGGCATTGGGTTAACAAAGACACAAGTCCTCCACACTAGTAAACTGCCTAATCTTTTCTGTTTTTAAAAAACGTCTGCACTCCTGCTGTTGATCAGTTTATCACAAGCCGGTTATATCTGATGAAGGATTAAAGGGGTTTTTACTATTGCCCGAATTATGTTGTTTGGTTTTTTTTATTTCTTTTTGTTAAATAAATAATTGCAAAATTAAAAAAAAAGTAATTAATCTTAGACTTAATTTGCCTACTACTAAGACATACTAAGACCAGTTGATTATTATGTTTTAACACACACACACACAAAACATACAGTTAAGGCTGAATTATGGTTCTGCGTTAAATCAACGCAGAGCCTACGCCGTAGGGTACGCAGCTACGCGGGAGTCTCTCCGTAGCCTACACCGTAGCCTGACCTGCACCGCCCAAAAAATGTAACTACGACCAAACGCAGACCGAGAGGGCTGAGATTGGTTCGCTTGGTAGCAACGCATTTCCGGTTCCGGTTCTCTCTCGGTCGCCATTGTTCACTGTGACCAGAAAAGCCAGAAGCTAAACAAAGAATCAACTAGAGACGACGATAACAATAAAATTGTTGTAATTCAGCCACATTGGAGGGTTTTCGAGCATGAATCGCCTTTTCTTTTCTCCGGAAAAGAACGCATCCCCCTAGCGCTCTGGGGGGGTTATATCACCGCGGTGAAATGGAGTGACGACACGATGAAGTCCGAAGGGTTCACGACGGCGTCACGGCAACGCCGTAGGCTCTGCATTGGTTTAACGCAGAACCATAAATCAAGCTTTAAAGGTAGAGTACTACCTTTTGTGCATGACTGTAAAGCTCTCTTATGTAGATGTCTTTTTCAGCTGTGTTTGGCCTGACTGGTTGTGGGAACATTGCTTCAGCATCTCTTACTGGTGGGAAAGCAGTTGTGACCATCCAGAATCCAGAACACTGTCATCTTTCCATGGAACCAGCTCGGAGGTGAACAAGTGAGTTTTGACCTCAACACCATTTTTTCCATTTCCTTTTTCAACAAGCCTGCAAACATTTAGAACACAATGAATGTATCTGATGCAAATTGAAAAACCGGGACTAATCGCCTGTAAGGAACAGATTCGGCTTGAGATCCATCCATCAACATACTCATAAATCTGAAAATATATTCATCCCCAAGATGAACTTGCTCCACATTGTGAAATGAGGTGGAAAATCAGAAACAGGCTGAAGATCCCCAAACGATCCTTCGGGGGCTTTTATCCAGTTATTTATTTGCTAATTTAATGTTTTCCTTTGTTCAAAAGAATTTCCTGAAGGCAGTCGGAGACGATCAAATGATCCCATTGTCTGTTGTAGTGAACCAGTATATGAAAAGTATAGTAGTCTTGGATAGCATAGCTAATCAAAACCGTTATAAAACTGTAATGTGCCTCATGAAAGTTGCCTTCACAGCTGAAAGCTGATTTTAGCTTTAAGTGTCTGAAGACAGCCCGCATTTTCCCAATGGTTCCTGCTTCTACCTTGATCTTACCAAGGGGTAGTTTGACGGCAGAAAGGAATTGGACACAGATAAAAATAGAATGATTTAATAAATGGTAAGAGCGATAAAAGAATACTGAATTAATGCAGTAGCAATCCAGCTAAGAACATACCATTATAAGACCTAATCCAATGTAAAAGATGTTTCCGGGTTAAAGGACTGTCCTTTTCTCTGCAAAAACGCAGCAATAAACCTTGATCTTGATGTCTTGGCCTGTTTCATGTCATCCATAAAAACAATCTGTTGTGTCACAGATTGTCTATGGTGCGAATCCTCTGAGTGCTTGACCCCTGGCCTGGGGCCACCAGTTGTGTTGATGCAGGGATCTGATATGCAACTGGGAATCTGTGCAGGCTGCTTTATTTTGACCATTCCCATGCCTCACTTCTGTCCAGCTTATCTCCTCTGTGCAGTTTTATGTGACCTCCGTCAAAAATAGATTAAGGCTGTACGTAAATCTAGAGGAGAGGAGAGTCTCTCCCAAAATCCCAAGCGGTGCTTTAAACGGCCGTGCTCAGCTCACGTCCACAACAAGAAGCAGCCAGACTTGATACTCCTTTTACCTGCTGGTTTTCCATCTCTCAGTACCCAGAAGAAGTGAAAATACACATTTTCTCCCTCCAGTATTTTAATTACATATAATAGTAGTGTTAAGGTGTCTAAATAGCTCACGTGCATTCAATTGAGGATCATTTTGGTGTTAAAACAAGGCTAGTGCACAGTGAAAAGGATATTTTGAGAGAATGTAAAGTGCCGTCCACATGACATATATAGTATGTAAAGCTTGACAAAACGCGAAAAACCTAAAAAAAAGAGAAAACGCTTAAAGAATTCAGAGAAAACAAAGGAGCTATAGTTAAAGATTGGACTGCGACCAGAATTTCTGGACCCCAGAGAGCGAGGAAAGAGGTTTCATCAGGTGTTTTATGCATTATGAGAGCTGGAACTACAGGAGTTATAGTATGACTTGCAAATGGGTTTGGTATTCCCATCAGGAGTGGTGAACATAGTGTGGGACAAGTCTGGAGCAGCTGACGGCATTTAGGGTTCCACATTTGAGAAACTGTAGATGATCAGAAAGAACTGATCTACAACAATCCTGGATGTTTGGAGTTTCCACCGGAGTAGACGGAGCTGGGGATTTGTCTGCTAACACATCAGGGTTTTCCTCTGGCGCCACACAACTCCTAACTCTTGCTTTGTAACCTTATTTTTAGATAAAGATTTTCAGATCCTTTAGTTCATAGTGCAAAACAAGTTCTGATTCATCACTGTGTTGCCGTGGCAACCCATTGTTTCTCAAGTAAAATGTCCAGGAGAGCCAAACATAAATCCCACTGTAATTATTTATTTGTGTCATGTACCCGCCACAGTGACTGGTGAACGGAGCAGACTGACTCACCACTGCACAACATAAAATGTGAAATAATAATACAAAAACAGGAAGTGATTGGTCATTTCAACATCTAATTTAAGTCTTGTGTAGTTCTGAATTTAAAGGTTGTCATCTCATCCTGATCCTGATTACTTTTTTTTTTGTCTGCATCTATATTAATGGTTAATACCAAGTTGGTAAAAATCTAAGGCATATATATGCATTTTTAATATAAAATATATATCATATATACATATATATATATATATATATATATATATATATATATATATATATATATATATATATATATATATATATATATATATATATATATATATATATTTATATATACATACACAAGAACCTCTAACAGGGTTAGTGCTGTCAGGCGATTAAAAAAATGAATCTAATTAATTACAGGATTTATAATTAATTAATCTAATTAATCAAATTTTAATCTCATATCTGCTAAAGGTCCCCAAATAAAGAATTAGAATTCTAGGACATTACAAAATTGCAGTGCATGACTAATCAATTGAATACACTAAGAAGAGAAGATTTGAAATCCACATTTTTATTGGTGAAGTGTGTTTCATAAATTAAATTCAAAAGAAAAAGCTCAAGCACATCAGCAAACCAATTAGGCCAGGCCAGAGAAGATGCACTAACGGGTAGTAAGAGGTGGTAAATGTGGAAGTAGCTGCTGGCATTTGCCAAAACGCAAGCTTATGGCGACAGAAAAACAAAGATTATTTTATGTTCTGTGCCCCCCCACCACCCCCCTACCACCATCGCCCCCTATTGTTCAACAAACCATCGAGACCACGATCACCTTTACGACTAAATCCATTCCCACAACCCCCCACGTCTCTGACCACTATGCCTCATCCTGCATACCAATAAAGAGTGGGTCACCGCTGGCCACCGGTCATTCAGGTCCCCCTGACCCCTCCACCCCCGTCCCAGGGCCAGGAGGGGCCAACCACGGCCCATTGTGGAGCCATTGTGATGGTGTTGGGAGTGGGACTGGGGTACGTGTGGCCTCCCCTCAGTGATTGATGCTGACCCGACCCCTGCAGTGGGAGGTCCCAAACATTCGGGACGAAGGGCAGCTACAATTAGCCTGAATTTGTCCCGTTGGACGTCCTCATCTGCCACAAAGCACAAACATCACAGATGAGGGATTCTGCGAGGGGTTATCATCTGCCTCCTTTTCATCCATCGTCTTCCCATTTCTAGTCTGTTCTGTTTTCTGTTTGAGTTCATTCTTTTAGTTGAGTCAATTTACTTTTTTTTACTTTTAATCCTTCTTTCTGCCATCTTCTTTTATTTTTCTTCCTCCCCATATAAACATCACTTACTTCTCCTATTCCAATCCTTCTTTTTTATGTCTTCCTCCCTTTTTTCGGTCTTTGCCCTTTTCCTACATTATTTGATTTTCTTGTATTTCATCTATTTTCTACGGAAGAGTATTAGGGCCAGGCAGGAGGAAAATAAAAATAATATTTTAGAGGAGGAAGAT
This sequence comes from Cololabis saira, assembly GCF_033807715.1. Lineage (NCBI taxonomy): Eukaryota > Metazoa > Chordata > Actinopteri > Beloniformes > Belonidae > Cololabis > Cololabis saira. The sequence continues at coordinate 39,910,678 of NC_084605.1, forward strand.
TTTTTTTTCATTTTGCACTTCGAGAAAAAAGTCACTTCGAGAATAATGTTGAAGTAAAATTTCGAGAATAAAGTTGAAATGTTAAGAAAAAAGTCAAAATTTCGAGAATAAAGTCAACCTTCTGAGACTATAACAGCGCATGTGACTATCTTTACAAAATGCCCCGTAGGCCTATAGATGAACTGGTGAAACTGTATGTTCCACTCCAAGGATGTAAGTTAGTTAGTTAGTTACGGCTGCTGCTGCAGAGCTGTCAGTCTCTCTAACTGGATTGGATGGGCCAGAGGAGACATTTACACTTTATTCACCAAATTGTATTTCAACTTTATTCTCGAAATTTCGACTTTATTCACAAAATTTCGACTGCATTCTTGAAATTTTATTTCAACATTAATCTCGACATGTGCACAATAAAAAAAAATCTTCCCCTCTCAAATATTTTTTCTCCTGCATGGCCCTAATACTCTTCCGTAGTTTCTCTCTCTTAACTTACTTTTTCTTATTTTCTCACCCCATCCCCCACTAACTCTTTGGAATATGTTTTGCACTTTTTCTCCATTTACTTGCTCATCCTTCTTTTCAGAATCCCACACAGTATTCCCACCATCGCTCCATCGTTTCCTCTAAATATACTTTATTCACATTGTCCCGTCACTCTGAGTAATGACTTGCATGTTTTAACCAAGAGAACCTCCCCCAGGGCTTTTTTCTGGGTGATATGTAATTTCCCAGGCCTTTTATCCCCTTCACCCCTCCCCACCTGAGGAAGTCATGAAGGATGTGCTCCCATCAGCTCCTATCTCCTCAGCCTCCTGTCCTGGAGGGAACTGTCACCACCCTTCTCCTCAGCCATTAAAGCTTTTCCTCTCTGTGTTTAAAGGGGTGACAACAACTCTCTCCGGTCCTGTCGGCGGGACAGCTCCTCAGGGTGCTGCAAAGCTGAACGAGTTGTAAAGTGATGGCGAAGCTCCCGGACTGCCAACCAGCTTGTAGCCCTGGTTTCCCTCCTCGTCCTGCTTCGCTCCCTGCCCCGCTCTCTCACACCCTGTCATACACTAGCACCTTCATCAAGGGACACTTCAAAAAATAACCAGCAGCTCTTCCACACATCCATCTGTGCCTAACAAAGCAAAATAATATCTTTGAAGAGGCCCTGGGAATATACTTGTAGAAATGTTAGGGACAGGGTGAACATGCTTTACAGAAATGTCATAAAACATAAAAGCTTAATTAAGAAATTATTTTGAGGGAAAAAATCCCATTGTTTCTCTTTTCAGCTAAAAAGCTTTCCAATAACAAGCTTTTAATCTGGCATGTAATTAGAGACTTGTTGAAGATGTCAAACAGAAATAGTGCTTATTTTTTGCAGCATCCGCTGCTATTCTAAAACGCGAAAAACACAGGGAAATGCACGACGAGCACACAAGCCTTGGAGATCTGTAAGAGAAAAGACAAACAGACACAAGAACAGCCAGAGACACAAGCAGCAACCATTTCAGGTCCCTGAGACTGAATCAAAGCTAGGCTACTGCGATTATCTGTCCCCCAAAACTGTGGAGTGAGTGTGTAGGTGATATATATATCTGCCCTAGGTTTTTACCAACCTATTAACCATTAATATATATGCAGACAAAAAAAAAATGTAAATAAAAACTAAAGTACTTATTTTAAAGCATTATTTTGATCTGATCACATAGTTGACATGAACTGTGACACGCTGCTCCTGGGTCTCATGTTCTCCCGCTGGCAGGTCAGGTGTTTGGGCCCGTGCGCCTGCATGACATCGGCGTCCATCAAGCATCACGCCGGCCCTCAGGTGTGACGTGACAGATGGACCCGCTGACACGCGGAGCGTGGACTATGTGCTCTCTCTTGACCCCGTGCCGGCTAGAGGTCTGAGCGACGCCACTCATGCAGGTCTCTGAGGGTCAGACACGCTCGATGACATGACAGATCACACGTGGAACAACAAGCCGGCACCAAATATCAAAAGCACTTCTGAGAAGGACAAGTCCGAAACATTATTTCTGGCTTAATAATCTTTATAAATAACCATTCTCCCAGAGAGGCGTTCTGTTTTTCAGTGATCCGTACCTCTGCCCTCATAATTATGTCCGAATTTGACAATGAACAGCAACAATTTAATATCACGCATGTGAGTGTTTTATGGTTGTTTATGTGTGAGTAAATGTAGTTATTTTTTGGATTGGACTTCTGTGTCAGACTGAGCCTCCATCAGCATTCTTCCTTTCTTTATCTTATCGGAACTGTGCGGTTGGGGGTCAAAAGCCGAGTCCCTAGGAGGATAGAGATTTATTGAGCAGCTTCTGCAGCTCGGTGAACTCCTCTACATCAGTCGCTGAACTGTTTATTTAAGACTGAGACGCATTTTAAACGTAGGCATCTTTCTCATCTTTTCCTTTTCAACAGTATTGAAGCAGCCTAATTTATCGAGGAAAAATGAAATCAAATGAACAAGTAAGGTGAAAATGAAATCAATTGAAAAGCAGAGTTGCACAGAGACAGGCGAGGCTGAAGTCTCAGGAGATCCCCGTTAATGCACTGGGGCGTTGTGTTTGGAGCCTAGCTACGACCCAGCTGACGCAGCCTGAACTCTCCCCGAAGACGAGAAGAATGGAAAGTCACAGTCAACAGCTTAATATCCAGAGTGCTTCTTCACACCGGCAGTATCTTCGTGGGTGGAAAAAATAAGAGATTACAAAAAAGAAGCAACCAGAGCTCCTGCAACAGGCGCCAGTCTTGAACTTTTACTAAATCCTCACATCTATTGGTAAAATCTAAATTTAAAGACAGGATTTGACGCCTCGTGTGACAATGTTATTGTCATCTTTTGCTCCCACAGCCACCTCACAGGGCCCTAGGTTGTGGCTTCCATGCAAATGTCGCTGTTTATTGATGAGATGGTTATCTCTCAAGCTGTTGAAGGTCCTTGTTGAGGTCTGGTGGGGCAGGGGGACCAGAGGCCCCTGAGGCAGAAGAAAGGGCCCACCATCCCTCAGGTTGGAGACTGAATCTCAACACATAACACCCTGTTGGACAGAAGGGTAGCAGGTACGTGTTCAAATATGCTGCCGTCTCACGTTCCAGGTTTGTTCCACATTTACATGATGTTATGTGACATGTACAATATTATTTTTGTAGTTTTTCCATTTTAAGGCTGGATTATGGTTCTGCGCTACACCAACGCAGAGCACACGGCGCTGCCGTGACGCCGTCGTGAACCGCGGTGCAGTAACCCCCCAGAGCGCTAGTTGATACTTTGTTTAGCTTCCGGTTTTTCCGGTCACAGTGAATCAAAGAGATAAGGACAACTATTGTGCAAAAAAACCCTCCCCAAAAAAAAAAAAAAATCACACGCACACGAAGAAAAGAGCGCTGAAAGTTCACTACTGCTTCACGAACCGGAACCAGAAATGCGTTGCTACCAAGAAAACCAATCACAGCTCTCTCGGTCTGCGTTGGGTCTGCCACCTCTTGACGCGTAGTTACAAATTGTGGGAGGTGCGCGTTAGGCACGGCGTGGCGTGCGCCGTGGCGTGCGCCGTGGCGTGCGCCGTGGCGTGCGCCGTGGCGTGCGGCGTGGCGTGCGGCGTGGCGTGCGGCGTGGCGTGCGGCGTGGCGTGCGGCGTGGCGTGCGGCGTGGCGTGCGGCGTGGCGTGCGGCGTGGCGTGCAGCGTGGGGTGCGCGACGTGGTGCAACCTGTGGCGTAGGCTTGGCGTCGATTTGTTGCAGAACCATAATCCAGCCTTTACTGTCACACCGTGGTGGGGTTGCCTTGTCTTGGGTCTTTTTTGTCTGGTCACTTCCTGTTTTATTTTGAAAGAAGTAACTCTCCTGTCGTTTCGTCTTATTGTCTTCCCTGATTCCTGATTGTGTTCACCTGCTCCTCATTACCCTCATGTGTTCAAATAGTCTGCGTCTCCCCTGGTCTTGTGCCAGTGTGTTCGTCTTGGTTCATGTGCGTTCACTCCAGCCGTCTTCACAGTTTTGGATCACAGTTCTTGTCGGTTTCCTCCAAGTGAGAGATTTTTGCTGTAAGTTTGTTGTAAGTTTTATATCTTAGTTGAATGTTCTAGTTAAAGGAGCCGTCTGTAAGAAATGGCCAAAACTGGTACTGCAGTCACTTTCAAAATATTGTTGAGCGGCGTGTACCCTCCCCCTCCTCCCCCCGACCAGAGGTTGCCAGGTAGGCTGCAGAATGCAGCAGGAACGTAGGCTGCCATGGCTGCCATAATTAGAGCCGAGCTGGCAACCCAGATGCCGAAACAATACTGACTTGGTGATTGGGAGATAGGTGGAGGGTGGAGCTTCAGAAACAATACTGACTTGGTGATTGGGAGATAGGTGGAGGGTGGAGCTTCAGAAACAATACTGACTTGGTGATTGGGAGATAGGTGGAGGGTGGAGCTTCAGAAACAATACTGACTTGGTGATTGGGAGATAGGTGGAGGGTGGAGCTTCAGACCAAAACAAAAAATGACAACATAAACATCAGTTGAGGGCTGCAACTCCTCTTTTTAAACTGGAATATCCTGGCTTGAGTGCTGTTGTCAGTGACATAAGTATTTGAAATGAACATGATTTTTAAATGTCTGTTGACATATCGGGGTCATTTTATGATTCGTTTTATTATTGCTCTTACATACAGCTCCTTTAATGTTTCCATGTAGTCTTTTTCCTCCCTTATTGGAGTGATTTTTACTTTTGGTATTGATTAACCCTGCTTCTTCGTGAAGAAGCACGTCATCGATATTATTTCATAGCCTGCTTTTTTTCTCTGCCTTTGAATTAAACCTGAATTACTATTAAAGACTCTGATACCCTGCATCTGCGTCCTGTGTATAAGCCTGGTTGTGACATTTACATCCTGTCTTAGCACATATATTGAGTATTTGAGCCTAATGTGGGCCACAGATAAGTGTAACCCCTTCACTCACAAGTGTGAGGAGGTGGGAGTGAACATATGCAGGGAGGAAGGGAGACATGCAGGAGGCTTTGACTCTGCCATGGGGATGCAAATGACCCCAGAGACACAAACAACCTCCAAGAAACAAAGTGCAATTCACATAAATATGCAAGAGTATTGCATTTGCGAGCACACACGGGGATGTCGTCTGAACTTTCATGCCAGGCCACAGGGGAGTGGGGCCTGTGGTCTTTTGACACGACCTCGGCATCATTTGGGGATTCTGTTGCAGAGTAAAAATAATCAACTCGCCCACAAGAACCAATCTAACATTTGACTCGAAATGACGCTCAGAAGACAACAAAGGGATAACCGAGGAGGAGATGCAAACAAAGAGGGGCACAAGCAATTTCCCGAGTCCCAACTCAGTGTGAGACCCTCTCTAATGATCACCGTAGCAGATGGCACAAGAGAGACGCACATGTGCCCCGTGAGTCTCGGGGTTGTGTAACCTGCTGCATCCATGATCCGCCGCTTGGCTTCTGAATTCATCCACAGGATCGCTCCCTGTTAACCCTTTCACCATCCTGTGCCCTATACGCCGATCCTGAGGCAGGACTTTAGACACCTCTTGATTTATGCTCCTGAACGATCCCTCAGACGTCAGTTTGTCACCGCAGTGACGTTCGGCAGCAGGAGTCAGAAACCGAAGCCCAGGTATATTAATAGAAAAATGAAAACAAAGAGCATTTTTATATCGGGCTTATGTGTTGTGCTAACTGTATGGAAGAGTATTAGGGCCATGCAGGAGAAAAATACAAATATTTTAGAGGAAGATTTTTTTTTCATTATGCTCTTTGAGAAAAAAAAAAAAAAAAGTGAAGTGCACATTAAAAAAAAATCTTCCCGTCTCAAATATTTTTTCTCCTGCATGACCCTAATACTCTTCCGTATAACTGAGTGGCTGTCGTCTGGTAAAAAGTGAGATGATGTAAATCTGTGCACAGTGCACCAATAAAACACCGTTTGACAGAAGTTCTGTTACAGTTTTTCTCGATCGTTTTGGCCCATCTTTCCATTCACAGTTTACTTTTTCAAAACAGCTCAACACTTTATGATGTTTGCAGAATGACACCACTTTCTCAAAACTTGTCACACATCCATCAAAACCAAACTTTTCCATCAAAACCTAAAATTTTTTCTCAATTGAACATGTATGTTTTCTCATTTATTTAACAATGGATAACAACATTGAAACTACAGCTATCAATATCAACTTTTGTTCAACACCCTCATAGTATTGATAGGAATGTGATTAGGCGATCATTGTTGTATGGGCCTATAGATGGGATATGGCAAAGGACTCCATTTGTGGAAATAGCAGCGCACATGGTGATGTTTGCTCCCCTCTGTCCAGGCACGGTTACTGTGGCCCTCTGACCAATGATGTTTCGGCCACATCTCCTAACTTTGGAGAGGTTGAATCCAGCCTCATCGACGTAGATGAAGACATACTGCCTTTCGTCTGCTTCCAGATCCATTACTCTCTTCATTCAAAAAGAAATTCAGAGTAAATCATACAGTAACATATACAGAAGATGCTGTTTTCTAATGTAATTGAATGTTACAGTATGCAGCAAGACAAATCCAAATGCAGTGACATCCATACCTGTACATACTGTGCACGTGCTGCCTTGACGCGGTCGCTGTTTCTTTGAAATGGCACCTTATATAGCTGCTTGGTTGCCACCAGATTGCGTTTCAGGATGCGGTCTATTGTTGCCAGACTGACACTGTTTATGTTCATAAAAGTCACCTGGTCAGCTAAGACTGCTGCCTTTATCTCACGCAATCTGATGGCATTGTTAGCAACTACCATGTTCACAATGGCAGCCTCCTGTTCAGCAGAGAAAATGCTTCCCCTGCCACCAGTGTGGGCCAGTGTGTTGATTCTGTGAAAATAGTGCCAATGACTGTAAATACTGTAAATGTACAGTAATCAGAATTCTACTGTATATTTTGAAAGTCAGTTACAGTACTCTATTGGAAATGACTCTAGTAAAACTACAGTAATGCATTGTATTACTGTATGGCAACACTTTACAAAAGTACAGAAATGGCTGTTGCCAAGAGTGCAAATACAGTGAAACACAGTACAGTACGTAAATTGACCAGCAAAGTGACTTACCTATTTTCATTGCGGAAAGTACGAACTATTGATGCCACTGTATGCCTGCTCAGGTTTGGCTGCACCCTTAGTCCGGCCTCTCTCATGGAGAGACCATGATTTACAACATGGTCAATGATTGTTGCCCTAATTTCATTGGAACTCCTAACACCAGGGCCACCTACCCTGGCAGGGCCCTGTCTAGCTCTCCCACGACCTCTTCCTCTTCCTCTTCCTCTTCCTTGTCCTCGTCCACGTCCTCCTCGATCCATGCTTGGTGTCAACTTCAAGCTATTGACCTCTTTGATAGGTTGAGGACTACTTGCTTTGTTTTGCAAAGAGAGTTCACACAGGTGCTGATAATTTTTAGAATTGAGAGAGCAGTTCCAATTGGCTGCTACAAAGTGTCTGCAATGTGTTGCCATGGTAAATCAGTTATGTTTTGTGTCTCTTTGTGAGAAGTGTGTTAACTGTTTTGAAAAGTGTATTACAGTAAAAGTCAAAGAAAATTGTGTGAAAGCAATGAGAAATAGTTAACTGATTCGCCAGAGAGGACTCTTGCTGTGCAAAGGTGTGAGCCTTAGATAAAGTTGACCCATGATGTGCAAAATGTGTCAAAGCAATCGAGAAAAACTGTAAGACACAAGCTGCATCTCCAAAATGCGCATTTAAAAGCATTCGAATTTGCCCTTGGATAAAGATAAAGATAAAGATAATGTGTCTGTCTGGGTGCAAATAGACGGCAAAGTCTGGCAGACGTTTGACAAAAGGTGCAAAAAACAAAACAAGGTAACATGTTTCCAGTAGTCACTCTGGAAAGAGCTGCAGTGTTCACTGGGTAGAGACAGATGTTTTACCTTCTCAAGGTGTCAATAAACAGCACAGACTGCAAACACTGTTTAACATTTTAAAATACTGCAGTTGGCTCAAACTCCTGTAAGAGATGTCAAAGGGAACAATTACTGGCAGTTACATGGTTTGTTTGGTTTTTTGTGCTCCATGTCTCCACTGTGCACAGTTAAACACAGGAAATAAAAAAGGTTCAATATTTACAATAAAATATGAGAAAAAATAATGAGAAAAAACAACCCATGTTGTGTGTGTGTGTGTGTGTGTGTGTGTGTGTGTGTGTGTGTGTGTGTGTGTGTGTGTGCGTGTGCGTGTGCGTGTGCGAGTGTGAGTGTGAGTGTGTGTGTGTGTGTGTGTGTGTGTGTGTGTGTGTGTGTGTGTGTGTGTGTGTGTGTGTGTGTGTGCAGGGCAAGGCAAGTTTATCTGTATAGCACAATTCAACATAAGGTAATTCAAAGTGCTTTACATCAACATTAAAAGCAGCAATACACAATTAAACAGTAAATAACAAATAAAATGAAATAAAATGATAAGAAAAGAGGTAAAATAATAAAAAGCACAAGTGGTTCAAAAGTAAGGGCAGTAGATCCAGCAGGTACATCTCACTCTTACAAATATTACGTTTCTATACGGTCAAAACGTACAAAGACCGGGTCAAATACAGTATTAGAAAAGTAATCTGTAACAATTCTTACGGTGAATTAAACCAATTTGACAATTCTATGCCACAATGCCTGCATTTAGGGCTTATCCATAACTTTGCGCGGTTTTCAAAAATCACAAGTATTTAATTTAAGAGTGCGCTTAAATAACAAATAAAATGAAAAAAAATTATAAGAAAAGAGGTACAATAATAAAAAGCACAAGTTGTTAAAAAGTAAGGGCAGTAGAGTACAACAGGTAAGTATTTAATGAAACAGTAATGTTTTTTATCCTGATTTAAAGGATCTACAGTTGGAGCAGACCTCAGTTTGTTCCACCGGTGAGGAGCACCAGGGGAAGACGTCTAACCACTAACATCCCGTCCATGCTGAAATGTTTCATGTTAAATTGATTTACAGTTTATTCTGAACTGACCAGGTAGTTTCACTTCACATTTAAAGGAGGACAGCAGCCTTACAATGTTACATTTCAGTCAAGGTCCATCTGTCCGTCCGTCGTCTGTACCTGCGTGTTCCTGCTCAGAGTCAGGGGGGCTGCTGGACCCGTCACAGCAGGGATGGCTACACCCTGACACATGTGGATGAACACACACGTTCACACTCAACCCTGTGGGCAGTTAACAATCACTAGTTAACCTTGTGCATGTTTTCAAACCGTGGGAGAAAACCAGTTACGGTAGTTTTGTACAATCGAATCATATCAGCTCCTCAAATGTTGCTCCTGAGCGGCTGAGTGATATCCTCAGATCTCCCTTCTGCTTGGAGAGATTTCTGTGTGTATAACTGCTGTAAATAAACTGAGAAATGTTTTCATTGTTCTGTTTTTGTTTTCTGTCACAACCTGTGCTGTGAGCCCTTAAACACCCCCCAGTCTGGCCCTCGGCAGGAGGGTCCCCCCTTATGATCCTGGTCCTGCTCAAGGTTTCTTCCCTCCTAAAGGGGAGTTTTTCCTTGCCACTGTTTGGCTTAAGGTTTTTCTCCCACTATGGGAGTTTTTACCTGCCATTGTTTATGTAATAACTGCTCGGGGGTCATGTTCTGGGTATGGGTCTCTGGAAAGCGTCTAGAGACAACTTTTGTTGTATTAGACGCTATATAGACGAATCCGGCGACCGGTTTGTGTGCGCCGCCATCTTGCAGCGGCGCCATTGCTGCGGTGGCAGGTGTCAATCTGCCACCGCAGCGCTGTTATTGTAACCTGACGCTCTACAGCATCATTATAGCTGGATTGATGATGTTAGACAGTGGCCTTCCATAAATAATGAAGGTATCTTAAATTAATGGTGATGTTAATTTATAAATAATGATTTGTTTGAGCGATAAGCAGGAAAGAATAGAGGAATAGGGAGATAAGGGAGTGTATGATTAAACACTGTAATATAGCTCTCTCCACCTCCTCTCCTTACGAGGCACGTCTGCACAATTAAATATTACCTGTTTATGTTTTGTTTTATTTTAGGTATCCAAGAATATTTTATTGATCGCCTGGCGTCCGATGACGAAAAAAAAAACGCAATTACAGGTCTCTAATTGAAGGGCAGAACTATCTCAGCTCCGGATGATACAGAATACATACATACATAACCCCAATCTGCAGATAAAACTAGGTTGTTGAGGAAAAAATATCAACTCTATTTGTAGCTGCAGAAGAAAAAAATAATCTCACGAGGAAAAGAAAAATATTGCTCACGCGATCGGAGCCTCTTCAGCATAAAAAAAAAGAAAAGAGAAGTAAGAGTAATAAAAAAGATGTACTGTATGTTGTTATATTATACTAATTTATTGAAACACATGGCGAGTCAAACATTTACCAAAGCAGCTGCCAAACACTAAACAAGGTAGTAAGACGGTGGTTCTGCAGAACTGCGGCAGTAAATCCTCATCGGAGCTTCATTCTTTAGTAGAGATTTCATATGAACCCAAACCGTTAATAATCATTATTTTCTCCATATACCGCTCCCTGGCTTCCTTGTTTAAGGTATCCAGGTAAATTCCAGTTCCTTTCCAGCAGTTTAACATCTTTTTTTGCGTTCCGTCTGTTCACTTGGTGAAACAGAAAAGTAGTTTTGAAAGTCCCCCCCGTCTTCATTCACTATCAAAACAAATGCACGTGACGGGACAGGAGTTTTCCGATGATACAAATACATTAAGAGAGCCTGGCAGGGAGCGGAGTAATAGATCCATACGTATATATGTCTATGGGCTGGAGCGGAGGAGCGGAGCCGCCACCGCAGTAATGGCGGCCGCTCGACTTCCGGGTTTCGCCGGATTCGTCTATAAATAAAATTGAATGAATGAATGAAAACACCACGTGGACTGATTCTGCCACTAGCTGAATATTGTGAAAAATTGTGACTTTGCGTGACTTTAAGCCAGAGAAGATTGTTAAAATACATGCAGAATGAAGCAGCTGGTGCTGGGGCCGAGCCGTGCTGGCTGAAGACACTCCAGCAGAAGACAAGCTGGGTATTGTCATGTCTTATTTCATGCATCAGACTGATGCTACACAAGCTCAGATAACAGTACTGGCTTAAATGAACAACTGAAGACGGTCCGTTCAGATGTAGGAGAATAAAATGTTTTTCTTATTAATTTTCTGTCTGTATAGGGCAACCTTAGATCATATCATAGACGTACCCTGCAGAATAGATGGGCGGAGCAAAGAATCTGACTCCGCCCCCTAAAACCAGCTGCTCTGAGGAAAACTTCATAGTCACAGACATTTTGGGACTGTGTAATATGTTGGATCTAATGTGGTGCCTAAGTTTTGTCTGAGATCACTTAAATGGGTTAAAAGCACCGGAAACAGACGGTTTTGTCTTATGGCGCTTTTCCACTAGTACCTACTCGGCTCTACTCAACTCAACTCAAGTTTCTTTTCCATAACAATTCATCACCTGGAGCAGAAGTAGGAGGTTGGACTGAAGCTGCTGTGACGTATTTGATTGTGTGATCTGAACGAAGAAGACAACAACACTAAAGATGTAGAACCTGGAGGAGATGATAGATGTGCTGCTGGGTCTGTAACTTGTGTTTGATATCTCCATTTTTGGCTAAAAACACGACATCCGTCTGTCTCGGATGCCAGAGCACTTTCAGAAGTAAAAAGGTCAAAAGCCACATTTAACACGCAACAACAAGGAAAATGATGTTGAAAAGGAAGTCGAAGAAGCATCAGGTGTTGGCAGCATCATGGGAGTTGATGAGGCTTGATAAGGCACCGGGAGAAGTAAAGTTTGGCATCAGGATTTCTGCTCACAGTGTACATGCATGTGTTCTGTGTGCATGTACCGTGCTTGTGCTCATGAACACGTGCCGTTAGGGATGTTGTCACAATACCCTTCTGTTATCTATTATCCAGCTTCCCGTCGTTGTCTCCACCAACCTTCACTTATGATATGTTTTCTGTACTTGGGTCTCGTAATAGCTTTTCCTTGATTAAAACAAACCTTATTTTGTGCCTTGGACCAGAGGAACATCTGAAAAACCTTGGAGCGCTCTTTGTTTTTGTATTTCTGTCTTCTGGTATTTCAGTCTGTGTTTTTATGCTGCTTTAACAAACGTAATCATCTCTTTTCCTTTCATCTAAATGTCACCGTAAAGCAGTTAGAGTGGCCTCGTTAGTGTGGAACGCTCCGTACGAGTGAAGTGGCATCTTGCAAGGAGACTTGTGAGAATATTCATGATGGCGTGACGTGACAAAAACTGGCTCCGACCTTACACCTAACGACTGAGATCGCGAGGAACGCCACGTCATCTGTCTGTCTTGTTTATTCGTACACATTTCATAATTACTACAAGTTAAAAAATTAGATGTTGTTGAAGGAGGAAAACTGAAAAATCAATAAAAGTCAGGCTAATCATATGATTTGAAGGAGCTGATGTTGATATTCAATGATTCAATAGTTGATTAAAAAGAAAGGGCATCTATAAAGAGCCACATCTCATGAGTTATAAACAGTTAATTTCATATTTCATCATGCAGCATGTGCACGAGGGGATAAAGGCTGTGAAGAGACGAACCCAGTTGACCTACAGTTGGAGTAAATGTGGAGACAGTGGGAGGAATGTCCTCAAAATGGGGCACGTGAGAAAGATGAGGAGCCTGTCGGGACAGTGGATACACCAGAGCCTGCACCTGTCTCCTCTCTGCTGGGGTCCTGCTGCCGCCGCACACACAGCAGACGCTTCAGCATGACGCTAAAGCCTGCCAGAGCCCAGTAAAACACACACACACACACACACACACACACACACACACACACACACACACACACACACTCACTCACTCACTCACTCTCACACTGAGTGGCAGCTCCGTCTGGGTCAACAGATCCCCCCCAACATTCCAGCAGTGAGACAGATACGGGAGTGTGGTCTCACCTGGTTCTGGACGTGTGCCAGGGCCGAGGACAGTAGCAGAGACAGTAGCAGAGACAGTAGCAGAGACAGTAGCAGAGACAGTAGCAGAGACAGTAGCAGAGACAGTAGCAGAGACAGTAGCAGGGACAGTAGCAGAGCCAGTAGCAGAGACAGTAGCAGAGACAGTAGCAGAGACAGTAGCAGGGACAGTAGCAGAGCCAGTAGCAGAGACAGTAGCAGAGACAGTAGCAGAGACAGTAGCAGAGACAGTAGCAGAGACAGTAGCAGAGCCAGTAGCAGAGACAGTAGCAGAGACAGTAGCAGGGACAGTAGCAGAGCCAGTAGCAGAGACAGTAGCAGAGACAGTAGCAGAGACAGTAGCAGAGACAGTAGCAGGGACAGTAGCAGAGCCAGTAGCAGAGACAGTAGCAGAGACAGTAGCAGAGACAGTAGCAGGGACAGTAGCAGAGCCAGTAGCAGAGACAGTAGCAGAGACAGTAGCAGAGACAGTAGCAGAGACAGTAGCAGAGACAGTAGCAGAGACAGTAGCAGAGACAGTAGCAGGGACAGTAGCAGAGCCAGTAGCAGAGACAGTAGCAGAGACAGTAGCAGAGACAGTAGCAGAGACAGTAGCAGAGACAGTAGCAGAGACAGTAGCAGAGCCAGTAGCAGAGACAGTAGCAGAGACAGTAGCAGGGACAGTAGCAGAGCCAGTAGCAGAGACAGTAGCAGAGACAGTAGCAGAGACAGTAGCAGAGACAGTAGCAGAGACAGTAGCAGAGACAGTAGCAGAGACAGTAGCAGAGACAGTAGCAGAGACAGTAGCAGAGACAGTAGCAGAGCCCGGCCAGGCCGCCATGTTTGTTCAGCTGTCTGGAACGCCATTCACATCTTAACTTACCTCCGCGCTCGCTCACGGGGTCTCCAGGTCCCGCTAGGCCCAACGCCGAGCCACTGAGCTCTGCAAATGTTGTTCAGACTAAACTTTTTCTAAAAACAAATGACATTCTGGTCCGTCAGAGAGACTGTGTACAGTCCAGAAAGTAGATCCAGATGCATCACGCACTGCAAAAGCTACTTTCTAAAGAAGTAAAAACATCTTGTTTCAAGAAAATTAGAAGATGTGCAGAACGCACTTTGTATGTAACACAACTTGGATACTCTTAGTACCATAATATTACCATCGCTGGTATTTCATTATTGTAATATGCATTTCTTGCTCAAGTCACTTTAAACTCAAGTCACTTTAGATACAATCCATACTGCTTTTAAATGCTGCTAAATCTATTTTGCTACTATGTATGTTTTATGTTTGTTCCCTTGTTTGATTGTATTGTTTGATTGTATTGTTTTTATGTTTTCTGTGGGGACTGCAGGTGGAAACCAGCATTTCTGCTAAGATTTGGTGTATTTACACTGCTTAATGTAGTGTTCATTAATATGCAATGTCCCGTCTAAATAAACTTTTATTTTATTTTATTTTATTATTTTAGACTATTTTGCTAGTTGTAAGAATTCAAATCATTGGAAGATATGATTTTGCTTAAAATTAGACAATTTTGATTAGGAAGTACTTTAGTATTGTTGGGTAACATGCAGGTGTTTCACCTCTTCATCACGCTGCTGATTCTGACTTGCGTAACAGAAAGATGACTGGATAGTTATCATGGCACTACAGCTATAATGTTCATCTCTGTGGCATCATTGTGCCACAGAGGAGAAGACTTGTCGCACTGAGCTTTTCCACTGTAAGCCGAGCAGACGCAGACGAGCAGTGACATCCGGAGCGAGTTCAGCCCTGCGCCCTGTCGTCGCTGCACAGGAAGCTGGATCTCAGCTCCAAAGCTGACTGAGTTTATTCCCCCTCACGGGTATCGATCGATTTATTTATTTACACGTAATTCGATTCCCCTCTCACCTACTCTCCTCCTGCTCATCATATCTGCTGCTGGTGCGAGCATCCAGGGATCCCTCTCCCGCTTTAAAAATGCATGAGTGCTCGGGCCACTGCCGTAATCCTGACTGACACTAAAAGTCTGTCTAGATTTAGTGTCATGAAATTTTCATCTGTAAATGTACAGTGGCGCTCGGCCTTTCTCCTCGTCCTCCTCTCTCTTCAGGAGCTGCTCTTACCGGGACTGTTTTTCCTGGCCAGTTTGCAGCCCTAGCCTCATTCTCTCCCTCGCATGCACCGGTACGAACATAAACATGAACGCTGCTGCGCACAGCGACAGGCAGACACTCCTGGATGCATTTACGGAGGCATAAATGGAGGGCTGGATGGAGAGTGGGGGGTGGGGGGGCAGACATTCTGCTCCATCTTGATGGGGGTGTTTACTGTGTTGCATTTCGATGAGTTTGTTCATCTCAGCAGCAGCTGAGGAGAGCTGTGGACCATGAGTACAAAGTGACTTAAAAGCCGGTGGGTATTTTAGTGTGGACATCCCCCTGTGGAAATCAACCAGCCAGTGACTGACACTAAAACACAATGCTATCATGGTAGAGTCATGAAATAGCAATTATGTCCTTTCACAACCGCCCCAAAGATTAAAGTCTTCCTTTAATTACACATTTCTGATTTTACATTCTGAGATCATTTTGCCTTTTACATCACATCAGAGGTTATATTATTCCCAGTAAATATGCATCTGCACTTTTATTCTCCTGGAAACAGGCATTGTGGCATAGAATTGTTAAATTGGTTTGATTCACCGTACAAATTGTTACAGATTACTTTTGTAATACTGTATTTGACCTGGTCTTTGTACGTTTTGACCGTATAGAAACGTAATTCTTGCCATTGTAAGAATGAGATGTACCTGCTGGATCTACTGCCCTTACTTTTTAACAACTTGTGCTTTTTATTATTTTACCTCTTTTCTTATCATTTTATTTCATTTTTGTTATTTACTGTTTAATTGTGTCTTGCCGCTTTTAATGTTGATGTAAAGCACTTTGAATTACCTTGTGTTGAATTGTGCTATACAAATAAACTTGCCTTGTCTTATCTTGGTAGAAATTGTTGATTCTGAATTTCTATCCTCAAAAATAATGTACTGAGGTCACCAGAGCAAAGCCTTAAAGGAGACTTATTATGGTCTTGTTTCAAGCGCTGAGACAATTACCTAAGGTATTGGTGAGATGTCTGTGGTATGCTTTGATTAAAGTACCACAAAGATACAGTACAAATGCTCCTTTTGCAATAAAGTCTTTACACATGGAGCCGTATGATTGGAGGGCGGAGTCGGCCACTCATCACCCACTTCCTCTGTAGGATGTGCAGACCTGGTTTAATCCTTCCCAAGGTTCATCAGTGGCAGCATAACGGGACATTTAGAAGAGATGGACATAAGTGTGTACAGTGTTTGGTCAGATACATGAATTCCGCACCTAAAACCAGCATTACATAGTTTCTTGTAAACACTGACAAAAAAGCCAGCAACCTTAAAAAAGCTGCTATAGCAAGAAAAAACCCTTGGTATGTGAAGACTTATTCTTTGGTCCAAATGCATCTTTGTTTAAAGAAGGTTTTCTTTTCATACATTTTTGTCCTTTAGATCAGGCAAACAAAGCACAATTCATGCCTTGTTGTGTTTTATTTGTTTAATTTTCCTCGTTCCAAAGGGAAGTTACATTGTTGGTCTTGTTTCTCATCATAATCCGACCCTTGGCCCCTGACAGAAGTGTGTATGTTACAGTAGACTATGAAAATAAATAGTTTGTTCTAAGCACTAGCTCTCTCGACAGGGCTGATTTTTTGGCTCAAGACACCAACTCTGAACCAAGACACACATCATCTCCGTTGAAAAGGGGTGTGACACTTTTTCATTACGTTTAAACTGGATGTATTCAACCCGCTGGGTGGAGCACATTACTGTGAATTTATGTTTTCTGTTGCCTCCTTGATCTTTTAAGCCATTGTCTACATTACAGCGATGGACCTGGTAGGATTCACTGACAAACTAGTCTATTCATGGGCCGTGCCCATGAATAGAAATTCAAGAAGATGGGAAATAAAGAGAGAAACAAACTAGACTTATTACATAGAAGAAGCTGTGATGGTGCTGTTTGATGTTTGAATACACAATGATGGTGGTGATGAATGACAGGAGACAACTGAACATCCAGCATTTTTTGGGGTTCCAACTAAAGTACCAGATTAATGGCACTTTTCCACTAGTACCTACTCAGCTCTACTCATCTCAACTTCGGCCTGGTTTCTTTTCCATAACAATTCATCACCTGCAGCAGAAGTAGGAGGTTGGAGAAGCTGCTGTGACGTATTTGATTGTGTGATCTAAATGAAGAAGACAACAACACTAAAGATGTAGAACCTGGAGGAGATGATAGATGTGCTGCTGGGTCTGTGGCTTGTGTTTGATATCAAGTTAAAAAATGAGAGTGAGAGAAGCTTCAAGCGGCAACGCTTTTTTTTGTTTGTTTGTCTCTGTGCTGCCTAAAAGTCAG
The DNA here is from genome assembly GCF_033807715.1 of Cololabis saira. Taxonomy (NCBI): domain Eukaryota; kingdom Metazoa; phylum Chordata; class Actinopteri; order Beloniformes; family Belonidae; genus Cololabis; species Cololabis saira. Next base: position 39,928,112 of record NC_084605.1, read on the forward strand.
CTGGAGCCGTGAGCAGCTATGAAGAGACAGAGCTCCTGGTAGATCTGTTCATTCCTTATCTCCGTCTAGATCCCTTTTTAATTCTCTCCTCAGCACCAGGTTTATGAACATCTGACCCTCAGAGTTGGATCACCAAACAGACTTTTGCTGCCGTTGCTGGTTGAATAAAATGAACAAGAATCCGTCAGAGTCTCTTTCTCTGATTTCCTCCTCCTGACTCAGACGTCTGACTCCAACCCCCCGACCAATCGGGGGCCTGTAGTGTGATGATGTTAGATACAGCCGACTCAGCCGCTTAGAACCTCGACAGAATAGATACAGAAAAGTATCTACTTGACACGTTAGGCTCCTGGTGGAAAAGAACCAAACCGAGGCGAGGCGAGTCGGGCTGAGTAGGTTCTAGTGGAAAAGCGCCATTAGTCTTGTGTAATTTCTGCAAAATTCTTGTTACAGGGCCATTTCTGGTCACGGAGACCGATGCCCTATGAGTCCCCACTAATGGAAACCAGTCACATAAGTTAGAGTCACATAACTTGACAACTTTAAAGGATGTGATGACCTAAATGCTGTTTTTGAAATTCTAGTAAACTATCCAGTATTACACATTGTCCATGGCAAAGACCAAAAAAGAAGACTTTTTACAAAATCTCCATGAAGAAGGCTTACTATTAGGGCCATGCAGGAGAAAAAACATTTGAGAGGGGAAGATTTTTTTTTATTGTGCACTTCGAGAAAAAAGTCAAAATGTCAAGAAATAATCGAAGTCTCGAGATTAATGTTGAAATACAATTTCAAGAATAAAGTCGGAGTGTTGCCTTTTTCTCAACATTTCAACTTTATTCACGAAATTTTGACTTTTTTCTCGACATTTCGACTTTTTTCTTGAAGAAGAAAAAAATCTTCCTCTAAAATATTTTTTTTATTTTTCTCCTGCCTGGCCCTAATATCCTTCCGTACTGATCAGAATCAGAATCAGAATCAGAATCAGAATCAGAATCAGAATCATGTTTATTTTTCCGAGTCAGGTCAAATAAGACAGGGAATTTGACTTGGTTATTTCAACTGTGTCCATTGCTGGAAGGTACAGTAGGAAAATCCCTTTCCCAGTACACAGCCAGTCACATGGTACATCAAACCAGCCATTTGAAAGATAGATTTATTTATTTATTTTAACAGAAAAAACAACATCTTTTCACATTCCATTAAAAGTGCACTTGAAGGATTTCATGAATAATAACGTGATAAAATTCCTCTTGTGTAGCCCCTCAAGCGCTCAGATAATTCTCTCTGTAAGGAGAAGCCTGAGCCGGGGGACGTATGATGGCGTTCAGTGCTCATTGACAGCCGTACACAGGCGGTTAAGAGCCATCCACTGCCACTATATTACTTACATTAAAGCACGTTTCTCTTATCAGAGAGAACAAAAAGGTGCTTTAATTGGCTGACGGGGGGATATTTCCTCTGTGACACTCACTTCTATCATAAAAACAGGTTTGACCAGCAGGGAAGAGGGATCAGATAACCCTGAAAGGACAGTAATGTTTCTAATTGCCACCCACCTTTGCTTCCATTCCTTCCACCTCTCTCCACCTGCTGCCTTCCCCAGACTCCCATCCTTCAAGTCGGGGCAAGTGGATGACGAGAGCAGAACCACCACTCACACTAATGGACAGAATACAGTAAGAAGGGGAGAACATTGTTTTCTCTCTGCTTCTGACTCTAAACCCCCATTCCCCATTCCTTTATTTTACACTTTTAATGTAATTCTTTACTTTTTTCTAAACTATGTTTCTTTCCGGAAGGAGATTAAAGGGCAACGTTATGGTGTTAAATCACTACTTACACTCTTGTAAACTGATCACTGCATAGATGCAATAAATATAATTCAATAAATCAATGTTCAGCCAATGTTCATCACCTCATTTTTTTTCTTTTTAGAGGATACATTCTTTTGTGACACAGACTCCAATTTTGCTCTTTATCACCATTTAAAACATAAAATCACTCATCACTTTTCTGTACACACATATATGGATATCCTTCACCTTTTCACCTTTTATAGAGGACAATTGGATGGAGGCCGTAATATGGGGCCGTTTGCTTTTATTGGCACTTATTAAAAAGGACATGGAGATTAGTGGTATTAAGTTTAGCACAATCTTCTCAACGTCCTTCACAAGCTTAACTTCTGGATTAAGCACTTTTAGTATTTGTCTTCATGGCATGTACATGCACCGTTTCATTCTAGACTTTATTTGTATAAATGTTACGCCAATTCAGTGATTTTTAAAAACAATTCATTTAAATTTTACCAATTGGCTAAAAATGTGACTAGCACTGCCACATTTAAAACATGTGACCTTCTTGATGCTAGTGATGTAATAAAACCTGAAAATACAAAGCACAATGTAGAAAAACTGGCAAAAGCTTTTGATTTTTTTATTTCTTCTTTTTAAATGTGTGTTTTAAAAAGATTGTAGTGTTTTGGAAAGTCAAATAACAAATTACTTTTTCTTTTTTTTATATATGGTCTTCCTGAACATCTGACATATTTCAAACTGGATTCAACATTTAACAAGCAAAAGGTTGGCAGTTAGACTATTTAGTGTTAGACTTAACCGTAACCCCTCAAAAACAGGAAAGCGTCGAGGCTTTTAAGGTACATGTTTTACATGCTGCTTTGATTCATTCCACATTTTCAGTGTTTGATCGATGAGGAGGGGAGATTATGTGCTTGTTGTTACTGGCAGAAACCCAAATAAAGAAAGGAAAATGAGTCCAACTTTATATCTCTAATTTTAAATCCTTGTTCATTAAGAACAAAAGGCGATCATTGAACAGCTCATATTTGAAACAGACTATGCACCTACTTATAATCATCTACAGTTGTAAATCAGTGCAAAGGACATCCGTTAGCATCATTTTTTGAATACCATGTAAAATTGAAACGGTACGTTTCCACATCATTACTTAAAACGCAAGGGAAAGTATTTTCTTTGCCCTACCTGTGCTTTGGTAAAGACAGTGGCTTGTTTTTTTCTTGGTAGATAGCCATACATTAGTTTTTAATAACAATAATAATTTCAGGTCACCCAAGGTCAACTTACAAGAGATACAGTTAAAAACACACATTTTTATAAGTTAAAATACAATGAATACAAAAAAAGCAGAAACAGACAGCATAAAAAAGTCCATAAATCAATAAATAAAGCAAACTGGTGTAGTGTAGGGCACAGTGTCCGGTTAGTGTGAGTGAGTGAGTTTCAACAGGTGAGTTTTGAGTTGGGTTTTGAATATTGTGATGGAGTCTGTCTGGTTTATGTGTGGGGAGAGGGAGTTCCAGAGTCTGGGTGCTGAGCAGCTGAGGCTCGGGCACCCATGGGGCTAAGGCTCGGGCACCCACGGTGCTGAGGCTCGGGCACCCATGGTGCTGAGGCCCGGGCACCCATGGTGCTGAGGCCCGGGCACCCATGGTGCTGAGGCTCTGGCACCCATGGTGCTGAGGCTCGGGCACCCATGGTGCTGAGGCTCGGGCACCCATGGTGCTGAGGCCCGGGCACCCATGGTGCTGAGGCTCGGGCACCCATGGTGCTGAGGCTCGGGCACCCATGGGGCTGAGGCCCGGGCACCAGGCCCGGACTGACCATCGGGAAAACCGGGACATTTCCCGGTGGCCCGCCACCTAGTGGCCTGCCTGCCTGCCTGCAAAAAAAAAAAAAAAAAAAAAAAAAAATTAAAAAAAAAAAAAAAAAATCCAGCGCAGGCCAGGCAATGGGCATCCAGGCGCAGCGTTTCTTAAAAAAAAATAAAAAATCCAGCATAGGCCAGACATTCAGGTGCAGTGTTTCTAAAAAAAATCCAGCGCAGGCCAGGCATTCAGGGCAGGCAGCGTTTCTATGCGCTACAGAGACTCAGTGAGTGAGCACCGTAACATGATACTCTACCCAGGACTGCATGGCTCTCGCTCTCAGCTGGCCTGGGCACACCCCCTACCTCTGCTGCAGTGCAGCGGATTGGTCAAAATGAGAGACAGTCAAGAGAGAAGAGGCGATCAGGCGAATGTAATTAAATATAACTGTTAATGTGACGTTATGGATCGGAAAAATAAGAGGAAAGGTGGCGCGGAACGGGAGAGGGACAAAAAAAAAAAGGCACTCGAGGAGGAAGCCTCAAAATGTCTAAAATTAACAGAAATGTTCGGCAGGCCCTCCGCCCCCCCCAGTGGCCCGGGCCCCACTGCCAGCCAGTCGTCATCTTCTGAACAAGTCATACAAGTGCAATCAAAAAGTAAGTTTAAAGTAAAACACACACTGCTTTCTCCTTTCTGGCTGGTAACTGTCACACTGATTACTGGAGTGGTTTTGGAAATGGGAGCATGAGAGCCAGGCCAGATATAAAAATGAATTTGATATTATTGATAATGAATGTTGATAGAACACTTTTGTTAAATTGTTTTGTTGTTCCATGTACCCCCACTGTACCATCAGCAACAACAACATTAGATTTTATTAAACTTAAATTTAAAAACAACATCAAACACAAGTGATACTGCTGTCTCCTAGTCAATATTGTGTTTGCCAGTGTGGTTGTGCTCAGTGCTGTATTTGGCTGGTTGCAGTCAGTTTTATATCCCTGCCTGCCTGTGTGTGTGTGTGTGTGTGTGTGTGTGTGTGTGTGTGTGTGTGTGTGTGTGTGTGTGTGTGTGTGTGTGTGTGTGTGTGTGTGTGTGTGTGTGTGTGTGTGTGTTTGATTGATTGATGAATTTTATTAACAGATTTGGAGAATTACAGTACATTTCAAGTACAACTCAATACAAAAATGTTAACTGTGGATAACACCATCTGTAAGCATTACACTTGTTTACAATGGGGTGGGGTCCACCGTGTTGTAAATTAGAGTAAGTTTTACAATATTTGTCAATGTTTCCTAATGCAAAGGTGGATTTCATACCAGTGCCAGAACTCCAGAAGGAGAGCCCAGTACTAGCTCAGAGGAACAGGCAGTGGCAGGTACAGAACAACAAAGACTACAATTGGGACAAGTCATTGAATTATATAATATTGAGTAATGCATGTGTGAGATTTACAATAGGTTATAGCATGAACAAGAAACAAGTGACTTGATGCGCCGCAAGCTGACCTTCTAAGGCAGTGGCTTAAAAACTGTGTGTCCCAACCCAGACAGCTCATACCAAGGGTCAAGGGGCCAGATGCCCTTATTTTTTTATTTTGCACTTTACTTTGTATTTATAATTTGCAATTTGTGATTGTATGTGAATTGCTTAGTGATTTAAAAAAAAAAACTGAGTCCCAACCCGGACAGCTCAAAACAAGGAGCCAGATGCCTTTATTTTTGTTATATTTCTTTATTTTTGCAGTGTGTTGTGTGCAATAATGTTGTGCAATAATGGCTAGTTTTTCACTTTACTTTGTATTTATAATTTTTGGTTGTGTGTTGTGTGAATTGTTTAGTGTGAATTATTATTCAATAATAATACGTTTGTGATTTTCACCAGCCTTGTCTGTTTCATTTGATCATTATTACACTAAGTTTGGAAATAGAGAATACTATATTGATCACTGACCAATATTCATGAAAGTAAGAAAGTAATTAACTAATTATTTATTTTCCCATGGCAATGGAAATGTAAAGAGACTGTGTATTACTAATTTAAACACAAAGTAGTTTGTTGGTCTGAACAAAAATACAAAGGTAATAGAATATGCACATACACTCTAGCCCATATGCTGGACAAAAGGCAGTACAGGTCTACAGGAGAAAGAAATAGAGTCCTCAATACTGGTATGAAAATACATCCACAGGATGGTAAAAATGGGAATTAATTCATTTTAAAAATGTGCACGCGCATTGAGTGAGTGGCCTGACTGATGTATGTCTCCCGGCCTGATTTGGGGGCCCAGTCCGGCCCTGCCGGGCACCCATGGTGCTGAGGCTCAGGCACCCATGGTGCTGAGGCCCGGGCACCCATGGTGTTGAGGCGTGAAGTGGGAATGTTTAGAAGTCCAGACGACGTAGAGCGGAGGGTGGGGACGGAGTGTATTCATGTAGGAGGTCAGTGGGAGCTGGTTGTGGAGGACTTTGTAGGTGAGGAGGAGGTTTTTGTAGATGATGCGGTGGTGGACTGGTAGCATTCAGCCTGAATTATGGTTCTGCGTTAAACCTACATCGTAGCCTGACGTGCACCTCCCAAAAAATTTAACTTCCCGTCGAGGCGACGCAGACCCAACGCAGACCGAGAGGGCTGTGATTGGTTTGCTTGGTAGCAACGCATTTCCGGTTCCGGTCTGTGAAGCAGCAGTCGTGAACTTTCAGTATATAGTTGTCCTTATCCCTTTGATTCACTGTGACTGGAAAAGCCGTAAGTTAAACAAAGTATCAACTAGCGCTCTGGGGGGGGACTGCACCGCGGAGAAATGGAGTGACGGAGAAGTCCGAAGGTTCACGACGGCGTCACGGTGACGGCGTAGGCTCTGAGTTGGTTTAACACAGAACCATAAATCAGGCTTAAGAAGTGGGGTGATGTGGTTAGATGACTTGGTGCGGGTGATGATCCGGGCGGCCGAGTTCTGAACGAGTTGCAGTGTGTCGGTGAGTTTGGTAGGGAGGCCAGTGAGGAGGGCGTTGCAGTAATCGATACGGGATGTGATGAAAGAGTGGACCAGGATTTCAGTGCTGGACTGGGACAGTGCTGGACAGAGTCTGGAGATGTTGCGGGGGTGGAAGAATGCAGTCCGGGTGATGAGGTGCTAATGAAAGGGTGCTGTCCAGGATGATGCCAAGGCTGTTTTAGTGTTTTTATTGTTCTTAGAGACCAATTTTAATGGATGAATTATAACGATTTCTGGTCCAGTGAATACCTTTTTACAGCAGGATGTGCATGGTAAATGATCTCCTCATGAGAAATGCTGAAACGCCAAGAAAAAAATGTGCAGGTCCAGTCTTTTACATTCACAAAATGTTCAAAATAACAAGTGAATCGAATCTCATGCTACATGACATTTCTGAGAGCAGCTCTTCTGCAAGGTATGCATCCTTTTCTGCAGAAACTACATTATTTCTGTCTGCTGCCTCTCCACATCTTCAGCTGTCAGATGCGCTGCATGTTTTTATTCTCTGTGATGCATTACCATCAATTGCAAAAGCCCCAAGTGGTTTTTTTTTCTTCTTTTTTGCGTTTTGTCTTTGAACAAGTGTGAGGAAGCCATTGCTTTGAAAATGAAAAACATGAATGTCTGACTGATGCTTTAAACCAGGAGTGGGCATCTTTTGAGTGATGAACTGCCCATGACTGCCACCATTTGATCAGAATAATAACTAATGAAACAGGGGAAAGAGGAATGGCCTTTTATCTACTTACAACCACATCCTTTAGTACTTCTACGTGCAAGGGAACAGTGTAAAAGGTAGGACAGAGGGGGAAAAGGAAATAAAACCAACCATGAAATGATGTGACGGCATGTTTCAAATGTCTCGTTGATGGAAAGTTACACGTGTGTCTGCCAGAGCAAAAAAATATATTCCTTTTTTAGAGCTATTTGAAGAATCAGCAGTCACGTGGTAAATAAAATGCTAAATAGTTGTGGTTGGGAGATGACTCTATGACTTGAACTATATGTGCTCATTTTTATTGCTGCATTGGTGGCATGTTGCCAAATATTACACCCCGAGAGTGTGTGCTGTTTGCTGTAACAAAGACCCACACAGACACACAAACACACACAAAGGGTCTCAGTCCCCCCATTTGCGGGACATGATGCTCAGTGGGCAATCAGTGCAGACAGATGTCAGCACCTTATTAAAGAGGATGCCTGTCAGCCTCCAGGGCTGGAAGACTCCTATGAATAAATTTATTACAATAATGTAGTGACCCTAAAACTGTAAGGGACGCTGAAATGCAGCGGTGTTGCGAGTAATTGACGGAATTATCATTAAATTGGGGAACATATCCAGGAAAAATTTGTCAAAAAATACGTTCAACATCATCCTGACCAAGTCACATCAGCACCTACAGCGTCCACTCCACGGCACTACTCCAAAAATGCCCCAACGGAGGTCCATTTTCGTGCCAGGACTGGGAAAGCGTAGCAGTTATGGAATTTCCACCACCTTCATCACCACCTCAAACAGCTCCTCCACGGGGAACTCTGGGAAGTAAGCCCAGGTCTCTCTCGTCAACACTGGAACGGGGCAGAAGAAGTGGCAGGGTGATGGTTTCCAGATTACTGGTGATGTCCGAATGGGACTTCACCTTAACAAAGATAAAATGCACTTCTTCCTTCCAAGATGTAGGTGTTGTGTTAAAACCTTACCGTGCTTACATGTAAACATATGTACAGTAATCCCTCGCTATAACGCAGCTCACCTTTCACTTTTCTTCTTCACTTCCTGTGTCAATAACGTTGGTTGCTTAGCAACAAGCTGAGAACGGCCAATGAGCTTCAGCAGCAGCTCAAGAACGGGAGCCTTTGATGAATCGTTTATTACAGTTCTAGATATAATCCATAATGGGATGTCGGTTTATAAGAATCTTTTTGGCCAGAAGAAAAAAGAGCAACGACAACTACCCATAACTATTTTCTTCTCTTGAAAAAACTCACCTGCACTGCAGCTTTAGAAGAAAAAGATGCTACAGAGCGAGTCAGGATGCAGCAGCATCAGCAGGGAAATACGCACCAGTCACTATTTGTCCTACTGTACTTATTGTATTTTTCATTTTCTCCCATTCAAATCCAATTAATCAGGTCGTGGTGGGGCGGTGCTGATCTCCGCAATTTGAAGCCTTGTATAATAATTGTGGGAAAAAAAAAAAAGGTTGCTACTTTGCGGATTTCCCCTATCACGGGTTCTTTTTGGAACGTGACCCCCGCCAGAAACCAGGGATTACTGTACACCTTTACACGTTGCTGAGCCACATTTTACTACTTTGATGCAAAGGCAACACCGTGACAACACGAAGCTGCAGCCAGCTTTGTCAGCAAAGATACATATCTTGACAGAATGATTACCTTTGGATTTAATGTTTTGAGATTTTCTTGCTCTGAACACCAGCAAATTCCCTCTCTCTGCCTCCAGCTCTCACCATCTTTCCCTCCAACGCTTTATTACCGTACACCAACATCTGGACAAGGACCCCTGTGAGATATTGCCTCGTCTGTTAAATGACTCATTTTCCACATATATTAATATACACACATTAGACAGAATGAGGATATCCCTTCACCACCTCACAGGCTAGTTCTTTTTTCCTCCACTTCCATCTTCTGATAGAAAATTGAAGCCATCCATCTGTGGAGACGGGAGCCTGCAGCAGGGACAGACCAGTTGTCCCCGGTGATAACGTGAGATTCTGGATCCTCCTCTATGTGCATTATTGATGGCCATCAGTCGGTGTGTGTCTGACCACATTTAAGTGTCTCGGCAGGGGGGTGCTGCGATAATCAGAACAGACACGCACACTGCTCTGTCTCCGGCGTATCATCAAGTGTGCATCAGCAAATTAAAACTGGCATTCACAAGCGATGTGTTCATGCAAACAAATAAGCACCAGGGATGTGCATGGTTAAAGTGGATTTTATGGAAGTACTCGCCTATATATAGTTTTTTCATTTATCTTTTTGGACTTTTATCAACAATTTTATGGCAATTCTTTAAAACTTCATCAGAATAAATTACCAATCAGCAGGTGTCTACATCAACACTCCTGTAACACAAATATATGCAAATGGCTGTGACAAGGTGCATACAGTAAATGTGCTGTGGCATTTAATTTCTGCTTCTCTCCTAAGATTTTGTTTTCATCCTAATTAATTAATTCATCTCATTTAATCCACCTGTTCCCTGCGGTGCAGCGAAACAGCAGCCACGATGATGCCAGTGACATGAAAGCAGCAAATTGATGTGAACCATGACTCACAAACGTCTCTGGCGCCACCAGACACATCATTTTCAAGAGTTGTGTGACAGCAGGCAGAAAAAGAGGCAGGTGCTAAAATATGTTTTATATAAAGATTATTCAACAAATTACTTTTTGAGGTGACAGCTTTTCCAACTCAGACAAAAGCATTGCATAAAAGCAGGTGGAGACAGTTTGGACTACAGACGCCTCACGACCGTGTCCTGAATACAACCTAGTCAAGTCAAGTCAAGTCAAATTTATTTATAAAGCACATTTCACATTATGAGCATGGACTCAATGTGCTCAAATACATAAACAAACAAACAAACAAAATTACAAGTTTACAATAACAGAAATAGATAACAAGTATGACAAGAGAAAAAACAATAATAACAACCATAATTCCATTTTAACAAAAGTGCGATCACCCAGCCAACCATGTAGAGTTTACTCAAACGCCTGTACAAAAACGCCTGTATTTCTTTGAAATAAGAATGAATGATTTGTCACGCCTCTAACTGACTGTTTCAGCTGCAGTAAACAGAGGAATAACTCTGTTTGAGAGGTTTAAAATTTGGACTAATGAGCTCCTCAGTGTTTACCGCGAACACGTTTAACTTGAGCAGACTGCACAGGTTATTCATCCACTAAACTTTGTTCAGCAATTCATTTTCATGTTTTTAATTTTTCATTCATTCACAACATTGATGCCACTTGCAATTGATCATAATGTTTACACACATACACACAAACACCTGCCAGACAGACGAATGTCAGTCTTTATTCAAAAAAAGAAACCTTACTTTTCAGTCACGTTAGCAGACTGATCTAATCTGTGATGAATTACCCTGGAAACACATTTTCACCCACTTAAAACTTACCTCAAAAAATCCTAATCACCAGTTTATTCATTTTAACTTTCTGAATAGAACTTATTTAACACCAAAAAACTAACATGCAATGAACAAAATCAGTTCTCCTCTTTGGAGTTTTTGTTCAAGTAACTTGAAGGTTAATTGTTGATTCTAAATTGCCCGTAGGTGTGGTTGTGAGCATGGTTTGTGTGTTTATATGTGGCCCTGTGATGGACTGGTGACCTGTCCAGGGTGAACCTGCCTCTCACCTGAAAACAGCTGGGATAGGCTCCAGCAGACCCCCGTGACCCTGCAAAGGATAAAGCGGGTCTAGATAATGGATGGATGGATATATCTATACCTTTTTTTTTTTTTTTCTTTTATATATATATAAATGAAAATGAAAATGAAAATGAATATATATATATATATATATATATATATATATATATATATATATATATATATATATATATATATATATATATATATATATATATATATATATATATAATATATATATATATATATAATATATATAATGTATATATATATATCTAATGTCACTGGAAAGGCAACCCCATGTTCTCCCAGGGTGTTCCTGATTAATGACGACTCTCAGTTAAACTTACATTACAAAGAAAAAGTTGTGTACCTGGCAGGATTAACGGCCGCTAAAAAAATGCTCGCTCTTCGATGGAAACCACCAACATGTCACTGGTTTCATCTGTTTATGGACTTATGGATCTGGAACTTTCAGTGGCAAGAATTCCTGGTGCGGGACCCAGGACATTAAAAATATGGACACATGCCACTGAAGAACTGAAAGAACTGAATATTGACAGAACATTTATCTTTTTTTTCTTTTTTTTGCTTTCTTGTCTGTTGTTGTGTTATTGTTGTCTTGTTGGATCGCTATAGGGTGGGGGGGGGGTGATTTAAACGTTTTTGCTATACAATTGCGTGCATAATTGTTCGATTTCATTGTATGCATCAACAAAATAATAAAAAACAGTTGATCACAAAAAAAAGAGGGGAAAAAAACCCCAGAGTGGCCAGGGAAAGTTCATTTATATTCATGAGCAGAGGGCTACATTATTGGTTAATTAAGCATTAGAAACAAGGTTGATTAGAGCAAAAATATGAGTAAATCGGTAGAGTAGGAGGAAGTTGCGCCTCGGCCATGTAACAAAAAAAAAATCCGTGGTGATCAACAAGGTCAACGACCGTCAGTGACCTCATGCAAGTGACGTGCACCCAAATGTCTGAAATGTTCATCTCACTGCAAAAACAGGATGCCTGTGTTACATATTAACCTACAAGCTACTGTTAAAAACAAGCTTTAGGGACTCAAAGGTCTTTGAAAGGAAACACGCGGAAAAATCAGGCACAATTAAATATATATGTTTATGCAGACATTTCTAGCAGGATTGATCCCCCACGCTGAAGCCGTTCTCGCAGGAACCTCAGCACCAGTCAAAACATCTGTCTTCTTACAGTTACGTCATTAATTCTCTTTAATCAGTGGAGCCCACCTGCCTTCCGCTTGAACTCTACATTTCCTCATTATGAAAAAAAGAAAAACCACACTCCTCTTTGCCAGTCGGAGACAGACGTAAACATGAGGTTGGTGATACACCCAGTACTTTCAGAGCTAGGAGCATCATAGGTCTCTTCTATCGCTGTACATTCATTTCAAGAGGAAATGACTGTAGAATAAGACCATTTAACATGTCAATACATAGATTTGTCGTTCTCGGATTTGAAATCCATCCCTTGTCATATAGGATTCTTATATGCAAATAAGCCAATTCCAATTGATCTTCTGATGTGAAAGGATCAGATAAAGAGGCACGCGACAGGACAAGCCGAAGCCTGATCCTAGTAACTGAGATGAGTTATGAACGACTGATCTGAGAAATGCAAACCTGAGCTACGTGGGACCCCACTGCGCCCGCCTTTGTTTAAGCGGTGGGTCATCACCCCGGTGAACGCCGCCGCAGCCTCCCCCGGGTTCACTGGCTAATCTGCTTCTATACCTGCGGTGATGAGATAAACTCCCCCTCCATCCCCGTGTTTCCTCTCACTGCAGCATCTCTGAGGTTCAGCCTGTCCCAGCGTGTCTGACATCTGTAAGACAGAGGAAACGGTGCAGGGGGAGTCGGGGATGGGGGAGGGGAGGGCAGGGATGCATGATCCAATGATCATACACAAGCCAGGGGCTCTGTTTAGCATGTAGCGTACATTTAATGCTAAAATAATGGAATTAACTCTTAATAACACGTTACAGATTATTGGCTCACAATCAAATCTGAATTTAACAGCAATGAATTACAGCAGACACTGATTCTTTTTGAAAAGTGACACACACACAGACACATATACTATATATATATATATATATATATATATATATATATATATATATATATATATATATATATATATATATATATATATATATATATATATATATATATATATATATATATATATATATATATATGCTTGCAGTGAAAGGTAGTTCACTTTTGATCTCTGCTGTGGTTTTGTTTACTGTGGGGAATTCCACTGAGACGCCTCAGCCTTTTTTTAAGTATGCAGTGTGCGCTTTATCTTTCTTTTCTTCCCTATTTCCACTGACACATGCAAATATGCACCTCTAAATTTACTGTATACCAGTTCTATTTTTGCTGAAAGCCATTTTCATGTGTGACCCAATCAAATGTGTACTTTAAACAAAAAAAAAAAGAAATAGCCTTATTGAAGTCTATGCAACATATTTATGACCAGGAAGTCAAAAATTAAAAACATAGTGCTGGTGAATGCACTACAGGAATACAGTACTTATTAAAGCACTTCTTAATTTAGCCTTCACGTATGAGATTACAGTTCATTTTCAAATTCAGTACACATATTTCCAGGACTTTTTGGAATATTTCCAAGACTAGAAATCCATTGTCTTACATCTCAACACCTTATTGTGCTGATATTGTTTTTTCCATTAGTCCAACAGAGTTGTTACATTTTGAAAAGAAAGTTCTGGTTCATTTCAGTTCACTTGTGTCACCGAGGTGTTTCTGGTAAACTATTTCACATACAGTAGGTACCCTCCTAAATGTAATAACTCCTTTCAACGTTTCCCTTCAGGGTTTGATGGTATCAGCGGAGACTTCAGCGTTCACTACACGCCACCGCGTGGAATGATGAATGAGTCCGGGTGTTTACGCCAGGAGATATCGCAAGACCCGCTAAATAGATTGGGCTGACTGACACGTCTATGGATCTTCACAGACAATAAAACTGCATAAATCCACTTCACCTCAGGAGTTATCCAATCAGATCAAAGAAAATATTGGTGAAATTACATCAAGTGAATCAAGTGGAGTTTTTCACTGCAAGTTAAGCTGTTCTTGTTTGTTTGTTCTGTTGTTAGGTTTTTGCGGTGTGTGCAGTCCTAGCTTGCTTGACGGCAGCTTTGTGGAACGTAGCAGCTGGTTGCTGGTGTTTGTTTTCTGTGGCGTTCTCACCTTTTTTACAACATGTTTCTTGGCCAGTTGGTGTTGGAATTGTAGCGCTGTCTTTACAAGCTTGAGACCGAGCATTTTCCTGCTTGTTCGGTGTGCTGCACGAGGATAATGCATCCTGTTTTAGGTAATTAATAACAGCTTAAATGGGACCTGTGACGTCCTGGAAACCTGGAGCCCTCGTTACTAAAAGACTGGAATATGTAGCAACACCAAATCCAGTATTTGTCACTTACCACAGTCTATGGATCTAATCTCAATAAGCCAATTTAACAGTGGATACTAACACCATAACTATATTATTGAAAGAAAAACATAGTAAAATGTTATAAAACATATTACAGAATGCTATTGAGAACACCAGAATGTGCAATACTCCTCCCTTTTTATGCTTTGTGTGATCATTTTGATGTAGCCTATTATCAGAGACATATAAAGATCCATATGGGTGTTAAACCTGTCATCACAGACCCTTAACCTTAACTGTAAAAATAAATATTGCATCGTGAGTTATTTAGGTAAATAAAGGTACAACACAGGATGAAATTAAAGACCGCGTGTGAAGCCATGCACCAAGTTACCATTTCCTCTATAAAAGCCGCTTCATGTCGAGATCTAACAGGAGAGCAGCCTAAATTTTTAATGCCCCGCCTGCAGCCCCTCTGCCATGTTTTCAGACAGTGTGACAAGGCTGTTTGGTTATTGTGCAATTGCTTTGCAGCAGCTTGAAGCTAATATGATCAAACAAACCACACTGCAACCTGCTCAGGAGGTACAGTGCCAAGGGATGGGAAGGGTGGGGAAGACAGGGGGTGGAATCGTGGAGGGAGGAGGGAGGAGGCGGGGAATGGAGAGAGTCAATAGGGGTTTTGCATGTCTAATGTTGCCAGGTGTCTGTTCCCATCCCAAAGCCCAAAGCAGCAAGTGTCTCTACCCAAAACAGCCCTGGAGGCACCCTCGATGACAATAAGACATCATCTGCAAACACCACAATTACCCCCTGTCACTCTGATGGGCCCCTCTGTTAATTACACAAACCATTTCATTCAAGATGGCGCGCCTGGCCACCAGCCCAGAAATCTATCTATTCATGTATCTGCATCTGTCGGATCCATGAGCAGGTTAATCAGGTTAGTCACAAGTTAATACAGGTGGCTCCGATTCAGGGAACAAACTGGACGGAGGCCAGGAGGACACGCTCCCATCCAATTGGCCAGCCTGGGAGCTTTTTTTTCTCAACTGTTTTTCATCACTTCCACCACATCCTGTTTGTCCTCATCTCCTGTACGTCTTTCAGAGCTCCAGCTGAGCAATTATCCCACTCCAGACGTGTAAATATCAGACCGCCATTTCTGATGAGAGACGAGTCGGTACCTGCTCCATCACCGGGAAATGGGCTGGTCTTGGAAACCGCACGTCCCTTTTGTTGGGTGTTAACTGACGGCTCTCTGTTCACCCGCACATGTTGTCGTACAATACAGACCCATGTTTGCTTTGCATTATACGTTTTCCACTGAGGTTAAATGGCTCTCTGGAGAAGCAGCACCACTCGTTGCTCCAACCCCCCACTGATGTGTTAGCTGGTATATTTCCAACTGGTGGTCCTCACATACACCCATAGCAACCATAGCACCCAACTTTTACAAGACTAATTTAAGCAATGCATTTGCTTAGTTTTTATGCAAATATAATAGAGCAATGTGGGAATACCCCTGACACACTCTCTACTTAAATTTCCTGTTTTTATCCCCTTAGGATGACGTCTGTGACAGACAGGAAAGACATAATTTACCCATCTTTTTATGTAGGACTCACAGCATGCGCACTGTGGGGATTTCTGCAATGTTCCACTCATTACAGCCTGCTTCTTCCTTCGGGCTCGGAAAGCAGGAACACGCCTGTTTTCTGGGCTTGGTAAATACAAACTGGGACAGGAAGTTTGATTCCAGTAAATTATGCTTTATTCAGTCTGCCGCGATGAAATAAACTCAGATTTAGGCCATAAAGTTGTAATAAAACATGTCTAAACCTTTGGACGCTTCATTTTCAGAAGTCATTTTGGCAGTTGGGGTCCTTCTAAGATTTGTTTGGGCAACAGCATGAGAACAGACAAACTACCAGCTGGATGTGACAGTTAGATGTAGAGCATCTTTACTCCTGAGAGGACGAAGCCAAAACAATGATTTAGAGCTAAATATAAGTAATATAAGTAAGTTTACAAAGCAGAAAATATACAACATTTTACTCTTTTATAACTGAATTGTTTTGTGTTTTACACTCTGCATATATGCAACATTTCAAATAAACCTTTGCGCTGAAAAACTCTCAAATTATATTCAAACTGCAGGAAACAAAATAAGAACGTAAAACCACAAACAGGCTTAAGTCAGCATCCTTGTTTGTAGACACGTTTGTAAATGCAGCACGTGTGACTTTTCTTACAAGAAACTTGTGTTAATCCAGAGCGGTGTTGCAGAGCTGTAAACAAACAGCCTGGACGTGTGTCTCATTAACAGCCACAAGGAAACACTGGCTCTTTTACGGGGAGTGAGGGTGCGGGCAGCGGGCATTTCCGATAAGCAGGAAGACCCACCACTACCAGCAGGAAAACCTCCCACACAGTACGGGTCACACAGAACCACACAGACCCCCCACTCCCACAACCACACCGCCAGTGAACACAAAACAGAAAAATACAGATTTGTGCATTTGTGCAACCATTTTGAAGCCAGAGGCCCAAACGTTTCGAATGGTTTCTAAATACGTGCTGAGGAGTTAACACATACAGATGTTGATGCAACAGGACAGCAGGGACGCTGAAGAAATACATTAAACCACAAGGCTTCCATTTGAACATTTAACTAGACATTTTATGTTGAGGTGCAAACATTTTTTTGAATATCTGATAGCCATTAGACAACATGTAATCATGTAGTCCTGAAATATAGACCAGAGTTGAATTAATGTGGCCATTTTCCTCACAGTCAGTTTGTTTTAATTACCTGTGAAAATGTGTAAAATGTTAATTGTGAATAGAAAAGGGTTTTAACACTTGCATGAGGTGGGTTTTCTAATTGGTTAATGAAATATTTGGCAAAACTGTAGTGAAACTGTACTTTTTTCACGTCTACAGATGATATGGCGTACCAAAGAGAGTCTTCTTTAGTTCAAGATTTCTGGCATTTACTGCTTCACATTCCTCATCAAAAGCTGCACGACTCATACTAAAGGTATTTAGTATTAGGGAAGGACAGAAAGGATCATTAGATCTCATATTACATGCCTTGAATCTGCTTAATATCAACAACTGGCTATGAGATTAGCATATAAGGATTACATGATGTTGGATGTAGAAAAGCATCATCGGCATGCGCTGACGTAAACAGTAAACAAACGAACTGTACTTTAGAGGCTTTTATGGAGCTGAATAAAAATATGCAAAGGAAGAGATTTTAACTTTCCACAAAGCTTGAGCTCTGTTTGTGTCCATGTTGTGTTTTCTTCGTAATGACACCAAGGTGGAGTTATTAACTCATGATTTCGTTGTAAATGGCCGGTAAGCAAACAAAGTCAGACAGCGGTCAAAGCTTATCATTCTGTACGATGTTGGACCTCTGGTTTGGAGCTATGATGAAAGATGTCGACCGCGGTTCTCTCATCTTTCATCTGTGACAGCCCAAGTTCAGGCTTGAGGTTCTGCATCCACTGCCTCTCCGTGAAATCATGGACAATGACCTGCCAGAAGCCGCTCCAAGTATAATGAATTTGTCGCGGCACAATTCGTTGCATATGTCTACATCTTTTTCGATTAAAAGTGGCTAGAGCTGTTGCAGAAATAGAAATGAACTAGCAAAAATCAAAGCTCTAGACGTCCATCACCCTCATGTGCCAGATGACTTTTATCCCGTAACATGACTTCATGTTGTATTTTTATCCACATTTAGACATTTTGCTTAAAGGGCACTCCAACACACAAGACGTCTGCAGAAAAAGGGAACATTGTGTTTTAAACAAATCGTAGATACCACCAACATAAACTTCCTGACCTATGCCTATTCCTATGCCATTAAAATAAACTGGCACCACGAACACCTTTTACTTCAACAATTATAATTCCAGTGGACGCATTGAATTAGAATAAAAGTAAACATTAAAGCAGCACTATGTAACTTTTCCACCTTAATCTAATATTTCATCATCATCATTGTGATGGTACATCAACTTCCAACAGGTTTAATGAACCTCTGTCATGGTCTGAGGGGTCTGTATCGCCTTCACTGGCACTATGTAACTTTGAGGAGCATGGTAGGAACCCTGCCACACTAAAAAACTACACATTTTTACGGCTTTGACTGCTTTACGGCATACGTCACTTCCCCCTCCTTCCCCATTCGTAGTCCAGACCAAAGCTGGGCGGTAGCGTGGAGCGCAGAGCTCAGCAGAAGCTGGTGTCATGGCCGAAGCAGCGGAAAAACCCAAGAAAATAAAAGTTTTATCGGAGGAGGCGAAAAAAGAAAGCGGGAGAGTAACAAGCTAAATGCCCGGACAAGAATAAACATTGGCCCGGCGTTCACTCGCTGGCGTGGTTTTGGTAATTCTAAAATTACTGACAATATCAACAACAGACACATAGAATAATAATAGTGATCATAAAATTGTGGAAGCTTTATAAAATAATAATACAATTGAATAGAATTACAGCACTAGAGGAAAGAATGCAATGCAAAGAAAATGTATAGAACATTTCTACTATTTTTCCTGAGAACTGTAAAATTGTGCAGGGCTGATCTGCAAAACATTCAGTTATTCACAGGTTATAAAGTATTTTTTTATTTTGTCAGTAAGTATGTTGGAGTAGCGTATGAGTTTGTAGTTTGGGACGCATTATCTGGCTGAAACAGGACGGGGGGCGGGGGGGTGACTTCACTAATAAAACCAAATTGAACTTAACATCGTCATATTATATTGTTTAGCCAAAAATAGATACATTACCTCTTCGCTATCCATCCTGCAAACGACCGCTGAAAACAGTGGTTTTGAAAGTCCGTCCCGTCTTCTCTTTCACTATCAAAACAAATGCAGCGACGGGGACAGGAGTTTTTTTTGGCAGTACACGCTGGTGCTCATGGGAAATGTAGTGTTCTTTCTGGTAAAGCACTACCGCTTTTGTCCAAAGGAGCCGCCAAACTCAACAAAAGCTGAAAGTTACATAGCAGATTTTAGCTATCCAGATCAGCTCAGAACACACAAATAGTCTCATTCTTCCTAGAATGTTGGAAAGCTCACCGGCTTTGTTTAGTTTAGTTTAGTTTAGTTTAGTTTAGTTTAGTTTGGTTTAGTTTAGTTTAGTTTAGTTTAGTTTAGTTTAGTTTAG
This sequence comes from Cololabis saira, assembly GCF_033807715.1. Lineage (NCBI taxonomy): Eukaryota > Metazoa > Chordata > Actinopteri > Beloniformes > Belonidae > Cololabis > Cololabis saira. The sequence continues at coordinate 39,947,783 of NC_084605.1, forward strand.
TTTAGTTTAGTTTAGTTTAGTTTAGTTTAGTTTGGTTTAGTTTGGTTTAGTTTAGTTTAGTTTAGTTTAGTTTAAGTTTATTTCAGTCATATATACCTTTCAAGGCAACAAGGAAGAGACAGTTTTTTTTACAATTTGACTGAAAAAGGCTCAGGCAGAAGCAGAGCTTATTAATGCCCGCCAACTATACAACAGCTACAAAATACAACAAAAAAACAAACATATAATATTTACATATACTGTACATACACTTGCATACATACATGTACACACATAGATGCATATACATACACATACATATCTCTTTTCCCCTTTTTTCAATTACAGCCATAACTACCAATGAAAGCTGCAAGCAGCGATGAACGGCCTCCACCTTTGTGCATGTTCAGACTGCAGTGGAAGCTTGTATGACTTGCATGTAGATTCTTCATCTCTGGACATTTAGCGGATGAAACCACCCACGACTCTCTATATCAAATTATTCAAAAGTTATGGCAGAAAATAGGAACTATCAAATATGGACCAATCAGATGAAGGGGGGTTGCGCTTTTTGGCGTCTATCGTCGCCACGGTAACACTTTTGACTGAGAAAACGAATGCGCGTCGTTGCAGGATCGAGACGCACATTTTGATGTATAACACACCTGGGTGCACGTTACGGTTCAGGCGAAGAAGCGGCCGAAGAAATGGCATAAATTGCGCCAAAATGACACGATTAATTCAAAATAGCCGACTTCCTGTTCGGTTTCAGCCATTGTGCCAAGAGACTTTTCCTTAAGTTGCAACATGATACAGGTGTGTACCGATTTTCGTGCATGTACGTCAAACCATATTGTGGGGCTTGAGGCACAAAGTTTTCTAGGGGGCGCTGTTGAGCCATTTTGACACACCCATTAATGCAAACCATTAAATATCAAGTTTTTCACCAGGACTGGCTTGCGTGCAAAATTTGGTGACTTTTGGGGCACGTTTAGGGGGAAAAAAAGGCCCTCCTTTCGTCAGAAAAATAAAAACGAAAAAAAAAAAAAAATTCCTACAGATACAATAGGGCCTTCGCACTGTAAGTGCTAGGGCCCTAAATATAAATACACATAATGATTTTTTGAACATAACAAAGGAAGTACATTGCTTAAGTTTGAGATCAACACTATTCCAACAGCTGGACCCCTTTAAAAGAAATACATCTTCTTTTAACTCTGTTATCGCTTTTGGTAACAAAAATCTGCATCCATCTCTTAACTCACTCATTTACTTTCAGACGCTATGAAAAACTTTGTCATTAAATATTTCACATGCATCACCTGTAGATGTTTTGACTAATAACCGTCAGGCAGGATTACAATGACCTTTGAAACCTTTCAAGGTCTGAAATTAATGGTAGTTTTAGGCAGTTTTTCATTAAGATGTTTTATTTAATGCTTTTGTTCATATTTTATGTTATATAGTTGTTATTATATGAGTTTACAACTCATGTGCTCTATACTGCTGCCTGTCTCAGTCAGGGCACTCTGGAAAAAAGAGGTTTGTTAAAGAAAGGTTAATAAACAAATGTAGGGAGGCTGCACTTCTCGTGCATCCAGTCTAAATCTTTTACCGCTCTCTGTCCTCATTAACTGTCTGGAAACTGTCAATCAAGGCCATCACGACCACAGATAACATAAATTCAGGTTTACAAGAGCTTTGGAGTGTAACAACAGCTTGAAACCATTTTAACTGATATGTAGGAGATCAAATCATTTGCATTTGGGTAAATAATGCCTTAATAATGCATCAACATACAAAAACCTTCAAACATTAGAGGGTTGTAAACATGAAGGCATGTAAATGTTCAGGTTAGTTTCAATTTGAAAGCATTTAAAAGGTAAACTTTTACATGTTTCTTCGTAGGTTTCCAGCTAACAGGAATAGATTTGCCACTCTGGTGTTAACAAGCAGGTTAACAGAGGCGTTACAAGGACAGTAATAGTTATGGCTCTGTGCCCAACTGAAACTTTACAACCAGCGCTTAAAATCAACGTGTAAACAACAGCATTTAGTTTGACATGCAACAGTTGATTTACTGTTGGCACACAAATACCTGCCCAGCAGCCATGAAACACGTTTTCTAAACATTCCTGTTAGCACAAGCGGCTTATACCTTTTGTCAAGTGGGCCGATTCAAAACAGACGGCGGCAGCAGCGCCTCAAAATACCTCTGGAACGCTGCTGGAACGCTGACAAAAGTGTTCTGAAGTCGCACGGCTGGTTTATCGGAAGACTGACAATTAAACGCTTCAATTGATTTGCTCCAAAAGTTACATTAAAATTTGCGTTCCTGTTTTTTTTTTCTTGCTTTTCTCTCCCAGATAACGGTCAGTTGACATGCAGGAGCATCGGGTGCCTGAACCGTTGGCGATGTCATAATTTTAAAGAGCTAGCTCACTTGAAACCCTTCTAACTAGTTTGTAAGTGTTTGTAGGAGCTACATAACATTTCCTACAGATATTGACCTTAAATATATTTAAGGTCAATATATAAGGGGGGGGGCGCAGGCAGGTGGAAGCAGCAACGGGATGACCGGGGGTGAGGGGGGGCGGACCGGGGCCGCAGGCCAGCATGCAGCTCCCAAAGCTCCGGCCTGCAAACATGCAAAAAAGAGAAAAAAAGAAAAAAAAGAGAGAAAAAAAGGGGGGCCAGCACAAGAAACTATAGGAGCGATGGACAAAAAAAATGATAGCTATGTGACATGTCAGGCCATTGACTGAATTCGGGTCAGTTTTGAATTTTAAACCATACTGATGTTGAAACTGCCGGACTGTTCTGATCCGCTGGACCCGCGTTCAGCTGTACAGGACGTCGGGATCCAGCGTATGAAGCCAAACACAGGGGTTAGCGCCGCAGCGAGCGGGTAGCATGAAGCTGCGGACCTGGACACTGCCATTACATAATGATAATTACACAAGCTGTTTTGGATAATCTCTGCCATCAAGACCTTCTCTGTTCAAGTTGAAAACCACTGACTGGGAGGGAAATTCATTAAATGCCCCATTTAACTTTGAATATTTGAAAATATTATCCAGCAAGCGAGGCACGAGCTTAGCTAACTTAGCAGCTTGTTACAATCCAACCAGCGTTTAGCTTTTGACCAGCGATGAAAAGCAGGACCGTCTGTGTTTAATATATGTGATTAATATGTGAGTGTCAAAACACATTATAGTCGTATTTGTTCAAAAGATGCAACATTTGAGGAAACCGCACGTGACGTACGGAGAGGACTAGACATGGCGTGATGGGCTAAAACAACATATTCAAGTAGCAACCGAAACAACTGCGCTTGAGTGAATTCGATTCTTTACCGTTTTTATCAGTGTTTGCCCTATGAAAAAGATTTTTTAAGCTTTTTTCTCTTTCTTCTCTTTTTCTCTCATAGTATCTTTAATACCAATTCCTCTTTTCAAAGTTTATACCTTATATTATATATTCAGTGGGAGACAAAAACTCTAATGTTAAAGAAGACTGTCTGCAATATGTTTCACCTTTTTAGAAAAATGTGCCTGTAAAATGTTGCAGCGAGTTGGTCACGTGTTATTTAAAGAGCATATTGCAGGTTGGAGACCCCTGTGAATCAATGTGTAGGAAAATAATGTAGGAACTGAATTTACATTGAAATACATTATTTTACTTCCGCATCTGAAAAAGCTGAACCGGAAGTGACGTAGCACCGGGGAGTACAGTGAATTTCAACAATAGGAAAAATAATGGATCTTAATGTTAGTTGTGACACTGAAGAGGTTGTGAATGTGTATTCACACCAATATGACGGGCCACAGCCTTATAATTGCAAACTCGTTAGGGCCTTCTCGGTAACGACGGGCCCGAGTCCCCCCGTGTCCCACCACGGAGCTGCCGCGTTAAATCGACGCAGTAGGGTACGGCGTATGGCTGCGCGTCACCGCGTACCCTACAGTGTAGGCTCTGCGTCGGTGTAATGCAGTAAACGCTGGTCAAGAGCAGAGACCATTTATTTAATAAATAGCTTGGAGAACAGATGGTGGATTATCTGTAGTTCTGTAGTAAACAAAGGTTGCACGTTAGACGTCAGAATCAGAGCAGATTTGTTGTTGTTTTGGAGCATAATGTGACGTTCGAAAACGCAAAACTCCGGTTGTCTCTGTCTACACGCAGCTACATAAACGGAGTTTTCAAAAATCTTCACTTTGCCCGGAGTTTTTTTAAACATTCGTTTATTTGCGTTTTCATGTAGATGACAGGTCCAAACGTAGGAAAATATCTTGGGTTTAGCAGATACCCGGCTACGTGTGTACGGGGTCTGCATAGTCAGAACGGGCAGAGCTGTGGAGACGTCTCCCTCCTGCTGCGTCATATGACGCGGTGTTCGGAAAAAAAAGCGTTTGTAGGAGCTTGGCTAAAATCAGCCACTTTTTCCTCTGAATACGTGCCCTTATGTCTTGTAAAACATATTCAATCCTACATTAACTTCTCACATAGTCATTTTCACATAAGGTCAGATATAATTTTTGAAAAAACCCTAACCTGCAATATGCTCTTTAAGGGTTTCCAGTATTTCATGTCTGTATTTCATACATTTATGATGATGAAAGTTACTATTGATCCTGCTGGTTGCTCCAGTCGGTGGTGTCTACGTCCCCCAGGCATTGTAATAATAATAGAGAAGAAAAAGATGAAAAATGAGAAGACACGAAGATATCGAAAGTCTCTTTAAAACAAAAAAGTGTTGCCCGGCTACTTCCAGCAACAGATCAAATCGTACGCTGGAGTCAGCAGCCACGGTACGGCAGTATTGATGAGGAGGATGATCCCTCTCAGCAGCTCAGGAGGTTCAGACAGATCCTGTGTCCTGGATGAACGTACACAAATATGCCTTGGGCTTTTACATTCTCCTTTATTGCTCTGTAATACTATCACAGAGGAAAACTGATTGCAGAAAGTTTCAAAGACAGAGAAACTCTTTTGAAATGCAAACGGTCAAGTATGGAAATATTCACACATATGTGTGGGACAGTACGGGACATATGCAATGTGCAAAATATAGAAAACACCTCTATTCAAGTTTCTTCTTATTTAAAGACAGGAAAACATCTTTAATGCTTGATGATAGCACAAATAAGTGCATTTTTTCCCTAAGCAAACAAATATTTGAGGACATCGGGACAGCAGGAGCGCTCTTGGTAAACTAAGTTAAAACACTTGAACTCTATTATTATATTAGGGAAAAGGAATGTTATAACATCTCCCTTCGTTCAGCTAAAGTACACCCTGTTCCACTAGAAGTGCTTACATCTCAGCTTTTGGTCGATTTTTCCCGTCAACATATCCGGCCTGAGCACCCAGATACCATTTATTCAGCTGAAAGCTGATATCTGCACGCGTAATTTACCATGAAAACACTGTAGATTTGAAGGAAATCAAGGAAATACCAGCCAGACGCAAGAAACTTTGGTAAAATATATACTTTCTTTATTTCTTCTTACAAAGAAATATTATGAATGCTCATTATTTAATCATCTAGAAACATATGTTCCATTTTCCTCTTGCACTGTGTAAAATTCTTTTGACGTACATACCACAAAATACTTGATTTACACGTCTTTTCCATTTTTTGTATATACACAGATTGACTAGTCTAGATACATATTATATGTGGATAAGACAAACATTTCCAACAGTTTTAGAACTCAGAACAGGTTGAATAAAACTCAACCATAACCGATGCAGCAACGTGGAGCAAATCCACGAGTGCAAGTGTTTTTCATTTTTCAGATATCCCCCTCAGTGACGTGAACGAGTTCCCAAATCGAAAGCAGTACTCCTCGTGAGTTTGAAAGGAAAACGTCTGAATTACCCTCCAGAATATTCGCTTTTTAAGAGAGATCACCCACAAAATTCTTTTTCTTTCATAATTAAACACCGGACTAAAGGGGGTAGTTTGGGTTGACGAAGGCTTTCTCTTGAAAAAAAATAAAATAAAAATACAGTGTACTGCTACCAACCGCCGGTTTGAGGCTAAACCAGGCGGATGGTTTTGAACGGAAAATGAGAGAAGCAGCTGGAGTAGTCATTATCTGTTTTCATGGCAGGAGCAGGCTAATTGTGTTGGATTGGTCGATTAAAGAGGCACGACATTTTCTTAACTTCAAAAGGACAAACAGACAAATAGAACTTGTCCCTAAGTGGCAATGTGACCTTTAAAATTGATTGGAGGGCTCTTGGTGAGGATAGCTTGTGTACATTCAGTCTGGGCTCTACGTAAACAACGGAAACCCCTCTGTAGATGCTGCAATCCCTTCCCATGATGCCTGCGTTTACACACAGACCCCACGCGCTAGAATGCATAATGTTGCACAGAATATCACAGCAAAACACAATTGCCACGCTGTGCATTGATGGTAGCGTGCCACCCGCTGTAGAAACACCGCATCAAAGAATGATAACCGTACATATTTGCCTTCTTGCATATCAAGAATTCAAGTAGAACGAAAAAAAAAAAAAAAAGAACTGCAGAGATTAAGCTGTTTGAAATATGATATTAACCTGAAGTGCTTTTTCTTTTGTTGTTGGCAACAGGTAAAGATTTAAGATCTGCTGTGGAGGCTGGAAACGTGAAGATGACGAGGGTGAATAAGGCATAAAGTACACAGGCCATGCATGACGGCACATGAGGTTTGGAGATGACACCAGAGGTTAGACACAGAACCCCTGCCTGAGGCTTCTCGTGCGCTGTGAGCACTTCACAAAAACCCCTCCTGTTCCTTTCATCTCCCCAGTCTGGGATCTAAGACGGCGCTCCGGTGGACGTCCTCCGTTTGAAGAGGCGCCATTTCACTGAGGCGCAACCAAGTTGCTGCTCGTCTGTCATCTTTTCTATCTTCATGCTTGATTTTGGCCGATATGCATCTGCCGCCTCACGCGAAGGTTCTCCGTCGTGCCGTGGAAACCCCCCCCGACTCTCCGAGTGCTGGCTCCCCTTTCCTCAACAAATCAAATGCCTCTTGAGGAAATTTGATTTGGTGGGACTTAGTGCGACCTCTGAACTGGACGGCTGGGGCGTGAGCTGGTTCTGAGCCAGCACGGAGAGCGCAGGCTCCATCGATCCGCCAGTTACCTTTAAGCCATTAGCATAATGTTAACATGGGCCCTTATGTGGTCTGAGATGGGACTTAGCGTTTGATGGATGGGTCTTTCATTAAAGCAGGCAGCAGGAGCGCTGAGAAAGAAAGGGCAGCTGTATGCTTTAAGCATGAGTGACACAATGAGTATCAATTAGGCCTATTGATCAACCTGTTATTGAGTGGACCGGGACATGAGATGTCCTGCTTTGGCTGACGCCAGCGTACGAACACTGGACCGCCTAAAGAAACTGAAACATACGGAAGAGTATTGGGGCCATGCAGGAGAAAAAATATTTGAGAGGGGAAGATTTTTTTTAATTGAGCACTTCAAAAAAAAAGTTGAAATGTCAAAAAAAGTCGAAATGTCGAGAATAATGTTGAAATACAATTTCAAGAATAAAGTAGAAATTTCGTGAATAAAGTATATACATTTGAACTTTTTTCTCGAAATTGTACTTCAACATTATTCTCAACATTTCGACTTTTTTATCAACATTTCGACTTTTTTCTCGAAGTGCATAATGAAAAAAAAATCTTCCTCCTCTGCCTGGCCCTAATACTCTTCCCACTCGCACCGTTTGAGGAGGGCGGAGGTAAAGTTATGACGCAAACACAAATGAGAATGCACATGGACGGGTGTGAGCACTCTGTACCCGTAATGTAGAGCTGTTGTTTTCTCTCACACCGACTTCTACCACAGTTATCGCTGATTATCTGCGTTACGAAGCACTGATAGATCCACCGGGTCTGCAGGAGGATTCAAACCTAAGATGAGGAATGTTAAAAACACGTGGGTCGGATGTTATGTACAAATATGGTTAGGCAGCTTTGTGAATTAATTGCTTAGAAATAAAAAATAAATTATTATAAAATAGATTTCTGTACATTTTACATATATAAAGCAATATCTCCACATCTTGCCGTTGAAATACAGAAAGAAAACAACTTAAATTTTAAGAAGAAAAAATAAAAGTTTTTCATGACTTTCACATCAATCCCAACCAAAGTTTTGCCCGGTCATCTGGTAGAACTTCATGTTGAAGGGCCGGTAGAAGTCCCGGAGCCTCTGCACCACCTCCGGGTGGATGTTGGGGTGGGTGCGTCCTTTGGTTTTCCCCAGGCAGTGCGGCTTGCTGCTGCCCTCGGCCTTCTTGAGGCACGGGAAGCCCTTGGTCTGGTTGAAGTAGAAGTGTTTGTCCGTGATGATCCTCTTCAGGCCCAGGAAGTCCTGCACGCGGCCCAGCTCTCCGGCCGGGTCGCTGATCAGCCGCTCGCCGCTCACAAACAGGATCTGCTCCATGGGGAAGTACTGCAGCCAGTTGTCCAGGTGCTTGGCGTAGATGCCGATCTGGATGGCGCTCCACGACGTGTCGATGAGCCCCGTAGTCCTGTTTTTGAAGGTGAGGCTCTCGAAAGAGGGAATGTCGGGCTTCTTAGAAAGCGTCTGTGTGTAGTCTGAGATGGCTCGGGTGACGGGGTCCCTCACTACCACGATCAGCTTGGTGTCCCTGGACATGGCCGAGATCCTGGCCGGAGCCTCCCTGGTCACAAAGTAGCTGGGGGTTTTCTCCATGGTGATCTGGCCCTCCAGGGTCTTCGGCATCAGCTCCCTGCACCAAGGAAAAGAAAGACAGGTTAAAAAAGGGGTTAAGAGAAGGGTAAGGCAGAGAACGGTCTTGCATAATGTAATCAGGTTGATGGAGTGCACTGCGTTCTGCAATCAATGACTCAGTGAGCCTGTTTAGCCTTATTATAGGGCTTGAAAACCTATTAGTGCAGGCAGCTCTCCAACATCAACAACCTCACTCAGTCGTAAAATGCCTTATTTCTAACAAAAAACAGACAACCATTATTTACTGCATAATCAAACACAGTCTTAAGGAAGTTTCTAAACATGATCAAGCTTCAGGCCAAGAGCCGATTTGGCTCTCAGCTTGGCTCACTCTTGAAAATATTCCTCCATGTGAAGACGTTTAACTTGCTTTGCATTCATTGCGAATACTTTTGATGAAGCTCTTTTTAGTTTTTAAATGAGGTCAGAGTTGGTGTCCATTATCTAATGGGATCCCTGCTGGGTGTAAAGTTCCCAAGTGGTCAAATCGAGACACCCTACGCTACCAACCACACGGCATAGCTGTGCCACGGTGCCCCGCCCAACGTGAAGCCCGCGGAAAAAGGAGAAATAAAAAAGACTCAATGGTTCTGAAAGATGATGCGGCTTGTTTCTGATCGAAAACCTGTTTTTTGACAAGACTGGCTTGGTTTTAAGGGGAACATTGGCTAAGGGACCTCATACAGCAAGCTGCACTTGAAAGTAACTCTTTAATAAAAAGGGAATGTGCTCTGCTCTCTCAGCGTAAGGTTTCAGATAGGTGGCCAACCACAGAGTCTAGATCATGGTGGAGGCGATAAGAGCCGTTTGACTGACATTGAGAAATGTATCACCTTTCCCTCTCCGGCCCCCCGAGCAGGAAGAAAACCAGCCTGCGCAATCTGCACGGGATCAAATGTGTTCCTGCTTCGTAGTGGAGGGAAGGGGTTCAAATTTTGGGCCGTAAGGCCGACTGCACGAAAGCTGCTTTTGCACATTACCCAGGAAAAAGCTGCGTGTGACAATCGAACCAGTCATCAAACTGACTTTACCCCGACACGGACTCGTGTAATATGAGAACGCAGCAGGTAATTGTCAGCAGGATACACTGCACATCAGCAGGCATCAGACACTTCCCTCCCACGTCGCACGTGTTGCGTGCAACATGCAAAAACAGACAACTTAAGGGCAAAGACCAACCTGATTTTTTTCTGTATAATTTGAAATCTGTATGCAGATTATGCTAAAAAGACAAGACAAAAAAGAAAAGAAATACAACTGCAAATGAGCAGGTTTAAGTATTCAAAAGAGGAGAGACAAAGGAAGGAGGCTCCAACTGAGGGGGCTGATCTATCAGGGTGAACACACTCAGAGATAAGATTTCTGTTGTACCCTGAAGCCTGCCTTTGTTGTTAATGCTTTAACACTGATATGGCATTGTGTTGACAAAACTGTGGCGAGGGATCCCATTCAAATCTGTTGTAATCCCGAACAATACGTTTACACAGCGAGAGGTAAAATATGCTGGAACCAGAATACCCAACACTTTCCGTGCACCCAGAGCTCCAGTCTCTCCGCTGAAGCTTCGCCGACTACTCTGCAGACACTGGAAGAGCTGGAATCTAGTTCAAGTCCATCTAGGACATGGTTAATTCATGTAACATCAGCACATATTTGCGTGCAAGAACCTCTCCGACTCTCTGGGGAGAGAGGAGAAAACACACCCAGGGTAATGTCAGGTAGCCAATGAGATGCTCCATGGAAATGGTGTCGGCAGATTTGCGTAATCCTAATGCAGCACTAGTGATCTAATTATGATAACATCATCTTGATTGCTGACACATCCCAGTGGTGAATGGCGCCAATGGAGGGAATGCAAGGCTGTTCCCAAAAGCTCATTAATAGCTTATTGAAATCAAAACAGATACCGTATGTGGTTTCATGTGAGAGCATGACCGATCTGGCAAACCCTTTCTGCAGACAAAAATGCAAACAACACAAGAGCACAAGTGAAACGATGGGCAGTAACGTCAAACTGTTTATACTTGGTTCCTCTCGAGCATCTTCAAGGAGCATAAACCGAACATGCTTGACTTAAACTGCATCCTATTCCTCATTCTCCTGATGCACAGCGGTGATAGTGCGTAGCAAGCTTTTTGTCATTCCTTGTGCCAACATACAAAAAGAGTGCGGGGCCAAACGGAGGAGGCAAAATGGCTCACCATCTAATCCGATTTCAACATGACAATGTGGCGTATAGATAGGGAGGAGGCCGGAGTTACAATGTGCATAGTGATAGATTATGCTGATCCAACCTCAGGGAGTCCTTTTTTTTATTTTGATTTTTTTTTCTTCCTAAACATCTAGAGATGGGGGTTGCAGAAAGAATAAAACACGGGGATGGTCACACAGCGAGAGGAAAAAAGAAAGTGGAGAGGAAACCCTTAAATAGCGCCAAACTCACAAGAGAAGGACCCCCGCCCATAAAAAGGAAAAAAGGGGGGTGACACCGTCCACCTCTGACTTTGCCCACTCACACTGCCAAATGGAGCCAAAAACAAAAAGTAGAAAAGGAAGGAGAAGAGGGGAATTTTAGTGAGACAAGTGGCTCTTGGGGGAACAATGGCTATTATGTTCCTTTTTGATTTATGAGGTGCTGCTTTTAGAGGTTCTGTCAGCAAACAGGCAATTCGGTGACACCGGGCTCCTCTCTTTTTCTGCTTTTCTTTCAAAGTGAACCATTGTCCGTCCCCCCCCCACACACACACACACATTGAAGGGGTGTGCAGGGCAGTGGTCATGGCACAGGGGCGGGGATGGGGGCAGGGTAGAGAGAGAGAGAGGAGGGGGGGCAGATAGAGGAGGAAGGGGTGCTCACTGGCAGATGAGAGGAGCACTTCTTCATGCTTCAACCTCAAGAGAAGCCTTTTGGCGAGCTCTTGAGTGAAGCGTGTGCCAAAACTGCCCTGCAAACAACACCCTGTTCCTTTTAGATAACAGCAACTCTGCAGGGTCCTGCTGTCTGCCTAGGAACAATCGCACGGTAAACAACTAATATCATGACTCAAAGCTCAAACTCAAAGCATGCTCAGGCTTCTTCCAGGTTCAAGTTTTTTTCCTGCTCTTTTCCTCTCTGCACAGGGAGTGTTTCCAAAGTTGAAAGACACAGCAAAAGCACTTTTAAGACAGATAGCAGAAGCCCCCATTGCATATCTGCATCAAAGGAGGGGGCAACAGAGTGGCCCTTTGGCCCGCGTTTTCTTCCAGTCTTTATCGTGCCGGAGCTAAACGGGAGGCAGGAAACGGGTTATTTCTGTCAGACGCCTCTGCCTCCCCCCTGTCACGTTTGATTCGATGATAACGGGCTGCCGCAGAGCCGCCTGCGTCGCAGCATCCCCGACACAACCACTACTTTGCTGGTAGACAAAAGCCAATAGCTATTTGCCGCGTGTCTGTCAATTCTCCTATTTGATACAAAAGATTTTCAGTTGTCTCACATGTCTGGCTGTTGAAAAGCATTTGAATCTCAAATTAGGGTTAGTGGATTTGAATGCAGCCAACTCAGAGGACATTTTGTACCTACAAGCAAAGGAAGGGTGCAGTTTTTATTATTTTGGGCTTTTAAATCTGGAGCTGTTTCTATGGATTGAAGGGCGAGTACTGTCTTCCTATGGGAGGTAACACCACCCTGAACAACAGCGCGCTCTGAAAGCAGCCTCAAAACCAAATCAAATCTTAGTTCTGGGAATTTTTCTTCCCCACTTACCCGCCACCCCACCCACCCCCCCTGCTCTATTTTCCACTGATCTACAAGTTTCACTCGACCCCAAACAATCAGGGCTTGAGGTCCGGTGGCAAAGTGACACTTCACAAGTGAGAAGAAGGAGCGACAGAGAAAATCAGAAAAAGAAATGCTGAATGGCTCTCTGTCTTCTCCAAGGGCCTCTTAACCGAGCCCCGAGTCTTGAACTGGTGTGGTGGATGTTAAAGTGTTTTCAGGAAAAACAAAGAAACGGCTTCATTCCTCCCAGAAGATAAGGATCTTGAGCTCTACTCCCTCAGTGGAAGTCAAACGTGTCCCCAGTTTGATCTGTTTAACCCTGCAGATGGCAAGCATTTGAACTTAATGTGCAAACAGTTACACTCTGCATTTCATAAGACAATGCATGGGAAACGATGCAGGATAAAGCCCTTTCCTGTTATTTTAAAGAAGAGAATAGAAAATAAAGGATGATAAAAGCATTAATTCATGGATGAGCTGCTGCTGGATAAAGACTGTTCACAAAACACACATGAAGAGGCATACACCCTAACCCTAATGCACCCTAACCTTACCCTTATCACGTGTGCTCTTCTGCCGACTCACTGAATATTTCAAAAGTATCATTTAAACTCGCACAGAAGCCAGACATTTTGAAAAATGCTCCACAGTGCCTGAAGTCTGACATTAAATCAAACCACAGAGCATAGCTTTGGCTATAAATTCAAAGCGTGAAGAAGATGGTTTATGGTGCAGCCACCCGAGCCACTCCGCATCAGCCAGGGAGAAGCGCTCACTTTCAAGCACTTGAACTGGAGTCCAGGTGTTAGCATGTGGACACTTACCACTTATCAACATTTCATTTCCTGTCTGAGAAGAACCAGAGTCCCCTCCTTGAAACTGAAATCTTGCAGGAGTGTAAGCTAAAGTGGGGGGTTCATGTTTCAGGTGGATACGTGTTTGGATGCTTTTTACCAAGTCCCCATGTGTCCGTGCACGTTTAGCACCTGTCTGTGATAATTCAGCTTCATAAACTCTGTCAGACTACAGTTTCAAATTAACAGGCTTCACTGAGTAAAGGTGTCACTGGAAACTCATGAAGGTGGCGGAGTGGAAGCCCCTCCAGTATTAATAATTAATAATTCAGACTGGCCTAGTAACGCACACCCAAACCTGGATGGAAGGGCTTAGAGGATGGAGCACGCCATCCAGCCCATCAAGCTGTCTGACAGCTAAAGTCCTCCTCCATTATTATAACTGCTGTTGTCAAAAGTGCCTGCCATGATTTCCACCCAGTATGCATCGCTTAACGTGTACGCAATCAGTTTCTAAACTCCTGCAGCAACCGGAGCAGCCGGATAGACTGGATTTGAAGGAACCCAAAAAAAGGTTATGATAATATTGGGTGGTTTTTCTGGCCTCCAAAGAGGAATATTGAAAATCTGCAATGAAAACATCTTTTATGAATCTACGGATCACGTAATATACTAAAAGGAGTCACTGCTCTGTAGAAACAGGCTCCCTTTGGCATCATGTAGAAGGCACAACCAGAGTAACTCATCAAAAGTAGCAGAAACAATCTAAATGTTTTCCACTGCTCCTCGTCATGGACAAAGGACTTCCACAGATCTATTACGGCGGATGTCCATTGGATGCGACAAATTGCTCACATCGCACGGATCCCATTTATTTTCTATGGAACGTAAAGTGGTGTCTTTATTGCGCACAGATCTTGGGAAGGCAGCGCGTCAAAAGGTTGAGCACTGCTCAACTTTATGCAAATGAGGGCATCCAGCGCTAAGCGGTTGTCCAATCAAAGTTGACGTTGCGTCATTGCAAACAGGAAGGTCCAACGCTGCATGGAGGGGAAGTTAATTGTTGCTGTTCATCAACCTGCCATGTTGACATCCTGAAGTACTGAGAAACGGATTTGGTTGGAAAAGTCGGGGTAATTCACTGCTCTGCTGCCTGAACACCGGGTTCACCCACTGGCATTTTTCTCGCCGGCCTTAGACATGACCAGCCTCACGTGAAAAAGGATTCGCCCGATGCAATCATTTTTGGAAAGACAGCAAATGTGGTTTGTTCTGCTTGGAAGCATGAGAATTCCTTCTCGGCATTTCGCACCACTGCGTCTTCATCATTTTAGAGCTAGATAGAAAGAGAAATTGCCGCCATGACAGTAAAAGTTATTGTTACTCAACATTTATCAGTCCCAACTCAGATTAGGCTCTGTTGCCGTGTCTGCTAGATAACAGAAGCAAATAGGAGGAAGTTCATCACTGATGGACACCATGCTGCAGAAATGAACCTGCGTCGCCGCGTAACATCCGTGGTTTAATTAACACAAATCAACGGACATGTATAGACGCCAACAACAGGATAGGTTATAGGCTACAAGCGTAGTTAAACCATAGAGCCATAAAATACACTCTTAAGTCCTGATAAAGTCTTTATCAGAAGGTCTCAAGGGGAATGAATCCCACTTCACATCTGGAGACAGCTGGGATCGGCCCCAGACCTCCTACAACCCTGAACAACAGGAAGCAGGTACAGAAAGTAGACGGATGAAGGAAATGGTTCACAAATCCACCTTAAACTCAGTGACACTCTGACACCCAAACTCTGAGGGCAAGATCTGGAGCCCCGGTCTGGGTGACGAATGCAGCTCCCAGAGCCCTGAACTCCATCAAGACGTTGCAGGATGTCAGAGCGGCCTGGGAATCTGCTGACCCGCCGAGTAAACAAAGCAGTTAACCCGCGCGACGCAACCCTTCCATCCGTCATGTTTTTGCTGAAACCAGGGAGTTAGTTGCAGAATGCGCCTGAGAACGTATTTGAAGAGCGAGAGTGGAGGATGGAGACAATGAATCAACAAGCACTTGTGGTTACAGACCATCCAGGCTGGTTTCGGGCGCAGACCCAGTCTGGCTTCAGAGGTAACATCAGACACTCGTCAAATAGACTAAATAAACAGAAAAGTATGGACTGCATGTATGTCTGCACATTGTCAAAAGATTCAAGAGAGGCTGAGAGATTCCTCCATCGCGGTTTCCTTGTGATGGGCAGCACCATAAAGGCATAAGCACAAATATATTCTCCTTTATCACCAACTATCGTGCTTCCTACTCCGAAAGCCTGTAATGCAGTATATCTGGTGCCATTTGGCACCTTTGGGGGAACAACACAGGAATGCGTGGAGCCACAAGGATCTTCCAGGGCTGGAACCACATCGGCCTGCGGCCATAGACAACTGTCTGGGACTGCCGAGCGTTAATAACCCTGCAGCGAAGCGAGGGAGCCCACCATGTGGCATGAATAAAACAGAGGAGTTGGTAAAAGGGATGGCGGGTAGCAGAAAATAGCAATACCTCCTCCTCATCCACTGAAGAGTTGGGAGACAGCATTCCATCAGAGGTCCTTTTTTCCCTTTTCCAATGCAAAATGTTGCCAAGAAAACTTTATTTTGTTAGTAAGAAAAAAAAACGTTGATGGATCGAGGCACATAGTGCAACATCTCACCACTTTGTTTGACATGACAAGTCACCAGATGCTGCCACAGCAATCAGGCTGCTGATTGTGCACACCTCAAGCAGCAGTCTCCATCCGCCGTCTTTGGTGACATCATCCCAGAATTTGTTTAGCGGTGGTAATACTCACTAATCAGCGTGTTTGCTCGCGATGTTTGCCAAAGGTGTTAGCCCATAGCTAGCCACACATTCCAGCACTCCATCAGCATCAGGGTGCGACGGCCCGACAGACGGGGCCGAATTAACCGATGAGGAATAAAAAAAGAAGAAACAATAAGGGCGAGCAACAATGAGGATCTGCGGGCGAGGACTCGTGTGTGGGTGCGAGCGAGCGAGTGTTTCTGTGCAGGTGTGCAGGCAGAAATCAGCCCGTCTGACGGATTTCCTGACACTTGACATGCACCAGGAGGCACATGACGCCTTGATCTCACTACGGCAAAGCTGAATAAAAGATGAAACAGACTGGAGAAGAACATACATGTCACCACCCCCACTCCCCCGACACACACACCTACACACACACATGCAGACGGCGGGAGCTGCTTTGCATCCTGTTTGAATTGGCTGTCATCCGTAACAGGCTGCACACCCTTTTTTGAAGACAGGTGAACTACACTGCAAGTACGAGAGCGAGGGGATTTCCTCTCTGCTGCATGTCACTCATTGAGCAGGAAACCGTCTTCCTTTATTTAGCCCCCATTACTCATCCTGCAGCTGTTGCTGAAGGTTAATGCTTTACAAATTCCTGAAGACAGCCTGGTACCCAACATATAATTAGCGATAATGAATAAAATAGCACCGGGTGTGACAATTAACCTGCTCCTTCCAGAGACGGGAAGCGTGGCATTCCTGAGGTAATCCTGCACTCTTCTCCGGACTGAGCGTGCCTGCTGTGTTTTCAGCGTTACCTGGCGGCCACAACCGCCCCAGACGTTTTGGGCCTCAGCGTTTACATCTTTGGGGAGTGGCGGTGCAGCGGCCACATTATTTTTCGGGGGAAAACCTGCAGCACAGCTGTGTGAGTCACAGCTAAAAATCCAAGACAGGGATTGTGCTGCGTACAGCAAGAGACAACCAGATAATACAGGAGACATGACAATAACTCACTCGCATAAAAATGGAGAAATCCACAAAGCTTAGAAAGCAACAGGATATTTCAGAGGATCTGTTTGGGAATGGTTGCTGTGATTTTCCAAAGTGTTGATGGGTTTTGTGAGAATATTCCTCAACCTGAAAACTCCCATGTGGTGTTTGACGTTTGCATGTTCTCTCTGGGTTTTCCCCTCATCTCTCAGGGTTTCTTTCTTCTTTTCCCTCCCGCACTCTTGCTTCTTTCTCCAGTCTAAGGACGGGATTGTTAGATTGACAGGTGATTTTTAAGTGCCAGTGGGAATCAGTGCAGACTTATGTCCTCCCCCCGTGAGCGCATGCGGCCATGGGCCACATCAGATGGGTCAGTTGCTAGAAAGTTAATCTGTTTTTAGGATTTCTGAATCCATGGTTTAGTTGTAATAGCTGTTAGCGTTTCATGTCGTCCAATTTGTTTTGTTTTTTTAAACATTTCAGAAAAAAAAACGGTTTTCTTGTGTTTTCTAAAACATGCCATTGGTGTGTCTTGTCTTCGCCTTTTCGCCAGCGTTGTTGTGTTTCGCGCGCCAGAACAACAACCAACACAGCATTTTGGCAACAGGCAACACTGAAATATTACGTTTGTTTTGTTATTTTTTGTTGTTATTGCAACTATTATGTACGATGAGAGCCAGAAAACATGACATGGCCTCAATTTGAACGAAATGAAGTTGGATGATTGGAGGTTGAATCATGTTGTTTACAGTTCATCATGATTAATGCAAAATCCTGTACTGTTTTGTTACGGCACTTTTGGCAACTTGAGCGCACTAAAATGGTCCTCGCTATAAAAAGGAACTGAGCTATGTCAAAAAAATAAATAAAAAAGTGATTTGGAGCAGCAAGCGAGCTAAGGTGGAAAACCAGCCTCAAAAAGACATATGAGGACTCACTAGTTCCAAAGCTCATGCACACCTGACAGGCTGACAGATCTTTTATTTACAGAGCGTTCCCCCTGCTCTGCTCTGCTCTGCTGCTCTGGCCGGCTTCACAGCTTGTAGTGGAAGCGTAGCGTTGCAGGCATTGCTCTGCAAACCCCTGCACGCGTTCAAAGTAGCCACAGGCCTCAGCTCGAGACAAGGGTGCACACCCAGACTGCTTTTCTTGCAGCTTCGTGCATAGATTGTCTGTAATAGATGGAGTTAGCCTCCAGGCGTAAAACAAAGTCGATGTGAAAGAGATTTAATCATTCGGTTTGATGTGCAGCAGGGAGCGACCCCGACAGAAGACCACTTCCTTATCAGTGGATGGTCTTCAATGAATTATGCTCCCAGTTAGTGTTAAGTATCGATAAGTTGTGATCCTCCTGGGATGTGTGTAGTGCTCAGTCAAATCCAATTCCTCATTTTTATGTCCACTTGCATAAGAGCAGGATGGTAATAGACAAAATGCATGACCAACATTTTCTTTGAAAATATGGGTTTTAGGTTAAAGCAGCATTTTTGCTGAGATTAAGAGCAATTGAGACTGCAAATAGGTATGTTTTCTCACCAGTAAATGTGGGCTTTTGTTGCACAGGGCCATAATTTATCCGAACGCTTCGCTCTGTAGAGCAGAACTTTGGCCTTGCTCTTCAATCAGCGAGAGGACTTACGCAGTTCACACTGTCAACACGTGGATATGACAGACCCTGCGAGGGAACGAGCTCCCGTCGCTCCACCCTCCTATTTGCAGCCCTCTGTTGCTACGCTCGCTCCCCTTCACCGTTCTGGCAAACTAATCATCGCTGGTCGACGTAAAAATGCATTTCTACCGGTGCCCCGGCGTGGGAATGCCGGAGCGCCGTTAAACCAGCCCAGAACTCTTGGCACGTGTCTGAACGTGACTGACATGTATTTATGTGTAAACGTCCCACACTCCGGCAGTAGCCGCTGCCAGGGAGACACACCCTCGTATTTAATCATGCTGTGGTAATTTATTTGGAGCGCAGGCTTCATGATTTTGGAAAGAAGAAAAAAAAACATATGAACACACCGCCTGTCATTACTGACATGTTCACTTTCAACACAGTGATCAACATTTATTATTAAAAAAACGGTTCATTTCCATCAACTCCAGCTTTAAACAGCATAAATCAGTGGGCTTTTGCGTAAGATTTAACAGTTAAATTGCTTTAGTTATATTTTTCTCTTTTTTTCCAAATCAAATTTCCCAAAAGTGCGTTACTAACTAATATTTAACCCTGTAAATATCCTATTTTATCTCATTTGAAGTGTTTACTATATATTGAAATTAAAATCACCCCCAATTTTGTCTTTAAGAGTTTCTAAATAATTATTTTTATTTGTATAATTATGAATACATGTTTTTATGTTACTTTTATGATTATATGGGGGAGTCCAACGGTCTCAGAAAGTCATATCAAAGATGGTATATCTGGAATGGGATTAAATATCCTTTTGAGGTTTATTTTTTTGTGCAAAATGTGAGTTCAGAGTGGATTTTTGATATCAATTGAGTGGTTGCTATGGTTTCCAGAGCTGCCTGCTGATTGCAACCTGTTAAACACTGAGGAGAAAATCTGCACATGGTGCAAAATAATTGGCGCTGAGTGGAGTGGGGCCAGGTTGTGTTAAGAGGCGAGGAGTTTTTACGGCTCTTGTGAGAGCGGCCCGGCAGCTCTGGGACTGCATGGAAATGGAGAGAGTGACGAGTGTCGAGCAGCCGCGGTGGAGAGACGACTCGGGGCTTTCTAATGAGCTCTGCTCTTTTACTGCCGGGCTGACGGAAACCTCGGGGGACCTGGGTCGCGCTAGGAGTGTGTGTTTGAGTGTGTGTGTCCTCTCTCCCACAGGCAGCCACTCTCCCACACCCCTAATGGTTACCTCTGGGACTCTACCTGGGACAAGTGCAGCTTTACCGCCATTGTTTACTCCGTCTGTCTCCATCTTTCCTTTGCATCTCTGTTTTTCAGCAGGAGTAATAGTGAGTAATTAACCAAACCGTATCTGCGGGTGCTTTCCCGTAGCCTCCGAGTAAACCTTTCAAATGTGCCAAAGATTGTTTTCTTCAGCAGCAATGAATGGCCATTAACCCCAGAGGGAGGATGTCTGGTTCTGTTCTGACATGTGCAACAACATCCCAATGATCAGCTCATTAAAACAGAGCCCGGTTCACACACGCCACAGAGGCAGCGCTTGTTCGCGGCTCTCCCCATCCCACACCTCAAAACTGCTCCTTTAGAGTCGCGCTCGCAAAAGTTTGATTTAATCCCTAAAAGGGGGGGCACTTGAACACACGAGTCCTCTAACAATAGTTCATACTTTTCTCCAAATGTGTCAATGGCGACTTCCTGTCCTCCTTCACTCATTCCTTGTTGCCGTCAGTGGCTGCTCCAGCCGACCCGGGGAGGCCAAACTAATGTCGCTTTTCCACTAGTACCTACTCAGCTCTACTCATCTCAGCTCAGCCTGGTTTCTTTTCCATAACAATTCATCACCTGCAGCAGAAGTAGGAGGTTGGAGAAGCTGCTGTGACGTATTTGATTGTGTATCTAAACGGAGAAGACAACAACACTAAAGATGTAGAACCTGGAGGAGATGATAGATGTGCTGCTGGGTCTGTGGTTGTGTTTGATATCAAGTTAAAAAATGAGAGAGAGAGAAGCTTCAAGCAGCAACGCTTTTTCATTTTTTTAGTTTGTCTCTGTGCTGCTGAAAAGTCAGCTGGAGCCGTGAGCAGCTATGAAGAGACAGAGCTCCTGGTGGATCTGGTCGTTCCTTATCTCCGTCTAGATCCCTTTTTAATTCTCTCCTCAGCACCAGGTTTATGAACATCTGACCCTCAGAGTTGGATCATCAAACAGACTTTTGCTGCCATTGCCTGTTGAATAAAATGAACAAGAATCCGTCAGAGTCTCTTTCTCTGATTTCCTCCTCCTGACTCAGACGTCTGACTCCAACCCCCCGACCAATCGGTGGCCTGTAGTGTGATGATGTCAGATACAGCCCACTCAGCAGCTTAGAACCTCGGCAGAATAGATACAGAAAAAGTATCTACTCGGCACGTTAGACTCCTGGTGGAGAAGAAACAAACTGAGGCGAGTGGAGTCGGACTGAGTAGGTTCTAGTGGAAAAGAGCTCCCTGCTTTCACTATCAACCACTTGTAATTTGGGGATAAAAGCTGCCTTTTCTCTCATTCCTCGCGGGTCACCGTGGCCCGGTCCCTCTGCGTTGACCAAAGGAGGGGGGGGGGGGGGGGTGGGGTCAGTCAGGCCTGCAGCCAGCCCCACCCAGGACTGGACGAGGCGCGGGTGCGTGACATGTGACACTATTCTTACACATGAGCGGCACAAATGCACAGCTGGAGAATGGGGAGCAGCATTTCGTACCGGGGGAGATGTTTCCCGGGAGGAGCTGGGAAGTGGAACTTCTGTTGGGTTTTTGTGTTTTCTGTGAACCTGCTGTCAGCTGTAAGCCTCGGCTGGCCGGGGGCTCGCTCCCCACAGATCCGCGGGCTTCCAGGAATCAGGAAGCAATCAGAGAAGCAAAGTATCTCATGGTCTGAATTCCGCATTGTTCTCCACACAACTCCACCAGACACTCTCACAGAAACATCCTCCTCATTTGCATCATGTGGCAGAGGTTTAAAAACCATCTCCTGCAAGCTTTAAAATCCCCCACGGGGGTTGTAGCTTCCTGGAGCTGGCTGTGGCTCTGCAGATGGTCAACACGCACAAGCAGACGTGGTTCTGACCCCCGTCAAAGGCCCTTAACCCATCTCTACACATTACATCCAATCAGGCCTGACTAATCAATACTGGCCATCCCAGAGGAGCCAGGGCTTGCTGACATTTGTCTACAAGGTCTGAGTGTTTCCGTCTTTTGTGACTGCAGATGAAGATTATTTGCGGCTTCCCAGCTGAGCCTGTCCGAATCCTGCCGTGTACATTTATTGAAAAGCGCCTCGGACTCTCCACAATGTATGCAAACATCAGCGGGCCATGTTTTGTTGGCCCGATGCCTTTCAGTGCCACTCTATAGAGCCAGGTGGCCCCTCTGGCCCCCGAGAGGAAGGAAGGAGGGCGAGGTCAGTGGCAACAACAGAGCGGATGGGTCACCTACATGGAAACAGGATCGCTCCTGTGGCGAGCAGATAAAAGCCCGTGCAGCCATCCAGAACTGTCCTCGACACGGCCAGGAGACGCAGCCTGAAAGCCGTTCAAGAACCAGCAGTGGGGGTGGAGGGAGATAACGGCGCAGACTTCCGCCAGCGAGCCAGGTCTGATAGTGGGATGGAGTCCCCCCCCCCAACTCCTCAACAATGCCCCACTTGTCCTTTTGTGGCTCTGCAAGTAGCTCGCGCTGACCCTGCTTTGTAATTCTGTTTACCTCCACAGTTTTATCACAGTGTCCATACAAAGGTTGAGCGGGAGACATCCTGCTCAGGGATGGCGCCGATCCCACCCCACCTGGGTCTTTACCGTAATTGGAGCTCAACCTATGACTGGAAACCATCAAAAACTCAAGACTGTACAGTTACCACGTATATTGCATGCTTTTTCCAAAGTTGACACGATTTCCTGAAGTCTTAACGAAACGTCTCAATAATATTCGGTCAAAATACTGCAGAACTAAAATGCAAAAGCTTCCTTTTCGAACATTCAGCAGCTGGTTTAAAGGGCACATATCGTGACTACTATTGTTTGAAATGTCATTCAGTGAGCTCTTTGTGTCTCTGTGACATCACAGACCCAGATCAGCAGATCACTTCCCTGTTTTTAGCTTTAACTTCACTGAATTTCAAACGGTTCTACCTTCTCTAAGTACGTAGCACCGGCACACCTGATGGCATTAGGAAACTAACTCCACCCCCTTTAAACCAGCTGCTATGAACACAGCTGAAAAGGTGTGGTTGGAGAGGGGGCTTTGTGTCCTTATCCATGCAGTAGTTTGACCAAAAGATGTTAGACTTTACATGACGACTTCAACAGATTTCATCAGCTTCAGAAAAACAATTGCATAACATTTTTAAGGGGGGGAGGGTCAGCGTTTTAATTCCGCTTTAACCCCTCCTCCTCTGTGGGGGTGTCCTTTCTTTAAATTCTGCCAACTTACAGATGGAATATAGGAAGATGTAGACTGTGGATAATTTCATTGGGTCTGGGTCTGTGATGTCACAACCTCCAGAAAATCTTAATGATACATTTTCAAACCATACAAAGTGACAAAGTTATGTTACTTCAAGTTTTCGAGTTGATAGTCACTTTAAAGTCCTAAAATCTGCACTCTCAACTTAAAAAATGGAATAACATATCCCCTTTAAGTATGCAGACATAAACAACAACTGCTGACGTGCTGCAGTTAATTTTAACTCCACAACAGTACACATTTGTGTAAACTCCGAGTACACACTGACCGGCCGAGTGTGCAGCTTCTAGTTTAACGCTGCGGCCACTCAGGCAGGGCGGCGGGCGCTGGCGCTGCCCAGGCCCCGACACTGAGCCGCGACACGACAGCAAAACCACAGCACGGCAATTAAATATCAAAGCCCCTTCAGAGGCAATACGGATAAATGAGTTATGAAAAGGGCAACGTGCAGCAGACACTCTGACAGGACGACGTGAGGGCTGCAGCCAGCAGAAACTAGGAGTAAATAACACTGCTCTGGTTTAGGAAGTGTTGGGCTGATCTGAACAGGTTTCACCGGGATCGGAAGCAGCTCGACATTTATAATAAACAACGGTAAAGTAGCTTAATATTTAGAAAAGACTGAAACTGAAGTGAGACTTCAACGATGGCGACTGGAGTACTTCTCCATGACCTCAGTTACTTTGCGGTTTCCTTGCCTGTTTCTATCAAATTCCCAGACTTTTTCCTTGCAACCAGCTTTATTAAAAAAATCACAGATTAAAAATTAAATTTAACACACATCCTGAAGTATAAAATGTTCCCCTGAGCTCTTGTTCTGAGTGGATTCGTAGGAATGAACTCGGTAAGTTTGCTCTGTGAGTTGATAAGAGGGAGATACGTGTATTTTTTTCCATTGTTATCAGATAACAGCAGTTGCACTTTCACCACGCCACGAAAACAGGTGCAAACAGAAATAGTGAAGCCGTGTCCTGGTCTCACTCAGTCACACTGGCCCGCTGAGCCCCGACTCCCCGTCTTTGTGTGTCCGGGAGTGTGTGTGTCCCTTCAAGCCAGTTCATGCATGACCTCACTGTGAAAATGTGCACCTCCTGATATAAAGACCCCTCGGTCAAACGCATGAATCCCGTATTTGTCTTAGGCACAAATAAAAACTGTCAAGGAACAGCAGAAACCCCACACTCGGGCTTGTTATCTCCACCTCCCTCTCGTTCTAAAGCGGCTACTTTTCCGCTGTTTTTCCTCTGCTCTTTTCTGCTCTCTGTGGCCGCGTTTGCTTGGTGGAATTCCAGCGGCCAAACGTCCGTCCGCCGGGGGAGGCCAAGATGGCGCGAGCTGGCCGCAGCAGCAGTGGACGCCAGGGCGATTGTGCAA
Organism: Cololabis saira; assembly: GCF_033807715.1. Taxonomy (NCBI): domain Eukaryota; kingdom Metazoa; phylum Chordata; class Actinopteri; order Beloniformes; family Belonidae; genus Cololabis; species Cololabis saira. Next base: position 39,972,386 of record NC_084605.1, read on the forward strand.
ATGAGCAAACAAGGAGAGGTGAGTTGCACAACCCAGACGCAAACACACCCCTAATGTCTGCAGGAATGACGGCCATCAGGGCTGATTTACTGGAACTTCACGCACTTTTTCTTCTGTGTGGAAAATTCCAGCTCAGTATCTGTGGTCCTAATGGGACAGTTAGGAGGATCAGAACTGAATACAGTACTTTTTTCCTTTTTCTGTCCATCCTCACATGAAAAAAAAGGACACGCTAACATTTTTCTCCACTACAGGGACTGCTAACTCCATCTGTTTTAGTGAAACATACATTTCTTAGAATAAAAATCCGTCAAGACGGATCTCACTGCTCCAATCTGAGTAAACTCCTGTCAAAGAAACGCCAGTAAACTGATGTTTGTGACGCACGACCGCCTCTATTTAGCTACAGAGAGTCATGTCCATAGTCTAAAAAAAAAAGTTTAGTTTTGAAGACAATATTAAAAAAATGTAAATGTGTTCATCTTTTCATTTTTTTTCTCAAGTCACAAGTTCTTCACAGTTTAAAGAGTATTTGATTTCACGTCCTAAAAAGCCAGCCGTCACTTTTCCACATTTGTGAGTCTGAAGGAGCTGGAAACTCTGTAGGTGGAGGTCGGGTTGAATAACGGCCAGCCTATACGCTAAACCGGTAAATCTGCTTGTAATAAATCAGCGTTTGCATCGCAGGAGGCTCATGAAACGTCACACAAATCAAGGGGCTGTGTCTTTATTTTAAACGCTGCCAGCACTCGGCTCCCCCTCGGCTCTTTTATCCCCCGGCCTCGATGAGGTGGAACATTGTTGGGCCCCCTTTCCATGTCCTGCACAGGCCATTTATCGGCTACAATAAGGGCGTTAATTTGAGCAGCAAAGGAATCTAAAAGAAAATGTATGAACTGATCAGGTTCCTCTTGTTTGCGTGTGAAAGAAAAAAGAAGATCTGATATCTTTAAAAAAAAAAACTCTTCTGAAGATTTGAAAAGAAAAAAAAGCTCAAAATGCAATTTACACAGCTGGTCAATAAATTGATTTGCCATCTGCTTCTTATTAGCTATAATTCAACCTTGATTAGGCTATAAAACCAGATTATGAGAAACACCAGTGTAATCAACTACTGATAAAAACCAACTGAATTATAAAGCCACTAAAAAGAACTGGAATATTTGTAAAACTCAATTACAAACTATTCCATTTGCTGATAGGCCAGCTAATAGAGTAATTACGTCCAACAGTCCGTCTGCTCTCATTTCAAGGCTTTGTGGTGGAAATAAACAGGATAAAGTTCGTGTATCCACCCCAGAAGACGTCAAAGGTTTTTTGTTCAACAGAAGCTTTTCACTTTCTTCTTTTCTAACGTTCAGAGACACGCACACGCATCAAACGTGGAAACACTTTCAGCTTAATTATCCCACAATCAAAACAATCAATGCCATTTTTTTTTCTTTCACCATTTTAAAAAAGGTCAATCCAAATAAATGAGACCAGTCGGATTTGCGCAATTTGTCCACTCAACCTTCGGCCTCCTGCTGCAAAACGAAGTGCAAAACATGGGGGGTTGGTGGATAAAAGTTGGAGCGTTTTTGTTCTTCTTTTTTTTTCTTGTGGTGGTTTATCTGTCCCGGGGCGCTCATAAGTGTGATTTAGTGAATTAAATCGAGGCGAAATGACGCCTACGGCGGCAGGCTGAGGGTGCAGTGCTGCGCTGCGTCCGACAGAGATCACTGCGCATCGCAGAAGCGGCGCGCCTTTACGCGCAGCGGTGGTGGAGCTGATCTCTCACCAGTGGAGCTGGTTTCTCTGGAGCTGATCTCTCTGGATCTGGTCTCCCTGGAGCTGGGAGACCAGCTCGGGAGACCAGCTCCAGAGAGATCAGCTCCACCACATGCGTAAAGGCGCGTCGCGGCGCATCTTTACGCACAGCGGCGGTGGAGCATGATCAAGGTGGAATCTGTGCAAGGAAACAGTTTGAAAATGTCTCCTTGTTGGCATGAGACCGAACTTAAAGTCTGTTCATCCAGCTCGGTATTTAATATTAAATTAATGTTCATGCAAACTGGATAATGTCTGATAATTAGTGAGATGTGGTGAACTTTTAAGGGGCTCGAATCACTGTCCTTATAAACCAATGGAATTGTTCAGCTTGATCTAGTGTGGGAATTAAAATAATAATAATAAATAAATACATGAACTAGAGAAATAGAATAATTTATAAAAGCCACAGAGCGTATTGGTGATATCAGCATCACTTCCCTGCAGCGCTGCAGCCTCGGCTGCTCTTCTGATGAGTCTAAAATCTCCTAAAATTGGTGTTTACTGTTTCAGAAGATTAAAAGAGGAATAAAAAGGCTGCGTGTTCACCTGTACCACTCCAGGCCGTTGTCGTAGTTGCGGTCGAAGAAGTGCGGCTCTGCGCCCACGGCGCGGATGTCCGGGTGAACCCGCAGGAACTCCAGCAGAGCCCGGGTCCCCCCCTTCTTCACCCCGACGATCAGAGCCCGGGGCAGCTTCTTGGAGCCGGAGCCGTTGGAGAAGCTGGACATGGCGCTGGGCTCGGGGGCCCGGGACTCCCGGTCCGGGTCCCGGTCCGGCTCCGGGTCCGAGTCGTCCAGCAGGTCTCTCCTGGAGGCGGCGGGGCGCACCGGCACCGGCGGCTCCTCGTAGTCGCTCTCCACGTCCTCCCAGGGCTGCGGCTTGGCCAGCAGCCTGGACACCAGGTCCGGCTTGGCCCCCAGGGCCCCGGGGCCCCCGGTACCGGTGCCGGTGCTGCCCTCCGCCCTGCGGCCCAAGGCGGAGCTGGAGCCCGGCTCCAGCAGCAGGCTGCTGGGCACCGTGGCGCAGGAGCCCACGCAGGAGTAGAGCAGGTAGAGCCAGAGCAGGAACATGATGCTGAGCAGGACCAGCTTCTTCTTCACCGGGCTGCTGGACCAGACGGCGTGCACGCTGTGGAAATAAAGCAGGCTATATTCCATAAGCCTTTCGGGGGGAACTCAAATCCCAGCAGCGGCGCATATTTGCCAGACTCAGTCCCGGTGCCACCGCAGCAATCCACGCGGAATTAAACTCATGGCAACCAAAACAAATTTGAAAAATAAAAAACCAAACAAACAGGGGAAAAAAATACTAAACTGAATATAAAAATGGGAATATCCGGGAGTGAACGGGCATGGAGGAGTTATTTGTCATAGTCTCAGCTGATGAGAGCGCGGCTCAGCCTCATCGCAGGTTTGCAGCGCGCTCGCGCCGCCGCACAGCGTTTTATACCAGGCGCGCGCCCGAGTGACGGCCGGCGGCGGCCAATAGGAGCGCGGGACGGCGACGCGCAGCCCGTCTGTTGACAGAAGCGGACCAATCACAGGGCGGGGGGCGGGGCCAGCCGTGGGAGCTGGAGTATGGAGATGAGGCGTGTGTGAGTCGGACCGCTGTCAGGGAAAAGTTTCTTATGAGAGAATCCACTTCGGTTCCTAAAAGTCGCATCCGGAGGCAACATGTAGGCGCGAGCTGAGGTGAGACGATGACACAGCCGGGGTTATTTATTACACCTTTAATCATTTGGTTAAATTTGTGTCAACTTCATTATTATAAGTAGCTGTACTTTCATGGGGAAAATAAACAAAATAAACCCCCAAATAATTAAATAATAAACCTGAATAAACGAAGAACTTTATTGGCATATAATTAACCAATAATTATACATGATAAATTATAATTAGTGATCAAGGTGAATGGTTAAATAACTTTGTTACGTTTGTTAGTTAATAATAATATGCGTAGTTTCTATTTTTCAATTTCGATTCAGTTTTGTAACTTATCGGAGTAAAAAAAAAATAATAAAAAAGCTAAACGTCCGGTAGTCGGAAGTTCAGCTGGAACTCAGAGAATTGAATTAATTTAACATCCGTTTTAGTATTTTTTTTAAATGTTATTTAGGGGGGAAAAAACTACTTCACTGGCATACATGGACTTGGTGTTGAAGTAGAAAGCGAGAAAGAGATACAGAGAGAAAAACAGACATGAATTGTGTTTTTGCTCTAATTGCCCCCCAAAAAGTCTTGAATGTTAATTTATTCCTAACCAAGACTGTTTTGCGTCAAACTGAAGAACTGCTGGCCCACAACCCCCTCCTCACTTATACATGGTAAGACACACTTTTATTGTCATGCTATCTAAGAAAATTGGAAAGCTCTGAAAAACTCTCAAGCATAAAAATGCCCAACACTGAAAACAAGCATTTAAACGGAAATGCTGTTTGAGTGTTTTTTTTTTTTTTTTTTTTCATGTGACTGATTTAAAACAGGTCTGTAATTTAAACCTCTACGACCTCAGCCGACTATAAAACAAACCCACTGACAGCCTGTTTTCATATTTTTAAAAGGAGCATTTTAGGTTAAACTTGAAGAGAAAAAGCTTTGAAAACTATTAGTTTTTTTTGCCTTTTTCTTATGATTATTGATCATTTTTGTCATTCTGGCCGCATAATCAATCCAACGCCCGCTGAGAAACGGCCGAGTCGCCGGCAGAACCGAGACCAAATAACCCTTTAAACAAAGAGAAAAGTCGATTTTTTTTTTAATAAGATGTTTTCAATTAAGGTATATATTATGCAGAACAGAACTTTATAAAATCTTTCTTGAAACGCCCCACTGGTGCCGGTAGTGTACTTAAACTTTTCTCCAGGGGTGACTTTTTATCTGAAATCTCCAGCAGATTCCTGCTTTTAGTGCTCACCTTACAGGAGAATCACCTGATGCTTCCTGCGACTATTTGATTTATATTTTGTGACAAGCCGACCTTTGCAGAAGAGACAGAGGTGATCCATCACCGTTTCTGGCCCCCGGACTCCCGGACCCGCGGTTCCCCGGACCCCCGGTTCCCCGCCCTGCGCGTCCCCGCGCCGGGACTCCAGCGTGGCCCGCGGGGGCCCTGTGCGCGTCCCCGCGCCTGGCTCAGCACTGAAGGGCCAAATCCCCTGAATGATTTAAAGACTGATATCAGCAATGAAAAATGAAACTTCCAAGGACTGCGCCAAAGAAGAAGAAAACGCCATTATTCATCCTATATTTGAGGTAATACAAGAAAAAAAATAGTCTGCTGCTTATTTATGCAGGCTTTTATTACTTTATGGACCAATCCTACAACGGCAATAATGACCAAGAGAAAAATAAGCTATTTGTTGTACTTAATTATTTAAAAAGCATGTATTTTGAAAAGAAATTACACTTGTTGCTTTAAAGTTTTGTCATGTTTTGAGAAACTCTGTCATGTCTGCTCCCCGGTTTGAGCGTTAATTCTGAATATTATAATGAATCTCAGACAAAAATATTTACCAAAGTATTATACAAACCGACCATCTATGTTTAAATTGATTTTGTTACTACAACCTAATAAGTTAAATGTTATTGATAAATTAGGCTCCTTCTTCTGTTCAAATGATATTTATATTGCCAAAGTATTTTAATTGAACATGTACAGCCCGCCACTTGCTATAAATGTACAATCATTTGTATACTTGTGCTCCTTACCATGTGATCATGGTCGTGAGTTAAATAAATGAATTATTTCAAAGCTTACATTTTCTGCTTTTCCACAGAACATAAACATTCATTTCATTGGCATATAATGTGGTTAATCAAGGCGACAAACAAAAAAAATGAGCAGAAATTAGATAAAACGTCTCCAAAAGCAAAGATAAAACAGAGCTGCTGGAGTCTGGGCAGCGGATGTTGTAAACCCTGACAGGCCATCACTCTGAGCCCTGGAGGTCGGTGTCGACATTCTATCTCCACACAGGTTGTGTGTGTGAGTGTGTGTTTTTCCCCCCCGACTGTAACAGCTGGCTCGATCACTCTGCTCTCACCCCTCTGATATAAAACTCTGGATCCGGTCAGACGCTTTACGAGGATGTCGGGCCGTTTCAGGTCTCGCGGCCTTGGCTAAATCCTGCAGCCCCCTTTTATGGCGGGAGGATGGCAGTGCAGGGAATGGGAGGTGCGGTGATGGAAGTGTAACCAAATACCAAAAACTAGGGCTGGAGGGAGGAAGGGGAGCACATGCTGACGGACAGGTGTGGAGGTGGCGTGCTAAATAGAGCCGGAGGTTTGTGCTTGAAGTGAGCAAATCCACCAGGGCCGAGATAGAACGTTAAATCCACATATTACGTCCATACTAAGCTGGCGTCACCTAACAAGCTGCTTTGATTTCATTTGATAAGGCTCAGGTGCTTATGGTGCTTTTCCACTAGTACCTACTCTACTCTACTCGCCCTGGTTTCTTTTCCATAACAATTCATCACCTGGAGCAGAAGTAGGAGCTTGGAGAAGCTGCTGTGACGTATTTGATTGTGTATCTAAAGGAAGAAGACAACAACACTAAAGATGTAGAACCTGGAGGAGATGATAGATGTGCTGCTGGGTCTGGGGCTTGTGTTTGATATCAAGTTAAAAAATTAGAATGAAAGAAGTTTCAACCAGCGATGCTTTTTAGTTTTTTTTAGTTTGTCTCTGCGCTGCTGAAAAGTCAGCTGGAGCCGTGAGCAGCTATGAAGAGACAGAGCTCCTGGTGGATTTGGTCGTTCCTTATCTCCCATCTAGATCCCTTTTTAATTCTCTCCTCAGCACCAGGTTTATGAACATCTGACCCTCAGAGTTGGATCACCAAACAGACGTTTGCGCTGCCGTTGCTGGTTGAATAAAATGAACAAGAAGCCGCGAGTCGTTCTTTCTCTGATTTCCTCCTCCTGACTCAGACGTCTGACTCCAACCCCCCGACCAATCGGTGGCCTGTAGTGTGATGATGTCAGATACAGCCGACTCAGCCGCTTAGAACCTCGACAGAATAGATACAGAAAAGTATCTACTCCACACGTTAGACTCCTAGTGGAAAAGAACCAAACCGAGGAGAGTGGAGTCCAGTCGGGCTGAGTAGGTTCTAGTGGAAAAGAGCTTTTAATGTACAAAACAATTCCTTCACAGAAGAGTTTGAGCTGAACGAGTGAATAAGGACACCAGAGGCTTCCAACCGCCACATGTTTATTGGAAGAGAACATTTGTGTCTCCTTTGGTCTGGTACCTGGCAGACCGGAGCATCACGTCACTGAACCGATGCCCATTTTGCTTAAAACGCAAATGCAAAAAGGCTTAATAATAACCGTCAAGTAACAAGGATCAAGTAAGTTAATCAAGAAGATTCGTTCTACTTAAACACAAACTTCAATTACAATTGCGACCTTGGGTAATCTTCTGACGCTGAGGCATGTGTGGATCCGTAAGAGCAGTTTACACTGTACAAGGTAGGGAGAATCAGTCACATGGAGAGGAGCCGTTGAGCCCTCTTATAAATAAATACAGAATATGTACAGTGCACACACATTCACGTGATTAAAACCCATGTGACGATTCAGTGAGTTTTCCTGTGGCTATTTGTGCCGCTGCTTTCCTCAAATAAAAACATGGTGTCCATCACCTAACGTTGCTAGTTAGCTGTCAGCGTGAGAGGTGAGGCTGCGGTGGCGGCGGTGGTGGTGATGGCGGCGGCGTCCTCCTGCTTCCTGCCGGACTTCTTGCAGGTGAGCGCCAGCAGCAGCAGCATGGGCAGGTGCCAGAGACTGCAGAAGAAGAGCTTGCGGGCGCTGCCGCGGTCGCCGGCGTGGTAGAAGCGGAAGGCCAGGTAGCTGATGTACAGGTTGATGGGCAGGGAGATGAGGGGGAAGGTCCAGGTGGTGACGTCCAGCAGGGGCCCCAGGGCCGCCAGCCCGATAAGGGCCACGCTGTGGCGCAGCGCCACCCGCCGGCACATGGCCGGGTGGGTGACGGACATCATGCGGTAGCCGCCGCGGGAGTAGTCCTCCCTCAGGTTCCAGCTCAGGGCGTTGAAGTGGGGGAACTGCCAGCTGTACAGGAAAGCACCCAGCAACAACGCACCTGGGGGAGACAGGGGGAGATTAGAGGCAGGTTTATTTGTATTCGCTTTAAAAGCGACAAGACACGTTTAGTGCAAGGAGATGTGTTTCAGACTCTGTTCCTACAGTTTCACAGTGGATTTGGAGTGTTATAGAACTCATCCCTTTAGAAGCTGTTAGCTTCTGGCTCAAGGACAAACCACTTATATTTTTTTTTACATTTGTGACCCTTTCCTGGAATATATATACATAAAGCCCGCTCTGAGATATATATATATATATATATATATATATATATATATATATATATATATATATATATATATATATATATATATATATATATATATATATATATATATATATATATCTCAGAGCGGGCTTTATGTTCTAGCTTGGCCTGACATTGAAAGATCCAATTCCAGGTTCTGATCTGTAACACGCTGTTACCCAGATATCATGATTGATTATCCCTTCTGTCTTGGTTATTACTTATTTATTGGCTTGTTACAAGTTGTATCCCCTTTTTTTTCTCCTTCTCATTTCATTTCTTTTTTTATTCATCTCTATATCTTTATTTAAGTTTGTTTTATTTTATTTTCGGTAATTTTTAGTTACTTTTCTACTTTGGTTCGTCTGTATGGAGAGTGTGTTCCATGTTCTGGCTGGTGTTTAAAAGAGGCTGCATATTTCTGTAATGTCATTTAATTCACTATTGTCTGACCCTTTGAAATCAATAAATATACTTATAAAAAAAAGCAACAAGACACAATTAAACAGTAAATAACAAATACAATGAAATAAAAGGATAAGAAAAGAGGTAAAATAATAAAAAGCACAAGTTGTTAAAAAGTAAGGGCAGTAGAATACAGCAGGTACATCTCATTCTTAAAATGGCAAGAATTAAGTTTCTATACGGTCAGAACGTACAAAGACCAAAGTAATCTGTAACAATTTGTACGGTGAATTAAACCAAATTGACAATTCTATGCCACAATGTCTGTTTCCAGGTCTTATTTCACACAACTGAGGAGAATGACGTTTCTATACGGTTAAAGGCGGCGGAAGGAGGGGATTAAGACGCTGACGGCGGAGGCTGAGGACTGAGGAGCTGCCGGATTGGTCCAGTCACTAGCCAAATACTGGGCCCAGAATGAAGCTTAAAGTTAAATGCTGCAGATTTTAATTTTATGCTGACAATAAAAGGAGGTTTCCACAACACAAATAAGAACCATTAAATAAACATAGGCTGAAAAACCCTCTTTGTTGCATTCAGAAGTAAATAACACAGTGCGCCTCCACTTTCCATTAATCAACAGCATGCAGATAACCACTACAAGAAGAATACCACGTTGTTCTTAATCCGAACAAGATGAAAACGCTGCCATTCATCTGGAGTGGTTCCCTGAAGCTCCGCTTTTCTCTGAAATGACTCATCTGTTTGGCTGTAAATGTGGTCGCGTTTGACTCGAACTGAAAGAAAAAGTGCCGACTGACAGCCGGCTCATCGTTTTCTCCTCCACGACTCAACGTTTTCACTTCCACGGTTTTTCCCTTCCCCGCAACTTCATGGGCAGTGAACGTAAATGGCAGCTCGCGTGCTCGCTGCAGAAATCAATCAGAGCAACATGTGACAGGAACGTTCCCAGGCGAGAGCCACATGTGCTGCGCAGGTTGTTGCCTCCGGTTGCTTTTAGTAAACTTCCTGTGCATGCACCCGCTGCAGCTTGGGTTTGATGCTGCGACTGGAAACAGACCCGCTGGGTCAGACATGCACGCATGCCGTTACAGTGCCCTTAACCTCAAAGCCTTTTTTTGCGTACTCTTAAATTAAATACTTGTGATTTTTGAAAACCGTGCGACGTTATGGATAAGCTCTGAATGCAGTCATTGTGACGTAGAATTGTCAAATTGGTTTAATTCACCGTACAAATTGTTACAGATTTCTTTTGTAATACTATATTTGACCCGGTCTTTGTACGTTTTGACCATATATAAACGTAATTCTTGCCATTGTAAGAATGAGATGTACCTGCTGTACTCTGAATTCTGAATTGTGCTATACAAATAAACTTGCCTTGCCTTATGGATTAAAGGAATTACGGTGAAATCAACGGCTAACAGGTCAAACCAGAAATACAGCTTAAATATGAACTTGAGGATGTCTCCTAGATGCCTAGAGCGATGAAACACTTCATACAGCTGTCACAACACTCCATGCGTCCTGCACGCTTCCTGAATAACCCCCCTCTTTTGCGCAACATTCATGTAACACATTTCATTCAAACTCCACACTATACAGAAAAGGGGGATTACGTAGGTTCAGAGAGACCACCTGATGGGCTCCATCTACAAGGACACTGCCCAGATATGGGAGGGAATGTGCTTGACGTCACAGATGAGACTTCACACCGGGTTACGCCCACTGAGTGGCAGAAAGACTGAGTGTCAGAAAGACTGAGTGTCAGAAAGACTGAGTGTCAGAAAGACTGAGTGTCAGAAAGACTGAGTGTCAGAAAGACTGAGTGGCAGAAAGACTGAGTGGCAGAAAGACTGAGGCCCAATCTCAATACTCCCCCTACTTTTCTTCACTCGCCCTTCTTTTCTTCACTCGCCCTTCTTTTCTTCCCTAACCCCTAAAAAAGAAGGGGGAGATTTTAGGGCACTTGAAATCTAGGGCACTTGGCCCAGGTGCATGTCCCAATTCTCCTACTCCCCCTCGTTTTCATCCCTACCCTGATCAGGAAGCTGAGAGCCAAAAGCTGTTTTAATTTCAGCTGTAGCGCTGTTAATATGGCACTTTATTAGGTTTTAATATTTTTTCAGGCATAAAGGTAACCTTAAGATCCACAACCTGGGCTCAGTTTATCCAAATAACGCCTGTTAAGAAATTTGACCCGATGTTTTCGGAGATGAGATGAGAAGAGCCCCCGCCCCCGGGGAGCAGCCTCAGCTCACAGCCCGAAAACAGACGTGTCCGCCGGGTCAAGCTGCTGCGTCAGCCCCGGGAGAGAAACTCTATCCAGGGACGCAGCTCTGTTGAGAATTACGCTGGCTGAAATAAATCATTTAGGAAGATATTGGTTTAATAGATGAAATCTAACAGTTGTAGCTACACCTGTTAAGAAATTTGCTCCGAAATTTAGAGATTTCTGTCTGCCGGCTCCGGAGTTTGGGTCCGCGTTAAATCGACGCAGAGCCTACGGCGTAGGGTACGGCGTACGGCGCGCGTCGCCGCGTACATCGACGCAGACCTTACGGCGTAGGTTATGTAACCTACGCCGTAGGCTCTGCGTTGGTGTAACGCGGAACCATAAATCCCTTTATTCTGGCGTGATCTTCCGCAACTTTATCTGAAAGTGTTTAAATTACCCAGATAACATGGATTACTTTGTGGTTTCTGAAGACTATTATATCAGAAACATCCAAAACAAATCTGACGAGTCACAGGATTATTTCTCTCTATTTCTCTGAGACGAGTCTGCCTGTTTGCCTTCGGTCGGCGAGTCAAATCGACGCAGAGCCTACGGCAAAAGCATTCTGGTAAATTTTCATACCCCCTCGCTCGCCAAGTGAGCATCTGAAATCCCTCGATCCGTAGGGGCTATTCTCAGCCCCTAGCCCTTGTTATGCCCCCTCCCCCTAGGTGAAAAGAGGAATTGGGACACCACTACCTTCACGGGAACGCGCAAAAGTTAGGGTTAGTGAAGAAAACGAGGGCGAGGGGGAGTATTGGGACGCAGCCTGAGTGTCAGAAAGACTGAGTGTCAGAAAGACTGAGTGGCAGAAAGACTGAGTGTCAGAAAGACTGAGTGTCAGAAAGACTGAGTGTCAGAAAGACTGAGTGGCAGAAAGACTGAGTGTCAGAAAGACTGAGTGGCAGAAAGACTGAGTGGCAGAAAGACTGAGTGGCAGAAAGACTGAGTGGCAGAAAGACTGAGGTGCAGCGTAAACTTTCAGTTTGAGCAACTGGAAAACATCTAAAATGGGAAAGAGCTGTTGTGCGATCGACTGTACTCATAGATTTAGCAAGAAACAACTGGATTCCAGACACCGAAACGTGGATTTGTGGTTCCCATTTTGTATCAGGTAATGTTGGATTTTTGGGTAGCTAACGTTAAACGGTCAAGTCATAAAGTTCAGTGTCCTCATCACTTTAATTTCTACCACAAATCCTGCCTTGAAGCCGGACCAAGCGTCAAGACTTTTGTAAGCCTTCAAGCTTTGCTTCGTGTATTTCCCCGGCGTAGAAATTAAGTACATATAAATATCAGGAAACTGGATTCATGGTCAAATATTAATGTCATGGACCACTGGTTCTTGGGGTAACTGTACCAAATATTAATGTCCATGGACCACTGGTTCTTGGTAACTGTACCAAATATTAATGTCATGGACCACTGGTTCTTGGTAACTGTACCAAATATGAATGTCCATGGACCACTGGTTCTTGGGGTAACTGTACCAAATATAAATGTCCATGGACCACTGGTTCTTGGTAACTGTACCAAATATTAATGTCCATGGACCACTGGTTCTTGGGGCAACTGTACCAAATATTAATGTCCACGGACCACTGGTTCTTGGTAACTGTACCAAATATTAATGTCCACGGACCACTGGTTCTTGGTAACTGTACCAAATATTAATGTCCATGGACCACTGGTTCTTTGGGTAACTGTACCAAATATTAATGTCCATGGACCACTGGTTCTTGGTAACTGTACCGAATATTAATGTCCATGGACCACTGGTTCTTGGTAACTGTACCAAATATTAATGTCCATGGACCACTGGTTCTTGGTTACTGTACCAAATATTAATGTCCATGGACCACTGGTTCTTGGTAACTGTACCAAATATTAATGTCCATGGACCACTGGTTCTTGGTAACTGTACCAAATATTAATGTCCATGAACCACTGGTTCTTGGGGTAACTGTACCAAATATTAATGTCCATGGACCACTGGTTCTTGGTAACTGTACCAAATATTAATGTCCATGGACCACTGGTTCTTGGTAACTGTACCAAATATTAATGTCCATGGACCACTGGTTCTTGGGGTAACTGTACCAAATATTAATGTCCATGGACCAATGGTTCTTGGGGTAACTGTACCAAATATTAATGTCCATGGACCACTGGTTCTTGGTAACTGTACCAAATATTAATGTCCATGGACCACTGGTTCTTGGGGTAACTGTACCAAATATTAATGTCCATGGACCACTGGTTCTTGGTAACTGTACCAAATATTAATGTCCATGGACCACTGGTTCTTGGGGTAACTGTACCAAATATTAATGTCCATGGACCACTGGTTCTTGGGGTAACTGTACCAAATATTAATGTCCATGGACCACTGGTTCTTGGTAACTGTACCAAATATTAATGTCCATGGACCACTGGTTCTTGGTAACTGTACCAAATATTAATGTCCATGGACCACTGGTTCTTGGTAACTGTACCAAATATTAATGTCCATGGACCACTGATTCTTGGGGTAACTGTACCAAATATTAATGTCCATGGACCACTGGTTCTTGGTAACTGTACCAAATATTAATGTCCATGGACCACTGGTTCTTGGGGTAACTGTACCAAATATTAATGTCCATGGACCACTGGTTCTTGGGGTAACTGTACCAAATATTAATGTCCATGGACCACTGGTTATTGGTAACTGTACCAAATATTAATGACCATGGACCACTGGTTCTTGGTAACTGTACCAAATATTAATGTCCATGGACCACTGGTTCTTGGGGTAACTGTACCAAATATTAATGTCCATGGACCACTGGTTCTTGGTAACTGTACAGGTCACTGTCAAGTCCAACTGCCTTTAATTTAAGCTGATAATCAGCTGTTATTCCGTCTTCTCCACTAGTTGCAGACATTTTTTTTTTTTTAAGATTTTTTTGGGCTCTAGTGGCCCTTTATTGAAGATGCAGACTGGAAAGGGGTAGAGAGAGAGAACGGGGAAGACACACAGCAAAGGTGCGCAGGCTGGGATTCGAACCTGCGACCGCTGCAGGAGGAGGACTGTAGCCTCAGTATATGAGCTGCTGCTTAACCCACTGCGCCACCGAGCAGCCCAATTGCAGACATTTTTACCACTCAGTTCAGTAAGGGGGCTGGTCCAGTGACGTCAATGCACACCCTCTATTCAGTCAATAAAATTATTTTAGATATTTCTCAGAATCAAAGATGGTGTTTTTCATAATAATCTAATTATCAGAGAAGAAAACAAGCAACTCCGGGAATTGGTGGCCATCACAAAATTGACCAAAAATGTGTTTTATTGACCATCAACTGGTCAATAAAATGTTACGTGTGTAGTTTATGGACTGATGGTGCTTACAAACAGCCTGTGAGGCATAAACTTCAGAAACAGCTGGCTCCAAGCCATGTGTACACACAGGAAATGCAGCGTCATGTCATATTACACCGACAAAAACACAGTAATGACACTAACGACATCTCCCCTCAGCAGCCGTGTTTCTGCTCAGGTGTCGCCCAGCGGGCTATGTTTGTGCAGGACAGTCGTACCTGGCTCCAGGCAGCCCGTGGCCGCCGTCCAGCCCATGACAGGGGGGATGGCCCCCACCACCGCCCCCACCCAGGTGTTGCTGATGCTGAGCCTCTTGAGCGGCGTGTAGCAGCAGGTGTACAGCAGGATGTTGAGGGCGCCCAGGAAGCCCGTCAGGGGGTTCACCGCCAGCGAGAGCAGGGCCACTCCGGGAACGCCGCAGGCCACGGCGAACGACACAGCGTGCAGGGGGCTGGAAGAGAGACAAGATCAGCTCAATCACAACGATGAAGACGGATCAGACGGAAGCTCAGAGGAGGAGTTACAATGCAGCGATTCAGACTCGGACAAAAGCTTGTGACTGACGTGGGAGCCGGGATGTGATTATGTTTGGTGGGCTTGTGCAGGCCCCAGATAAGACGATGATATCCTCCCAGACATAGAAACAGACCACAGGGTCCAGCAGTCGGCAGCCGAGCGGGGCTGAGTCTCAACACGGGAGGAAACTCATCTGATAAGACTTTGTCAGGGATAAAAGAAGCCCTGCAAGATGAAGAGCATGTGCACACGCCGGAGATCAAACCTCGCTGGAGAAAACCACAGCGGCTCAGGCTTTCAGCCGGATGAAGACTTCCTCTTCCTCCTCCTCCTCCTCCTCCTCTTTAACTGAAAGCAGTGATGGCGAGGTCTGGTTCAAATTCACCACTAATTGCTCCATAAATTAAAGAGCGGGTAGATTGAAATCTTGACCAAACGCAGGCCTTTTCTTCAAAAAGCAAACAGGGCTTTTATTTTGGTGTGGCGGCCTGTGCAGCGAGGTCGCTGCATTAATGTGATTAGTGGTGTTATGTCTGTTTTATGTGGTCGTAGGTGGGGCGGTGCAGGCTGGCTCCGAGCTGCTGACAGGCTTCGTGTGGGCCGGATCAGCGGGGTCTCAGGCCTCAGGGGCTTTTACTGTCCTGAGCACACATCCTGACACGAACTTCAGGCGGCTGGTGATAATAGAGGGATTGGGCATGACGTCACAGATGCAACTTCACAGCGGGTTACGCCCACTGAGTGACAGAAAGACTAAGTGGCAGAAAGACTGAGTGACAACGTAAACTGTATTCATAGATTTAGCAAGAAATCGGAGTTATCGTTTTACAGACTGCCGAAAAATAAGCTTAAGAGAGACAAATGGATCGCTGAAATTCACAGAAACAACTGCAATTCCAGACACCGAAACGTGGATTTGTGGTTCCCATTTTGTATCAGGTAATGTTGGATTTTTGGGTAGCTAACGTTAAACGGTCAAATCATAAAGGTCGGTGTCCTCATCACTTTAATTTCTACAACAAATCCTGCCTTGAAGTCAGACCAAGCGTCAAGACTTTTGTAAGCCTTCAAGCTTTGCTTCGTGTATTTCCCCGGCGTAGAAATTAAGCACATATAAATATCAGGAAACTGGATTTGTGGCCAAATATTAATGTCCATGGACCACTGGTTCTTCTGGTAACTGTACTAAATATTAAAGTCCATGGACCACTGGTTCTTGGTAACTGTTCCAAATATTAATGTCCATGGACCACTGGTTCTTGGGGTAACTGTACCAAATATTAATGTCCATGGACCACTGGTTCTTGGTAACTGTACCAAATATTAATGTCCATGGACCACTGTTTCTTGGGGTAACTGTACCAAATATTAATGTCATGGACCACTGGTTCTTGGGGTAACTGTACCAAATATTAATGTCCATGGACCACTGGTTCTTGGTAACTGTACCAAATATTAATGTCCATGGACCACTGGTTCTTGGTAACTGTACCAAATATTAATGTCCATGGACCACTGGTTCTTGGTAACTGTACCAAATATTAATGTCCATGGACCACTGGTTCTTGGGGTAACTGTACCAAATATTAATGTCCATGGACCACTGGTTCTTGGTAACTGTACCAAATATTAATGTCCATGGACCACTGGTTCTTGGTAACTGTATCAAATATTAATGTCCATGGACCACTGGTTCTTGGGGTAACTGTACCAAATATTAATGTCCATGGACCTCTGGTTCTTGGGGTAACTATACCAAATATGAATGTCCATGGACCACTGGTTATTGGTAACTGTACCAAATATTAATGTACATGGACCACTGGTTCTTGGGGTAACTGTACCAAATATTAATGCCAATGGACCACTGGTTCTTGGTAACTGTACCAAATATTAATGTCCATGGACCACTGGTTCTTAGTAACTGTACCAAATATTAATGTAAATGGACCACTGGTTCTTGGGGTAACTGTACCAAATATTAATGCCCATGGACCACTGGTTCTTGGTAACTGTACCAAATATTAATGCCCATGGACCACTGGTTCTTGGTAACTGTACCAAATATTAATGTCCATGGACCACTGGTTCTTGGTAACTGTACCAAATATTAATGCCCATGGACCACTGGTTCTTGGGGTAACTGTACCAAATATTAATGTCCATGGACCACTGGTTCTTGGTAACTGTACCAAATATTAATGTCCATGGACCACAGGTTCTTGGTAACTGTACCAAATATTAATGCCCATGAACCACTGGTTCTTGGGGTAACTGTACCAAATATTAATGTCCATGGACCACTGGTTCTTGGTAACTGTACCAAATGTTAATGTCCATGGACCACAGGTTCTTGGTAACTGTACCAAATATTAATGTCCATGGACCACTGGTTCTTGGGGTAACTATACCAAATATTAATGTCCATGGACCACTGGTTCTTGGTAACTGTACCAAATATTAATGCCCATGGACCACTGGTTCTTGGGGTAACTGTACCAAATATTAATGTCCATGGACCACTGGTTCTTGGTAACTGTACCAAATATTAATGTCCATGGACCACCGGTTCTTGGTAACTGTACAAATTATTAATGTCCATGGACCACTGGTTATTGGTAACTGTACCAAATATTAATGTACATGGACCACTGGTTCTTGGGGTAACTGTACCAAATATTAATGCCCATGGACCACTGGTTCTTGGTAACTGTACCAAATATTAATGTCCATGGACCACTGGTTCTTAGTAACTGTACCAAATATTAATGTACATGGACCACTGGTTCTTGGGGTAACTGTACCAAATATTAATGCCCATGGACCACTGGTTCTTGGTAACTGTACCAAATATGAATGTCCATGGACCACTGGTTCTTGGGGTAACTGTACCAAATATTAATGTCCATGGACCACTGGTTCTTGGGGTAACTGTACCAAATATTAATGTCCATGGACCACTGGTTCTTGGGGTAACTGTACCAAATATTAATGTCCATGGACCACTGGTTCTTGGTAACTGTACCAAATATTAATGCCCATGGACCACTGGTTCTTGGTAACTGTACCAAATATTAATGTCCATGGACCACTGGTTCTTGGTAACTGTACCAAATATTAATGCCCATGGACCACTGGTTCTTGGTAACTGTACCAAATATTAATGTCCATGGACCACTGGTTCTTGGTAACTGTACCAAATATTAATGCCCATGGACCACTGGTTCTTGGGGTAACTGTACCAAATATTAATGTCCATGGACCACTGGTTCTTGGTAACTGTACCAAATGTTAATGTCCATGGACCACTGGTTCTTGGGGTAACTGTACCAAATATTAATGTCCATGGACCACTGGTTCTTGGTAACTGTACCAAACATTAATGTCCATGGACCACTGGTTCTTGGTAACTGTACCAAATATAAATGTCCATGGACCACTGGTTCTTGGTAACTGTACCAAATATTAATGTCCATGGACCACAGGTTCTTGGTAACTGTACCAAATATTAATGTCCATGGACCACTGGTTCTTGGGGTAACTATACCAAATATTAATGTCCATGGACCACTGGTTCTTGGTAACTGTACCAAATATTAATGTCCATGGACCACTGGTTCTTGGGGTAACTATACCAAATATTAATGCTCATGGACCACTGGTTCTTGAGGTAACTGTACCAAATATTAATGTCCATGGACCACTGGTTCTTGGTAACTGTACCAAATATTAATGTCCATGGACCACTGGTTCTTGGTAACTGTACCAAATATTAATGTCCATGGACCACTGGTTCTTGGGGTAACTGTACCAAATATTAATGTCCATGGACCACTGGTTCTTGGGGTAACTGTACCAAATATTAATGTCCATGGACCACTGGTTCTTGGTAACTGTACCAAATATTAATGTCCATGGACCACTGGTTCTTGGGGTAACTGTACGGGTCACTGTCAAGTCCAACTGCCTTTAATTTAAGCTGATAATCAGCTGTTATCCCGTCTTCTCCACTAGTTGCAGCTGTTTTTGCCACTCAGTGCGAGTAAGGGGGCTGGTCCAGTGGGAAAGTGACGTCAATGCAAACCCTCTATACACAGAGTCAAATTGTGATTCTGGATTGTAATTGTTAATTATTTATTTCACAACAGGGACAGTGCACAATAAGACATTAATCTTGTACAAGAGAATATGCATTGTGCCAGGTTGTAGCAGCTTGCTGTTTTCCACCTGTAGTCCCTCGGCAGGTTGATGGAATAATACATAAAAATGAGTGTAGAAAAAGTAAAAAGAAGTAAAAGAGCAGAAAAAAGCGAAGCGACAATAGACAAAATAGATAAATAGAAACATGGAAGCAGATTCAACAGAGCATGGGATCTGTCAGATATTGGCACCTAAGATTTAAAGCTACGCTGCCCCCCCAACACACACACACACAGACACACACACACACACACACACACACACACACACAACACTTCAGAAATGTACACACTTGTCGTGACGCTTGGCAAGATGTGAGAAGGTGTGGGAACTTCCACATGAAATGAATTGGATTAAACGCAACAACACAAGACTCCGGAAAAGAGATGGATAGTCTCAAAATCTTGTTACTTTTAGAAATATTCAAATTAATGTAAAACCATGGGCACCAACGATCCATCAGAGGACATCCACCTTTTTGTGCATTTCTGCAACGATTTACAAAAAAATAAATAAATCAAACGTATGAAAAATATAGAGTGTGATTGGACTGCTTACGGATGCAAAGCGAGCTGAGGACAACTAAACTTCAGCTGTGCACCACGACGTTGATAAACTACCTCTCACTTGTAATGTACTTGCAATCAGTAAACAATTGTCACTGCTATTTAAGCAACAAGGATACTTTTCCCCATGAAGCTGATCTCAGCAGCTGCTTTAACAACTCAAACATCAGAGGTAGAGGTTTGAGGACATGTCAAAAAGAAGACTGTGTTGGTGAAGACGGCACTATATTGATCAAAGTTGGAGAAACAAGAGACAGACCATAGTGTGTGACTTGTGCAGGAACTGCTCAGAGAAAGTATAACTAGTTTATTTCTGCAGAGAGTTCACAGATGTCCCACCAACCGCTCACACTCAGACCCTTAGTGGGGCGTGGTGGGGGTTTGATCCAAGTCTGTATGTTGGCCCCGATGATCTAAAGTGCTGCGATGTCCAAACTGGAAGATGTTTCATTGGTTCAGTAATCCCCGTAGATGTAGCACAAGGGGAGCAACACTGGAGTCCAGGAACAATTGAAAGATGAGGGTAGGACGGCTATAAAATACCGGGACAGAATCATGTGTCTGGACACTGTAGGGAAGACGTTTGGGATGTTTTCTCTCCTCTTTTTCCATGAACTATTAAACAGCTCAGTGCACACGACATGCACAACGTTTTTTTGTTTGTTAACAATTCAGAACATTACGATTGCCTGTATTTACTACCAGGAAGTTGCCAGACACACTTTTTTTGCATTACTGGGATAGAAGTGAGCAAATGTCACATTCCAGGTGACTCGCCACATCTCTCCCATTCATTTAATTAATAAAAGGTATTAGAAGCAAATTAGTTTATTTTTAATCTTAGATGTTGGTATCCATCGCCATGAGTCACTTTAACCACATGCTCCCGTTAAATGGCACCTTGGTCACCGGCTGCTGCTCATAGCAATGAATCTGTTCTGTGTTTTGACTGCACTGTGTCTTGTTGCAGTGTGCAGGTATAAATACTCATAAATACTACACTCCACGTCGTTTATGAAGAACTTTAAAAACACCATGGTTGGCCAAAGTGCTGAATGTAAACATGGCTTCAGAGAAAAAATTACAGAACTGAAAAAATGTTAAAGGCCAAAACGAAAAATGTGTTTTAAGAGAGGATCTAAAAACGGGAAGCGATGATGCTTTGGAGTATGTTGACATTTAAAAACCGATAAGATAATTTTTAAATCAATGTGAAGGCAATGAAGTGATGCAGAAATTGGAGTAAAGTGCTCTTGTTTTCTTGCACCGATTAAAAGCCGGGCAGCAGGGTTTTGAACTCATTGCAACTGAGTAAGTGACTTCTGGCTAACTACGACATTACAGTAATCTAAACATGTTTTGATAAAAGCATGGATTAAAATCTCAATGTGACGTCGAGAAAGAAAAGGCTAAACTTGGCCGATTGCCGCAGGCTAAACCCGCTGTCCAGTTTTACACCCAGGCTTTGTTCTGTAGGTTTTAAATGTTTGGTTGAATTGCACCTTAGATGTGTTGTTATGAATGTTTGAACATTTGTGTTTCGGTGAAATTCAACTCTAAAGCTGTCCGAATCCTCATCTGGGGATCAGCTTTAAAGCTTCACCTAAGATGGCCGCTTTTGGCGCTTTTCCACTAGTACCTACTCAGCGCGCTCCGGCTCGGGACGGCTCGTACCGGCTCTACCCGCTTTGTCCTCGTAGCTGAGTAAACAAGTTGTTTGCGGGTGTTTTTACTGTGACACTCAAGATTTGCAGGACAGACTGAGCTGCTCTGAGCTAAATTAGCTTAATTAATCATCTACACTACTTAGCACTTTTTGATGCTTTTTTTTTTTCGTTGCTCTTCGTGTTTTTGTTACTTTTTGTTTCTCACTGCCAGATGGATAGCTTCTATTCATTTTGAAAGACCCGCTCTCATCAGGTTTGTTTATTTAAGACAGAGGTAGAGTAAGAGTAAGAGGTGGGGTTAGAGGTAGAGCCAAATTTGGCTTTAGTGTAAAAGTGGAAAGAAATTTCTTGTTTTCGGAGAACTGATCCAAGTGGAAACAAGTACAGTAATCCCTCGCTATAACACGGTTCACCTCTCACGTCTCGCTGCTTCACGGATTTGCATTGTACATCGTGTTCTGCATTCTGATTGGCTAAACAGTCTCCCCGCTTTTTCACTTCCTGTGTCAATAACGTTGGTTGCTTAGCAACAAGCTGAGAACGACCAATGAGCTTCAGCAGCAGCTCAAGATGATGATTGATGAATCGTTCATTACAGTCTCAGATATAATCCATGTTGGCATGTCGGTTTAGAAGAATCTTTTTGCCCAGAAGAAAAAAGAGCGACAACAACGACTCATCATAACTATGTTCTTCTCTGGAAAAAACACACCTGCACCGCGGGCTTTAGAAGAAAAATACGCTACAGAGCGAGTCAGGATGCAGCAGCTCAGAAGAGCAGTGAAATACACGCAAGTAGTGATGCACCGATTGTTCGGTAACCGAAATTGTTCGGCCGAAAATGGCAAAAAACACTTTCGGTGTTCGGTGGAATAAGTGGGGAAAAAAAACGAACAATTAATAACGGCGTTGTAAAATAAGGAAATAGACTGGCCGCTCCGTCCCGTAACGTTGCGCACTACATAAATCGTTGGCCAACCAAAAACTAACCCCATAAGAATTTTACCTAATAGACTGGCCGCTCCCGTAATAAATCGTTGGCCAACCAAAAACTAACCCTATAAGAATTTTACCTAACATTCACCAGGAGGTGGAACCAAAACAACATAATGCTGGGAAATTTTTTTATGTTCAATAAATATTTTCTACCTTGTAATTTTGTAAAAGATTTTTTTCTTTGAAAAGCATGCCTAAATCAAATGTATTTGATTTATGCAATGGTGAAAAAATTGGCAAAATAAATAAAAAACTGCTGAAGAACCATGTTCGGTATTGTTCGGTATTCGGCCAAGTGTTTATTATTATTTTCGGTTTCGGCCACAAATTTTAATTTCGGTGCATCACTACACGCAAGTCACTATTTGTCCTACTCTACTTATTGTATTTTTTTTCATAATAATTTTTCATTTTCTCCCGTTCAAATGCAATCAATCGGGTTGCAGTGGGGCGGAGGTGATAATTGTAAAAAAAAAAAAAAAAAAGTTGCTACTTCGCAGATTTCACTTATCACGGGTTCTTTTTGGAACGTAACCCCCGTGAAAAACCAGGGATTACTGTATATCGAAAAAAGAAGAGGTCAAGGATAGAACCCTGAGGCACTCCGCACATGAGGTGTTCTATAGGACTCTGCAGCTCCAAGTAAAACACACAAACTCCTCTCAGTTAAGTAGGATCGGAACCATTGTACCAGAGCATCCAAATGGCCACCCCACCTTTCCAGGCAGACAGGAGGATTTGAGGGGTGGACGGCATCAAAGGCAGCTGTTAGATCCAACAGAACCAAAACAAAACCGTCTGCGGCTAAAGGAATGTCATTAAAAACCCTCAACAGTGCCAAACAAGTACTGGGACGGGATTTAAATCCAGACTGGAACACCTCAAGAATGTTTCTAAAAACGTTATCAACTGGCAGTAAACAATTTTAATCTTTTAACCTCTGTGTGAACCGTAGAGAAAAGCTTTCACATTTAGTCTGCACTAAACCATATGTACAGCAAAGTGACCGTAAAGTTTGATTGATTCAATTATGGGTAATTGCACAGTTTGCTCTGAAAGTATCAAGTCTCTACGAAGTACAGAGAAGGATGAAATCCTGTATAGGGTAAAGTAATTAGGTAAATACATTTTTTTTTCCTTTTTAACTCCACCAATAAAGGGTTTTATCACCGCAATGAAATTGTTCTATTCTGATGGTAGAGATAGACGCCTGTGAGAGGTAGATAATGTTTCCTAAAAATAATCAAATATTCCTTCAAAAGGAAACAAACTGAGATTTTAACACTACCAAAAAAAACAACACCTCAGAGGTATCATTTTACCCTCCAAATAAGGGAACTGGGCCTTTTTCAAATGAAAACCATTATTCCATATTTGAATAATGGTTAGTTGATCCATAGATCCAGTAATCCATAGTTGAAATGATTTAAAGTAAGAAACACACACACAGATAGAAATCGAAGACATGAAATGATTAAAGTAGCCTCGGTGAGACTGACGAGCAGAGTAAATGGAAGAGCCCTCCAACACCACTCACTGCCACTCCAAGAGCAATTATCTTTGATTCAATAATTACAAGGTGTGTTCACCTCCTTCAGCAGACACAAAATGATATACTGAACTCTGCTTTCAAGGTGGAAGAATTTCACAATTACCACACATGTGTTAAAGCTAAGCGTCATTAACGTATCACAAAAGAACAAAAAAGAAACTACTGTTGTCCTGACAAACTTGTCCTCCGACTCCGACGTCCCGCGGCACTCAAATAAGAGGTATAATTTGGCCTAAATTAAAAGGCAAACCCAGAGAATGTGTAAAATGTGGCTTCTGACGGCTTGTTTGACAGGACGGTCCAGCTTTCCATCTGCTCTCCTTCTTCACACGAGATTGGATGGTGCAGGAAAAGAAGGGAGACAGGTATAAACAAACAGAGAGACAGAGATTGTCTATGGGACTCACTGACAGACACGCACCTCCTCCTTGTCATAAACAGGCTGAAACCCAGGAGAGAAGGAAGTGTTTGGATAGTCCAGAAATATTTACCACCTCTAAAACACAAGTGCCCACTTTTAAACATGGTGTCAATGAAGAATTTGTGAAACAGGAACAGAGTAAAGGTCCAGTAGACCATCAAGTGGCTGTATTCTAGCAGGTATATTTTGCTAGTTTTCTGGCTGCGTGTGATATTTACAGATATTTTTATGAAAGAGTGAAACACTGAGAGTGTGGTTGGTTTGTGTTTCCTTTGGTTCACACATCACTGAATATTTGTGCGTTGGCCTTTTACCATAGATTGACAGTTTCACAAAGGGGCAGGTGGAGGCAAGCATTTCTACCTCCCTTAGTAACGTTTCTACGAAGTTCACTGAGCAACAATGTAAGATTATGTGACACCTAAAAGAATGAGGGAGGAAAGCGGAGGTGGTCTGGTGAACCACAACCCAACCCGTTAGCATGTTCAAACGACAGCTGACTGGCTGACTGACTTGCTGCTGGCAGGCGTCTCTCATAATAGCAGCGATACAGGCGCAGCTATACGTCTGCTTCCACACCAGGATAGATAATAAGCTTAACCTGACGGGTGAAAGCAAGTCTGGTCGTAGTGCTGCTCCTTTCTAGAAGGCACAGTCTTAATTTTTAACACTGCTTGCAAAAACAAACATGTTTTGACATCCCGAGCTCTTAGGTCATGTTTCATCTCTGGAAAAATGTCCTCCTGAAGCAGATTTCTAGGATCAGGTCAGCGCACAACAGAGAGGCAGAGCAGTTCATCATTCATCCGGCCTTAACGGTACAAAACTGAAGCCTGGGTGGCCAAGAAGCTGTCAAGCAGAGCTGCTCAGCTGTTGAATGTCTCTCCCCCTGGACACTATCAAGTCGTACCTTCTGAAAGAATGAAGAGTGCCGATGCCGGCGGCCCTGTCAAATCAGTCAGGATGAAAGGAGGTTACCGTAAACAAGCGAGAGAGAGGACTGTACCTGATCTGTCCTCTGACGAGTGGACGGTTCTTGGTGCGGTTCATGTTGGAGTCAAAGGGCACCTCGAAGTACTGCAGAGAGAGAACAACCAGTGGGTTACTGCGGGAGACAAGCACAGCCCGTTCTCAAGCAGGCACAACATGAAATGAAAAGGAGAAGTTAACTCTCTATCTGAACATATTGCAGACTGCAGTAAATACTCATCAGTCAGACTATCATGGCACTTTTCCACTAGAACCTACTCAGCCCGACTCCACTCCACTCGGTTTGGTTCTTTTC
The DNA here is from genome assembly GCF_033807715.1 of Cololabis saira. NCBI lineage: Eukaryota > Metazoa > Chordata > Actinopteri > Beloniformes > Belonidae > Cololabis > Cololabis saira. The sequence continues at coordinate 39,997,819 of NC_084605.1, forward strand.
CACTAGCGGTCTAAAGTGCCGAGTAGATACTTTTTCTGTAACTATTCTGCCGAGGTTCTAAGCTGCTGAGTCGGCTGTATCTGACGTCATCACACTACAGGCCACCGATTGGTCGGGGGGGTTGGAGTCAGACGTCTGAGTCAGGAGGAGGAAATCAGAGAAAGAACGACTTTCGCGATCCAACTCTGAGGTGCAGATGTTCATAAACCTGGTGCTGAGGAGAGAATTAAAAAGGGATCTAGACGGGTGATAAGGAACGACCAGATCTACCAGGAGCTCTGTCTCTTCATAGCTGCTCACGACTCCAGCTGACTTTTCAGCAGCCGAGACAAACAAAATTAAAAACAAAAACCCTAGCCGCTTGAAGCTTCTCTCACTCATTTTTTAACTTGATATCGAACACAAGCCACAGATCCAGCAGCACATCTATCATCTCCTCCAGGTTCTACATCTTTAGTGTTGTTGTCTTCTTCCTTTAGATCACACAATCAAATACGTCACAGCAGCTTCTCCAACCTCCTACTTCTGCTGCAGGTGATGAATTGTTATGGAAAAGAAACCAGGCCGAGTTGAGATGAGAAGAGCTGAGTAGGTACTAGTGGAAAAGCACCATTAGGCAACACTACAGGTGCAGTTTAGATGTTCACAGTGAGCTCTTGCACAACACCTACATCTCTTCTCATGAAGGTACAGATGGAGGTGAAGAAACTGAGCTTTCAGAAAACTCTTTGATGTTGCAAAAGAATAGAAACTAAGCTGAGTTGTGCCTGGAAACAAACACACGTCGTAGACTATTTTGCTATTTCCTTTTGCCGCCCCAGTTAGTTTTCACAGAAATGTGAAGTCATCTCGGTTGTGACGACAGCAGCGGTGATGGGTGTCTTGCACAAACAGGCCAGTCAGTCATCTCTGAGCCGAACCATGATCGTGTGTCTTGGAGAAAAATGGGTCTGAAGGTGGAGGCAGGCAGCTCGTGGGTGGGGGTGGGGGCGCTCTGGGATACCGCGATGTGAAAAACTACTTATACTCCTGTTTTATGATCTGCTCCGGAGGAGTATGCTTCAAAGTGCTCCCATGAGATTGGCAATGTGTGACTAAAATGCAAACACATGGGGTGCTTAAACGCAGGAACTGGCTAATCTGTGTGTGCGTGTGTGTGTTTTCAAATGCTCCTAGATGTGTGTATTCACTCGCCTAATAAAAGTCATTGGCTAATGAAGAAAACAGATAAAGAGTTTTACACCATGGATTACGAGGATGCATCTTTTTTGATATACGGGCCGCGTAAAATATCTTTTAAACAGATTATCTACTTTCCTCTTCCTGAACCACGACTCCCAGATTTACAGCACTGTGACACTGGAATAGCATTATTATACATAAAAAGGTGGAATGCCGTGCATTTGATCAGCTTACGTTTCTTAAGGACACTACCTTTTTTTTAGAGGCCCAGTTGCATGATGGGACAGTTGATGTGTGCGACGTCTAACAACGTCCAACTTCAAGTTACTTAAATTTCAGATAAAAAAAAAAAAGAAAACGCAAAGACAACCAATTGTAAGAATTTAGATTCTTACGTCAGTTTGCACCAGTATACTACTATACTAGTGTATGTATATATACTACTATACTAGTGTATGTATATATACTACTATACTAGTGTATGTATATATACTACTATACTAGTGTATGTATATATACTACTATACTAGTGTATGTATATATACTACTATACTAGTGTATGTATATATACTACTATACTAGTATGTATGTATATATATATATACACACATATCTTTAAAAAAAATTGTATATGTTATATATTAAATTGATTATATATTAAAATACATATATATGCTTTAGGTTTTTATCAACTTGGTATTAACCATTAATATGTATGCAGACAAAAGAAAAACACCACTCAAAGCAAGCTACATATTCATCTGTTACATTATCCTTTAAGTTACTGAGATATAACTGGGATTTTTCACTAAATGGATAATCATTAAATGCTGCAGCTAAGCTATTGTCCATTTCCTGAGACTATTAGGACTTTGAAAATGACTAGAGATAATGATCTCCGTGTTTGGTTGTAGGTTCTGCTGGAGTCATAGTGGCGGTACGCTTCTCCCAGCTCACTAAAACATGAACACTCTCTTCCTCCGCTGTGCTTCAGCTGCCGTGGTGTGCTACAGCCGAGTCTGGACTGGGCTGCACTGACGCACAGCTGTGTCTGTGGCTCTCGGACCCCGAGGCCCAGACGGAGGTGTTAATTCTATTTCCTGGGTCAGGAAATGCGTGGAGAGGTCAGGGGCCACATGAGAGACAGTAATGCACTTTGCGGGCCCGGCGAGAGCCGAGCGGGGCTGAGCTGAGCCAGGCCTTGGGCGGGCCCATGGCCAAGCCCGCTGTAACACTGCACACATGAAACATAGCTTCAATAATGTAAACTCACAAGAACAGAACAAGAGGACTAATGAATTGTTAGCGCATCAATATTTGAAATGAGAAGTCACAAAAAGCAAAACTGTTGGGCAGTTTTGGTCATTGTTTGCCTGAATGTGTTGCGTGACGGTGATTTATTATGAACGACGGTCACAGAGCCGACCCCACAGTGTGCACCGTGCTGTCACTTCACAATTTGTCCAACCCTGCTCTTGTTCTTTCTGCCTTTCAAGTCGTTCCTCCTCATCTGGTTCACATCAGCAGCTCTCCCGGCCCATGTCACTACTTCCGCCCGACAATGCCATGTGTTACAGTGGAGGCAATAAAATAATTGGGCCACTTGTGTTGGCTGCGTCTGCGTGTGTGCCGTTACAGGCAAGTCTCGAGTCTGCAGAGTTTCAGAGTCAACGGGTCGCAGCTGCTTTCAGACAGCTTGATTGTGTAACGTGAGGAGGTCGGTGGTTATGGCATTTATCAACAATTTCAGGACTCTTATATTATCAAATTAACATCGTACATAAGTTTTTGTTCGTCTTTACATGAGGAGTTAACATGCAGTTCCATATGGAGCTAGAACAGTCTCAAAAGTGACAAATGCACACGCCGATCCACAAATGCACAGGACAAGAGTCCGCAGGATGACAGCCAGCTCTCTGCTGCAAACTCGCGTGTCTGGTTTTGAGCTGAATCAGTGGGACAATCCCATGTGTCAAACCAAACAGAGGAAATGCAGAAATATCTCCGCTGTTTCTCATCATCAATTGCCTGCATCGGCAAGACGAACGAGCTCTCCAGTCTCCCGACGGCTCTGGTTGAACGGCCCGACAAACCATCTCCAATCGCGACGTTTTCTTTACGAGATCACAAGAAAGGCAGAGCAGTGATCTCCTCTCCATCCCGTGTTGCTGTCTTGTTTATTTATCTTTAGTCCTCCAGCTGGTTTATTAAACTACTACAAATATTTAATCACTTCTCTAAGCGAACGGACGCGAACGCAGGTTCAAACAGCAGGTGTACCCGCCCCTTTAATCTGATCTGTAAATCAGGTTATATTTGTGTGTACATCAGCAGTGTATATCCCAGGACTGTGTGCATGGTTTTGTGAGAGTAGCTCACATTAGCTAGGGAATTAGTTAGGGAACAAGGGGAGAACATGCAAACTCACACAGAAAGGCCCTTTCACCAACCCCACCCGCCTATCCAGCGCCCACAGCGGGAATCGAACCCAGGACCTTCTTGCTGTGAGACGCTGCACTACCAGCTGCGCCACCGTGCCCCCTGTCCTATGCATATGTGAATTGTTCTTTGCATTTGCAAATCATCCCGTGCATTTGTAACTCTTGTCCTGTGCATTTGTGGATCGGCGTGTGCATTTGTCACATTTGAGACTGTTCTAGCTCCATAGTTTTATCCACCCACGAGGAACGCTAATAGCAAACTACAGGCTAGGCTGTTTTTAATCCTGCATGCTTGTGGAAAGCTGTAAAAGCTGCAGAGGAGGAAGTAGAGTCGAGCGGTTCAGTCTGCAATCCCAAACCAGCTGCTATGAAAGCAGTTGTAGAGGCGTGGATGAAGAGGAGGATGTAGTCGTCTCTGCTTGCGATAAAACAGTATCCTAATGTGTACTATTTATGTTTGTCAAGGACTACAGATGGAAATTAGCTTGTGGCTAACTCTGGTGCAGCCATCTTTTTAATGTACCTGCACATTGTCCTTTAAATAAATAAATAAAATAAATAAACAGCATCATTTATCTCTTTTAAAAATGCCCTACGGATATGTTGGCAAATAAAAGCCTTTTTAGAAACCTCTTTTGGCAGGAAGGCTTGGAAAGAGTTCTGACAGTCTAACTTCATTAGCGGCAGGAACAATAAGCTCCCTGTTGTTCGCTCCTGATCAAGAGAAACAGGCCTAAGTTTGATTAGATCAGATCATTTATTTACACATTTTACCCCGTGTGATTCTACCTACTAACAAACCGTGACATATTCAACAGAAACTGGGGGCTGCTGCTTAGCTCACGAGGATCACAGGATTCAATCCCAGAAAAAACAAAAACCGTTCCATAAAAATCCCCACAAAACCTTTCAAACCAAGTCCATGCCAGCCCACGCCTGCACAGCGGCTCCGGATATACACGCGGAGATAGGTGGAGCACGAGAGCGGAAGTAACCCAGAGATGGTTGCTGCTTTCAATTATAAACACAAAAGCACACACAAACGCCGTAATTGTAAGCACGATTATGTGCCAGATGATGACAATGGAAAGCAGACAGAACCGTGGTGTGAAGCAGAGAAGAGGGGGTGTTCGGCTTCTGATCATCACTTATCAAAGGCAGAACGTGACCCGTAGCCAACCATCGGCTCTTCATTGATAACAGACTCTGGAAGAGTTTACCAACACGGAGTTTGTACTGTAAGTTTGTTTATTCATTTATTTAGCACATATTAAAAAGTCAGTAATACAATTACCATAAAAAAACAGTAGACAGCATATATGCAAGGAGGTCCAACAAACCCTCTAGGGGCTTGACGAGAGGACTTCCTTAAATGAGCATAAAAATGGACATTATCATGGACATAAATGCATATCATACGCAGCACACACACGGCACACACACATACACACAAAGAAAAGAAAGAAAAAACTACAATACTGTATAAAAATTAGGAAAAAAGACAAATGTGAGTAAGTAGAAGTTTACATCATATTATTAAGCTATTGATATAGCAAAATAGGTTTCACAGATTTTTTTAATAATTAATGAGAAAGTTTGACAAGGTGGGGAGGAAGTGAATTCCACATCTTGGAACTTCTGTAAGAGATCTGAAACTGTGAATGTGGGGGCCGAAGCTGGGAGGCTTTATGGGTTGAAGAATTTCGGGAAAAGAAATTGTGAAAAAAGTTAGCAAGAGTTTTATTTAAAGAACCATATACAAATTGAGCAATTTGGAGGTTATTAATCTGATAGATATTAAGGATGCCAAATTTACGAAACAAAGGTAACGAGTGACTTCTTAGAGGCGAAGTTCACTCACTTATGAAGATCCAGACCCAGAAAGCGCATACGACTGACTGATTTTAACACTCAGGAAACAGTGAGTGTTTCCTGAGTACCTATAGCTTCATGGTTGTGAAGCTATAAAAAAGCAGACATCATCCTCCAACTCCCATGAGAGAAGCGTTGCCTGATAAGTCAGATATACTGTATCTCCGAAAACAAAAACGTCAAAGGAGGCCGAGGAGACGGTCCGAGAGGAGCGATGGAGTAATTACAAACTGTGAGTTTACTGTGTTTACTCAAGCAGCAAGAGTGTGCCTAAACACAGGAACAGGGAACAGGCAGCTGGGAGGCTTTGGCTGGCCGACACATCAGCTGGTCTAAACATGGGAGTGAAACGCAGGGAGACGCAGGTGCACCGGCAAAAACCAACCATCGCAAGTCCTCGCTTGTCATAATGTCACGTGTTTGCAACTTGGCGTTAAAGGACCAACTCAAAACATCCTCAGGACTGTCTGGCGGTGCTCTGACGCACATGAGCACAAGATTACCTAAAAAATAAAAATCCTGAGAGGTCTCAAAGTGTGTTTCTGCATCAATTGGGAACCGTCTCTGAGGAAGACGCAGTCAGAGATTAACATTGGTTAATCTCTACTCAGAAGTCCACTCCATTATTCTGCCTGACAATGTTTTCAATTTGAATAAAACAATAAGAAGTAACACCACACACAGACACACACACGGCAGATCAAGGTTATTTCTGGGCTACAAAGACGACTGCTGTGCTGTGACATAAAAGTCCCAACGAACGGCACTGGAAGTGTGAGAAGCGCTGCAATAATTTGCACTTTCCAAGCACCAATTAAACTGTGTGAGGAAATAAGGATCGAGGACCTCAGAAGAATGATAGAATAAGGTAAAGAAGGTTGTTTGGAAAGGTACAGGGAGGAGAAATCTAGATCCTGCTCTCTGCAGTGTTGGTGAAAGACTAAAACATGCTTCTGCCTCTAAAACGCTGCACATGGAAGGCAGGCAGATGTTTCTCTGATCTCTGAAATTAAAGGGGATACGCTCTACTCGTTAGACGAGGGAAAAGCTCAGATTTCTTGTGATTGTTTAGTTCATGGTTAGAAGAACAGAGGAATAAAAACAAATACGTTGTGATCAAAACCTCTTTCTATCAAAAAGCCGTCCATTCTTGTGCATGTGTCACTGGACATCCTTCATCCGACTTCCGAGGCAGGTAACCCGCCAAGTTGAAGCTTCTTGTTTTGTTTTTTTTTGGGTCCAAACACCAGAACTGTGCTGTCCTGCTGCTAAACACGACAGTCTTGCTCTGTTCCCGACCGGCACCGCTTCACAAACTGCAGTACTGTGTCTGGCCAACGAGTGGATCACGTCTCCCTTTCAGCTGTGAGTTAAACACACACTCCTAGTGTCTAGCGGTCTGTGCGGCGCCGCTGGCACCCCTTCAGCTGGCACAGCCGCGTTCTTGATTAATGGGCTGAGCGCGAGACGCTGAAGTGCTAAACTGTCCTCATGTTAATCAGCCAATTAATGCTGAGCAGAGCTGCTTTACCTCTGCCTCGCCGATAATCAGTCCCTTTGCTTCTGAAAATACATTTGCCGATCTGGGAAATATTACTGCAGGGTACAGACGCGCCAGGCTCGCTGCATGGGTCACGGAGAGGGATGAGGTTTTGGAACAAAAGGAGCAATAAAGCCGAAAACTGTGGATACAATGATGAAAGCAGGGGAATGTTCATATTTGATAGTTTTTGGTTTGTTTTTATTACCCATGTGAGCTTAAGGGGCTCTGAAAGCCGTTGATTTGACTCTATTAATAAGATGAGGAAAAGTTTTAGTCCCTCACTGAAGGAGAAATGTACGGAAGAGTATAAGCGCCAGGCAGGAGAAAAATGGAGGAAGATTCTTTTGTCATTTTGCACTTCGAGAAAAAAGTCGAAATGTCAAGATTAATGTAAGTACAATTTTGAGAAAAAAGTCTATGTTGAGAAAAAGGTTGAAATGTCGACAATGTTGAAGTACAATTTCGAGAAAAAAGTCGAAATGTTGAGAAGTAAAAAATTTGAGAAAAAAGGCGAAAAAAAAGGCGAAATGTTGAGAAAAAAGTTGAAATGTCGGGATAAATGTTGAAGTACAATTTCGAGCAAAAAGTCGAAATTTCGACTTTTTTCTCAAAGTGCACAATAAAAAAAAAAATCTTCCCCTCTCAAATATTTTTCTCCTGCATGGCCCTGATACTCTTCCGTAGAAATGAGTGCTATTCGTGCCTGTTCAAAGTAGACCATGCTAAAGTGCCACGCTGAGCGGGTCTTCCTGTGTCATGTGATCCCCCCGTTTTCATCATTCCTGCTGCATCATGAGCGGGCCGCGGTGCCTCCTCGGGTGAAGGAGGCTCACATTACAAGATCCTCACCTCTTCTGGGACGGCAGGGATGACAGCAAATCTGCAGGATCAAGACAGCCACTCTCACACAGACATATCTGCTTACATGTTGTGTTTATTTGAAGTTGCAGAAAAGGCACATGGCAGTTATAACCCCGCGCCCCCGAGTGAGAAACCAGCCACTTAAGTCAACAGAAGTGCCATGCCATTAAAATAATAAACTTTAAACTTGGACTTGGAGAAGTGGATCCAGACTTGCAGAAGTGGGTTGGTACAGACACGGAAACATGTCGGCTGACGCGTCCATTTTTTCTTCACTGTAAACGTATCTACTGTGCAAACAATGTGAATTCCTCTGGAAAACCGCCGGGCCATATCTCTAGTCTCAGCCTGATAACTAAAGAGACCACTTTAAATCTGCTGTGATTTACGGAAGAGTATAAGGGCCAGGCAGGAGAAAAATAAAAATAATATTTTAGAGGAGGAAGACCTTCTTTTCATTATACACTTTGAGAAAAAAGTCGAAAAGTCGACTTTTTTCTCGACATTGTATTTCAACATTAATCTCGATATTTTGACTTTTTTCTCGAAATTGTATTTCAATATTAATCTCGGTATTTCGACTGTTTTCTCGAAATTGTATTTCGACATTAATCTCGTCATTTCGACTTTTTTACTCGAAGTGCACAATAAAAAAAAAAAATCTAACACTCTTCCGTAGTGATTGCCACGAACTGTGCAGACACAGCTTTCTATTCAGCGCTATTGTGGGAAAACCCTATCAGGGTGAGGAGCTGAAGGTATAGAAACAGGCTGTGTGTGTGGTCGCTAGCTTAAAAAGAAACAAACGGTCTTGAGTGGGCATTTGCAAATGAGCTGCGAGTGTGTGACTGACGTGACGTGCAGTTTGAAAGCCTCTCAACAGTTCGGGTGCAGCTGAAAAGAAGGCATATGCATGACCGTGTGCATATTTGACAGGATGCGAGTGTTTAGGTTTTCTGTCCGCAGCTGCGTCTGACCACAAGCAGACGGGAACCGGAGCGTGTGCATGTGAGTCGGCTTCACTACTGAGCCCATCGGGCAGGTCTCAGCCCCCTACATGAAATGCACCCTGGGAAATCAGACGTGCTGAGGTCTGGCTGCACGTGAAGTCCGTCAGTGTTCTCCCAAACACGACAGCCGCTGTCAGCACCTCTGTTTGGCTTGTTTTTGCGGCAGTGATCCACGGTCAGATTCATGGGATCATCATAGACAGGTTCAGTCAACAAACCAATTAAAAAAGGAAAATGCTGAAGACCTCCGAATAAGACAACGCCAGGAGGTTCTCTGCGCACAGACAGCATCACCAAGGGCACTGACAGTTAAACTCTGGGTGAAGGTCAACTACATTTCCATCAAACGTTTTGGTTTTGGATCCATTTCTTGCAATTTATTATCAAAGAAATCAAATCACTTAAAAAAAGTGTTGAACTTGGTGAAATTCTAGTATTTTTTCAGCATTAAAGTTGAATAAAGTAACAATACCTTTTTCTTTTTTTTTGTCATCACTAATGATCAGTCTTGCTTGCTTTGAAGATTTCACTGTTGCCATGGCAATGCACAAGACTTTGTAGGAATCTTTTTTCCCCCTAACAAATTAATACACGTTCAATGCCAAAACAGCTCACGAAAAAAAGAAATAGCGACATTCTTCATTATGCATCAACGTGAACCATTGTTTTATTTATCTGCCAAGGACAGATCCCTCTGCTGCATCTCAGGTCTCCCCCGACAACAGCGTGGGTGACAGGGACAGACGTATCTGGAGACAGGTAACGGCCTGATCTAACTTCACCATTACTGCTGGATTCCACAAACCGACGAGACAAAAATGACCGGAACAGACCACCTGAGCGGTTACCGCGACCTGCATGTGAAGTATTAATCAGGTCACCACCTGTAAATAATAGTGACGTTATCTCAGGTGCATCATCACCTGCCACAACCCAAAACATCTACTCAGTCTCTACATCTGATTGGAGTAAGTGGTGCACTGAAAGGAAGCAGATCAGCGCTCACCTTGGCTCCATGTCATTGACAGCTACAAATCAAGCCAGAAATCTTGGTGTAATTATTGACTCAGACCTGAACTTCAACAGCCATCTAAAGTTTATCACTAAATCTGCCTATTACCACCTAAAAAACATTGCTAGAATTAAGGGGATTCTGTCTAAACAAGACATGGAAAAACTTATTCATGCATTCATTTTCAGTAGGTTGGATTATTGCAATGGCATCTTTACAGGCTTTAACAAGAAATCCATCAGGCAGCTGCAGCTGATCCAGAACGCTGGAGAGTCCTTACAAACACCAGGAAACTGGACCATATTACACCAGGAAACTGGGCCACATTACACCAGGAAACTGGACCATATTACACCAGGAAACTGGACCACATTACACCAGGAAACTGGACCATATTACACCAGGAAACTGGACCATATTACACCAGGAAACTGGACCATATTACACCAGGAAACTGGACCATATTACACCAGGAAACTGGACCATATTACACCAGGAAACTGGACCATATTACACCAGGAAACTGGACCACATTACACCAGGAAACTGGACCACATTACACCAGGAAACTGGACCACATTACACCAGGAAACTGGACCACATTACACCAGGAAACTGGACCACATTACACCAGGAAACTGGACCACATTACACCAGGAAACTGGACCATATTACACCAGGAAACTGGACCACATTACACCAGGAAACTGGACCATATTACACCGGTCATGAAATGGCTTCAAGTGAGGCAAAGGCTAGAGTTTAAAATCTTACTGCTGGTCTACAAAGACCTGAATGGTCTTGGACCAAAATACATGCTGGATCTGTTAGTTCCTATGAAGCTCCCAGACTCCTGAGGTTCATCTGGATCTGTTAGTTCCTATGAAGCTCCCAGACCCCTGAGGTTCATCTGGATCTGTTAGTTCCTATGAAGCTCCCAGACCCCTGAGCTTCATCTGGATCTGGTTTGTTGTGGTTCCCAAGAACCAGAACCAAGCAAGGTTCATCAGCGTTCAGTTATTCTGCTCCTCACCGGTGGAACAAACTTCCTGTAGACCTGAGGTCTGCTCCAACTGTAGATCCTTTAAATCAGGCCTAAAAACATTACTGTTTAATTAAATACCTACCTGCTGTACTTTACTGCCCTTATTTTTAACAACTTTTCTCTTTTCTTATCATTTTTTTTGTTATTTACTATTTAATTGTGTCTTGCTGCTTTTAATGTTGATGTAAAGCACTTTGAATTACCTACTGTTGAATTGCGCTATACAAATAAACTTGCCTTGCCTTGACAAAGGTTCCTGATGAAATTTACACCTTTATTTGACACAACAGGACAACTAAACTGAAGTAATCCTGAATGTCACGTGCCAAATGTACAATCACAATCACAAGGTGAGTTGGTCTGCAAGAAGCCAGAAAGTTCCAGAGACAAGGCAGGACGCCAACTGAAGACGTGCAGGCTTTGCCAGTTTAGTGTCAGCTGTGACGTAAAAGACTAATCCATATCGTACAGGGCTTCAAAAGCAGCTGCTTAATCCAAACGGGAGAAAACTGATTGTTTCAACTACATTTCAAAATTACAAAGTATTGTGACATTTGGTGTTAAATGTCAGCATAGTTTTAAGAAAAATGTCCGGGAGTGTTTCCCCTTTTAAAAGACAATGGTGTGTTCATAAGGAAGCAGAGACACCCACCAGACGGAAAAGACATCAGGACTGCATAATTCATCTTGTTTGCAGGGGTAAATACGAAGAGAATGCATAAACAGGATGACAAAGTTCCCTACAGACAGAGCTTTAGTACAGAGTAAGGGTGGGCAAAAATATCGATATGGCAATATATCGCGATACTTTTCCAGCTGATTCAATATCGATATTCAAAATTTGAATATCGATTTTTTTAAAATTTTTTATATTTTTTATCCCCGATTTTTTTCCCATTATATCACCCAGTGCTCCTACCTAAGTGACAGTCCTGGGCATTGCCACTCTCTACCAACCCTGGGAGGGCCCTGCACTGAGCTCCGGTTTTATTTTCACGTTTTATTTCATCCATCCATCCATTATCTTACCCGCTTTATCCCTTGCGGGGTCACGGGGTCTGCTGGAGCCTATCCCAGCTCATTTCAGGTGAGAGGCAGGGGTTACACCCTGGACAGGTCACCAGTCCCGTTTTATTTCATTTTATAATTTATTTTTTATATAACAGAATTGCCTGTCCTTAAAAAATGAAAAATAATGGACAGAGGTTTATTTATTTATGGATTTATATCTATACTGACTGATCACTGTGCCTGTCCTTGGTTTTAGTACCCATCTTTCTTGTGTTTATTATCATTTGCCACATAATTAAAGCAACCTCATACTAAATTTAATGTTAATTTCATATGATGTAAATAATATGAAAAACATATACAAATATGTTGTAACTTTAGCTTGTATAGTTATAATAAAACATTGTTTTGACTCAGTTTGTCCCATGAATTGTCACTATAATCTGATGAACGTGCAACTCGGATTTTAAGATCCATCACTATCATCTGATGTACATATATACAACTTGGATTTTAAGATGTGTAATGCATTTTTTAATTTTTCGGTGAACTATGTAGAATATAATAATCGGGATATCGCATAATCGGGATATCGCAATGTGTATCGTATCGTGGCTCAAGTATCGTGATGCGTATCGTATCGTGAGGTTCTTCCCAATACCCACCCCTAGTACAGAGACCCATCCCTTCTCTTTCCATCCTCTCAGGTAAAAAGGCAAGCGGCTAGTTTCTTAAAGTGAGCTGTCAACATCAGTCCAACAAAAGTTGCAGCAACTCTTCCTGTAAGTGTGTGACATGAGGGAGCGAAGGCAAAGGTTCTCAGAGATAAGGCACAGTGATGGTTAAAGAATGGATTTATGGTCATCCTCATAAATATCCAAAAATGTAATTTTAGAGGCTTATGTCACTGATAACAAAGAATGCAGTAAGCTTCAGCTGATAATCACCATTCGTCAGTTCAAGATTGTGTCAGCTGTGGGAGTGCATCTCCAGAGCAGAGCCTCCCGCTGGGAAGAGCATGTGTGAACGGCAACAGCAGACAAGGTCTGGATCAAACTCACTGCACTTTCTTTAGAGAGTCTCTGGTGTTCATGAGTGAAAACAGCTTAAGTCTGTTGCTATACCAGCAGACTCCTAATGAAACACATCCCGCTTTAACAGAACAGAAAGCAAATCTTGTATAGTGAAATACTATAAAAATGTGAGTTGGTGAGAATCTACTCTACCAATTGTGCCTTTTTGATACGCTCTTATCGAACCATCAGCATAGGCCTCCATTAGGGCTGGGGATCCATTCAAATGTCAAGAATCGATTCGATTCCGATTCTTAAGATTCAGAATCGATTATCACGATTTGATTCGAATCCAATATTGATTTGGGTTAGTGTTATTAAAACAGTTTTTTCAGCTGTTGCATGAATTATATGACTTTAGTTATGCAACATATCAATACTAGTATTATATTGAGATTCAACAGCAAGTATTGCAGCTAATGATGCTGTAAGGACCGATCACCTCCCAGAATGCTGATAGAACTGCTTTCAGAAACATCGTGTTTGCTCAAAGACCCCGACTTTACAAATTTTTTTAAGAAAGAATGGGATATATTTTTCTAAAATAACGACCAGCCGGAAATATCAGCGAGCGTCCTATGGGAAGCAGGGAAAGCAGTAATGCGAGGCAAAATAATTTCCTTTTCCTCAAATAAGAAAAAAAAAGACAACTTAAAAACAAAAGAATTAGAATGTGAAATAAAGACGCTAGAGGAGGCCTTCAAGACCTCTGCAGACGAATGTATCCTTAACAGAATAAGGAAAACTAAAATAGAATTAAATAAAATAATTGACGCAAAAACACAGTTTCTAGTACAAAGGCTTCGCCTGGAAAACTTTGCACATGCTAACAGATCGGGAAAATACTTAGCCAATCAATTAAAAATAAACAAAGAAAAAACAACCATAACATCTATTAAGGACCAGTCAGGGGAAGTTACACATGATCCCTGTTTAATAAATTCAGTCTTTAGAGACTTTTACTATAAATTATACTCGTCACAAATTGAACCATCTGATCAATCCATTAATGAGTTTCTTGGAGAAATTAATCTGCCGAAGTTACATCAGGAACAGGTTACGAATTTAGATTCACCGCTCTCAATAGGAGAACTCCATGAAGCTCTTCAACATATGCCCAATAATAAAGCTCCGGGCCCAGATGGTTTCCCAGCTGAATTTTATAAGGAATTCTGGAGCATATTAGCACCAACGTTTTATAAAATGATTCTAAATGCTAGGGAGAATAAAAGTTTACCCTTAAATATGAACTCTGCTAATATTAGTCTTTTATTAAAACCGGACAAAGATCCCTTGCTCCCATCGAGCTACCGCCCAATTTCATTGATAAATGTAGACCTTAAAATAATTAGCAAGGCCCTTACTGAACGTCTGAAGAGTCACCCCTTCTATTATACATCCGGATCAAACAGGCTTCATTAAAGGTAGACATTCTTCCACTAATATTCGCAGACTATTAAATATCATAGACTATTCGAGTAACAATAAACAGGAGGCTACTATTATATCCTTAGACGCGGAAAAAGCATTTGATAAGGTAAATTGGAAGTTTTTATTGGCAACTTTGCATAAATTTGGATTTGGCGAATCTTTTATTGACTGGATAAAAATATTATACAGCTCTCCCAAGGCACGTGTAAGGACAAATGATCAAATCTCTGCAAGTTTTACCTTGCAAAGAGGCACTAGACAGGGTTGCCGTCTCTCTCCCTCATTATTTGCAATATTTATTGAACCGTTAGCAGCAGCTATTAGACAAAATCAAAATATTAAAAGGTATACAATGCAAAATATTAGAGCACAAAATAAGTCTTTATGCGGATGACGTACTCCTCTTCCTACAGAACTCACGATCTTCACTATCACAGACAATTGCACTTATAGAGGGATTTTCATCTCTGTCTGATTATTCTATTAATTGGTCTAAATCCACTGTTTTGTGTGTTAAAGCAGCACAACGTAACTTTCAGCTTTTCTGAGTTTGGCGGCATCTTGTGGACAAAATCGGTAGTGTTTTACCAGAAAGAACACTACGTTTCCCATGAGCACCAGCGCGTACTGCCGGAAAACTCCTGTCCCGTCGCTGCATTTGTTTTGATGAGAGGAGATGGGATGCTTTTCTGTTTCACCAAGTGAACAGAAGGAACGTAAAAAAAAGATGTTAAACTGCTGGAAAGGAACTGGAATTTACCGGGATACCTTAAACAAGGAAGCCAGGGAGCGGTATATGGAGAAAATAATCATTATTAACGGTCTGGATCCATATGAAATCCCTAAGAGATCCCTGAATCCCTGAAGAGCCATGTGTTTCAATAAATTTCTATAATAGTACAACATACAGTACATGTTTTGTATCCCTCTTACTTCTCTTTTCTTTTTTTTTGACTGCTATATTATGTTGAAGAGGCTCCGAGGCGTGAGCAATATTTTTGTTTTCCTCGTGAGATTATTTTTTTCCTCTGCAGCTACAAATAGAGTTAATATTTTTTCCTCAACAAACTAGTTTTATCTGAAGATTGGGGTTAATTGCTCCGCAGAGAGCTGGCCAGCAACTGCGTTTAGCTGGAGAAGTGGGGAATAAAACCCGTGTTTTGATCCGACGCCCGTCTGTGTGAGTGTTTGTGGTTTAAGGCTGTTTATGGTTCTGCGTTAAATCGACGCAGAGCCTACGGCGTAGGGTACGCGGCGACACGCACCATACGTTGCGCGTCGATTTAACGCAGAACCATAAATCATGCTTTACTGTGTGTTTGGTCGTTACAGCCGCGAGCCGACGGCTCTTTCACTCTTTTACTTTGTTATATCAGATACTTGACCTGCGTGGTTCTGCCTCCGAGCAGGAAACCGTTGAAAAGTTAAACCATTAGGGTATTTTCCCCACGTCTGTTATGTGGAGCTGCTGCAGCCGTAACGCAGCAACAGCTTCTGCGGAGCTCTGAGCTCCACGCCCCGCCCATTTTCGTCTCGACTGCGAATCGGGAAGGAGGGGGAAGTGACGTATGCCGTAAAGCAGTCAAAGTCGTAACGATTTGTAGTTTTTTAGTGTGGCAGGGTTCCTACCATGCTCCTCAAAGTTACATAGTGCCAGTGAAGGTGATACAGACTCCCTCAGACCATGACAGAGGTGTCATTAAACCTGTTGGAAGTTGATGTACCATCACAATGACTCTGGAAATATGATATTAAGGTGGAAAAGTTACGTAGTGTCGCTTTAACTGCAATTTTAGGAATATAACCAATACTCAATTACAATCAGGGAACATTAGATATTTAGGCATAAACATCTCCCCTAGGCTGTCAGAGTTAATAAAATTAAATCATGTTCAGCTTATAAAGAAAATAGAAGATGATCTTTCCAGATGGAGCTCTCTCCCCATTTCACTCATGGGTAGAATAGCCACTATTAAAATGATGGTTTTACCAAAAGTAAATTATTTTTTCTCAATGATACCATGCAAACCCCCTCTTTCCTGGTTTAAATCGTTGGACTCATATGTATCAAAATTTCTGTGGAAAAATAAAACTCCACGTATTAGTTTAAAGACATTGCAAAAATCCAAAGAATATGGAGGTTTAGAGTTACCTAATTTTCAGTATTACTTCATAGCCAATAAATTACAGTATATTGTAAAATGGTCAAAAGATCATCCTTTAGATAGTGAATGGCTGGACTGAGAGCAAGTGTTTTGTAATGAACTAGAAATCTCAGAGTTACCATTCATTAGTCAAGTATCAAACATCATCAATGTTTCAAAAGCATTAATATTAGCACAACTTTATCAGCTTGGTGGGAATTTCTTAAAGTAGCTAAAATTTCACTTTTTCCATGTGACCGTACACCCATATGGAACAACCCAGACATCGTGAAAAATGATAAAAAGATGGTTAATTTCGTTCAGAGAGATCAAGGAATACGGTATTTACAGCACGTAATGGTAGGAGGACAGTTTGTACCTTTCAATACACTTCAGGGCTCCAGACTAACTTTTTTCACTAGGAGCACAGTAGCCCCTAACTGAAAATTTTTAGGGGCACAATCAGAAATTTTAGGAGCGCACATCGTTTATCGACACGCTAACCAAATTTTTACATTTCTACTACATTTCAGTGTATTAGTAATACATATTTCATAATAGATTAATGAATTCAGGGATTAAAGCAAAAAAAATATTTTTGACTGAAAACATTTTTTCAGGCCAGTTCATATTCCCCCTCCATCTATGCGCTGCACCACACTTTAAGAATGGCCCCTTTTTTGCCGTGCGGTCGTTTCCCAAAGGTTTCAAGTAAAAAAGTTAAATGCTGTATTAGCCCTTCTGTTTTCTGTTTTTTATCACCATTTGATTCGATCCGATATTAATGTGGGTTAGTGTTATTAAAAATGTTTTTTGAGCTGTTGCCTGAATTATACGACTGTAAAATAACTAGTGAAATAATAATTTCACAATAATTATTGTGAAATAACTAAAAAATAAATAACTCAAATGGGTCTTTCAATATCCATTTAAAGTGCAAAAAGAAGGAAATATCAACAGCTCATGCAGTAAACAAATAATTTTAGCTTGTCTAATTTATTCTGTCACCAGACACACAGCTTGCCATGAAGCATCAGGGATTTTTCAGGTATGTCATGACAAACTGTGTGTCCAATAACAGAAAAAACCAAATAAGCTATGAACTTCATTGAACTTATATAACATTTTGAAATTTAAGCTGAAATATCCAAAACACTGAACACTGGTTGTGCACGGGTGGGGGTGTGTATGAGTGTGTATGAGTGTATATGAGTGTGTATGTGTGTGTATGGGTGTGTCCTTGTCCGTGTGTAACGTGCCTGGCGATTCAATGATCTGCAAGTTTTGCCCGCACACAGTTGACAGGACACGAAAAGATACATGCGAAAAAAGATCATTTACTTTAACGGCGACGTCTGTAGGTGTAATAATCATAATTTTGTATTACAGTACGACGCGCTCTCCTCACGTGGAGCGCGAGAGCGGGGTCTGTTTCTTAACGCAGCTGGTTGTCTGTGTGAGCGGAGATTGACGCACATGGCAGCATTAACACAGTCTCAAACAGCAAGTAATTTCCAGCATTAACAGTCCTGCTCAGCCCGCCGTCTGTACGGAGTAAACTGTGGTTCTGTATTTTCTGCGCTGGTTTCTCAGGCGGCCGCTTCGACGTTTGTTTTCTTCACGAGGGCAGCGGGGGCGGGCGGGGGAAAGAAGCGCAGGTTCCCCGGCTCTTTTTTCAGCATTTTTTCAAAAGAAAACTTAATTTAGTTCAAGTTTTAAAAACCAGCGCTTTGTTAACGCTACCGCTGCTCTTTGACGCCGTGTTCATTGTTTGATAGTTTCACACCACACGCATGTGTGAATTAAATGACGTGACTGCTGGTCCCCCAGTCTCTGACAAGTCAGTCTTCCCTGAGGGACGGGGGCGAACCCGCCCTCCTCTGTTTCTGATTGGATAATACCAAGGCTCTGGCAGCTTTATTGGTTTACAACAGCGTCAGTTAAATGTCCAACATGATTTAATTGGATAGTCTAACGGCTGATTTATGGTTCCGCGTTACACCAACGCAGAGCCTACGGCGTTGGTGTAACGCTGGCAAATTTACTGGTCGCACGTGTGCGAGTGGACATGAAATTCAGTCGCACATACTCAAATTTTGGTCGCAAAATGCGAGCATTTGGTCGCAGTCTGGAGCCCTGCACTTATTGTTCAATACGGAGTTAGCAGGAATACATTTTTAGAGTATCAACAACTTAAGGCCATAATAAATAAAACATACAAAATTAGCCAATTAAACTTACAACTTCCCGCTAATAATAAGATTTATTGAATCTAAGCACGTTAAAGTTGTTATCAAAACTCTACAGGTTAGTGTCTAAACTGGACGATTCAGTCTCTCTCCCGATTTCCAAGTGGGAGGCGGATCTCTCTCTTAATACCGACCAGTTTTCTTGGTCACAAATATGCTTAAATACGTTAACTATGACTAAAAACCCAAACTTACAACTTATACAGTACAAAGTTCTTCATAGAATACATTATACTGGACAAAGGATGTTCCAGATGGGCTTTGTCACCTCTAATATCTGTTCACAGTGCACAGAGAACACCCCAGATAATTATATGCATGCTTTATGGTTCTGCACACCGGTACAGAGGTTCTGGAAGGAGATTTGTGAGGATTTATCCACATGGATCAACTACAGAATACCAGTGTGCCCCACGGTATGTATATTAGGTCACCACGGTTTTAACAGCAAAGTAGACACTGCACATTCAACACTTAATAAATACATTTGACAATGACACGTAGTTCGGGAGGGGGGGGGTCGGTGTCAAATCGATACTTGGCCCTCCCCCTCCCTGTTTTTATGGCATTAATCACATGCACTCAACACCCGGGGCGGGAGGGGGTCCCACATCACCCGGGTTCCCTCGCCAGCCTGGGATAGGTGGGTCGGGATACCCGGGCCTGGCGGGGCTCGCCGTGCCGCCTGGGGTGCCTTCTGGCGGTGCTGGACCCCCCCGGGAGGGGGAAACGGTGCGTGATTGTGTGTCTGTGTCGGTGTGGAAGTGTCCTGCCATGGAGGATTTGAGCCTCCATTGGCAGGACAACAAAACTTAATAATTTATCAATATTATATTATACAAAGGTGGTTATTATTATTATTATTTCGGTTTCGTACTTTGTTTGTGTTTTTTTTGCTGCAGATTTCCAGTGCTTGACGTGTGTTTCCGTGTGTTCCTGCTTCCTGGATTGGCAGTGGATGTCGTCGTCACCCCCCCCCCCCCTCCCAAAAAAAAAAAAAAAAAAAAAAAAAAACTGGGTTTGTATGTGTATATTTATGTATGTGTATGCATATGTATGCGTATATATATGTATATATATTAAATATAGTAATAATGCACATATATATACCTTTGGTTTCTACCGTCATGGTATCAATCATTAATATGTGTAAAAAAAGAAACATCGTGTGGGTCAGAATTATCAAACAGATCCAGGGAGGAAACAGAGGCTGAATGAAATTGGTTTTATTTTTTCCCACATTCCGTTTAAATTGTTTCCGTTTCGGTCTATTTCAGTTTTAAATTTTTGAGAATTTGGTTTTTAGCATTTTATGCAAATGTAGCCCCAAGACAGTAATGAAATATAGAAAATGTATGCAATTATAACTGAAAACTTTTATGTTTTCATACCTTTAAACATATTTAAAGGCAAAAACATGGCACCAGTTATTCTCGTGTCCAACAAAACATTCTTTTTTTCGGCATAAACAAAAAAAAATACCAAAAGTTGTAATGTAATGATGAAAAAAAAAAAATCGATCTTTAGACATACAAATCGATTTTTAGGAATTAATATGAGAATCGATTTAGAATCGGAAAATCGATTTTTTTCAACACAGGCCTAGCCTCCATCACACATTTTCCTGTTGCATCCCCTGGATCTGTGCAAGGTAAACTTGCACAGTGGGTCTAATTAGTGGTCACATGAATGGGAGCACAGCAGAGGTTACGTCCTACGTGAATGAGTGACGGTACAATAATATTAATGGTACTCAGAGTGAAAAAGCCTTTACTCTGAAAAAAAATAAGGCCTTCTTTGTGCATTCAGAGTGACGTTGGAGACATGTATGCAGGGAGATAATGCCAAAAAGGACGAGTGCTGCATTAGTTTTTGCCGAATGTAATCTGCACAAGGTCCACACTGGCGATGTCATAGATATCCAGGCGTAGGAACAATAAACTGCAGTTCCGATTTAATAACCCATTTAACAGGGGGGCCTAGGGAGCAGGGTTATGTTATGAACGCCCACAAAAGACACCACTTTTCCGTTTTGTTTGATGTGACAATGCTGCGGCTTCTGATGTGGCTTTCAAGTGAGTGAATACGGCATAGTATGAGGGGTAAGGTAATGTTGTGCTGCAGACGTCCATGTAAACAACTCAGAAACACAACTGTAATTTCATAAGCCCTCTGTCATCCCCAGGTGTGGCTGGCTCCAAAGCAAGAAAGGCCCAAGTTACAGGGGTCAGTCTGGGTAAATATATATGTACATGTTGCACAAACCCAGAGACTTTGAACTGCTTTTTGTGCCATAATCAATAGGTGCAAACTTGACAGTCTGCCACACTCCTACGTCCTCATACACCCAACAGATCCTTTGAACTGCTAGCAGCCTCGGGGTCAGATGGTACAGTATGACCAGCAGAGGATCGATGAGCGATATGTCACAAAAACACCAGCGGAGAATTTAGTCTGATGGAAATCAAACTGGACCAAACTTCTCACAGTCAGACAAGCAGAAGCCGATAATTTTAGGCCATGTGACGATACAAGATATATATCTCGATATTTTGCCTTGGCCTTGAATTAACACTTTGATGATACACACCAGTATGATGATTCTATATGTCTACATTAAAAAATTCTTGTTCATACTGCATTAATATATGCTCATTTTAAACTTTCATGCAAAAAGGGGGAATAAGTCAAATTTACCAAAACTGTATTTATTAAACAGTTACTAAGCAGTGAGTGGCACAAACATAAAAAGTGTAATTTCAAAACAGAAAGTGCACGTTGCATCTCTCTGACTCCCCGTCTGAAGAACATCTGCTAAGAACATGTTCAGGTCCCAGTTTTACCTGGTTTTACCTGGGATAAGGGCCCTTTAGAGCACCTTTATATGAAGACTAATTGTAGGTGTAGGGACTGCAATGTTTCATCCTCTCATATAGTCTTGTTTGACTTTGTTTCGATGATAGTGAATGATTTCATGTGGTCACATTTAAGCAACACTAGGTGACGTTTCTCAGCTGTGGAAGAGAAAGGCTCGGCTGCGCGGACGCGTGTCGCGCTGAGCGGCTCCTCGGCTCTCCGGAGAGCCATGTGCTTCGTGCGAGGAGAAAACATCCCCTCCCGTCTTTACTAAACCATGTAACATCTGTCAAATTCACCTTTTGCCATTTTTTTTTCCAATTTGTGCCCACCAATTAAAGCAAAGCTTTATCTGTTGTTTTCGTAAGTGGCATAACAGGTCAACTGGAAAAGCTCCGTGGTGTTGTGGCAGAGTCTAACGCTGGTCGGTAAGCCAGCTCCCTTCACGTGCTTGTATATTAGGCCAAAAGGAAAAAGCCCAGTTAAACACCCTTGCTGACTCAAATATGTTTGTAACTGCCCCACCGACTGTCCTCGTAACTGAGTTGTTCCATAGAGAGAAACCACCGAGTGACTAATTAACCCCTTGAAGCTTCCAAGAAAAATATTTTAAAGTCTATATTGCATGATTTTCCTTGATTTTATCTAAAATGCTGCAATGATGAGTTTTTGCCTTAGATGGATGACATGGTACGCTTGAGAGACATGTGAGGTGTTGTTTTTCTCTACAGACTAAACAGCATTCCCAAGTCTTACAAAATCCACGGCGTGAAACTTCATTTCAGGACTAAATTGATTCTCATATTAATTCCTAAAAATCGATTCATATG
This sequence comes from Cololabis saira, assembly GCF_033807715.1. Taxonomy (NCBI): domain Eukaryota; kingdom Metazoa; phylum Chordata; class Actinopteri; order Beloniformes; family Belonidae; genus Cololabis; species Cololabis saira. The sequence goes on from NC_084605.1 coordinate 40,020,379, forward strand.
TCTAAAGATCAATTCAAAAAAAAAAAAAAAAAAAGGTTTTCATCATTACATTACAACTTTTAGTATTTTTTGTTTATGCCCAAAAAAGGAATGTTTTGGTGGACACGAGAATAACTGGTGCCATGTTTTTGCCTTTAAATATGTTTAAAGGTATGAAAACTTTAAAGTTTTCAGTTATAATTGCATAAATTGTCTACATTTCTTTGCTTTTTATACCGTCTTGGGGTTACATTTACATAAAATGCTAAAAACCAAATTCTCATAAATGGGAAAAAATAAAAGCGATTTCCTCCGTCCTCTCTTTGCTGCCCTGGACCTGTTTGGTAATTCTGCCCCACAATGTTTCTGAAAGCAGTTCTATCAGCATTCTGGGAGCTGATTGGTCCTTACAACATCATTAGCTGCAATACTTGCTTTTGAATCTCAATATAATACTAGTATTCATATGTTGCAGAACTACAGTCATATCATTCATGCAACAGCTCAAAAAACTGTTTTAATAACACTAACCCAAATCAATATCGGAATCGGATCGAATCAAATCGTGATAATCGATTCTGAATCTTAAAAATCGGAATCGAATCGATTCTTGACATTTGAATCAATACCCAGCCCTAATTATCACACAAATATCTAAGTCGTTACTCTACCATCTCAAGAAAGGATTAAACAAAGATTTATGTAGTGGTTAACAGTGTCTTTATAAAGAGCAGGCAGTCACTAGTAAATGTATCAAGGTTAATGAGGAGAAATGTGAATGACAGTCGTTAGATGTTGAATTGAATCACTAGCTGATGTTGGGTTGCATCATGGTGAGCAGGACTTGGAAAGACAGGAACTATATTTTTAGGGTGCTCTCCGCCTCTAACATTCAACAGGCTTTGCATGGTAACAAGTGTTATGACAATATGGCTCTCTAGGACATTTCTGCATTAAATGAGACTATTATGAGCAAAACTAAAAGACCACCTTTGACCATACAAAACAAACCCTTTTTTATGCTAAATATCAGCTTTGGCATTTTTCAGTTGTTCAGGACAGGCTTTGTGATTACATAATGAAGGATTGAGGATTGGGATGACAGCTAAGAATCAGGAAATATAGCCTGAATAATAGTCACTGGGGACCAGACCTTTCAACACTTCAAAGACGTGGAGGAGCTGAAAGCTCCAGCACAATTGCTGAAACCACCAAGCAGCAAAAACTGACAGCAAGTCTAAATATGAGGCGTCTGGTAATAAAAGGATGTCTTCACGATGCTCAGCTGATAGGGAGAACTGTACAATAGTAAACTCTCAGGACATTACTTCAATAGATGAGGTGTAATTTAAGGCATCATGAAGAGCCCTTTAACTTCAAACCTGGAGAAGGAAATGAACCCATTCACACTACTGACATTAGTCAAAATTCAAACAAACAAAAATGGATACGGAAAAGCAATCATTTTGGAAAGTTAAAATCATCCAGTATATGTAGAATAGAGAGGGGACATGCAGATGGACGGAAGGAAAACGATACTTTTAGCAACAATTTTCGTGGTCAATTCCAATTTCTGGATTCTGGATTTCTTTGACCGATTCCAACTTTCCCCCCACAAACTCTAATCAAACGCATATGGCCTCTGTTAGCTTCCTAAATTGGGCATTTTCAGCAAAGATGCTCTTTTGAAGTGCTGGATTAGGTTTTTATTTTACAGGCTCTGCAAGTTGCTGTTCCTACATGTTTCACATTGAAGACAAGCGTCCCAATAACCTTTCATCCTGATGGACATTTCTATAGATGCTTACAAACTGGCATTCTTTTGCAGAACATTTCCGCCTTTTGCCGGTAACGGTGCCGTATGCAAGAGCCACTTTCTGGAAAGGCGTAAAATCAGATCACCTCCTTTTCCCGCCTCCCGAGGTAGAACAAAATACTTCCAGCTGGTGAGGAAGACCTGGATACTTCCAGCTGGTGAGGAAGACCCGGGCACTTCCAGCTGGTGAGGAAGACCCGGATACTTAAAGCTGGTGAGGAAGACCCGGATACTTCCAGCTGGTGAGGTAGACCCGGATACTTCCACCTGGAGGAGCCGCAGCGTTTTAATTAATTGTACTGATACCGTACATGCAGCTGAATCTGTCACAAACCAGAGTTAAAAGGGCCGTAACAATATGAAGGATCTTCTCATCTTTTTATATTATATATATATTACCATAAGTGCATTATGGGATTATTCTCTCCTGCTTGGGCCAGTATGTAAAGTCCATTGGAGTAAAATTGGTGACCCCCATTTACAGAAAAGTTAAGGAATGCCAGAATGTAAGCACTTATTTATCTGCAGACCCAGAGCATCATATGCTACCATGTGTTTCTGACTGGAAAAAAATAAACAGACTGTCCCGTTACTGAAAATCAGATCATGTCAATCAACAGCTAATAACATCAGTGCAGACTAAAATAACCTCTGTCAACATCAACCTGGACGAAATGAGCAGCTGCACATCTCTTTGGATTTAAGATCGTGTATGCATTTCTCAGGAAATGGCAAGATGAAGATAATGACCCTAAACTTCCATGAGCCAGTAAGGATAAACAAGACTGTCTTACAAGACAAATTTGTTTTGAACAAAATAATCTTGGCAGTTAAGCCAATATTTGGATAATGAAAGACACATCCAAAGCTTGCAGAGAGGCTCGGTGTATGTCAGCAACCGTCTTGTTTTCCAGGAATGATGCACTTGGCCCAAGAGCTTTTCGTTTGATTAAATTAGCGTGTGGTGCTGGCTCAGGGGCAACCATAAACAGGGCTGCTTCTGTTAATTACCAATGGATCCCAGCATTACAAACGGTGTTCCTGCTTGCCTTTGGCCAAGTTACCTTTAAAAAGAGAGGGCAAACTTGACTTCCACCAGTTAAAAGACATATGTACACAAAACTTTAAATTTTCACACATTCCATTTATGCATTTTCCTTATTTTCTGCAGCCTCGCAAAAACATTTCTTACCCATGCTTAGCGTCAAAACGTAATTAATCATACACAACACTGTTCGTAATTTTACTCGTTTGAAGCACCTTAAAAGGTTTTAAATACAGAATACTGACTGTGTTTGAATCCAGATTTGAAATTGCTCCTCCACCAAACTAAAAGCAGGAACGGCTGGGCAAAAACCACAAAACCCAATAACGATCTTACACATAACAATAACAATTTACTACGATAACTTTAGTCAGATTTGACTGCAGTACAGAACCGCTCATCACAGGACTAAGTATATACTCATCTGACTAAAATTAGCATTACAGAGATGCTCAGCATCGCTGCAAAACCATTCCTTTTGCTGTCAGAGTATTTTAACCATCTTCTTGTCATAATGGATATTGTGAGCAGCTTTGCCAAAAAGGAAGAAAAAACTAAAACATTTGGACTGTGGTTTTTTTCTACATTTAATGACATTACATTCAGTACACAGGCATGCAACGCTCCGGCCGTTTTCGTGCAAGAGTTAAACTGCACAAAGACTTGGAAACAAGCCGGGAGGGCCACTTCTGAACTAAGTGCATTTTTCGACAACCCTTTATTACTGTCCACGATCTTCTGCAGTGAGAAACAGTCATTTGTCTTGGAGACATAGCGGAACCTCTTCCCTGCATGATACCTCGACCATTCCTGCACGCAGGAACTGAGCGCTCAAGACTAAATCACGCAGTCAAACCCATCTAAAGAGCTGCTTCAGCAGGAGAGGTTGGAGTTGCTCCGAGAGGAAAACATATCCAAAAGCTGTTAATAATACATTAGGGGTGTAACAATATATCGTGCCACGAAATTTCGCGATACAAAAACGTCACGATACGTGTCGTGGAGGTGACAACCTGTATCGTGATATTATGTTATTAATATTAATAGTGTTGTGTCTAGTGTTGACTAGAAACGCGCATCCGACCGCGGCCGCGGCTGCGCGGACCAAAATCTTCCTCCGCTCAGGAGAAAGTAGTCCCGTTTTGCGGTCCTGTTTTGAGTTCTGAACCTTTACTGATGTAAGTCTGGTGTAGAGTTAAGCCTTACCTTATTAAATTAAACCTTTTTGGGGTCGTGAGTAGGATAAACACGGAGACAACTTCTGCGTGAGTTTGCGTGTACTTCAATGTCCGCTCAACAGTGTAGGATTTCAGAACATCAACACAACACCTAGTGCTGTATCACTCCGCCCAATCTAAAACATACTAACAACTGATATACTGACTAGTGTAATTATAGTCCCTGATTTACAGAATATAAAGAATATATTTACAAAATAATGAACCCTGAATTACCAAAATAACCTTCTTAACAAAAATGAATCTCCTCTTACACTTATAAGGTGAGCAGGAATAAATCTTTTTATGATGAAAATTGTATGTATTTATTTACTTGTATTTATTTATTCAATTTTAGTTGTTAAATTTCTGGAAAAGAAAAGAGTCAAATCATACATGAGAGAAACTATTCAGTTTGTGGCAAAATATTTTTACTTGTATGAAACTGAAGATGCATAATGCAAACCTGACATTTACTTTTAGTTCAGTTTGTAGAAAATGGTTGGCCTGGCTTTCTCTTTAAAACTTAAACAGTTATAAAGCATTACACTTTACAGCATTAAACTGTAAAAATAGGGCAAACGCACAGCATTGTTTTGTATTATGTGTCTTTCAAATAAAAGACATTTTTTTCCAGTCATATGTTCCTCATTCAAGGTTGTTAAAAAATACTGCTATAATATCGTATCGTATCGTTATCGTGACCTCAATATCGTGTATCGTACCGTATCGTGAGATTAGTGTATCGTTACACCCCTATAATACATGGATATATTCAGACTCCACATGCGAAAAACGGCCACATGCTGCAACAGCGATGGAGAAACTCAACCCATCTGAGGGAGCGTGTTGGTTGATGGAAAAAAAAATGAAAAAATTCAGCTTGAGTTACGTCAGCTGTTGCCAAAAGCAACCAGAATGATGTTTTGTCAAAGCAGTGTTGAGAGATTTAGTGGTGCCAGACAGTTTTAAAGTGGGCGTTTTCCCCCCTTCTCTGACTCAGGTCTAAGTAGTGTCTACATCTCCCCTGGTTGGTCACCAAAGCTCATAATTACAGACTGTTGTCAAAAACCAGAGGCTAATGACGGAGGCTGCAGAAGAGGCTCCTCCACCTGCCCGTCACTTCAGCGTGTGTCGTGACTCTTTGGTGACGTCGTCTCTGTTGTTAGGAGGTGTGTTTGTGGCGCTGACAGCTCACCGAGGTGCTGTAGAGCAGCGCTGGAGTGTGAGCATCACATAGATGACAACATGTTGCTGACAAGTCCACTAAGCGCGGCGTTTTTCCATTTGTCTGGCGTGTCCCTTTGAAGTGAGGACAGAGTGCATTTATTTAAGGCTCGAGTGCAACTAAGATCAGGATGAATGCGAGCGGTTTTTCGTAACAGACTCAAAGCTTTAAATTGTACGAATAGATTCAGGTTTTGTTTATTTGTGTTCTCACGAGAGATGATGAGATTATGATACAATTATGTTCCGGTTCTGATATTAATTTTGTTACCAGAACTTTGAGTGCTGATCTGAGTCGTGTCAGAGGTCCAAATGTAAAGTCTATTTCTGGCTTACAGGCAGCGTGCACTTATTCTGCTCATCTATGGGACAAACTTCCTGTAGACCTGAGGTCTGCTCCAACTGTCAGCTCCTTTAAATCAGGATAAAAACATTACTGTTTACTGAAGCGTACTCTTAAATTAAATACTTGTGATTTTTGAAAACCGCACGAAGTTACACTAGTGACAGATAAGCCCTGAATGCAGACATTGTGACGTAGAATTGCCAAATTGGTCTGATTCACCGCACGAATCAGCACAGATTACTTTTCTAATACTGTATTTGACCTGGTCTTTGTACGTTTTGACCGTATAGAAACGTAATTCTTACCATTGTAAGAAAGAGATGTACCTGCTGGATCTACTGCCCTTACTTTTTAACAACTGGTGCTTTTTATTATTTTACCTCTTTTCTTATCATTTTATTTGTTATTTACTGTTTAATTGTGTCTTGCCGCTTTTAATGTTGATGTAAAGCACTTTTAATTACCTTGTGTTTAATTGTGCTATACACATAAACTTGCCTTGCTTACATGACACATGTTCAATCGCAGTCTCATACAGTTTAAGGAAAGCCGTTTTCGAGAGGTGAATAAAAAGCACTAAGATCATAATTATCTCCAATAATGGGAAATAAAATCTCACCTTGTTGTTAACTTGGCAACGATAACAACATTTGGTGTGACTAATATCAACGCTGCTCGAGTGCGTTGTGATGCACGCCGACTGCTGACATGGAGACAAGTTGAGGAAAGCTGACAGTGTGAAAAACTTTGCTCGCCACGTTCGTTATATATATTTCTTTACATTCCCCTCTGTTCAGCTCGTTAAAGTTTATAAAGCAGGTTAAACTGGAAGAGGTGGCCATGTATTTCAAAGGATTGAATCAGCAAGAAAGCTGCACCGCATAAAATTAGCACCAAACAGGGATTTGATTAAAATGCTTCTGCTGGCAGAATTACCTTTAGCTTTATCTCTGGAAATTTACCCTGCCTTTCTATTTATTATTCTATTTATCTGCTTTGATTAAAATGTAAAATCACAGCGAATAACGTGGTCATAAATAGTTTCTTTGTTGTTTTGACATATTTGACTTGTTTGGGTCTTGATATTAAAACAACGATTTGTTTGTTACAGACTCTACATTTTAAGGCTCCAAACAAGAGGGACAACTATTATTATATAAAACAAGAGTTATTACTCTAAAGTGTTGTTCAATTTGAATGCTGATGCCAGATTCTAGTAAAGGATGATGTATATTTACAAAGTAAAAATACACACTAACAACAATAAGTGTATCGATAGCGTTGTATTTAAATCTTAAACCTGAATAACACTTAGCTTCGTGGTGGCCGTTATCTTCAGGGCATATAATAGGTGGATTTTCCCTTTCATGGCATTATCAGAGGAGAGCATCTGTCTCCCATCTGAGGCTACAAGAAATCAATTTGTGGAGTCTCAAATGAACTGGCACCCCACCGCTGACGAAGACAAAAGGCTTTAAAAAATTAACTATTAAACAGAGCTGCGTGGTTAAATATTCATTTTAATCCAGCACTAGAAGGGAGATACCAATTGGGTCCTTTTTGTGCCATGTTTCCAGGGCATTTAAGAAAGGAAATGTCCAGACATTCTCCGAGGCTGTATTAACAGCTTGGTGGAAACCATCAGAACAAAAAAGCTAGAATGCGTTTATGTCAGAGATCAACTCGCTCTTTTGTTTTAACTAAGCTGGTGCAAAACAGGATCTTAGTAACATCTGCAGCTAAGAAGGGGGTCTCCTTTTATGTAAAAATAACGCATTTGATGAAAATCTGATGTGTCTGACCTCTTACTTTAAATTAAAAAGCCCTGCATCATTTCGAGACAAAGGACCAAAGCATTTAATACTGACAATAAGCAAAAACAGTAAATCTAATAAAGTACTGTACAGTACTGCAAAGTAGATATGGAAATACAATTAAAAAAATCACAAGACCATTTAGGCTTAAACAACTTATTTGCGCATGCAAAAGCAATAAACATAGTATGAAATAAAAGCTAAAGGCATTCTCTATTTTCATCACAACTTCAAAAGCCTTAAAGGAGACCTATTATGCCTTTTTTTCTTCAAAGGCTGATGCATTTTCTGGGATCCTAATGAAATGTCTGTGACATGTTTTGGTCAAAATACCACAAAGAGCGAGCACAAACGGAGCCTTTTCCCCCGGTCTTGACAGCTCGGTTCACCGGTTCAGAGCTGCTGCTTTTAGGGAGCGGAGTCAGCCACCACTTCAGAAACACAAGATAACTGATCTGGCGGGACCATTTCAGCACAATGGAGCAAGAGATTATTTTTCTTAATAACAATCAATCACATGAATTTCTGCACTAAATTGTAAATGTATATTATTTTGTAATCTTCTGAAAAGATTTGCTCTTAAATGCATGAAGTCTAAATCCTAAATCCCTCTCAAGATACTGGCAGAGGCTACTGCAGCATTTTCTATCTGTGTCATACTTTATATAATATAATAATCTCAGAATATAAAATGTCACAAGTGTAAATAACAGCCTGACTGATAGAAAATGACTTTATTGTCACTTGGTTTATCGCTAAAGTAAGAGCAGATAAGCAGCTGGGTTTCTGCAACGGCCTTCAGTGAAGCTGGAAAGATCACAGTCCTTAACATCACCAGGTAGTTAAGTACCGGTATTATTGATTTCCAGCAGGTTGACGTGTTGTTTTCCACGGCGTGGTGCAAAGCGTAGTCTGTCACGTAATGAGGAATAACAATCCCAGCGTTTGATCTGTACGTGTGTGCCATGTGGTACCATCAGAAAGTACAGAGGGATGTACTAACGCCACACAAGTCCAAGAGGAAAGAGACGTTTTCTGTATATTATAAAAGTTTCAGTCCACAACATCTTACTGTTTCCTTCTCTTACAAAGGCTGACAACAGTTTACTCTACCATAATTATTTAAATTTAAACAAGTCTGAAATCCCTTGGCAGTGGAAGGAGACTTTAAGATTGTTTGATACCAGTGTTTAGATGACTCCATGTCCAAGAATAACAGCTGTCTTCATGCCTAAGAGATATTCAGTATCTCAGAGATGTACTAAATAAAAGATAATAGGTTGTTACCGTTTCCATCCCTGCTGATCCAAACAGTACGAGCAGGTTAGCAGTAAGGCCGATGTTTCTGGAACAGCAGCGTTAAATGAACCGGAGGGTTAAACGAGGGACTTGAACCCCTGTAAAATACACCTGACATGGATGGAATCAACCCTGAAAGCCAGCGGTAATAGTTGACTCCAGGTTTGTAATTCAGGTCCAGCTCAGTCAGGGAGCCACAACACTAATGGTGCTTTTCCACTAGAACCTACTCAGCCCGACTCGACTCGCCTCAGTTTGGTTCTTCTCCACTAGGGGTCTAACGTGCCGAGTACCGGTAGATACTTTTTCTGTAACTATTATGCCGAGGTTCTAAGTTGCTGAGTCGGCTGTATCTGACATCATCACACTACAGGCCACTGATTGGTCGGGGGGTTGGAGTCAGACGTTTTTTGAAAAGCATGCCTAAATCAAATTAATTGGATTTGATTTGACAGTAAAATAGGCCTTTATAAGCCAATTTACTGCAGCAATTCCTTTCCAAATCATTAGAAAATGTGTTTAACACCCAGTTGTGCATGAGAAAAAAAATACAGTGATATACCGTGAAACCGATATAATTTTGAAAAATACCGTGATATAAATTTTTGGTCATACCGCCCAGCACTATTACACGCGTTACACAAAGAGTGTCTTATGGGCTGCAGCCAAGACCAGCTGGTAGACCTGCATTAGTGCAATTTAACAAACCAGATTTATGGATTAACCTCGGCTTGCCTCAAAAGGGACACACGTTTAGACTACAATGACTACAATACTGAAACATAAAAGGCCACACACAACTAAAAGGTACCAAAACAAGAGGTTTCAGCTAAAAGAAAAAGCCTTCTTTGTGCACTTGAAGGAGGAAACTGGGGTATCTTTAGCCTTTGATGAGCTTAACGGAGGCTTTTCAGGTTAAAGGCATGAGCAGTCTCTAGATTTAAAAGGGTTATAAGATTACACAGCAATGAGTGTGAAGATCAGTTTTAACCAGGTTCAATCATTTGGCTCAACAGAACAGAATTTTAGGAAACCGACTATCTGTCAGAAAGGCTTTTCAAATCTTTTGACTTTCTTCGCTGCAAAAGCCTTTAATTCTAGTGCTACTAAAGCTGCATTCAAGCGGCCTCAGATATGGTAACTTGTAACTGAAAAGGATGGCTCGTCTCTGCTCAGTCATCTCCCTTCATACTGCAGGCTGACCAGGATGTGCTGTGTAGGTTCAACAGCATGCGAGATCAATGTAAATAATGCATGTCTGCAAAGAGCAAACAAATAAGGGTGTAGCTGAAAGTGGTGCAGGCTGGAAGGGGCTTGTGGGGGCTGGCTGAAGCGTGCCAGCCTCAACAGGCTCACCACACAAGAGACGCACACAAAAGAAAACTCCCTGCCGTCGTCACGAAAGCAGAAATGACATTAGGCAGCCGCGACGTGAGCCGGCTTGATCTTTCACTGGAACAAACACACAAACCGACGTGGTGTGGCTCACGCTACAGACGCTGTCAAAGCGGCTCAGTGGGACTCATTTGACAGTAAAAGGCCTTATCTGGTCCGATCCGCCCTGCTAGACTACGTTAGACCCGTCTGGGTCTTTCAGGCTCCGGCATCAAACTTTCATCTGACCAAATTATCCAATTAGCTGAAGTGGTGCTCAGACAGCTGAACACCTGCAGGACCGGCGTGGGCCCCAGAACCCCCCGAACCCAAAACTACGGTCAGCTTCTAACAGCTCTCTATCAAAAATGCGTTGGCATGAAGTATAAACTACGGAAAAGCATTTGGGCCATGCAGGAAAAAAAATATTTGAGAGGGGAAGATTTTTTTTTATTGTGCACTTCGAGAAAAAAGTCGAAATGTCGAGAAAAAAGTCGAGATTAATGTTGAAATACAATTTGGTGAATAAAGTGTAAATGTCTCCTCTGGCCCATCAAATCCAGTTAGAGCGACTGACAGCTCTGCTGCAGCAGCCGTAACTAACTAACTAACTAACTAACTAACTAACTTACATCCTTGGAGTGGAACGTTAAGGAGACGTTTCTGAAGTTATGCAACTGCATATGTGTGATGTGTGTTTCAAATCAATATCGTAAGTCCAATTCTTGTATTCTGAACCTTGTTGTTCAACTTTATTTACGAAATATTGACTTTTTTCTCAACATTTTGACTTTTTTCTCGAAATTGTACTTCGACATTTCGACTTTTTTCTCGAACTGCATAATGAAAAAAAAAATCTTCCTCCTCTAAAATATTATTTTTATTTTTCTCCTGCCTGGACCTAATACTCTTCCGTAATAAACCCACGTGAATATCAATGACACGCTAAGGTTGATCTGGCTGCGCTTAATAATCAGCTATAACTGGAAGAAGTCGGTTGCCATGACGACAGCGTGAAACCCCGCTTACGAAGAAGAGCTACGGCGAAACGGAAAAGCTAGACAACTTTCGAGCGTGCCAACATCTACACCTGCAATACAGTACTGCCGTTCAGCTGACTGAATACTCCAAAAATTAACCGGCGGATTACCGAAACCACCAAATGAATCGTTAGTTGCAGCCGCTAAAACAACACCCTGCACGGTTGCACATTGGGAAACGGGAATCGGAGCTTGGAATAATTAAAGCCCATTGTTGCTGGATCCCAGTTGCCTTTCTTTCTATAAATCAGGCATGACAAGCCTTGCGGCTGCCAAGAAACTTAAAAGAGCGACTGGCCGCCGCGACGTGACTCATGGTTCCTTCCACCAGTTTCGTAAATAGAATAACATTTTCAAAAGAAACCACAACGGTTTCTGTTTGCCCTGTGGGTAAGTGCCAGTCCACCGCTCAGACGAAGACGGGACTGCTGCCTCCACGAGCTGAAGCACGTTCCTTTCTCTCCATAATCCCCCTCCTCTCCTCTCTAATGTGTTAGTTGTGTGGTCAGATGCAAACACGACGCTCAGCACAAGGACAGAGGTAGAGACTTCAACCGTTGCTTCTGCCTTCTCTCTGTCCGTCTCTTTTATATTCTTCTTCACATAAAACACCTTCAGCTTTGATCACTCACAATGAAGCGTAGGTATTTTAAAGATTAAAAGAAGTTGAATAAAAGACAAAAAGATGATCAAAACACTGAGATGAATAGCAGGCAGGTGAGTGTGTGTGTGTGTGTGTGTGTGTGTGTGTGTGTGTGTGTGTGTGTGTGTGTGTGTGTGTGTGTGTGTGTGTGTGTGTGTGTGTGTGTGTGTGTGTGTGTGTGTGTGACAAAGACAACCAGCATCATCCTTGAATGTGTGAGTCCACTTCAAAGGGGTGAAGTCTCCCATCACAGCCGCGGTGTCAAACATGACATCTCTGGTGTTTGTCTGTTCATAATTACGGAGAAGAAAAAGAAAAAGCGACGCCGTACGTTTACAGTGAATGCAGAAAAGCTGTTTGTTCAGACTCCACGGGCAGATGGAAGCCAGCCTAACCCACTGCAAACACGTTCCTGTTCACCCTCTAATCCTTCACAGGTTCCTTCTCGCCTGACTTTATTTAAAGATCAGCTTCAAAGTCAGCTTCACGTAAGACAGGTGAATAATCAGTCTAAAACTACAATTCCTTCTCCAGCCATTTCCAGTTATGAGTGGTGACGATGTGACCACAGAAAATCATCTCACACCAGCCAGCGAGCCTCATAAAAGGATTTCTTGGAATCAAACACAATAAGCAGTGATGAGTTGCGGGCTGAGATTCACGAGCGAAATATCAAAGGAAATTCAACTAAGATCTGTTTAATTCGCCGTATATTTAACGGTAGCGTTCTTAAAATACCTGGGATTGTGCAGTAAGAAGCCTTCAGGGACATGTGCTGTGCAAAATTAACTTTAAAAACAGTGGCAATCTAATCATCACTGTCTGGGCGGTTTTTAAAGCATTATGCAGTAACTTTACACCCATTTTTCTTTTATAAAATCATCTCAAAATGGCACTAAATTTGCATTTCCCACATGATTCAACGCTTGTGAACTAATTTAACTGAGAGCAAAGCCAGAGCACATGATTTGAAGCGCACGGAAGAGTATTAGGGCCATGCAGGAGAAAAAACATTTGAGAGGGAAAGATTTTTTTTTTTATTGTGCACTTAGAGAAATAAGTCAATGTCGAGATTAATGTTGAAATACAATTTTGAGAAAAAAGTCGAAATGTCGAGATTAATGTTGAAATACAATTTCAAGAATTAAGTTGAAATTTCGTGAATAAAGTCGAAATTTAGAGAAAATAAAGTTGAAAGACAGTTTGACTTTTTTCTCGACATTTCGACTTTTTTCTCGAAAATTTCCCTCCTCTAAAATATTATTTTTATTTTTCTCCTGCCTGGCCCTAATACTCTTCCGTAGAAGAGAGACCTGAAGGGAAAACCAAACAAATCCAAATAACGCTGCTTCATGGGATATGATTTGTTTTGTGGATATCTCCGGATACGGGACAGGACTGATTCGAGGATGGACCGGGGATGAAGAGACGCCCGCACCGAGAACACTGTCTGCTTTCTCCTGCGTCACTCAGCACCCTGGAGGTTTTAGAGTTTGGGTCCGGGCCTAACTATTCGCCGCGCAGGGAGTGGGACATTCTTCAAATACCTGCAGGATATTTACACACCTGTTCAGTGTGAGGTGGAGGTGAAAAGGGTCACAAAAAAAAAAGACATGCCATCCCTGGTTTTAGGTCACTGCAGAGCCAATAAGATTTTAACTTTCTGGATCAGAGTGATTGACACAATTTAATCCTGAGCACAAAAACAAAAAAGGGTAAACAAGGCTTCATTTCCATAGATGTTTACCTCTTAAATCACACAAGGTCTCATTCAAGATGGCCAGAGTAATGAACTTTAACTTGTGGAGCTCTTTACTATTGCAGAACAATAAAAACAGAGACTGGAACGCCGTTGTTTACGTGAGACTCCGGCGGGGGTTTGCGTGAAGATGGGGTCCGTCTCAAGGACACGAACCTGCAGTGTAATCCACGTCTTTGCCAAATTACAGGCCAAAGACATCACAAAGCACAGTTCAATCCAGGGTTACGGGAGAAGTCCCCCATTATACTAATATTCTCAAGTCATGGAGCAAATTCCGATGTACAACGTCAACACTAGGGGGTAAAAAGTACAAAAGTGCTCCTTTGTTTAGAGCCTGAAAGAAAAAAAAAAAGCTTTCAAGAGGGAAATAATGATAGCATTGCAGTCAGCTTGATGCGTGTTAGAGATACATCGTAAAAGAAGAATGCAGAGAGGGAACAAAAGTGGATGCGCAGCTTCTTCTTTCAGGAGTTTCTCTTACTGGCACAACATGACGTTTTAGGAGAGGCTGTGTTGTTAAAAGTGCGGGGTGTTATGAGAATATATATATATTAAGATTATATATACAGTACATCGGAGTAAAATTGGTGCAGAAACACAACACTTTCTGAGCATTCCGTGTACTATTTACATTTACAAGACATGGGAAAAACTTAAGCCTAAATTAAGGTTCTGCGTTAAACCAACGCAGAGCCTACGCCGTTGCCGTGACGCGACTGCAGCAAAACAAACAAGCCTTGGGGTTTCTTGTGCTGGTTAATCTACCATCTATTTCTCCGTCACTCCATTTCGCCACGGTGCAATACCCCCCGCGAGCGCTAGTTGATACTTTGTTTAGCTTCCGGCTTTTCCGGTCACAGTGAATCAAAGAGATAAGGACAACTATTGTGCAAAAAAAAACACACACACACACACACGAAGAAAAGAGCGCTGAAAGTTCACTACTGAACCCCACAGAGCCAGGCATGGAGCCCCCGCTCACCTCCACCCTCAGCCAGTCCAGCCCGCCCCCCCGCCTTTACTATAATTATAATATAATAATAACTTCATTATCACGATTACTGTTCAGATTAACAGGTAATATTTTTTTTAAAAAAGAAAAAAATGTAAAACCAAACAGATTAAAGATCCTAAACACAGTTTCCTACAGCTATTAAACAATTACACAGTCGATGCATTCATTTCCTTTTTCAGTTATGGGCCTTTTCCGTTTAGATAAGATCCTGATAAATCTCAAGACATCAACCTGAAATTGCTGGATGTTTGTGATGACGTAGAAAGCCAGACAGAGAACACACATTCACTGGGAAACGTGCATGCAGGGCATCACCGACGTCAACCAACCTGGTTAATTGAGTTAGCAGCACAAGACGCGAGGCCTGTTCCCAGAGAAGAAACGAAAAAGATGAGGGGGTCAAAGGGCACTGGAGCCATTGCATATCCAGCTGCTGCAGTTGTAACCACCAGAGCTGGAAAAAAAAAAAGAAAAAAATCTGAAATCCAAGTGTGCGTCTTGCAGAGCGACCTTCCAGTTAAATTTGAACTTGATCATTACCATTATTTAACAATTTTTGAAATCAATAAATCCAAACTGAAGATGACATAAATAGGCATTTGTTAAACAGCAGGTTTGTCTGTTTTGTTTGTTCTTACGTGAATTTTACTAATTACTCAACTCAATAGTAAGGGCGGTGATCCCAGCTCTCTTCAAGACTCAGCAAGTTAAATGTGAACAATGAATTCTGAGTCTGAGCAGATTTATTTAGAGGGTTTCAGATGTTAGAAAATCTTCCAATGTTTGGATCACCTCTAAATTTTTTGCATCTCTTAAGTGAAACTGTCTGTCCACGTTAAAGAAAGACAATTCTTCCTGAGGTGTACAAGCCAACTTTACTACGGCATTTTCTGCTGCTCCTGTCAATGACACAAATACATTTCCGGTTGAAACACAACATTCATATTCTTAACACCATCTGTTTCAGGCCTCTGACACCAGACAGTCATGAATATGATATGACATTGTGTTTAATTTCCCTTTTTTTAAATTTAGCAAATAAAAATAACTTTTTCCACATCATATCAACACACATTGATTTGCCAACCATTTAAAGATATTTAAAGATAAAGTGAGCCTCACCTCTACAGGAGGGTGCTGCACCACCTGTAATGTTGAAGTTATTTTCACACTGCATGTGTGTGTCTCCGTACCATCGTAAGCTCTTTAACACAATTATAATGAAGAGCCAGGAGCTGGCAGTTATCTAACCTGGTTCCTACTTCCCTATAATCCAGCCTCTCTGGCTGCTCCTTACCAATGTCTTCTGCATTATTTTCTTTTAAAAGAAGAGGAAACTAGAAAAGCCCAGGCAGAGTGCAGGACCTCTGGTTACTCTAACAAATAAATAAGTCTTGCAAATATACTATTTTAGTTTTGTGAAGACAAAAGGACAGTGGTGATAAAGACTGAAGAAGATCAAAGCAAATCAATTTAGCGTCCACTGAATTTAGACTTTCTTTTTAAAACCTACTGCAGATATTTTTTACAGTAACTTCAATCAGCGTAGGTCAGTTAAAATGATGAATGTGCCTATAACTATATAATTAACTAACTGTTGAAATATTTTAACCACAAAAATATCCAAGAACACATGCTACGTCCCAAATCCCATCCTTCCACCCTAATGAGTAGCAAAAACAGTATGTGAGATTTTTTAGAGCGTCTGAAACATTAGTACATACTCAATAGTATGTACTATCCATACTCATTCTGGAGAAATGTATTAGTGTGGATTGATGGACACTAGCTAAGCAGAAACTTCCCACAATGCAATGCAGCAGCTTTTGGTTGCTAAGTATATGTCATAAGTATAATATTAAGTATAACAATATTATTATATAATATTGGTATATAATAATATTATATAATGTCATCTTATTTGGGTCAGGATAAACGGGAAAGAGCGGAGCGGTGCTGCTGCTACTGCTGCTGTTACCATGGTAACAGCTGCTACTGCTGCTGTGACAGGAGTTGTTACCATGGTAACAACCTTTGGCTCTTAATAGTACGTCCCAATTAATGCATACTACTGATATTTACTCAAAAGTGTGCTGAACTTAAGTATACTTTTTGAGTATATACTGTTTAGTCCGGCATTTCGGACGCATTCTCATTTTGAGAGATCCATGTCGTAACCGTGAAGTACTCCACCTGTGAGTTTGATTTTGGCGAGTCTGGCATAGATATCCGGCAGCTCAGACACATCCACCTTCAGCTGCTTCCACTGGCGGTCCAGGCGGGCGTTCCGCTGTGCCTCTGTCTCTACTTGGATGTGTGGAGTCTCAACCGAGGATGAAGCTGCAGTGGACACAGAACCTTTTGGCACTGCCACATTTTCCGTAGAGGGGGTCAGGGTGGAGGTTTCAGGCTCCGTCTTACTGGTGTCGCAGTCTGGCTTTGGAACAACGTCTGCATCCACATGATTGATCGTTGGGACTCTCTGCACTTGCGTTTCAACGCTGTCATCTCTCTCATCCACGATGGTCACAACATGTGCCTGTTTGGGGATGGCACGCTGATGAAGCTCACTCTGGTTTTTTGTGACATACTTGAGGAAAAAAAAAAAAAAAAAAAAACTTAATTTGAAGAACAAACAGTTTCTGAGCACAGCACAACAATACAGGCAAGCAAGTTTTTGATACATGTAAAGTTTACATTTATTTTGGAGGAAAAAAGACAACATGGACATTCCGAGTCAAGCAAACGATACCTGTCGTTTGAGGAAGGTGAGATGCTGGTACGTCAGCCAGGTCGACGGATCTTTTCTGTGCAGCTGAATAAGGCAGCGAGCAGTCTGGTTACATCGAGGAGCAATTTGGACCAATTTCTTTTTCACACTTACACCAACAAAACCTGCGAAAGAAAAATATGAAAAAGGACAAAAAAATATTTATATCAAGCAGACAAAAAGAAAATAATTATCTGGTTAGTAAGAAACAACTCAGCTACAACATTTCTTCTTTTCAAGATCCCAAATTCCCTGTGTTAAATTTATTATAAAAAAGGATTTGTATATGTATGTATGGTGAATATTTTGAGACTTTTTGGACCAAATCAATTTAAAAGACAACATTCATGACAACATTATCTTTATCTGATACGATCAATCAACAATCTAACCTGTCATGTTGTGTCTTCAGATTAAGCTCAACAGCCAACACAGAGAACCTGGTAGTGACTGAGATGATCAAACTTATCCAATCCCAAGGCAGCAACTGTGAGGAACCACTGTCAAAGTATCTGGTCTCTACTTATTTACTGGGCGCACAGAACCAAGAAAAATAAAATAATAAGTATTAAACATAGATCTGATTGTCTAACTTGTTTTTTGTTGTTTGTTTGTTTTTTGCCATACAGCAAATGAGTTGTATCATGATACTTTTGTGTTAATTTGAATGCTTTGGATAAAAACAGGAGATTCGAGAGATTTAACATATTACATGTTTATTACTCTTCACCTCCATGGTAAGACAATGACTACTTTCAATTTTTGCCAACACTGTACTTTGTTTCATTAACTGAATGATAGTTGCTAGTGAAGTGTTTTGCAGCGGCTGTCACATCTGCAGTGTCTTACAGACCTGGATTCACTGTGATATTTAGTGTCTTACAGACCTGGATTCACTGTGATATTTAGTGTCTTACAACACCTGGATTCACTGTGATATTTAGTGTCTTACAACACCTGGATTCACTGTGATATTTAGTGTCTTACAACACCTGGATTCACTGTGATATTTAGTGTCTTACAGACCTGGATTCACTGTGATATTTAGTGTCTTACAACACCTGGATTCACTGTGATATTTAGTGTCTTACAACACCTGGATTCACTGTGATATTTAGTGTCTTACAACACCTGGATTCACTGTGATATTTAGTGTCTTACAACACCTGGATTCACTGTGATATTTAGTGTCTTACAACACCTGGATTCACTGTGATATTTAGTGTCTTGCAGACCTGGATTCACTGTGATATTTAGTGTCTTACAACAACTAGATTCACTGTAATATTTAGTGTCTTACAGACCTGGATTCACTGTAATATTTAGTCCTCAAGCTCCTCATCCTGTGCAATATTCTCTAATCTCTATCCATTATGTGCAATATTCTTTACTCATCTATGTGCAATATTCTTCCATCCATTCATGTGCATTATTATTGTCTCATTCACTCATTTTTATAGTGTATATATATTTATGTTTCCTGTTTCTCATTTTGTTGTTTACACAGTCTTTGTTTACATAGTCTTTGCATGTGTGCACTTTTACGGAGCTGCTGCCTTATCGCATTGTACCATTATAATGATAATAAAGGCTTTCTATTTCTATTCTAGTGTCTTACAGACCTGGATTCACTGTAATATTCTCAACAAATACAGCACCTCTCAAACCGACATGACAGCCCATTTAAATGGCCATTTTAGTATTAGTCGTGATCAAGCCTCTGCAGTGGCGGGTCAGATGTGTGTATATAAAGCCTTCTAAGGTCAATTCTCTCTAAGATTGAGTTACATCCGGGAGCTACATGCTAAGCTAACCCCTGATATAACCAGCTTCTGGCGTTACTTCCAATCCTTACACATTACAAATGACTTAAAACTGCAACGGCACTTGAGGGGAGTTCCGCTCCCCACTGGCGTTACCTGACAGTCTGCTACATGGCGTTTTATACATGTTCCTTGCTCATAAAGCCGGCTCCGGTTACGACCCTTCACACGCAGCGCGCCGCCATCTTCACCTCGTTAGGTAAAGAGAAGCACTTCCGGGGCACGGGCGTGACGCGGCCCCGCGTGCCCTGCTGCTACCATGACAACGGTGGTTGATGATTAGAGGGTTAGATTTAACAGACAAAAGTGTACAGGACTGTCTCAGAAAATTAGAATATTGTGATAAAGTCCTTTATTTTCTGTAATGCAAAAATGTCATACATTCTGGATTCATTACAAATCAACTGAAATATTGCAAACCTTTTATTATTTTAATATTGCTGATCATGGCTTACAGCTTAAGAAAACTCAAATATCCTATTTCAAAAAAATTTAATATTCTGGGAATCTTAATCTTAAACTTTTTAACATCTTATCACTGCTCACTCTCATCTGCGTTTTGGACTGATTTTGAGAATTTTATACTTAGTAAAACTAACTTTTCTATAACAATTATGGCTAAAGATGTTATCACTCAGTTTGAATCTGACAATAAACCATTAGGTTACATAGTAAATCTTATGTAATTAATTTATTTAATAGACTCCCTTAAACTTATGTCAAACCAAAAGAGCGAACACACATTGTCATATTATAGAGACCTTTTTTCTGTCTTGCTTTATTAAGCTAAATTAATTTTATAGATATTTTTATTTTATTCATTTATAAATATATATAATTTTATATTGTGTACTGTATTGCACAAGTTTTTGTGTATAAATGTTTGGCTGAATGTCTATATGTTCTAAACCTCTAAAATGCTCATATGTATATATATATATATATATATATATATATATATATATATATATATATATATATATATATATATATATATATATATATACCACCACCAGTGAGGATGTCATTGTGTATGAATGAATAATGATCTCTGTAAAGCGCTCTGGGTGCCTTGAAGGGCGCTATATAAATCCAAGTCATATATATATATATATGTATATAAATATATATATATATATATATATATATATATATATATATATATATATATATATATATATATATATATATATATATATATATATATATACATATACATATACATTACATTATATATACATTTTATTTTTTTATTTTTTTATATTTAACAGGCATATTACGTATCTATATATATCGACATACTGTATGATAAACTAGGAAACTTTACAGCCTTTGGTTTTGGTTTTTTGGTGGAAGAAAAATAAATATGGATGTCACGAGCAGGTGGGCTAACAGTTACTGAACCTGAACCCACTCATTCAAACACATCTGTTCCCTCAATGATGCAGCAAAAGTTCTCAAAAATCCCACTCAGTATTGCAGTAAAATGTTTACTTTTTACCAACTGATTTGTTTCCTTTTTGATATTCTTTTTTTTAAACTGTCATCCATGTGGCTTTCGGGGTTTGCTTCTAAAATCATGATTTAATGATGTAACGTGTTAATTTGCCATTATACTGAGTTACATCTACTCTGTATTTAGAAAAGGTTAGAAAGTTGCACAAATGTATCACAAATATTTTTTAGAGACATAAGATTTAGCCTGGCTTGTTAATAAACACAAATACAACTTTTATTTTAGTTTTAAGTTTTAAAGTTTTAAGATGCAGAACTATACATTACATCAGCTAAACAGAACTATATATGCTGGAACCTGATAAGGGCAGGTTTTCTGCAAACATCTGAGTTAAAGTTTTACAGTTTTACAAAACGTATTTAAAAAATAAGACGATGGAATTTTTCACTCCAAGCTGAAATCCAGTTAAAACTCCACACTCTGACCCTGTATGACCTCAGACCAGTCGTACCGTTTGGTCTGCTACTTATGTGTACCCTACAATCATCTGACTGACCTCTGACTGGCAAGGCCAATTAGAGGAGAAATCTTGAAGCGTTTTTACATTGGATCCCGCTATTAGCGCTGGATGATGAACGCGTGTTAAACGCGCGTTGGCAATATAAATGCAAGGCGTGTTAATTGTCACCATTGGCCTGAAGACGAGTTGAGGGGAGGGCAGGCGAGGCGGGAGGCGTTATCCATGTAACATAACGTGACCTGTGTGAGTGTGTAGAATGATGTATCCTACATCAGCAAGATTTATCGTCGTCAGACAGGTGTAGTTTTCAAAACAAGGATGGATAAACATCAGGACAAGTGTTTTTTGGCCGGCTTTGTCTCATTTTTGCAGTTATAGGTGGGCCAGCTTTACCCACCACCCCGCATCGGTCAGTGTAAAAAGGACAGGCGACACACTACAGTAGATCCGTGAGTTAAACGTGGGGTATCCGCCAATGTAAAAGGGGCTTTTGTGATCTTTATTGCTTTTAATTTGCACCCTTACATTATTTATATAAATAAGTTAAAGCTACAGTTGTCTGTTTATCGTTGTGTTTGTTACATCTAAAGCTGTCGAAGCGCAATAAAAGGGGTCATATTGTGTTGAAAATGCTTTTATTTCCATTAAATTGTGTTTTCACAGGCCTTCAAAAAAAAGACCATTAAAATAAATTTTAAAAAAAATAAAAAATTCTTCTGATCATAGCAGCATTATTTTCTTGTTTCCATGCGGCCCTTGTTAATCCATATGAGACAGGCAATGTGCCACTCGTGTTCGCTGCAATGAGAACAGTTCTTTATGGACAGCTCATTGCTCAAACTCACTTGTTGACGAGCGGTCGTATTTACAGTAGCTTAGACTTATATGCCGTTTTTCCACTAGAACCTACTCAGCCCGACTCGACTCGCCTCGGTTTTGCGCTTTCCCACTAAGAGTCTAACGTGTCGAGTAGATACTTTTTCTGTTACTATTCTGCCGAGGTTCTAAGCTGCTGAGTCGGCTGTATTTAGGCCTATTGTTCTTAAGACTTAATGCATTTTAATAAACATTTCCACATTGGCTGCTGCTGGTGTGTCTGATGGTCCTAACCCTAATTTCTCTTTGGTGTACACACTCGGTTTCTCAGTTAAATCGGTGTATATAACCACTGTATATGTGGCCACCTGCTAACGTCTTCAGCCCCTTGCATAGCTTTACAAGCTGTTTATTTCCACCATACTTCTGTTGCCAAAATGCGCACGCATACGGTCTACGTCGTCATTGTTTAGAAACACAGAAGGGTTCCATAGCCTGTACCATCTCTTATCATAGTCAAACAACTGAAGGAAGTTTTCCTCCCAAAAAAGCAGACTTGCTTCCCATTTAGTTCTGTTTCATTCCCTCCTGACTGCCAGTGGCAGTAAACAGAGTAGATATGTCTCCTCGCGCTCCACGCAGGTCGAGATTTAATAACAACAGTGTCACGTGAGTGACGTGTAGGCTACCTGTGCGTCTATAAATACCACCCGGTAGACTACATCCGGCCTCTTGAATCTTCTCGCTGTTAACACATCGCGGGTTAATCGCTCCGTAGATCCGTGTTTCGGATCTATATTTTCTGCAGGTTCGGGGAGGTAAGCTCAACTCTGGTTGGTGGTGTTTGACAGCCTGCCTGTGACTCTAGGCCTCAGTGCCGGGTAACGGATAGCCTTCTCTCGACGGCTTATGATGCGGCAGGCCGCATGGCTCGCATTGGGAGCTCCCTCTCCGTGCTCCTCCTCGCCCAGTCCCAGATGTTGCAGTCGGAGCATGAGGGCAGGGAGTTGGGTGACACGAACGACGCTGCGCTCCAAGCCTTCGGGTTGATGACCAGAGAGCTTGGCCGCCTGATGTCCACCCTGGTGGTGACGTGGCGTCAGGTGTGGCTGGCGCAGGCACCCATGTCTGACGATTGCAGGCAGACGCTACGGAAGCTTCCTGTAGTGCCAGGCCAGTTGTTTGGGCCAGAGGCAGAGCGGGCGTTGGAGCGCAGGAAGCAGTCGGGTCAGGCATCGGAGGCCTGGGGTCGTCGGAGTGTGAGCCTGGGACCCCCAGCTCAGCACTCCAGGAGACGGGGCGCACAAGACCTGCGCCGCTCACATCCCCCGAGCCCCCCTCTGCAGCCCTTGTAGCACAGCCGGGTTGCTGGGGGTGGTGGGCGTCAACCCAGGGGCACACACCCTCCACCTCGCCGGTCTCAGCGGGTGCAGGGGCAACACCAGCGTCCCCCCAAACCCCCAAATAATCCTATGAAGGCCTCGGGCCGGCGGTGGGCAGGTTTTCACATCAGCACCTGGCCTATTGGGCAGCCCATTCTCAGGATGTATGGGTTTTGAAAACACTGTCCCAGGGCTACAGGTTGCAGTTCCGCCGCCGGCCCCCACCACCCTCCGGGGTCAGGGAAACCTCAGTCAGAGACCCCGGGAGGTCCCTGTGTTTGTCACAAGAGATAGCCAAACTCTTGGACAAAAAGGCCATCACAAGAGTTCACCCACATACACAGAGCAGTGGGTTTTACTCAACATACTTCCTCATTCCGAAGAAAGACACTTCTCTTCGGCCTGTGCTGGACCTTCGGGGTCTGAACCAGTACCTGAAGGTCCTCCCATTTCGGATGCTGCATACACGCGACGTCCTTCACTCTGTCACTCCAGGGGAGTGGTTCACCTCCATAGACCTCAAGGACGCCTACTTTCACGTCCCGATACACCCAGACCACAGACGGTTTCTCAGTTTTGCCTTTCAAGGCCACGCCTATCAGTTCACCGTCCTGCCTTTCGGCCTGTCCCTGGCTCCTCGCATCTTCACCAGATGCATGAGGGCGGCCTTGACATCGCTATGCCTGTCGGGGGTGAAGATTCTCCCATATCTGGACGACTGGCTTATATGCGCCCCCTCGCTCTAGGAGGCGGAGCTGATGACATCCAGGGTCCTCACACATATCGAGGCTCTGGGCATGTCGGTAAATTGGGAGAAGAGCTTGTTGCGTCCTACGCAGCAGACCACCTTCATCGGCCTGTCCCTCGATTCCGTATCGATGCAGGCACGCCTTACTGCAGAGCGGGCGGGGCGGATTCAAGACCTGCTACGGTCCTTCCGCCTCGGGATGAGGTTGCCCGTCCACACATGGCTCCGACTGCTGGGGATGCTGTTGGCGGCCTCGGCTGTGACACCTCTGGGGCTGCTGCACCTGCGCCCCCTGCAGATGTGGTTCAACAGCCTCCAGATGGACCCTCGCCTTCACAGGTGGGTCAAGGTCAAGGTTACACACCAGTGCCTTATTCATCTCCACCGGTGGCGGGACAGCACCTTTCTATTGCACGGTGTTCCTCTCGGCTCAGTCCCTTCGAGGCGAGAGGTGGTGACAACAGATGCCTCACCTCAGGGTTGGGGTGCAGTATGGCAGAAGAGGTCAGTCCAGGGGGTTTGGGGCCCTCTGTGGCGGGGACGGCACATCAATGTCCTAGAACTCCGGACTGTCTACTTGGCGCTGAGGCACTTCTTGCCCTTTCTCAGGGGCAAGCATGTCCTTGTCCGGACAGACAACACTTCGACAGTGTTTCATGTCAACCACCAGGGGGGAACCAGGTCGCTGGACTCCTTGAACGAGGCCCGGAGATTGTGGATGTGGGCTCATCCTCAATTGGCCTCCTTGAGGGCAATGCACCTCCCTGGCAGAGCCAACGTGGTGGCGGATTCCCTCTCACGCCGGTGGCTGCCCCCAGGGGACTGGCGGTTGCACCTCCAGGTGGTGCAAATGATTTGGGATCGATACGGGGAAGCCCGTGTGGATCTGTTCGCCTCGGAGTGTACGACTCATTGTCCACTGTGGTTCTCTTTGGCAGAGACCAGTGCCCCGCTCGGGATGGACACTCTTGCCAACACTTAATAATAATAATAATAATAATACATTTTATTTATATAGCGCTTTTCTGGGCACTCAAAGACGCTTTACATTAAAACAAAACACATAATACAAATTACAATTACACAGGACAGTACAAAAGGACACAACATGAGACAGGACATTAATCACACATTAAAAGCAGTTCTGTAAAGGTGAGTTTTGAGATGGGATTTGAATGCTGGGAGGTCTGTACAGTCACGGATGTTTTTGGGGAGGGAGTTCCAGAGGGTGGGTGCAGCGATGGAGAAGGCCCTGTCGCCCCAGGTCCGGTGCTTGGTTCTGACTGGAAGGGACAGGAGGTTGGCGTCAGAGGAGCGGAGGCTGCGGGAGGGAGTGTAGCGGTGGAGCAGGTCAGTGAGGTAGCAGGGGGCCTGGTTGTGGAGAGCTTTGTGGGTGAGGAGAAGGATTTTGAAGTGGATCCGTTGAGGGATGGGGAGCCAGTGGAGCTTCTGAAGGACTGGGGTGATGTGATCTCTGGAGCGGGTGTGGGTGAGCAGGCGGGCGGCAGAGTTTTGAATGTATTGGAGTTTATTGAGGACCTTGGAAGTTGAACCGTAGAGGATGCTGTTGCAGTAGTCGAGTCTTGAGGTGATGAAGGCGTGGATCAAGGTTTCAGCGGTAGAGAAGGAGAGTGATGGACGGAGACGGGCAATATTTTTGAGGTGGAAGAAAGCAGTCCTTGTGATGTGGTTGACATGGTGTTGGAAGGAGAGGTTGTTGTCCAGGATAACTCCGAGGTTGCGGATGTGAGTGGAGGGAGACAGAATGGAGTTGTCCATGGTGAGGGTGAAGTTGTGAGCGGTTTTGGTGAGGGATTTTGGGCCGATGATGAGCATGTCCAATTTGTTGTAGTTGAGTTGGAGGAAGTTCGAGTGCATCCATGACTTGATTTCAGCGAGGCAGTTGGTCAGGGTAGAGTGGGTTGCAGAGGTGAGGGATTTGGTGGAGATGTACAGTTGGACGTCGTCGGCGTAGCAGTGGAAGTGGAGGCGGTGGCGGCGGATGATGTTACCAAGGGGGAGCATGTAGAGGATGAAGAGTAGAGGACCAAGCACCGAACCCTGGGGGACGCCTTGTGACAGAGGGGCAGTGGAGGAGGAGCAGTTGTTGATGCTGATGAATTGATGTCTGTTGGTGAGATAGGATTTTAACCAGGAGAGGGCGGATCCGGTGATGTAGAGAGATGATTCCAGGTGGGAAAGGAGGATGGTGTGGCTGATGGTGTCGAAGGCTGCTGTGAGGTCCAGGAGAAGGAGAATGCTTGGCCGAGAGGCCTCCTTTATGCGTTCCCTCCGATTCCCCTGGTGATGTCCACGCTTCACAGGGTGAGATTATCGGGTCACAGGGTCCTCCTGGTGGCGCCCAAGTGGCCCTCGAGGATTTGGTTCTCCCCGCTCCTCAGCCTGTTGGACGGGGAGCCTTGGCAGCTCCCAGTACGGTCGGACCTCCTGTCCCAGCTGGGCGGGGAGGTATGGCATCCCTCTCCGAGCCTCCTTCAACTCTGGGCCTGGCCGTTGAGAGGGGAGGGTCATTCTTGACGCACCTTGAGCCCTCAGTATGTGAGACCTTGCAGAATGCTAGAGCTCCTTCCACAAGAAGGGTGTATTCGCATTGCTGGGCCGCTTTCTCCTCCTGGTGCAGGGACGGGGGTTTTGACCCGATCTCCTGTCCGTTACAAATTGTACTGCGGTACCTGCAGTATCTGTTTGAGGCGGGCCGGGCGGCCTCGGCCTTGAAGGTGCAAGTAGCGGCTATTTCTGTCCACCATGGGCACATCGATGGTAGACCAGTTGGTGCGCATTACTGGGTGGCACAGTTTCTGCGGGGTGCCAGGAGACTGCGCCCCCCCAGAGTGCAGCGTGCAGCAGCATGGGACCTGCCGCTGGTCCTGCAGGCCTTGGGCGAGGCACCCTTTGAGCCTATGGCAGGGGGGTCCTTGGGGACGACGTCTTGGAAGACCGCCTTTCTGTTGGCTGTTACGTCTGCCAAGCGTGTGAGCGAGCTCCACGCCCTTTCAGTCAGTCCTACGTGCCTTCGGTGGAAGGCGGACAGCTCAGGAGTGACCCTGTGGCCAAATGTTGCTTTCCTGCCAAAGATGTTACCCCTTGACCATGCCAATCAGGCCATAGAGTTGGCAGCATACCATCCTCCCCCGTTTGAGTCCCGGCTGGAGGAGCGGGCTAATTTGCTGTGCCCAGTCCGGGCGTTGCGGCTGTACCTTCAGGCAACACAGAGCTTTCGACGCTCTGAGCAGTTGTTTGTGTGCTACAGGGGGGCGCACAAGGGCCGTGCCCTGTCGAAGCAACGACTCTCCCACTGGATTGTTGAAGCAATCAAACAGGCTTATGACGTGGCAGGTAGACCTGCCCCTTCAGGCGTTGTCTGTCATTCCACCAGGGGTGTGGCCACTTCCTGGGCGGCAATGAGAGGAGTACCATTGTCAGAGATCTGTGCAGCGGCATCCTGGACGGTGCCGTGCACCTTCTCCAGATTCTATCGCCTTAACGTGGCCTCTGGGTCCACGCTGGCTGCGGCCGTTCTGCCTTTGGCTTCTGCGGCTGACCACTAGGTGGGTGTTGTTCCTCGTGACAGTGCTGGTATGAGTCATCCACTCTGTTTACTGCCACTGGCAGTCAGGAGGGAATGAAACAGAACGTAAGTTACGGATGTAACTATGGTTCTGTGAATTCCTGGATGACTGCCAGTCACGCCGGTCACTCCGAACTTCCTGCGAGAAGATTCTGGGAGGCCGGATGTAGTTTACCGGGCGGTATTTATAGACGCACAGGTAGCCTACACGTCACTCACGTGACACTGTTGTTATTAAATCTCGACCTGCGCGGAGCGCGAGGAGACATATCCACTCTGTTTACTGCCACTGGCAGTCATCCAGGAATTCACAGAACCATAGTTACATCCGTAACTTACGTTGTCCAGTCTTCGCAAGCACAGCACATTGATTTTCTCAGAAATTCAAAGCACAAGTCTCAATTTTTCCATCCAAATTGTGCAAATCATGCTCCGAAAAGCGCAGGAAAGATGAGTTTCTAACCTCTAAGAGATCATGGAGGTTCCCATAGCACTGAATGAACAACCAGACGTATTGTCTGAGGGCACGGAGGCGTATTGAAACCAAGCGTTAGATCCAAACATGTTGAATAAGCCCATAGTTGCTCTCCTAAAGTCTGAAATAAGCCTCCAGAGAACATCCAAAATGCCACAACAGTAGCAAGTTTTACATCCAGACTTAAGACACAACTGTTTTCAGCCACTTTTTCTCCCTAAATGATGAATCACTTTGTGTTTCGTGGTTTGTTTGTTTGTCTTTTTCAAAAGAAACTCAGTCTTCAAAGCTGCACAACATTCAACTTGCCTTGGGACTGGATCATTAGTTGATAGACAGACAATTATCTTGGCTGCGAGATCCTCTTTTATGAAATAACACGATGAAAATATCTTTTCCGGTTACAGCTGTTGCCTACAAACCCAAATCTCACAGCTGTGCAAGCTCAGCGTCTATCCGTCCTTGGTCATCTCAGTCCTGCTGCTGAGCTCCCAGCTCTTCCTTCCCGCATAACATCCTACAGTTTAATCTTCATGCACCATCAAGATGCAGGGACTGATGAATGCCAACAATACACACAAGGTCATTACAGATCTGGCATAAGAGTACCTTTATTACAGGGTCTAACCATTATGTTCTGTTCTACAAGATTTCATCCCACAATGACCTGGTCAGGCTCTCTACATTTAGGTTTGTATCGAAGGCTCATGGGAAGTTTATTGCTTGGTTTTACACCATAGTATTTATTTCTGCGCACTGTTATACAACTTCCATTTTCCATGTTCGACTCATTCTGCTTCCCGAAGCTGCAAGGACTCCTTCGTGAGCAGCCCGACCTGCCAAGTTAATGGTTTTGAAGGGCACCGATTCAAACCATAATCTTTTGTGGAGCAATCTGTCGGCTACCGCTACTGATGACTGACATCCCTCACAGAATCCAGGACTGATGTTAATAAACATGCTAAATCAACGGGTGGGCAGCTGCTGCTGCTGCTACTCTGGACTGGAGTGGAATAATGTTTGTTTATTGCATCAAGGAATAGTTTACCCGCTGCCAGTAAGTGTTAATTGGATTGGCTCTGAGAGTAAATTGCAGGGAACACTCTCTGCTTTCCCAACTGCCTGTCCATTACTCTGCTTGCTTGAGCTAATGTACTGAAACTATAAGAATAATAGTGTCTTTAGCGTAACAGTTTCTTATTGGGAATTTCTGGTGAGAGCGAGACTGAAACTATTTTAGAGGAAGTGGATAGTTTTCTCTGGAAGACAGGAAGCTCCACTTGTTTAGATAATTGCATGATGCACTCCAGTGAATGAAGACAAAGCCAAACATGCCTTTAATGTCCTATGTCCATAAGGCAGCGCTAAAGACGAGACCTGGAGAACAGATGGGAAACACAGAGTGGAAGAGCTCAGAAGCAACAGGAGGAGTTTGTGGGGTCTGTTCAACCAAAAAGCCTCTTTGAAAGAGTCTTTATGGTTATTCTACCTCTGGTGGTGGTCTCAGTATGAGAGTCTTTCATCACACTGCTTTCACTGTCTTGCAAAAAAAAAAAAAATGGCTGTAAACAACCTCTCTGGAGAGCAACAAAGAAGCTGAAGGAAAGAAGGTTTCTATTGTCTGGTTCATGACAGTTTATCAGAGTAAAAGCAGGCTGATGTCAGCCAGCAGAGGTTATCTTTTCACTCTGCTTCACTTTCAACCGTGAAAATTACCACAAAGATGATTCCAATTCCAGAAAGACTGATGTGTTTTTTGTATATTTGGAATAGTAGTACAATACAGCTAGAAAACAACAATGTGAGACCCTTTATCTAAAAGAAGCACCAAACCCTGGAGTCCATGACCTCACCGAGTGTTAGTTCAGAAAGTTAAAAACACGCTGTGACAAATACATCCCAAACCCTGCTTGACGTCACCCAAAGGTTTTTTGAAAATTGGTTTAAAAGCCTCTTTCTCCTCCTACTGCGTGGTGCCCAAGTTTTTCATGATTTCCAGCTCCTTTGATTAATCCACATCAGAGGAGCTGTGAGGGAAAAGTGATGATTGCTACACCAATCAAGACTAAGTCTACGCACTTATAATCCATAAATGTATTGCTTTGTTTTATTTTACCTTATTTACTATCAAAAAATGAACTGTAGAGTTGCCATGTAAACTCCAGTTATTGGATTCTCCCACCCCACCATCCTGAGTTACTGTTGCTAACTGGAACAGTCTATTGTTTGGCATTGTTTACAGTTTTACAATAGCAACGCCATATGTTGAAACCTTGTCCCAAGATGTTTTAGACACATTTTGGACACAACAGGACCACTTTTAGTTTAATTTGAAAAGGAATAACTTCAGATCTACTCCGCTACGAACCTTCAGGTCTAGTGTCCCAGCAAAGAGATCAGCAGTGCTAGCACCATATTCAGATCTGCTATTAGCTACCTAACGCTGAGATTTAAAGTGATAACATGCGTGTGGGACTTGGTAGATCCAGAGTCAGAAAGGTCACCAATAAAAGCAGAGTGAGGGACAGCAGGTTAAACATAATGCTCACAGAACACACATTTAAATAGAAGATTTAGGCTGCAGGATGGAAGACATGAGGGGTAAAGAAACTATTGTAGTGCTTGATCAATATGGCACGAGAGTGACAACAGCAGTTATTAATAAGAGCTTGTGTTACTTCCATAAAAAATAACTTTTCTTTGCTTTAAATCCTTAGTTATCTATGTCAAATGTTTGAAAAAAGCCAAAATGTTTATTCAAAGTGAGAAAACATAAACTATTAAACTGGAAAGTATGTAAGACTGATGGGCTTGCACAGTGTCATTATGTCTAGTTGTCTAATTGACTGTGAAGTTGGCGTGCCAAGAGGAAAAAGGGGGCTCTTTAGTGATTTAAAAACTCCACACATTTAATCAGCTTTCAGTTTAAAACACACCACCTTGGTGCTCAGGGGTGAACAGATGATGTGTTGAGTCAACTGAAGGTAGCATGGGCCCCGGTTTGTGTAAGCGCAGCGCTGAAGGGTCATTAGCAGATATTAATAAGAGAAGCTTTCTCGCAAATAGCCTGCTGCCCTCACAAGGCTCTCCACAAAATGGCTAAATCATTTTTTATTTCTAGTTATACGTGGCTGACACAGGGGGACACACTAACTGCCTATAATGAAACACTCTCTTCCCAGGATGCCCCAGTAAACGGCCGAGCCAAATAGCAGAGGCCTCATAGAGCTGTCATCGCCTCCGTTCATCTGCTGTGATTTACAGGCGCAGTCCCACAGGATTTTGTGCCATCACTAATCCCGCTGGGGATGGCCGGCTGAATGGCAGCGGAGTCGGAGCTTCTCAAAGAGCCCAGAGAGGCAGACGGAGCTGCATAACTTCAAGCAGAAACAGATAAAGAGACACTCTCGTGTTTATAATTGATTTTCAAGGGCAACTTTTTGTTGTCACAGTTTGTCTAACGAGCCTTTCGGCTGGCGCCATGTTGCTCGTCAACCACACGGCGTCAGTCGGAGCAGCCTCTCAGCACCCCCCACCCCCCCGACGACACCGTGCTGGAACACTCACGTCATCCACTCAACTTCCCCACTGGAACCCACTTTTTTTTTAAAATAAAAGGTACGTTGTATTAGTGAGGCATCTGAAACCTTAAAGGAAGAGTCGGTGTCCTTCCCAGCTGCTGGCCGGATGGTTGCCCTCTTTCCATAGACAACAGGTATTCTCAAGCCCCATGGCCACCAGTGTTTATGTCTGAAATCCCGGCTGTCTTTGTGGGCCTCCGTGGCTAAGCTTCTAATTGGCCATGGCTCATCAATCACACAGAGGAACCCCTTTCACCAAAAACCCCGTCCAAACAGCTCAGAGGAATGAGCTCCATGCCTCCCAAAGGCCTAAAAGTAGGTTTTGGGAGGGGCACTCGTTTTTTTTGAGAAAACCACACTCACGCCAAGTTAATGTCAGACGATGTCAGGAGATGTCAGACGATGTCTGTCTTTTGTCTTTCCTGAAATGCATCTCTTCCCCCCCAACGTCAACAAAAATAAAAAAGATGCGCCACCCAAGTTTGTAATTAAGTCGAGGAGACCGGAGTGCTATTTTATAAAGCCTTGGCCGTGTTAACCGGGACAGCAATCCCATTATAAACGTCTGCTCAGGAAAAACACACAAAAGTTTCCCTTTACTTTGTGTCCTATTTACTGTTTTCACTTTGACCTCACCTCGTGCTGATTTATGGAGTGGCTGAGGACAAAAACACGTCTTTCGTTGGGCTCCATTATCTCGGTGTTGTGGTTTGCCTTGCAAGTGGTTTGCCGCTCCGTGTCGGACTAGGTGACACCGCAGTCCAGCAGCTCCAGACGGGGTCAGAGGGGTCACCACAACTCCTCAGCTATTGTTGAAGCTGTTATTTGGTTTGGCTGAGCTCTCAAAGTCCAGGATTTTGGCCACAGTGCGATGCCGAGCCCACAAATTTGTCAAGAGGAATAAGCAGAGGTCCACAGTGCGTGCGGTTTGTGGGGTCACAGCGGAGTCTCCACATCCAGACGCGGCGATCACTCATGTGCTTTTTCCATCGGTCTGGCTGTGTTATCTATTTATTCCTTTCTTTTTTCTATTATTTCCTATTCATTCCCCCACAACAACATGTCTAACGTTTGTCCGTAAAAGCTGACGAAGCTTATGGTGGTCTGATGAAGACTGCTAACAAATCTAGCGGCTGAGTTCAAAAACACGTAGTCAAACGATCCCCAAAGATCGTCTACGTCCAATTCTCATCAATAACCAAGAGTAATCGCCTGCATCATCCTCAGCCATAAATCTTAGCTCAGCAGCGGCTCTCTGCCGCCACGCCTGTCTTCACAGTATCAGTTTCCTGCTTTGTGTCCATCTCCCGACAGAGGAGCTCACGAGGGAGGCGAAGACGCTGCAAAACCGCAGGCTCCTGTAGGAGTCAGCTTACAAAATGGACTGTCTCTTCCTCCCCGCTGAAATAATGTTGGGTTTTGAGGCAATTGTTTTGCCATCAGATAGAGATTCCTAAAGCTGGGAGTCCAGTTTCAGTGAAAAATATTATTGAGCTCCCTAAAAAGGAAATTCCTGTTTTAGAATCAGTTGGACAGCCAGTGGTTTTAAAACGCAACAACTCACAAGTCTCAGTTCCTCAATGTTTTATTGTAATTATTTTATTCCACTTCATGTCAGGTGAATGTGAAAGGTGGTATATAAATAACTGTCACCTACTTACTTACTAATGTACCTCAGAGGAAAATTGGTGGCTTTTAGCGCAGCGGGTCCCCTGTAGTGTAGGTTTTTATGACACTGGCGAAGATTTACACTTGTTTGGTCTCTTGCTTGTTCTCGTTTCCCCTTCCCTCATTACTGACTGGATTCTCTTAGTTGCCCCTGTGCCAGGTCTACTGTGGCTGATCTACGTGCAAAGCTGGCGATGGTTACTTCATGCCATAAAGTGATATAAAACTGTTGCGAAAGATTGACCAGGATTGGGGTTCAAACGTACTTGGATTGATTTTTTTCAGATTGTAGATTCTAAAAGTGATCAAATATTTCCTCAAATGAAACGGAAACTACGGCAGAGTATTAGGGCCAGGCACGAGAAAAATAAAAATAATATTTTAGAGGAGGAAGATTTTTTTTTCATTATGCACTTCGAGAAAACAGTTGAAATGTCGAGAAAAAAGTCGAAATTTTGTGAATAAAGTCGAAATGTTGAGAAAAAAGGCGAAATTTCGACTTAATTCTTGAAATTGTATTTCAACATTAATCTCGACATTTCGACTTTTTTCTCGAAGTGCACAATAAAAAAAAATCTTCCCCTCTCAAATATTTTTTCTCCTGCATGGCCCTGATACTCTTCTGTAGGAAACAGATATTTTAACAAGAAAAAAATAATCCTTTGTGCTGCTTTGTGCTGCAGAGTGTTAAAAGTTCAGATAATACAGTATATTTCACCTGAAAAATATGACAAGTTTGCGGTCTCGTCTTTCTCACTGCTCTTTTGCACTGTCCATTCTCTTGCAATCTGTAATATAAATTGGCTCAAACGTTGGGTCTGCTTAACCTTGCCTATCTCTGTGCCACACACTTTGTGTAATTACAGAGACCTATCTCTGTTTCTGTGAGAAAAAATGTTCTTTTCTCTTTGGAAAGCAGCTCCGTTAGCTGCACCATCTGACACCGCCAGGGCCGGAGGAGGACCTTCCTGACTGTCGGTCATTGTGCATGGCTGCATGCGTGACAGAGTCTTGGCAGCTGTGCTTGAAGTGGTCTTGTAAGGCGGAAAAATGTGGAACATTCCTGGATGCCTCTCTTTTTCAGCGGGGATGAGGCTGTTCTGTCCATTACAGTTAAAGTCTCTGTACTTTGGTGATCCTCTGCTTGTTAAAAACGGCATGTTACCCACTATATATTTATAATACATGACCAGTTTACACCTGTACGGCTAATAGTCGACCTTCGTGGTACAAAAAAAGCAGGAATCTAATCCAGTAATGACCTTATTTTTCATAATTTTCATTTAAAAACTCAAAAAAGAATAACAAAAGCAAAATATGACGCTATCCTGCCCCCAATATCACTCCCTCTCCTTTTTCAGAATGTGCCAGAATGACAAAGTGCAGAAGAAAAGCACGGTGGCAGAAAATGAGGGAATCCTATCAGCACATGAATTTAATTACCAGTCAGAAGGCTCCACATAATGAGGAAAAAGGTGGATGCCAGAGACTTGCATATTTCATTTCGCCATTCTCATTTAAACCTACCCTGGACTCCTCGCCGGTCCGCCATTTCCTGCATGGTGGCACAATTTTCTGATCTATGATCAATAATTTCTTTTCAACTAAAAGCCATTTGCATAGAGAGAATGATCTGCTCAGTGCGAGCGGCTGGCGGAGAGCTTTCACCGCCATCGGGAGTGGAAGCGGTTGAGATCAGCTTTCATGTGTGCCCTCTCTCTTTCTCTGTCCCTCTCTCCTAATTCTTTCTGTCTTCTTGTAATAAATGACAGAGCAGCACCACGGAGCCCAGATCTACAGTAGAATACCTTACGCCGTTTACAACAGCTCGGTGGGCAATAAAGGAAAGATAAATCCATTTTATAATTACAGAGTGCTGTCAGATGTGACCTGGAAAATTATGACCAGCAGCAACACTTTAATGGAATCAGTCTGGAGAATAATTTATCAAACCGAGTTGACAAATACATTTATAAGATGACGCTTGTCGAATTTAGTTACAGCTACAAGTTGAATACTACTGCAGATTTGACTTTTTAGATGTGTTTTGTTCTGTGAGAATCTACGGAAGAGTATTAGGGCCATGCAGGAGAAAAATATTTGAGAGGGGAAGATTTTTTGTTTATTGTACACAAAAAGTCAAAATGTCGAGAAAAAAGTCAAAATGTCGAGATTAATGTTGAAATACATGAATATATGAATAAATGTCCATATGCACAGGATTTAAAACATGAGTGCATGTTTCTTATTTCCTGGCGGCAGTAAATGCAGTTCCCAGGTTTAAGTTGTGACGTCCAACTACAACGGGCAACGACCAGAGAACATAGAGCCAAGACATTAAGCAGCTTTCTAAGACTGATATACAGGTTGAGAAGCTTAATAGCAGTATTAAAGTCTGCATGCAGGAAAAAAGCTGCACTGTTTGCAAAATGAGTTATTACTGTCTTTACGCTGGAGCAACCAGCTTAAATTGACAAACCTGTTTGGTTGGGACTGTCTTT
The DNA here is from genome assembly GCF_033807715.1 of Cololabis saira. Lineage (NCBI taxonomy): Eukaryota > Metazoa > Chordata > Actinopteri > Beloniformes > Belonidae > Cololabis > Cololabis saira. The sequence goes on from NC_084605.1 coordinate 40,056,285, forward strand.
TTGATGATGTAAAGCCTTCTGAAAGAGCAGAACCACGGCTCTTGGGTTTGTTTCTTGAGCTTCAGACGGTTCACCGTTCACCGTGTTAAATGACTTCCTATGAAAGCAGGAGCCATAATAAAACTTTGTTGAATTATACAATTGTTATAAGAATTGCTTTGTTGTCCTCTTTTGCTCTAAATACATCAATTAGTGAGATTATTCGGTCACATAATTCCTTCCTGCCGCAGAATTCAAAATATCAGCTAAAACTGTTTTCACACTTCATGATTTGCAGACAGATTGCTGTCCTGTTCAGACTACATGACTCGCTGTCCTATAATCAGGAGTCCTGAAGTGTGTAAGTGTGTCCATCTTAAGGAACAATGCTTAAGGTCACTTTGGTCTTCTTTTTTTTAATCCTAACAGCAAGACTACTCACAGCAGTCAGTTTCTTACAGGGAAGAGGCAAGATTATCCGCTACAAGAAGAGACCTCAAGAAGACAGTTTTTTCTGTCTGTACACCTGGATTACAAACTGGGCAAAGCAAAAACATTTTACCGACTTATCAAGTTCTCAGAAGACACCGTTACAGTAAACTGTCTTTGCCATTTCCTGTGTTCCCACGCTGTCAAACGTAGCTTATACTTAGCTCTGATGACGGTACTCTGGGCCAATGACCCTCTTGCTCCCTTCTGGTTGGCCCGGTCAGTCCGATGCCTGGTCTCTAAATTTCATCCCTGCTCTATCGTTCTCTGTCATTACTGTGTTTTTCCTCCCCATCGCCACCTCTTCATAACCATGAACAGTCTTAGCCTCCTGCTTGCTCTCCTCATCCAGCATCCCCGGTGTCTGGACTCTGGGAGTCAGATCCTACTCCCTTACGTCCTCCCTTCCTCCATGTGATGAGTCTAATCATCAAGAAAATAATTGAAATACCTCATTTGTTGTTAAATCTTGTTCTCTTCTTTCACTTAATCTTTCCTTATTTAACTGAAAATTTGAGTCTAATATACTCTAAATACTGTCAATTGTTAAAAATGTACCTGAATATAAACTATCTAAGATCCTTTACAAAGTACCGTTCTCCATCATACTGACAAATTAGGTGTATTGTAAAGATCTGCCGTGTCGTCATGTTGGTCAGTTTGTCATCTGCCTTGTTGTGATGATGTGACCTCTTGCCCTCTATGGAGGTGAATAAGATTTAACCCTAGTTAGGGTCGAGTCTCTTCTTCCAGTCTTGCCTATTTAGTTTTGGGGACGCTTTCCACAGAGGTAGCAAACAAATGCACAAACTGAGTGCAGTATTTGTCACATTAAGACCAAGTGTGAGCCAAGTCTTAAGGAGGCAAACCTTTTTTGAAACAGCATATTACATTAAGAATGTGAGTTTATTTTGACACATACAGAACACATTTCAGTTTTAGTCATATAGCATTTATTAAAATACAAATTTTCTTTAGGTGCTTTCCAGAGACCCAGAACGTGACCCCTGAGGAATTATTAGTTACACAATGGCAGGTAAAAACTCCCCTTGTGGGAGGAAAACCTTAAGCCAAACAGTGGCAAGGAAAATCTCCCCCAGAGAGAAACCTTCAGCAGGACCTGGATCATAAGGGGAGTGAGTCCTGCAGAAGGCCAGCCGGGTAGAGCAGGTCTAGAGGACGAAGAAAAGAGAGAGGAGAGGCACAGATATATTGTCAATGGTGCAAAAGACAACATTTATCAGTATTTGTCATGGCAGTAATGATGCAGCAGATGATGAGCATACTGAAATGTACAGTGGAGCAAAAAAGTATTTAGTCAGACACTAAGGCTGCGTCCCAATACTCCCCCTCGCCCTCCTTTTCTTCACTAACCCTATCTTTTGCGCGTTCTCGTGAAGGTAGTGGTGTCCCAATTCCTCTTTTCACCAAGGGGGAGGGGGCATAATGAGGGCTAGGGGCTGAGAATAGCCCCTTCAAATCGAGGGTTTGCAGATGCTCACTTGGCGAGCGAGGGGGTATGAAAATTTCCCAGAATGCTTTTCGTTGTCATTTGCGGACTGAATCAAAAAAAAAAACATGGCGGACATTTCTTATTTTTTTGGGAATAAAATCAATATTTTGAGTTAGTTTCTGCATAAAAATGCATTTTGATTACATTTCTCGGCGCAAACCAATATTTTACTTTCATAATATTCACTCAGTGAATGTACATAATCCCTTTTTTGTCCGTTGTTCGCTAAGATCGCGCCGGAATATGGTTACGTAACCTACGTAAGCGACGCCGTAGGTTACGTAAGCGACGCCGTAGGTTACGTAAGCGACGCCGTAGGTTACGTAAGCTACGCCATAGGCTGCGTCTATTTAACGCGGACCTAAACTCCGGAGCCGGCAGACAGAAATCTCTAAATTTCGGAGCAAATTTCTTAACAGGGGTAGCTACAACTGTTAGATTTCATCTATTAAACCAACATCTTCCTAAATGATTTATTTCAGCCAGCGTAATTCTCAACGGAGCTGCGTCCCGGGAGAGAGTTTCTCTCCCGGGGCGACGCAGCAGCCTGACCCGGCGGATACATCTCTTCTCGGGCTGTGAGCTGAGGCTGCTCCCCGGGGGCGGCGGCTCTTCTCATCTCCGAAAACATCGGGTCAAATTTCTTAACAGGCGTTATTTGGATAAACTGAGCCCCGGTTGCGGATCTTAAGGTTACCTTTATGCCTGAAAAAATATTAAAACTTAATAAAGTGCCATATTAACAGCGCTACAGCTGAAATTAAAACAGCTTTTGGCTCTCAGCTTCCTGATCAGGGTAGGGATGAAAACGAGGGGGAGTAGGAGAAATTGGACAGGCACCTGGGCCAAGTGCCCTTGATCTCAAGTGCCCTAAAATCTCCCCCTTCTTTTTTAGGGGTTAGGGAAGAAAAGAAGTGCGAGTGGAGAAAAGAAGGGCGAGTGAAGAAAAGTAGGCGGAGTATTGAGATTGGGCCCAATTGTGCAAGTTCTCCCATTTCAAAATATAAGAGAGGCCTGTCATTTTCGTCATAGGTATATCTCAAATATAAGAGACAAAATGAATTAAAGCTGCAAGCAGCGATGAACGGGCCCTCGCACTCACGGCCACCGCCACCCATAAGCATATCAGAAATGACACCACCCACGACTTCCTATGTCAAACCATTCAAAAGTTATAGCAGAAAAAAGGGACAACCAATCAGAAGAAGGGGCGGGGCTAATTCAGGCCAATGAAGGTCAAGGGCTCCATAAAGAATCTGATGACACCACCCGCGACTCTCTATGTCAAACCATTCAAAAGTTATAGCAGAAAATCGGGACAACCAATAAGAATAAGGGGCGGGGCTAATTAAGGCCAACGAAGCTTAAGGACTCATTACAGAGTCCCATGACACCACCCACGACTTCCTATGTCAAACCATTCAAAAGTTATAGCAGAAAAAAGGGACAACCAATCAGAAGAAGGGGCGGGGCTAATTCAGGCCAATGAAGCTCAAGGACTCAATACCGAGTCTCATGACACCACTCACGACGCTTTATGTCAAACCATTCAAAAGTTATGGCAGAGAAAAGTATTCTAGGGGGCGCTGTTGAGCCGTTAGGCCACGCCCATTAATGCAAACCATGAAATATCAAATTTATCCCCAAGCCTGGCTTGCATGCAAAATTTGTTGACTTTTGGAGAACTATCAAATATGGACCAATCAGATGAAGGGGGGCACGCTTTTTGGCGTCTAGCGTCGCCACGGTAACACTTTTGAAAGAGAAAAGTAATGCGCGTAGTCGCAAGATGAAGACGCACATTTTGATGTATAACACACCTGGGTGCACGTTACGGTTCGGGCCGTATTAATTGCCGAAAGAATGGCATAAATTGCATCAAAATTACACAATTAATTCAAAATGGCCGACTTCCTATTCGGTTTCGGCCATGGCGCCAAGAGACTTTTCTTTAAGTTGCGACATGATACAGGTGTGTACCGATTTTCGTGCATGTACGTCAAACCGTATTGTGGGGCTTGAGGCACAAAGTTTTCCGGGGGGCGCTGTTGAGCCGTTGGGCCACGCCCATTAATACAAACCATGAAATATCAAATTTATCGCCAGGCCTGGCTTGCATGCAAAATTTGGTGACTTTTGGGGAACTATCAAATATGGACCAATCAGATGAAGGGGGGGTGCGCTTTTTGGCGTCTAGTGTCGCCACGGTAACACTTTTGAAAGAGAAAAGTAATGCGTGTAGTCGCAGGATGGAGACGCACATTTTGATGTATAACACATCTGGGTGCACGTTACGGTTCGGGCCGTATTAATTCTCGAAGGAATGGCTCATATTGCTCCAAAATTACGAGATTAATTCAGAATGTTCAAAATGGCCGACTTCCTGTTCGGTTTCGGCCATGGCGCCAAGAGACTTTTCTTTAAGTAAAGACATGATAAAGAAGTGTACCGATTTTCGTTCATGTACGTCAAACCGTATTATGGGGCTTGAGGCGCAAAGTTTTTTCTGTCTGAACCAACCAGATGAAGGGTGGGCGCGCTTTTTGGCGTCTAGCGTCGCCACGGTAACGCTTTTGAAAGAGAAAAGTAATGCGTGTTGTCGCAGGATGGAGACGCACGTTTTGATGTATAACACACCTGGGTGCACGTTACGGTTCGGGCCGTATTAACTGCCGAAGGAATGGCATAAATTGCGCCAAAGTGACACGATTAATTCAAAATGGATGACTTCCTGTTCGGTTTCGGCCATGTCGCCAAGAGACTTTTCTTTAAGTTGTGTACTGATACAGGTGTGTAGCGATTTCCGTGCATGTACGTCAAACCGTATCGTGGGGCTTGAGGCACAAAGTTTTCAAGGGGGCGCTGTTGAGCCATTTTGCCACGCCCATTAATGTAAACCATTAAATATCAAATTTTTCGCCAGGCCTGACTTGCATGCAAAATTTGGTGACTTTTTGGGCACGTTTAGGGGGGCAAAAAGGCCCTCCTTTCGTCAGAAGAAAGAAAGAAAGAAAGAAAGAAAGAAAGAAAAATTCCTACAGATACAATAGGGCCTTCGCACTGAAGGTGCTCGGGCCCTAAAAATAAAATCCAGAAAATCACATTGTCTGATTTTTAAAGAATGTATTTGCAGGTACATGGTTACATGGTTGTTACAGGTCTGTGAAAGGCAGAAATCTTGCTTGTTTGTAGGTGACCAAATATTTATTTTACCCAGGAATTTACCAATTAATTCAGTAAAAATCCGACAATGTGATTTCCTAGTTGAAGTTACCTGTGATGAAAATTACAGACCTCTCTCATCTTTTGAAGTAGGAGAACTTGCACAATTGGTGGCTGACTGAATACTTTTTTGCCCCACTGTATGCGCAGTATATGGTATGGGCTTTAGAGAACGGTGTGAATCTTCATGGTGTGAAGCAAAACTCATTAATATGCAGAAGGAAGAAACCACACAGTGAACTACTAGTGTGCACTGGTTTTGTTAAGACAGTGTCCAGTATGCAACGTGCAAATAATTACAAAAAAGACAACAAACATAAAACCATAAAGATGTGTAGCTTGAAAAAATGTCAGCGTGCCAATATCTGTAATTCAATAGGCGACTACAGCAGTAGTGGTAATGTGTGGGGCTTCTGGGTGTGTCGTAGCATAATCTCTCTTACTGTGGCATACTAACAATAACCGCCATACCGTCCTGCAGTCCACACTACATACTGTGTTATATGAACAGAACTCAGACTGCACTTTCGAAATGCTAACTAAACACAAGTATGGGTCCAACAAAACAGACAGAGCAGGAAAACAGAGACCAAATATCTTAACAAAATATCAAAAGCCATAAACCGTAACAGAGAGGCAATAAAACAACAATCTTGTTCAAGTGTGGACAAACCAAAAATCTAAATCAGCGTTTCAAAATCCCGCTGATGGACTGTGTGCTGGAGAGGAAGTGCAGTCGGTCTCCTCCCTGATGGTCTTTAAAGACACTGGCTTTGCCCCATTTATTGAGCTTTAAAACATTCATTAGCCCCGAATTCCTGAGTTTTTACCAATATCCTGACATCATGAGCTTTATGCATCCACACTACAAATGCCTCACACATGGTTTTCAGAGGAGCGTGTTTGTGCTAGCGCGCTTGTTTGTGCATCTGAAGTGTAATGCGTGAGAGAGCAGAGTGTGTTTGAGGGTGAAGGACGACGGGGACGGTTGTTTGAAACTCGACCCGCGAGGCCAGTTGGATCCATGAAGGGTTTCTTTCATGTCCCCTTCCCTATCCGCTGTCCGACTTGAATCGTTCTGCTTGAATCAAGTGCTTCCTTATGCCAAATGTTTACTCTGCCACTTAAAAGTATTAAACAGGTCTCTCTGCGAAGGGGTAAAAAACACCAGCGATGTGTAGCCCGTGTGTTTTAGCTTGTCAGTCAAACGCTGGCATCTTTCAACAGTAAATTCACACTCTGTCATCTTTTTTTTCCCTCCGTTCCAAATATCCCCCAACTGACCGTCAACAGTCAGATTTGTCGATTTAAGAAAAATCCATGTGAAATTGCTCAGGATGTGTTTAGATCAGGCTTGCTTCGCGGAATCAAGCTGATTTATTTGTTTTTCTGTCCCAACTTGTTTCTGTTTCTTTGCAGAGCATTTGTGCCAGGTGGAATAGTCATCATCTGCCAGATGGTCGGACACGAGGAAGACAAGAGTGGATGGACATTCTGTACTCAGAGGTCCGGGGGATACTTTACAGGGCTCGAGAGCTGCCGTGGCCGTCTCATGTGCTGTAAATATATGTTTAGGCGTCCACATAAGACGACACAAACACTCGCGCAGAGATTCTGCACTGAAGTTATGAATTAAATACAGAAGAGAAAGGGCGGTCTGTGTATCCAGATGGCAGGAGACATTTGTAAGCCCCGTCGCAAGACGAACAAGTTTAAACTGGATTGTGCCTGTGTAAATATGTATCAAGCTCCAAAAATTCACTGTGTGCACCTTCAACAAGGCGCCCATAATTATGACCAAAATTTGCACCGTGTGTGAATGTGAGTGCAGCTGTGTGGAGCAGATACAAAATAACCCGATTCAGGTACGAGTCACATTGAGGGGTTGATAAACATTGTTAAGACCGATGTGAAATAAACTAAACCTGAAAGTAAGTTGGACTGCTCAATAGCAACAATAATTAAAGCTGCAAGCAGCGATGAACGGGCCCTCCCACCCTTGTGCACTTTCAAGCTTCAGTGGAAGCTTGTATGACTTGATGTAGATTCTTCAGGCCTGGACATTTAGCGGATGACACTAGCCATGACTCTCTATGTCAAACCATTCAAAATTTAAAATATCGACCAATCAGAAGAAGGGGCGGGGCTAATTCAGGCCAATGAAGGTCAAGTACTCAATACCGAGTCTGATGACACCACCCACGTGTCTTTATCACAACCCGTTCAAAAGTTATGGCAGAAAGTAGGAACTATCAAATATGGACCAATCAGATGAAGGGGGGGTGCGCTTTTTGGCATCTATCGTCGCCACGGTAACGCTTTTGACTGAAAAAAGTAATGCGCATTGTCGCAGGATGGAGACGAACATTGTGATGTATAACCCACCTGGGTGCACGTTACGGTTCGGGCCGTATTAACTGCCGAAGAAATGGCATAAATTGCGCCAAAATTACACAATTAATTCAAAATGGCCGACATTCCCTTTTCGGTTTCGGCCATGGCGCCAAGAGACTTTTCTTTAAATTACATTGGTGTAGCTTAGACTGCGATCAGATCTCAAGATTTAGGTCGATAGCTGTTATTGTTTTGGTTGGCTCCGTGCCGGTTTCGTGCTTTGTTTGTGGTTTTTTGTTGCAGATTTCCAGTGCTTGACGTGTGTCTCCGTGTGTCCCTGCTTCCTGGATTGGCAGTGGAGGTCGTCACCCACCCCCCCCCCCACCCCCCCCCAAAAAAAAAAAAAAAAACAATGGGTTTGTATGTGTATATTTATGTATGTGTACGCATATGTGTGCGTATATATATGTATATATATTAAATATAGTAATAATGCACACATATACACTTTTGGTTTCTACCGTCATGGTATCAATCAATAATATGTGTGCAGACAAGGTAAAAAAAAAAAAAAAAAAAAAAAAAAAAATTACATTGGTGTGTACTGATTTGTACGTCAAACCGTATTGTGGGGCTTGAGGCACAAAGTTTTTTAGGGGGCGCTGTTGAGGCATTTTGCCACGCCCATTAATGCAAACCATTAAATATCAAATTTTTCACCAGGCCTGGCTTGTGTGCAAGATTTGGTGACTTTTGGGGCACGTTTAGGGGGAAAAAAGGCCTTCCTTTTGTCAGAAGAAGGAAAAAAATAAAAAATAAAAAATAGGGCCTTCGCACTGTAAGTGCTCGGGCCCTAATAAAACCACCTGTGTGTATGCAGGTGTGTTTACCGTGACGCATAGTCTCTACATGAATATCTTTTGGTGTAGTAGAAACTAATAGTTTAGGCCACTGATGAAAAAATTGTCTTTAAGTTGAGAGCGCATGTCTTAGAAATATTCAAGTTTGGTCACATCAGATCAGTGGGCAGACTTGTTCGGTACCAGCACTAAAGCTGCAACTCACGTCAGGGATATGTAGGCTATACAGATGTTTCACTTAGACCATTGTTTTGTTCACTACTTTCCATATATCCTGTAGATTACAACATACACAAAACCATCTGCCGGCTTTCAACAACCGCTGCTCAGGCTGATAGCACGTTGGCCGGGCTGTCGGAGATGGCGCACACATCCTGCCTATGTTGGAGATATAACGTGGATGACAGATCCAGGTCGACAAATCAGGACCCATGTCTGTAGACTCACCTGAATCCATGGGCTCATCTGGATTGACGGACAAGTGGCTCAAGGATACGTTTGATGAACCCCAGTCCTAAAGCATTCCCTTCGTTTCTTGTAACTGGAGTTTTGTACACTCCTTCTGCATCGTCATATACTCGAATAAATGTGACCCCCCCCCCCAAAAAAAAATGTCTAGTATAATGTTTAAAGTGTATTTGTGTGTGTTGAGTGATAATCAACTCTTCAAGGGTCCAATATAACAGAGCTGTGGCTCTGATCAGAGCCACGTGGGCCAATCAGAGAGCTCCTCACTGTGACATCACAGACTCAGGTTTGAGTAGAATTATCCAACATCCCTGTAGTTATCTCCACACAGCTTCATGTCATACTGAATTCACAGTTGTACTGAATTACAACAGTTGCACGGTTGTAAGAGTGGGAGGGAAGGGAGCGACTAACTCCAGCCCCTAAAACAGAAGTTTGAAGTTATGGCTCAAAAGGATTCTCTTGTGCTTTATCTCTATGTACTTTTTCTCTTTTTGACTGATGCTTGCCATGTTTATACCAAGTGCAGGGTGACAACATGGTGGCTTTGTGGCTAGCACTGTTGCCTTGAAGCAAGAAGGTTCCTGGTTCAACTCCGGTCAGCTGTCTGTCTTTATGGAGCTTCTTCCAGTCTCCTCCCACAGTCAGAAAAGTTTGTTAGGCTAATTGATTATTATAAATCTCCAAATAGGAGGGAATGTGTATGCGTCCCTCTGATGATGAGCTTTCCTAGGTGTGGCCTCGCCTTTTCCCCGAAGAGCTGGGATAGGTTTCACCAGACCCAAGTGATAGTCCACTGGAACAGGCAGGTAGTATAGATAACAGGTGGATATGCAGTGCAGGGATGTGAAATACCCCCTGGATCTGAGCCTGAGTACTAACTGATCTGATGGGACACAGATCTGTTCTTTCTTTCACCGCTTTCCCCGTCCTTTTTCCTGCACATGCTGCCATCTAGTTTTACCATCTACACTTTTAGATTTTATAAAGTATAATCAATAGTATAATCAGTCAAACATTCGTCACAATATCTCCCCTCAAAACAAGACGGATGATGAGCTGCTGATTACTATTCGAAAGGGGAACTACTGTCATGCTTCCATTATGAAACTGGAATCTAATATTGGAAACATGGATCTGCAGCATGCACTACTGCATCCCAGCCCCGTCTGCACAATCAGAATAAATCGGAACAATAATCTCCCCTATGCCATTTACAACATGCCAGAGCACATCACCTCTGTAGGTGATATCACCTGTGTTTAGTGGCTTAATTTCAATCAAAGTCAGACAATTTTCCTTCAAGAAAATTACATTTGCTGATAAAATTCTGAATGTGGCCAGTTCACTAAATGGATTAGATTTGTCCTCGTCAGGATTGTCAGGATGAATGCGTCGAGCATGCTCATTCCCACTGAGGATGGGCTGTGTGGGAAATGTTGTCCTGTGGACTTTCAGCGTGCTGCACTTTTAGTGTTCTGGGAACAGAAACCGCAGACGATCATTCGTATTGTTTAAGATGTTTTTTGACCTCCGCTGCTAAGAGTGAGGAATGCCACTCGGAGGACTGTTTTTTTCTTCTTCTTCATGATAAGTGTTCCTAATTACACACAGAACCTCACTGTTTTCCTGTGAAATATGTATGGGAACGCCTTCATTTGTTTTTCCCAAGGGCTGTATTTTTCTCCAACTAGGAAACACGGGGTGATGTTTTTATTCCCCAGTGTTCCCACTGCAGCATTTGTTTACCTGCGAACAACCTTTCTGACTGCTCAAAGTTCTCCATTTATTGGCGATACTGTCTAAAACCTGTACCATACTTTTCAACGTCTCGGATTTTACATAAATAAAGTGTTTAATGACAGATGTTGAAGTCTGAAAAAGGTTAGAGCTCACGACCTTGAGGACGAAGCAAGGAGGGTTTACAAGCAAAAAACAACCGCCCCGTGTACCGAAACATGGATCTCTTGATATCCATAAAGGACTGTTAACAGATGGAGAATGTGGATCTAATCTGACTTACCAACCCTTAATGAAAGGATGTCAGAGGAGCAGATTACATTCTCTCTCTCTTTTTTTAATTGGAAAATACACTCCCAACTGCAGCTGGAATTCCAGCTACTTCACACTCCCATCACTGCCCGTTGGAGGAGTTTCAGCGTGTTGGATCAGTTTCAAATGGAGGACTGGAGAGGTTCAGATGAGGACATAAAGATTTGGGGAGACAGTTGTGTTTAAGTCAGGAATGAGAGTGTGTTAAATAACTGGCCACTATTGAGCAATCCTCCCACTCGAGCACCTTGCTTGTGTAAAATGTTATATCCTTTAGGGAGGAAACCTGCTTTAAAGAGTATTACGGTCAAGACTTTGAAATGTATAAAAAAATGATTAAGGTTCTACTGATTTAGAGTACAATTTCACATCGTTACGATATCACTACTTTAAATGCCTTGCAACTTAAGTTGAGCAAGTTGTTCATCCAAGAGGCAGCGTATGTTCTGTACCCATATAACTTACATTAAATAAACTATCCGTCTGCTGGTCCTGCTTCCTGGCTTCGGCCTCCGCTCCCCCTCCTTCCCCCCCTACACGATTCATACGCACACAGGCGAAGGGGCGGGGGGTCTGGGCCGTAGGGGACATTGTCCCACGTGGCCCGGTACTCCCCGCCTCCCGGCTTTAATAACACTGTAGACACTGCACATTCAACATTTAATAAATACACTTAACAACGACACCTAGTTCTGGAGGGGGGGATCATTGTCAGCATGATACCCTGACCTCCCTCTCCCTGTTTTTATTGCATTAATTACATGCACTCAACACCAGGGGCGGGAGAGGGGCCCACATCACCCGCGTTGCCTCGCCGGCCTGGGATAGGTGGGTCGCGATGCCCGGGTCTGGCGGGGTTCGCCGCGCAGCCTGCACTGCAGCGAGAGTGGGCTGTAATGGTCAGAAATTCAGCAGGAGTGGGCGGTAATGGTCAGAGTGGGATGAAGAAAACAGTCCTGCGCAGGGCTCTAGTGGGAAGGACATTAGTCACAGCTGAACAAAATTTGTGACACAAAAATATTGGCGACTTCCCATTGAGACAGTTGTTATGACTTTGTTCCATGTTTCACCATTCCTTATAGGTTTGGGTGTTTCCTCTTTTATAATCCATCCATACATTTTCTATACCCGTTTCTGTGCAGGGTCACGGGGGTCTGCTAGAGCCTGTCCCAGCTAATGCCAGGCCAGAGGCAGGTTCACCCTGGACAGGTCACCACAGGACCTCTTTAATAATAATATTGATTATTCAATTTTCAATTCAATTTTATTTATATAGCGTCTACTACACAAAAGTTGTCTCTAGACGCTTTCCAGAGACCCATACCCAGAACATGACCCTCGAGCAGTTATTACATAAACAATGGCAGATAAAAACTCCCCTAGTGGGAGAAAAACCTTAAGCCAAACAGTGGCAAGGAAAAACTCCCCTTTAGGAGGGAAGAAACCTTGAGCAGGACCAGGCTCGTAAGGGGGGACCCTCCTGCCGAGGGCCAGACTGGTGGGTCAGGGACGGCAGCAGCACAGCAGGCAGGTGGAAGCAGCAGCGGGATGACCAGGGGTGGGGACCGCAGGCCAGCATGCAGCTCCCGAAACTCAGGCCCAATCAGCAAGTCCCAGGTTGGGGTGCAGGGTTTATTGTCTTAAAACCGTTTGAATCCAGTGATCCTGAGCTTAACTTGACTTCCATGTAGCATTTTCTCTGATAGTCGGGAGGTGTTTGTTTATTAGAAGACAGCATGCAATCCCAGTGTTTGAATACCCATAATTCTTCACTCTGTGTGAGGAGAGGTCAATGGAGATGGATAATCAAGAGTGATCTAAAACTAGTTCATAGCTATACGGCAGTCCACGACTTCTTTTTCACATATCACAGAGCTAAACCTGCTCCTATTGGTCAACCAGACTACAACCAAACTTCATGTCCAATTTAAAATTCCTCCTGAAACAAACATCGTCTAAAAGCTTTATCTATTTATTTATTTATTGCAGATGTGAATGTCCAGTTGAATGTTTGTGCTAACTTTGAAGATATACCTCCAAGATGTTGAAGAGGTTCATGAAAATGGGACTTTTGGTCATTTTGAAGGGAGATAAAGGAACGAAGTGAGTTTCGTTCCAGAAGAGCTGTCCATAAACCGATATACAGTACACAAATTAAGACAATCCATTTTTTTTGTATAAGAAAATGAGAATGGTATGTAAAATTTCAGAAGAGTTCCCTCCACGTGTTCAGGACTGCACATCTCTGCCAGATATCGATTATGCTCTAATGCCATCACCAGCATGCTAAACACTCTGCATCCTCACGTTGTTTAGTTCCCTGGTACTCCATCGAGCTCATGAATAACTCAGCTCTTCTCCTCATGTTTAATTCAGCCGTAGAAAAGTTGTTGACACATCCTTTATGCCAACTTCCCATTGCTTTTATTGCAGTTTTTACCACCAGTTTAACAAACATGGACATGTTGCAGCACATCCAAAGTGTGATCATTAGCAAAGAGCTTCGTCAGCACTGACTGATGATACCTGCCTGTAATCTCTGCTGCTGCTGGTTTAATATATCGGGTTTAATATGTGTGTGTAAAAGCGATCGTAGGTTGGTGTTTGAATGTTATTTGATAGGCGCAGGCATAAGCTCTTTAAATTAAAAATAAGACAATCCAAGATGCTTGTTTTCCATGTTCTCTTTGAGTGTGTATGAATGAACGGAGGTGAGACGAGCTGCAGCGGTGGAGAGACAGCCGATAGATATTGTTCTGCTTGGGTGGGCTGAGGTCTCCACGTAATCTCTGTCACGCAGCTGCCACCAGCAGCGGATAAACTAGCCCCGCTTAAACGACGGCTGAACTCCAATGTGGGGGATTTGTCTGTGACACAGGTGTGATATTTAATACCCACATATATTAATAATTGGCTGGGAAAGAACAGGAAGGAGGCATACGTGCGGGACAGGTTCAGGCAGATGCCTATAGATAATCTTGTGTACAGCCAAGTCCGTTGACAATCGCCTGGCTCCTTCTCCTTGGCGAACCACTATCGGTATCTTTGAATAATGGGAATTAAGACAAGTCTGGAAACAACAGGATTTAACTGAGCTACAGATATGAAAACAATAACACAAGTGTGTGGGAAAAAGCATTATTCATCAGCAATAACCTAAAAAAAAGGCCATTGAAATGGGGATTAAAGCCTACGGATCACTGCACATAAGGATACGACCATGTTTCAATTGTCTGCTGATCTGATATGCGGTGAATTCAACATCGTGAAACAGAAATATCTAACAGATTGCACACGGGATTTGCCACGATCCTGGGAGAACATGATGGGGGCTGGACGCCACTCCGCTATCATTCAGAGACTAATTACACTTTCGTTTCCCTCCCAGCCCTACTCCTCCTCCCTCTTACAGCTTTCTCCTTTCCAGCCCACACATCTGTCTCTCTCCTGGGAGGTTACATGCACAGGTCCACACATCCACACGACGTTAAATGCCCTGTCTTTTCTCCCCCCTCCCTTAGTCCAGCGTCCGGCTGCCTCAGTCCCTCCGGCCATTTTTCTCACTAATTCAAAGCTAGCGTATGGATTCCTTCAGTGTTCCTGGGTAGATTCCGCTCTTCTCACTCTCCCTGATTGATCAATCATGCTTAATTGCTCAATCACTCTATGAAAAGCTAAGGAGGGAGAGAACGAGAGGACATTTGTTTCAGCTCGGTTCTCCTTTGGTAAACAGGCTGGAGTGATAAAGTGCATCCTCCAGAAGGACACAAGGGACTGACATTCCCTTATTAATCCAAGCATTAGGTGAGCCGGGGCTTTCCGTGTGCATCAGTCCTACAAAGACCTTCACCACACTACACCACTGTAAATGTTTTGAGGAACACTTGTAAAAACATCATAAAAATCATCTGATATTATGTCTCATTTGGCAGATAGAACCTCAACAAATAATATATTTTTGTGACACAGCTGCAATATTTAATACTCACATATATTAATAACTGACTGGGAAAGAACAAAAGTAAATACAATTTGACACAAATAAAGCAGTTTGTTTCTGGTTTGACTGCATGGTTCCTCTCTTAATCTGACTCAGGCCTGGACTTTGATCAGGGCGTTTCAAAACTTTCATTCTTTTACTTTACAGTTTCATTCAATTTCATTCTGATAAAGATTTGCGGGTTGGATTTGGATCATTAGATCTGACCTGACTTTGACGGCTTTAGCTGATGATTCTCTGGCCTCACATTTGCCCTTTATAAATACTCTGGTATGCATAGTATTTATAAATACTCTGTATACCAGAGTATTTATAAGTACTGTGGTATACAGATTGGTCTTCAGGCCCTGTGGTTCCAAAACAACTCCACATCATCAGCCCTCCACCGCTGTGCTTGATAATGGGTGGGAGGGGTTTTTGCTGGAAAACTGGTGCTTGGTTTTGTGGTTTGCTCGGACATAGTTCAGCAAATCACAGCTATGCCTTTAGATAATTTACAATTAGATGAAAGCGTTCTCCTGCCAACGCTTCCAAACAAACTGTACCTCGTCAGTTTTCCTCTTATTAAATGTCAAGAACTTTAGCATGTTCAGAGGTTCCTGTAGGGTCTGAAATAGATTGTATTTATTTAATGTTTAACCTAATTAAGCTATTCATCTGTTGTATTTATTGGAGCGTTGGACAGACTAACATTTTTGGGAATACTGAGACTTCCAACTGAGGCTTTTAAGACGGCTCCGTATGTCTTTCCCTCTTGGCATGGTGTTAGCAAGTACTTGAATGCTACATACCAGCACACCGCCTAAATGTCTGCTTTTATAGATATAAATATAGATAAAAACCTGTGGATGATAATCTCTTAGATCCTATTAGAGCAGTAAGAGGGCACTGAATATCACCCACATGATTTCTTTATCTTTCAGGTGAAATTTTTAATGAAATAAATAATGGTATGTTGAGAGAAGTTATGTTTTTATGGGTGAATACTTTGGCATGCGGCTATATTATACTGGGGGCAAACGAAAAATACCTTTGTGTATTTTAAAATCTAAATACGTAAAATTAAACGAATGAGTGACAGTTATAGCGTTTGGGTCTTTGTGTTATTTTGAAACCAGATCTGTCTACGGCTGACAGTGTTACAGTGTTGCAATAGTTCAAGCACTGAAAGCATTTACTGTTGCTGCTTCCAAAGTTCAAATATCATTTCTCAAACAGACTTCTTTGACATGTTGGTAGACAGCCAGTAAAGATGGCAGGGAGTCAACACACCTGGAATAGAAACAGCTGCAGCGGCTTATTCCATGTAAAACTAATTATGAGTGTGCATAGATTAAACAAACTTAAGAAAAAGAAAGGGGGGGTTTGTATGAGGCACTTGATCACACAGAAAGGGCAGACAGAAGAAGAAGCACGTACAGCGGTATGGAAACCGTGCAAAGTAATGCTCTACAGAAGGTCAGCATTTTGCATTTCCCCGCTGGACTTGACTAAAGACGGGTTCAGCTTGACATTTGTATTGGCGTTTTCTGTTTTTTCAATCAGGCTGCCATCGTGTACAAATGTTGTCGCTGAGTAGATTGAGCGGAGGAACAGCTGTGAAAGCTAAGCAGCTGGTTGTGTGCCTAACAGCAGACGTTATTGCAGCCGTTAGCCCGCGGTGTCGGGCCGGAGTCCTCCTGCGGCTTGATGACCCTGTTAGTTCTTGTGCATGGCTGCCCTTGCTCTGCAGAGCTGGCACGGGGACCGGGAGTCTAATGAGACACTGGCACTTGTCTTTATTAACGGCCGTATCCCGGCTCTCGTAAAAGTGACACTTCCAAGATGAGCATGCCTGGTGTCAGGGAGGCGTTTCATGATCTGTAGCCGTGTTGGCCTGTTTGCCCGTCTGTTCTGTTAAGTTTAATAACGCTCCTCTTTGAAGAGTGTTCACACCACTATATGCCCTTATTTCATACGTAATTGTCATAACTCCATTTAAATGAGTTTTCCACTTTGGATGTGCAGTAAGCAAAGCTAAAGGAACGCGCGTGTCCTTGTCTGTTGCTCTTTTTTAGACAGACCCACATTAATCCGTTGGGTTGATGTGATTTATTTCCAGTCCGTCCTTCCTTTTACAACAAGTGAGCAACGCATTGGGCTGAGGATAGGACTTAAGCTGCATTTTCCTGCAAACGCCCTTCTTTCTTTGTCCCTGAACATCGACTCTCCCGGGCGGAACAAAACAAGGCACGAGAGGAGCAGATTGGATTGGAGCGATGATGGAGGAGTCGCAGCGTGAGGCATCTGAGGAATCGCACATGCCAAGTCCGAGTATCAAGCTGAGGAGAATGACGGTTGATTATCTCATTGGGGTGGGAGGCTCTGGAAAACATTTTGATATACCCTGAAATCTGTGCCGGTTTAATGCATGACACAGGGAAAAAAACACACACACAATGCACTTGACTAGCGTGGTATAATTGTTGCTCGTTCAGGAACAAATTAAGAAGCTCGAATGGTGCCCAGGAGTCTTCCTGCACTCTGCGATTGCAGCGGTTGCTAATTGATTTTCAGTCAGGCACAACGTCAAGAAAACATTACGCAATGGGATTAGGGCCAACGAGAAGCCCTGGGGGCATGTGCAGTTGTAGGTGTGGGAGACCTCCAATTAAAACGCTACTCAGCGGCGGCTTTTGGCGAGCATTGTTCATAATATTCTGTCTTGTTTTTTTCTCTTGCATCACAAATGTAGCAGCAGTTTGCAAGACAAAGATGTGCCGGGGCAAGCAGCGCTTGCTCTTTATACCTTGAAGCCATAAACATGTTAAATCTGAGAAGGGAGAGAGAAACAGAGGGGAGGAACGGATGAGTAAAGGATGAACTATGAGATGTCTTTAGTCTGGAAGCTATTATCATCATCTATTCAGAGGTTATTACTGTCTTGGGAATCTGCTGTCTGGACCAAACTACTGATGGGGGGTGGGGGGTGGGAAGCTGCAGACAAAGCTCACCCCACCTCTGCAAGCTGTCACTTATCAACAGCAGAAAGAGGAGGAGGAAAAGGTGTAAAAGAGAACGGTATCATGCAAACAGGTTCGCTAACCCATCACACCTACAGAAACTGTCAGCACTAACATAAAGAGGGGGAGGAAGGTGAAATGAACGTGTCAAAACAGAGCGGTGGGGAAGGAGAACATGTATGAGAGGAAGTGGGAAGGAAAAGAACGGTGAGGAAGAAGAGTAGATGAAAGGATGGCTCCATTGGGCAGAACTCATCACACCTACGCAAGCCTTTTACTAATCAACGAGACGAAGAGTTAACATTGCAGAGGAGGGGAGGAGATAAGACAAAAAGAGGACAAAAGAGGCTGAGGAGGGGAAACTCTCCAGGGCATTCAACTCAGCGATCTGTTTTTATTGAAACTTGATCATTACGAGTCTCAAATCTGCTAATGATAGCGTCAATGCAAAGGAAAGGCAGCATATGCCTCAATAATCACCAAATACTGCAGAGTTTTTGGACACTAATGGACTGTCTAAATGTCAGAAGGACAGAGGAGCAGTAATGAAAGCTCCTCTCATTTATTCATATCAGCTGGGAAATACCAGGATGTGATAATCCTGTTAAGGTGGACTGGATTTATAATTTGGAATCATGTTCAAGAGGCACAAAACAAAAGTTAATGCATGTGCGCAGATGGAAACAAATTATACATTAATATGCTTTCAATGAAGTAGGCTTCTGCATTGCAAAGTATTTTTGTCTCTGATTTGTGTAGTTTGCAGATGGGGCAAGAGATTTCTGATATTCTTGGAGAAATCTCCCATGATGCTTCAAGCCAAGTCAAGCAATGATGTTGTCCTAAACGTAACCGCACATTATCGCCTTAGCCCTCCTGTCGTATTCACCTCCCACCTCTTAGTTTAGTGTTCCCGGCATCTGTTTTAACTGCTCTTAAATTAGCACAAAAAACATTTTTCACCACCAAATTGTTATTGAACATTCTTTAAATGTGAACAATGTCTCAAAGTAGTGTTTAACATGAATTTATAGAATTAGACATAACATAACTGCAATGAAAATCCAAAAAGGCACTAAAAGTGTGTTACAAAATGAACATGTAATGAGAAAAAAAATGGAAAACCAGAGACCAAACTCATGGTCAGTGCCGGAGGAAGTTCAGGCTTGTTCTTCCTCACTGTTCCTACAAATGGTGATCTTTCTTTTCAGCAGCTCCTGACCAAAAGCAAATGATGTGAAGTTGTCACATGTGCCATGCTATGGCGCTTTTCCACTAGCACCTACATCATCTCTACTCATCTCAACTCGGCCAAGTTCCTTTTCCATAACAATTCATCACCTGGAGCAGAAGTAGGAGGTTGGACTGAAGCTGCTGTGACGTATTTGATTGTGTGATTTAAAAGAAGAAGACAACAACACTAAAGATGTAGAACCTGGAGGAGATGATAGATGTGCTGCTGGGTCTGTGGCTTGTGTTTGATATCAAGTTAAAAAATGAGAGAGAGAGAAGCTTCAAGCGGCGACGCTTTTTTTGTTTGTTTGTTTGTCTCAGCGCTGCTGAAAAGTCAGCTGGAGCCGTGAGCAGCTATGAAGAGACAGAGCTCCTGGTAGATCTGGTCGTTCCTTATCGCCCTTCTAGATCCCTTTTTAATTCTCTCCTCAGCACCAGGTTTATGAACATCTGCACCTCAGAGTTGGATCACCAAACAGACTTTTGCTGCCGTTGCCTGTCGAATAAAAAGGAACAAGAAGCCGCAAGTTACTCTTTCTCTGATTTCCTCCTCCTGACTCAGACGTCTGACTCCAACCCCCCGACCAATCGGTGGCCTGTAGTGTGATGATGTCAGATACAGCCGACTCAGCAGCTTAGAGCCTCGACAGAATAGATACAGAAAAAGTATCTACTCGGCACGTTAGA
Organism: Cololabis saira; assembly: GCF_033807715.1. Taxonomy (NCBI): domain Eukaryota; kingdom Metazoa; phylum Chordata; class Actinopteri; order Beloniformes; family Belonidae; genus Cololabis; species Cololabis saira. Next base: position 40,076,124 of record NC_084605.1, read on the forward strand.
CCCCTGGTGGAAAAGAACCAAACCGAGGCGAGTTGAGTAGAGTCGGGTTGAGTAGGTACTAGTGGAAAAGCACCTTTAGTCTCTGCATCCCACAGATTTTTTGTAGCATCACTGTTTGAGCGATACACTCCTGCTAAAATCATCAGACCTATGTAGGCTTGGGGGCCTACCAGGTCAATTTCTCTCCAGGTGTCCCCAAACACGCTTCCCCTCCAGGTTTGTCATCTTCAGTATAATTCCCTCAATGGACTCTCGTCACAAGAGTTGGAAGCTGGACTTGATGTCATCCACAAGAGATCTTACATAGCGTGTTGGCCCTGGCGTCATCTTCATAATGTTTTCCACTCTCACTCCACTTCCTCTGTCCTGGGGGATTGAAGACCAGAGCAAGTGTCCACTCTTGGACTGGAATGTCTCCTCAGGTGCCTCTTCCTCTCCATCTGTTGACGGATCAGTCTCCTCACAGTCTGGATCAAAATCTGTGTAGTCTTTTACTTCCGAGACATCCTCGGCGGGGCCGTCAGACGTTTGAATCAGGAAACGGGAGCTTGCGGCGATTTTATCCGACAGAGAATGGCAGCGCAAACGTCTATTTCATGATCCAACTCTGAGGTGCAGATGTTCATAAACCTGGTGCTGAGGAGAGAATTAAAAAGGGATCTAGACGGACGATAAGGAACAACCAGATCTACCAGGCGTTCTGTTTCTTCTCAGCCGCTCGCGGCTCCAGCTGATTTCTCATCAGTGCCGACACAAACAAACGTGTTGCGCAATTGAGTACGTCACAGCAGCTTCACCCCAACCCCCCCACTTCTCACCTGGGTTTGTCTCAGCAGCGCCGAGACAAACAAAAAAAAAAAAAAAGCATCGCTGCTTGAATCTTCTCTCTCTCTCATTTTTTTACTTGATATTGAACACAAGCCACAGACCCAGCAGCACATCCATCATCTCCTCCAGGTTCTACATCTTTAGTGTTGTTGTCTTCTCCGTTTAGATCACACAATCAAATACGTCACAGCAGCTTCACTCCAACCTCCTACTTCTGCTCCAGGTGCTGAATTGTTATGGAAAAGAAACCATGCCGAGTTGAGTCGAGCTGAGTTGAGATGAGTAGAGCCGAGTGGGTGCTAGTGGAAAAATGCCAATAGTTGAGGGGGTTCAGTAATTATGTAATATGTCGTTCATTGGGGCTCAAGTTTGCAGGGTGCTGGGAGATCACAGACCCAGATCAGAGTAGAGTTATCCAGCTTATCCATCTTCATCTTCACTCAACTTCCCATCCTGCTGCATTTGTTTTACTCTAAAAGACAGCAGGGCACCGATCTTAAAAAGAACCCCTTAGAAGAGGGGATGGTATCCGAATCCACCTCTCTAAACCAGCTACACTGACCAAACATTTTTGTTTATTGAAGTAGATTAACTTGGTCTTGAGTTTTATGTGTCACTGACTTCCAGATGATGAATTTATTAAAACTGTCACTTTTCCTTTTGTGACAGTTTCTTAAAGTCTTGGCATGTACACGAAAAAAAAAGTAAGTTATTTTCCACGATTTGTGTCGACAGATGTGTTTCATTTAAATTGTATTATTCCTTAAAACTCCTACCTGGAGAATGTGTTGCTACAAGAGAGCGAGAGCAATTAAGTTGTATTATGTGTAGGACAAGGGGATAATTTGATTAACTTGACCTAAAGGTTAAGTAAAAGCATGTGTTTGTCAATCCTGGTCCTCAGGAAGCAGCGACTCGCATGTTTTAGATGTTAACCTGCAGGGTAAATGAACAAGTAATTACACACCTTGATGGCAAGTTGATATGATGATCTATTCATTTGAATCAGGTTCCTTGGAGCATCTAAACATCTAAAACATGCAAGGCACTGAGTCCTGACCAGCACTGAGAAACTAATACAATCCCACATAAAAAAAACTATGTAACAACATGAAACATTCACATTTTTCATTGCTTTTTTGAAAACAAAATGCCAAGAAAAGATGAAATCTTAGGTTACTTTTCTGCATCGCTGCCATCACACAAGTATAAGTGGGCATTGCTAAAGAAACCGATACAAGCCCACGCTATCCCAGCGCCTGGCATCTGGATTTGTTGTTGATAACAGTTCCAGATGCTCTATTTTTTTGTCTTTGGCACAGACCACATAGCCCTTTTTTTTTTTTTCTTAAAACCACTAATTTGGCCAACCACAACACACATTTCCACTGTGTGAAGGTCCAGCTCGGAAGAAGAAGAAATATGTAAATCCTTTCCAGTGTTTCTTTGAGGAAAGGAAGTTTGGAAAGGATTTGCATACTTACATGCTTTTTTTTACGCATTTCACTGAATTTCTCAGACATTTGTTGACAAGTGGAGATCCCCTGTCGGTCGCTGCTCGTCGACAAATCAGGCTTTTCTATGGAACTGTTATAACAAATTATTGTTAACAGCTACTTTGTCAGTGAGATCTTCTTTCACCTCCTTGCTGACTTGGAAACTTTTTTCTGGAATCTGTTGCAGACCTAAAATAAAAAAATGAAAAATAAAAAATGCATGTGTATGGAAAATTAAATTAAAATGACATTGATGAGAAAAAATCTTGATTTCATTATATCTTCCAAAAAAAACAAGTCAAAGCAGCTTTAGGAATTCTCTCTTTCCATAAATACTTCACGTTTTCGATTTTGAGGTTTTATATCTTTGCTTGGAAGTTAGATGGTGGGGTTGTGACACGAAACAGGCTTAAATTCATGAGCTGCCCTTTTATTTCATCGTCTTGGTGGTAAATATCTGGAAAAGACAAAGACAGTTGCTTAAAGTCCAAACCCTGGAACAGAGCAACTCCGGTTTAGAAACTTTTTTTACTTCCCAGACAGTTCTGAGTTGTTTCCTCTGCAAAGGTTGGAGGAAAATCTAAGAAAAGTAGCTGGGATCCTGTAATGAAACAAAGTGCTGGTGTTGGCAGTGTTACAGGGTACTCTGTCTCTCTCTTTCTGTCCCTGTCTGCTGTTTCTTCTTCTCTACTAATCTTGCTCAGAGTGTAATACGTTCTCTGTTGTTCGCTATGTTTCACTGTAAAAGGTTCACTTAGCCCTCTTGCGCTGGTCCAGCTCCACAGTTAGAGGTGGATCTATTTCCTCATCTTTTGGCATCTCATCAGACAATACCCCTGTGGCCCGATGGATTTACTCAACACATTGTTTCCTCACGTTATATTAAAGCAAACTGCAGACTTAACAAATGTTCAGCAAACAGCAATCTGATATTTTGGCCCATTAGTCCACTTTACCCATTGATCATGTATGTGGTTACTGATTTTGTAGGTGGTCATGAGTAACCTCTAAAGTAAGCCCCCAAACACAAAGTTGGACACAGATGACCCACATTCCGGGTGAGAAACATGCCCCATCCATAATGGAAATTATTTTTCCGCAAAAACAAACTGCTGCCTTTTGTTTTCCTCAGTCAGTATGATCCTGTTTGAAGCCATCACGTACACCTTTGTACTGAACGAAATGCATGTGCGCTACAATCTATCTGCAACTAAGCTGCCAGAAACACTTACAGCGAGACATATTGAATAGGGATTTGTGGAGAATCTCTCATTATCCCTATTTCTGTTTCATCGTCCATTTTTCTTTGCTGTTAATCCAAATATTTATGAAAGACAGGTTGTGGTGATTATATGTCAGCAGCTGTGGCATATTTTTGGTTTAAATCCCATTACGCAGTTATGTCCCACCCGTTCATAACGGCCGAGTCTTTTTCCACGTACTAGATGGCATCAGCTGCCGCGTTGCTTAAAGCCGACGGACATGAGCACAATGTTGGTACAACGGCGTGGTCCTCAGGCAAAACAGTGGTGGCAATGAGCCTAATAGAGACATCACAGAAGCCTATTAGCACAGATGGTTGTCATATGTATGCAAATAAGGAGCAAAGTGAATCACGTAGCCCCATCAGCACCACCTGTCTGCCTCACACGGCGACATCAAAATCCCCCCGCCGCATCCACGCACACACTAATGCGGACGACCTATCTCCCAAATCCCTTTGGAGGAGCTACTCTGTTGTTTCCACTCCACAGATGTATATTAATTAGAGTAAAGACATTAATCATCATTTTGTTCTCATTCAAGAGCAGAAAGACGAAGGAGGAGCTGCTGTAGCAGGATGATACACACTTACAAGCAAAAAAAAGGGCGGATTGGGTAGTCCCTTGTTATAAGTCTGGACTTGATGTTAAATGTGTTTTTTTTTAAGACAAGGACGATTATACCCAAGGGAGCTGGCATTCTGCCCACGGTTTTTTTAAGCCTTTTTGTGGTCATAGTGGCCTTTATTTTGAAAGAGGCTAGACAGGAAACGGGTAGTGAGAGAGGAAAACATGCAGTAAAGAGCGACAGGCTGGGATTCAAACCTTCACCGCCTGTATGAGGGTGACAGCCTCGGCAATGCACCCACTCAACCCACTGAGCTATCCCGGGCCCCGTGCTACCCATTTTTTTGTTTGTGTGTTTGATGAGCGAAGGCATGCAGTCGTACGTTCCTAAAGTTTCTCACTGCTTCATCCATCCATCCATCCATCCATCCATCCATCCATCCATCCATTTTCCACCTCTTATCCGGAACCGGGTCGTGGGGGCAGCAGCTTCAAGCTTCCTCCAGCTCTTCCTCCATCTCTTCCTCCAGCTCTTCCTCCATCTCTTCCTCCAGCTCTTCCTCCAGCTCTTCCTCCAGCTCTTCCTCCAGCTCTTCCTCCAGCTCTTCCTCCAGCTCTTCCTCCAGCTCTTCCTCCATCTCTTCCTCCAGCTCTTCCTCCATCTCTTCCTCCAGCTCTTCCTCCAGCTCTTCCTCCTCCTCTTCCTCCAGCTCTTCCTCCAGCTCTTCCGAGGGGAGTCCGAGACGTTCCCAGGCCAGCTGAGAGACATAGGTCCAAATCCACAAAGAACAGATTGTGCCAGCAAATAGCGCTGTGAATTGCGCCGCATTTGCGCCCGCAATTTGCCCCGCTTTAAGGTCCTATTCACAAAAGATTTTGCTCTAATGATATACCAGCGCAAACACGCCCATAAAGTTTTGGAGCTGATGCAATTTGCACTTGTCTGAGTCGAGCGGAGCTGTTTCCAGTGTTCTCCATATTTCAGCACACAGATTGGTCCATAATGAAAACTGCAGAAATAAAAAATAAAGCGAGTGAAAATAAAACGCCGTGAGGCGCAAGGGCGCAATTTCCACTGGGAACAGGGGGAACATGCACCCCCACTTTTCAAACTCATGCTTTTGTCTCTCTCCCCCCGTTTTTTTTTTTACAGTTTAATAACTAACGGTAGGCTCAGCCTGTAAATCATCAAGAGACTGTGCGAAGAGGGGACGGGAGCCCCGCTCCCCCTCCTCCCTCCTCCCTCAGTGCTGTTCAAGGTTGATTTATGGTTCTGCGTTAAATCGACGCAGAGCATACGGCGTAGGTTACGCGGCGACGCGCACCGTACAGTGCGCGTTGCCGCATCTTTCAGGCCCTTTTTGTGCGCAAGCAAGCTTTATAGATGAGGTCCCAGATAAGGATCTGACGGTAATTCATGTTCTGTGTTTTGCTACACACACCTACAGGTCAGCTGTTAAACACACACATTCTAGATTTATATGTTTATATGGTGGAATTGTTTGTAATAAAGCAGCCCCTTACTGTATGGATGAATCCTGAGCTCCGTCCTGTTATTTTTATTTTTAAATCTGAGTCCACAACCCCACTTGATCTGACTGTGTACAGTCATGTCTGACTGTAGATTTCAATTTTAATATCATTCAGTATCACACAGGCTTGAATGATATTTAAGAGAGAGAGAAACAGAGAGATGGGGAGTGAGGAGTTTGCGCGCAGTTTAATACACGCTTCTGAAAGACGGTATTTGCTCCACTATTTTTGCGTGTGGCAAATAGCGCTGGCCTTTGTGAATTAGTCGGTTTTTGCAATGAGGCTTATTTGCATAGAAAGGGGGCAATTTTGCGCCGAATGTATGAATATGACCTAATTTACATGCATGCAAATGGCACAGGCGCACAATGCCACTATTTGCTTGGCAGCGCAGTTTGTGGAGCAATTCGTCCTTTGCGGGTGCTTTGTGAATTAGACGCTCTCTTTTTGTGTCATCTGCACCAGTTTAGCGGCCGCAAAAGCCGTGCAATCCTTTTGTGGATTTGGCCCATAGTCTCTCCAGCGTGTCCTGGGTCTTCCCCGGGGTCTCCTCCCGGTGGGACATGCCTGGAACACCTCCCTAGGGAGGAGGGACATGCCTGGAACTCCTCCCTAGGGAGGAGGGACATGCCTGGAACTCCTCCCTAGGGAGGCGTCCAGGAGGATCCGGTACAGATGTCCAAGCACCTACCCCATAGGTGAGGGTAGGTGCGTAGATTGACCGGTAAATCAAGAGCTTCTCCTTTCCACTCAGCTCCTTCTTCACCACGACGGTCCGGTACATCGACCGCATAACTGCGGACGCTGCACCGATCCGTCTGTCAATCTCCCGCTCCATCGTTCCCTCACTCGTGAACAAGATCCCGAGATACTTGAACTCCTCCACCTGAGGCAGGACTTCTCCACCCACCCGGAGAAGGAACACCACCCTTTCCCGGTGGAGAACCATGGCCTCGGTTTTGGAGGTGCTGATTCTCATTCCTGCTTGAGGCTAAAGTCACTGCTTCACTGATTCTTATTATAATTCCCTACATCTTCCTCACCTGAACTGACCGACCATAGTGCTGACTCAGTGAAGAGTCAAAGAGAACATTGATGGATGGTTATATTAAACAAGATCAATACCTCAAATAACAAAGTAAAACAAATGCTCAGGACTCAAATGGTTGGAAGCACCTATTTTTCTTTGACATCAGCTCATCTCAGTTTACATTTTCAGTCATCTACTGCAGTAGGGAACACCCACTGAGTTAGTGAATTTCTTGGTTTTGACGTGTGCAGAGCTTGCTTGGATGTGAAATCCAGCATCTCCCCAAATAAAACGCATGTAAATGAGCTTAATATGTTCTAAACAGTGACTTTATGTTACAGTCCCTGAAAAGCAGCTATTCTGAATAGCAGCAAGCGGTGTCAGTAAAGTTTGTTTTCCTGAGCCTCCACTGTGCCAGGAGCAAGCAAAGGTTTGGGTTAAAAGGAAACAACATAAAGAGATAAAACAGCAGTTCTCAAGCCACTTTCACGCAATTTTAAGCCTTGCATGGCAGTCATCCAGCTCTCCAACTGGTTGGAGGAGGAGTTGCCACTCAATCACTATGTGTGAACAATCCAAACACGTATCGAGGATGCTCACTGATGTTTTGCCAGGTTTTCGTCAAAGGCACATGGATATGTAGAAAGTTAAATATCTGGTGCGACTCTCCATTCAGTCTGCAGACACTGATAGGGCTTTCCTCCCAAAGCTGTCCTACTGGTGGTTCCATGCTAGCGCCAGACATAGCACCAGTTTTTTTTCCCTTTTTTTCTGCGAGAAAAGGAACAAATTGATGCCAAGAAAATTGCTGGCCCCAAAACTTTGCTGAGCCAGATGCAAGAAGAAGAAGCAGTTTTTTTTGTATTATATTGTGCTAATTTCCTGCTTCCACTTTGATGATGTTATAAATGAAGTGGGGTCATTTTACATTATGTCAAAGCAAAAAATATTATTTTTTGGTCGAATTTACTGAAGAAAATCAGTGTATTATTATAACCATCCTTCGTCAACTGTATTACCTATGGATTTAGGTGTGGATACATATACTTCCTGTGGATTTCATCATGAATGGTGGAGGAAATTAGCATTGTTGTGTGTCATTAGATATCTCAATTTTGATGGTTTGCAGAGATACTGGGATTCCTGGGTAAAAGGGGGAAGGGTTGGGGTAGTCATGAATTGTTTATCTTCTGTTTTGTTTTGTTTTTGCTGTTTGTTTAGTTTTTTGTCTGTTTTATTATTGCTGCTGTAGTTAGGGCCTGAGCACCTTCAGTGCGAAGGCCCTATTGTATCTGTAGGAATTTTTTTTTTTTCTTTCTTTCTTTCTTTTTTTTTTCTTTTGACGAAAAAGGAGGGCCTTTTTGCTCCCCTAAACGTGCCCAAAAAGTCACCAAATTTTGCATGCAAGTCAGGCCTGGCGAAAAATTTGATATTTAATGGTTTACATTAATGGGCGTGGCAAAATGGCTCAACAGCGCCCCCGGAAAACTTTGTGCCTCAAGCCCCACAATACGGTTTGACGTACATGCACGAAAATCGGTACACACCTGTATCATGTCGCAACTTAAAGAAAAGTCTCTTGGCGCCATGGCCGAAACCGAACAGGAAGTCGGCCATTTTGAATTAATTGTGTAATTTTGGCGCAACTTATGCCATTCCTTCGGCAATTAATACGGCCCGAACCGTAACGTGCACCCAGGTGTGTTATACATCAAAATGTGCATCTTCATCTTGCGACTACACGCATTACTTTTCTCTTTCAAAAGTGTTACTGTGGCGACGCTAGACGCCAAAAAGCGCGCGTCCCCTTCATCTGATTGGTCAATATTTGATAGTTCTCCAAAAGTCACCAAATTTAGCATGCAAGCCAGGCCTGGCGATAAATTTGATATTTCATGGTTTGAATTAATGGGCGTTGCCTAATGGCTCAACAGCGCCCCCTAGAATACTTTTCTCTGCCATAACTTTTGAAAGGTTTGACATAAAGAGTCGTGGGTGGTGTCATGGGACTCGGTATTGAGTCCTGGATCAGAATTGGTGAAAATTAGCCCCGCCCCTTCTTCTGATTGGTTGTCCCGATTTTCTGCTATAATTTTTGAATGGTTTAACATAGAGAGTCGTGGGTGGTGTCATCAGATTCTGTATGGAGTCCTTGACCTTCATTGGCCTGAATTAGCCCTGCCCCTTCTTCTGATTGGTTGTCCCTTTTTTTCTGCTATAACTTTTGAATGGTTTGACATAGGAAGTCGTGGGTGGTGTCATTTCTGATATGCTTATGGGGGGCGGTGGCCGTGAGTGCGAGGGCCCGTTCATCGCTGCTTGCAGCTTTAATTTTTTTTGTTTTTGTTTTATTTTTATTTCTTTTTTTTTAGCATAAGAAAAAGAGAGAATATCTAACCGTACTGCGTCCACTCTCTAGCCTATGCCATTTATGACAGTACTATGATCATCTTGTTACCATGAGATTCTTAATAAAAAATGTATCACAAAAAAAATAAAATAAATGGCTCTCTGGCCAGTAGAAAAAGCAGGCCAGTTCTTTGTAGAACCTGTTTGGAACTGGTTATAGCACTGGCTTAGAACAGCATTAGGACCAGCACAGATTTTAAGTTGGTTGAAAAGCCCTATGAGAAAGCAAGACATCGGGTGACACCGCTGGTGAGGAAAAGAAACTGTGCTTCATTTTCTAATCCACGCCTTTTATTAAAATTATTATTCTTTTCTGTCTTTGTTCGTGTTCTGAACAAAATATCGCAGAGAGAACTTGGACTCTTAACTTATTCCCTCGACCCATTTTCGAATAAATATCTACTGTAATGTGCCTGGCTATATTTCACTTCCCATGTGTTTTGTTGACAAGATATGCTTTGGAAAGCAGCTGGATGACTGAGATGCTGTCCAGCTGCCTAGTGGATGAAGTGTGGGAGCTTTACAAAACAACAATTTAATGTAAATATGAAACGCCAGCCATCTGGGCTGAGAGTGAAGCGGAACTAAGAGAAGTTGAGACCCAAACAGTTTTTTTTTAACCAGGCCGTAAATATGTTTATTTATGCTGTAATGTTGGACATTTGAACATGCGGGCCAATAGAGATTGACTCACTTTTGCTGCAAGCCTCCCATCCACACCCCTAATCCCCCAACGAAACTTGGATCCGCATCACTTTCAACCCAGAAGTTAGATAGTTTGTGCTTGTTCATTGTATTTAAAGTCTATGGTAAATATCAATAGTTTCAAGTTGTGAGTCATGAAACACCGCAATCTACTTCATTCTCTAAAGTCATGACAGAGTTTACAAATATGAGGGGAAGCTGGCAGGGCTGTCAATTCTGGTCCAGTAATGTCCAAACATATTTTCTTGAAGATCCTATATTGCTGGGTTTTTCAAAGTGGAAAGAAGCAAACAAGTCCAAGCATGCAGAGTCCCACAGGGACGCTGTTTGGATCAATCAAGCGGATGCAACGTCCGGTACTGTTTACCATAAAAGTACAAGTAAACTTTGTAATCCCGAGGCTCTGCCAGCAACACACTCACATTAATCCTACGTTTTGCTTACAAAGAACTTATTCTACACCTCCGCAGGCACAAACTAAGCAAGGATTAAAGCAAGGAAAAAAGAGGGATTAAACGCTGCTAATATAGTGTTAAGAGTCTCAGTTGTGTAGTTAATCGTACAACTGCATTTAGGAGCTAAATATATAAACTTCAGCAACACATCTAGTTTCAAATCATCTTTATAGATGTTTTGCTACTGAAATGCCCTTTATTCCAGGCAGTAGTCATTGTGAAGTTTTTCTTGCTCTCATTCATGCCAGAAACATCTCCCCTGGGTCTTTTTCGCTTCCTTTCCCAAAGCACACTACAACACTAAATATCCTTTCGAGAAAACCTTCACTCGTCCATACAGCCCTGAGGAGATTCAGCTGGCCAGACTGGTATGTACTTTCAATGTCTTCTTCAAACACTTTACACAACTTGCTTTAGCAATTTTGTCTGACCTGCTCTCACTCTCTGTACATCAAGACAGACTCAGCATTGCACGCATAGTTGAAAATGTGCATCTGTGAGTGGTTCCGAAATGACGTGTAGTGGAAGCAGCATGTGTGTGATGAGCCTTGGGAACCACTTTTGGTTTTGGGCCCTCAACCATAGCAAGTTCTTTTCACAGGCTCTGTGGCCCCTCAACATACATATGCTCTCCCCAGTGACTTCATTTCCCAGTACTATCACATGAAAACTTTAGTGCCACTGCAAATGGCTTAGGTCTTTGAGTTACAACCTGTCATGATTACGGCACAGAGATTACATTACTTTCATTTACCAGAGTGTTGTGTCCAAAATAAGTTAGGAAAATGTTCAATATCAATATTGGATTCACTTTTTTGCATGAGGACATAGAAATGCAAACTGGGACTTTGGTGATCAAGTGAAAGATGTTCTATCATGTTTTGGGTCTCTGGAAAGCGCCTACAGACAACTTTTGTTGTAATAGATGCTATATAAATAACATTGAATTGAAATTTAATTGAATTGGAGGTCCCCCCAAATGACCAACCAAATAGCAAGTTACCACTTACTGTACAATGTATCAATCACATCAGAACAGCAGGATTACTGACTGGACAGGTAAATATATGATATATATGATTTGTTGTACATGGCTATCTGAGAAGATGTTGGAGAATTTAATTTTGGAAATTGATATGTATGTATAATATTTTGCTATCTATCTTGGGCTGGTTTCAACCAATCACATCAATGGCGGGGGTGGGACAATAAAACCACAACCCTGAACAAAGACACCTGCAGTTTTGCTCTTTATTGTTATTTCAATAAAAGAATGTCCCTCAGCTCTGGGATAATTTCTATTTCAAAAATGGTTATATTGTTACCGTGAGATGGTTCTGAAGAAAAAAGACGATATGTTTGCTGTACAGTCTGACTCTTAAAGAAAGTTTGTTCAGTTTTGTGTGTTTAAAAGAAAGATAGGTTAAAACAAACACCGATATGGATGCAAGCACTACTGTGTCTCAGCAAGAGTGTTCTTTGTTTGCACCTCAGCTAGGGCCTTTCTGCTGTTGTTCCCATGTTCTCCCCTTGCCTGTGTTTCCCAGGTGCGCCAGATTCCTCCCACTGTCCAAAAACATAAAGTTTGTTTTAAATTGACCCTAGGAGTGAGTATGAATGTGTGTGAATGTATCTGCATGGCCTTGTGATGGTCTGGTGACCTGTCCAGGATGGACCTTGCCTTCCACCTGTTGATTGCTGGGAAAAGTGGATGGGTGGACGGTGATTCAGTCAGTATGAGTGTCATGGGTGCTTCTCTGTTTAGTCTGGACAAGGGACGTATCCAGAGTGTACCACACCTCAACTGATGCCAGCTAGGATAGGCTCCAGTCCCCCTGAGACCCTGGACAGGACCCAGTGGGTTGGTATACCCACTGTGTTTGTGTCTTAGTGATATTTTCAGAAACAAAGTCGTGTCATATTTGACAAGCCAAAATCAATCAGAGGATAGGGAAAAAACTGGCGGCCATGTTGGCCAATCTCTCCCATCCACTGTACATCGAGCTGACGGGGATGAGGAGCAAATTCAGCAACAGATTTGTCCTCCCCTGTCAGACCACAAAGAGATTTGGACAGTCTTTTATTGCAGCTGCACTTCGACTCTACAATCAGGCCCTGCAGGAGCTGGAGCTGATAGGCTAACTGACTTGGACTTTTATCTGCACATCATGCACTTTAACAGACTACCAGCAACTACCAGCACTTCATATTTATTGGACCAGCAATATGTTTATATTTATTTATTGCATTGTCAACTCTGTTTTTCTGTTTTTCTTCCTCTTTTTAAATGTCATGAGCTGTTTGAAAACTGATTTTCCCCAGAGGGGACAAATAAGGTTCCAATCAATAAATCGAAAGTTACCCCTGTAACTACGGTTCTATGAGTCCCGGATGACCGCCAGGCGGTGCTGTAAGCACTGGATATCTCCCCTCGCGCATGCGCATGTCGAGTACAATACCAACAATGTCACGTCACCCGTGACCCCTGCATGACCCCCGGAAGGGGTATATCTTCCGGCGTCAAGCATGGGATCGACTCCTAGAATCTTCTCGCGAGAGCACGAGGATTCGGAGTGACCGGCAGGCCTGGCAGTCATCTGGGACTCATAGAACCGTAGTTACAGGGGTAACTTTCGTTCTATTTCGTCCCTACTGACCGCCAGGCGGTGCTGTAAGCACAGGATGACGAATACCAACAATGTCACGTAGGATCCCGGTCACTTACCTCACTGACCAGGGGCAGAAGGACCCGGGAGTAGAACCACGCCCAATGGTTGGGGAGTGGCGACATTGATCCGGTAAAATCTGGAGAACGTGTCCGGCGACGTCCACGAAGCCGCTGTGCAGATGTCCTCCAGAGGCACCCCCTTCAGGGCAGCCAAGAAGCTGCGACGCTTCTGGTCGAGTGGCACCTCACCCCCACTGGTAAGGCGCGGCCACTGGCCCTGTAGGCGTGCTCGACGGTGTCCACCACCCAGTGGGACGGCGCTGTCCAGAAACAGCACGCCCCCTGTTGGGGCCACCATGGCAGAGAACAAGCTGCTCCGACCGTCGCACAGGCGCGGTAGCATAAGCAGCGAGGGCCCGTACGGGGCACAAAGGGCTCGGCCCACTCTCTGCAGGCTCGGGGTCGAACCGGCCAAGCTGGATAGGCCGATTAGTACGAGTGCGTGGCAGGACCTTGGGCAGGAACGCCACGTTAGGCCACAACGTAGCCCCTGAGCTGACTGACAGGGCATGTAACTCACCGACTCGCTTTGCCGATGTCATAGCGAGGAGAAAAGCTATCTCCATAGAGAGCCAATTCAGGCCCACCTGGGCCAAGGGCAAAAAGGGTGGAGAAGAGAGGGCACCTAGCACCATGGACAGGTCCCACACTGGGGCCTTTGGGCTCCTCGGGGGGGCGCAGCTTCGGAGCCCCCCTGAGAAAGAGAAACCAGCCGGTGGCACTCTCAACCAGGGCATGTTGCGACGAAATGACCGCCACAATACACCCTTAGAGTGGACTGAGCACGGCCACCATCCAGGAGGGACCGAAAGGAACCCCAGGATCGTGGCCACGGGGCGAAGAACAGGGTCCTCTGCCCCGTCTGCACACCAGGCAGAGAATCTCCCCCACTCGCACTCATACCAGAGGCGGGTGGGAGGCACATGGGCATTCGAGATGCCAGTCCTGACGGGTTCAGGACAGCTTGACAACAATGGGTCGGGCCCCGCAGCGGCCAGACCCAGAGCTGAAACGACGGGGTCGGGGTGCAAAACCTGAATCCCTGGCTGGTAAAGACGATCCCTCTGGGGGGTGTCATGTTGTGTCGCAGCAGAGCCTCCGCAGCAGTGGAAACTATGTTTCCCCGGTCGGAAGGGGGCCACCAAGAGGAGCCCGTCACCCGGTTCCTGTCTCCAGGCAGGAACATCGCCCGAAGGCCGGGCAGGCGAGGAGCGGTCGATGCTAGGAGGTCCCGGGACACCTGCAGCAGCTGTGCAGAGTCGGTGCCCCCCCTGGTGGCCGATCAAGGGACAGTGGACACACTGTCTGACCGAACCGGCACGTGCCTCCCCGACAGGAGTTTCAAAAAATGTTCGAGTGTGAAGTGCAGAGCCCAGAGCTCCAGCACGTTGATGTGGTGCGTGCGGACCCGGGAAGACCACTGATGACAGCCTCCCGGCAGGGAGGGGACAGCGCCTAAGGGCACACCCCTCAGCCGGAATGTCCCGTCTTTCCAGGGTGCAAGGGTATGGACACACACCCGCGAAACCCTGACCAGCCTGCGCCCGTGCCTCTTGGCATCCAGGCGAGGGCTGTCCAGCCACATTGCAGGGGGCGTAGCGACAGCAGGCCCAAAGGTATAAGAGGGGCAAGGGTTGCCACCACGCACCTGGTGAAAAAAATCCTCGGTGACAGGGAGAGCCCGCACAGGAGCACCCTGAACCGACAACGGTGGCCCCGGTAGGCGAACCCCCGGAACTACCGGTTACGTGCCGCGACCGGCACGTGAAACAAGCGCCCTGTAGGTCCACAGTTGTAAACCACTTCCTCCTGACCAACGCAGAGCATCCGCTGTGGTCAAGCCTCCGGAAGGGCAGGACCGTCACGTATTCATCGAGGTCCCTCGGGTCCAAGATGGGACGACATCCGTCGTCTCTCTTGCTGATGAGAAAGTAGCTCAAGTAGAACCCCCAGGCCGCGGCGGGGGGTCCACCGGCATGATGGCGCTCTTGGCCAGTAGGGCGGGCAACACCTGAGCCCGAGCCAGAATGTTTGCCGGGTCTCTGACGATGGTCATCTCAACCCGGCCGGAGGTAGGAGGCCGGTGTCGGAACTGCAATACGTACCCCTGGGCTAGGGTGGAAACCACCCGGGCCCCGATGAGCAGGCAGCCCAGTAACTGAGCTGCTGCCGGAAAAGTAGCGGACGACCGGCCCCGTGGCCTTAGCGCCGTCTCCCCCGGGCTCTGGACGTCCCGGGGGGGCGGTCGGGATCAACGCCCCGACGCTGCTGGGACGGTCCGCGCACAGGGGGGGCGAAAGTCACCAGCAGGCTGACACACAGACCGCTGAAAGCCGCGCCGGCCGCCGTGTGTAGGCGGCCGGGGGCGACGCCCGGGGGCTGGTGAAGGGCCTCCCGGTGTACTGGAAGCGGCCGCACTCCTGTGAAGGTACACCAGCCGTTGCCTGGTCACACCACCCAGGGCGGTGCGTTCAGAGCTTCCAGGGCGGTCGCCTCAAACAGCTCCCCCGGTTCCGCAGGTGCCTGACGAAGAACCCTACGAGCAGTCTCCGTCAGGGGTGACTGCGCCAGCCAGACTTGACGGCGCGTGTGCACCAGGGTGGACATCAGCCGCCCCAGCCCCCTCGTCTGGGAGGCAAAAGCCTGTAGGGATATGTCACACATGTCCCGTGTGGAATCCTCCACGTGTGCATCCTGCAGGGAGGTTGAGAGAGCCAGCAGAAGATGGGAAAGGGTGTTCCCCAGCCGGCCAATGCGGGCCGCTGTGTTATAAACTATAAGCTTCAGTGCCCATCAGTAACCCTACACTGGGTAGAGGGGCCCTTGGGATCTGGCTTCAGAGCCTCATCAGGAGCCACTATCAGCGCTGCAATGGAGGGCTCGATGGGGGGCATGTGGTGGAGACCAGCCACTGCCGCGTCCTCCATCGCCGTTAGAGCGCGGCCATCAGCTGTCAGCCTGGAGAGGGCTGTGACACCTCTCCAGCATGAGTGCAGCTCCCTCAAAAATCCGACGAAGGTGGAATGGTGAATTCCACCGGAGAAGGATTGCGCCTGTGGAAGGCGCTAGAGGCCACCTCCGCACGCGGTGTATCCAGCTGCAAGTGCACCAGGGCAGTGCAGAGAACGCTCTCCACGGAGGAACAAGCCGTCCCCTCCCGAGAGCCCTGGGCAGATGAGTGCGAGGGGAACCCTGAGCGCTGTGAGGCCGGGTCCCCTGATGACACGTTGGAGCGGCTCGCAATGGAGATGGCGTCCTCTGGCAGCAGCGGTGGCGACCCCAGAGCAAAGTTCTGGCATGGCAGGTTCCACCTGGCCAGTACCAGGCTGCAGATTGAGGAGGAGCGCCTTCATCTGCTCCATGTCGGCGGCCAAGCGATCTACCTTAGAGGAGAGCTGGCTCGTCATCCGCCGTCGTCTGGGGGCACTCCTCACTCTCTTCGCCGATCGCTTCAGAGAAGACCCCGGCTGGGATGAGGGGAGGCTGGCCGACGGCTCCAGCTGCTCAGGGCCCAGGCACGACATGCAGAGGTCCTGGTCATCCGCAGGATCCAGGGCGGCCATGCACCCTGGGCATGAACGCTCCATCACAGCAACCGGTGGGAGAGGGAGCGGACACGCTGCTGTCGCCACAGATGTGCTGGCAGGAGAGAGGAGCGGACACGCTGCCGTCACCACGGATGTGCCAATGGGAGAGGGAGCGGACACGCTGCCGTCACCACCAATATGCCGGCGGGAGAGGGGAGCGGCCACGCTACCGTCAGCACGGGTGTGTCAGTGGGAGAGGGGAGCGGAAACGCTGCCGTCACCACAGCGAGCACGCTGCCGTCACCGCCAATATGCAGGCGGGAGAGGGGAGGGCCACGCTACCGTCAACACGGGTGTGTCAGTGGGAGAGGGGAGCGGAAACGCTGCCGTCACCACAGCGAGCATGCTGCCGTCACCGCCAATATGCCGGCGGGAGAGGGGAGGGCCACGCTGCCGTCACCACGGCTATGAGAAAAGGCAAAAAAAGGCGTTTTTACTCAAAAAGAAGAGAACAATCCCCTCTTGTTTCTTTCCTTTTTTTTCAAAGAAAAAAATAACTGCAAGGAAAAAAAATAATGTCACATCAATAAGTGGGAGAGGGAGCGAATGCTGCCGTCACCCTGAACGAGCCGGTGGGAGAGGGAGCGGAAACGCCGCCGTCACCACGGCCGCAAAACAGGCCAAAAAGGCGCTGTTCTTTTCCTTTCTTATATTATTTTTTTTTTTTTTTTTAAAGAAAAAATAATCTGCATGGAAAAAATAATTTTGTCACATTAATAAAGTGGGAGAGGGAGCGAAACGCTGCCGTCACCACAAATGTGCCGGTGGGAGAGGGAGCGGACACGCTGCCTTCACCACGGCTGTAAGAAAGACCAAAAAAGGTGTTTGTGTTGTTTTTTTTTTCAAAAGAAAAAAATACTCCTTTTTTGCCTTCTTTTTTTTCCTCTTTTTTTTCAAAAGAAAAAAATAATCTGCAAGGAAGAAATTATGTTGTCACATTAATAAAGTGGGAGAGGGAGCGAAACGCTGCCGTCACCACAAATTTGCCGGTGGGAGAGGGGAGCGGACACGCTGCCTTCACCACGGCTGTAAGAAAGACCAAAAAAGGTGTTTGTGTTGTTTTTTTTTCAAAAGAAAAAAATAATCCTTTTCTGTCTTCTTTTTTTTTCGTCTTTTTTTTTTCAAAAGAAAAAAATAATCTGCAAGGAAAAAATAATGTTGTCACATTAATAAAGTGGGAGAGGGAGCGAAACATCTCTCCCTGCACAGATTGTTCAGGTGTCAGGCGCAGCTGACTGCTCACCTTCTGCCAGCTGTGCTGGGGGGCGGGGAGACGCCGCCGCAACCCGACACAATCAAATACAGCGCCGGCCACAGCCTCTCAGAGGACGAAAAAAAACGTTATTCCTACCTGAATGGCACGAAGCTGCACCAGGCAGGCAGTGTTAGGGAGGAAAGGAAGAAGCTTCACCAAGCTCCTATTTCCGTCCCGTACTTTAGACGCGCGGAGCGAGAAGATAAAAGGAGTCGATCCCATGCTTGACGCCGGAAGATATACCCCTTCCGGGGGTCATGCAGTGGTCACGGGTGACGTGACATTGTTGGTATTGTAGCCTACTCGACATGCGGATGCGCGAGGGGAGATATCCAGTGCTTAAGGCACCGCCTGGCGGTCAGTAGGGACGAAATAGAACAAAATGTACAACATATTCTTCAGGAAACTGGATTTTCTGTTGTATTGGATTTGTTCAGAAAGTCTGAAACACCATCACCATTGTTTAATTTATTAATTCTTTTGTCAATAGTGTCTTCAGTTATTGTCTGATGCTGTTTAACCAAGAATGCGACTCAGGTTTAGGAAAGATTGTAGTTTGGGTCATAAAACTCTTTCACAATCACATTTCAAAGACTTAGTTCCTATTTTCTCACGTTGCCATAATAAAACCACGTCCTCATATACAACATCAATTCAGAATCAAAATAGAGACTTTGGGAAACAAAATTAAAACCACAGTAATTCTTATATTTATTTCCTTGTATCCTTCTTTATAAACAGTTTGAACCCAAGATATTTAATGTTTCTTCTTTCTTGTCAGTTTCATTTTATTTGTCCATAAATATCCATGTTTACATTCCATATTTCCTCTGAGTTAATAAAAAAAAGGACTGCAGCAATTTAGTGCTAGTGAGGAATTGAGATACCAAAAATCATAACGTTATTTCCAAAAGGTGATATCAACATATAACTGGTACTGAGTACTTGGTATGTGAAAAAGTCTTGGAGAAGCAAAGATGGGCAAAATCATCATCCACAAATCTTGAAGTTTCACAATAAAGTCCCAAAACATTGAAGAAGGACTTAAATTTGTTTCACTTGTAAGGCAGACTGAGATGTCAGCCCACTTACTCCACCGCAAAAGGACTGAGTTGGAGACCCGTTCACGTCTCTTCCCACTCATTAATGGTTAGGCTTCGGCATTCAAAATACACTGTTAGGGTGTTTATACATCACATAGTACATGATAAGAGTTAAAAGTACACATAATCTGGGGTTCAACACTTAACCAGTCATAGCTCTTTTCCTGTTGTGTAGATCCTGCTCCACACAAAACACCACACCACACAGCCACGAAGCCTTCTCATCTCAGACTATTAACCAAGGGCCATGAGGCTAAAGTTTTGCAAATGTGGACAAAAAATACACATATTCTGCAAAATATAAAATTCAGCAATCTTAGTTTTACAACCCTTTTACAACTACTTGTAATGATGTCACAATTTGATCAGCAATAATGTTGGATTGGTGATTCAAAATGTGTTACTTAGAGAGATGAGATATGGGAATAAAAGGCAGCTAAGTGAAATTGATCTAATGCTAACTGTAGTAAGTGAAGGATTAATATCACATATCTGGTCATCTCCATAAAGATCACTGCCGGTGCTCATGTCTCCAGACAGCTGCAGTAAAGTTAATCGCACGGAGCCCTTTCAAAAGCCAATCGTCCTTTGTTAAAGCTACAGTACCACGCTCAGTCTCACAGGTGGGAATCCTCTCCACCTACAGTTTATTTTGTGGAAACATTTTGCAGCCACAGCTGAAAAAACAAGTCAAACATGTGATAAATTGAGTGCCTTACTTATGTTTGACAGCGCTGGATTTGCAAAGCACACAACATATCCTTTGACTGGTGTATCAAGGATTCAAGGATCCCAAAACCGATGCCCGGCAGTTTTGGAGAGTCAACTCACGCTGACAGACATCCGTGCCAACAGTGTGACCTGGCTTTGACTCCTTAACTTTAGCCGGCTGCTTTGCCTCCTTCGCTGTAGACAAAGTGGCACATTGTTGAGATACCTGTGTAATCATGAACGTCTCTGGCGCCTCTTGCCTTTTGACCCAGGTTGCGTTATCCTCTCCACTCCCTCTCCGACTTATCCGGAGAGAGTGGCATGAGAAGTACTGTCAGGCTGGGCATAAACTGTAGGAAAAGCACAGAGAAACATGGCCTAATAGCCATGTAAACCTGACCTCGGTAGGGGAATTCCTTTCTCAACACGCAACACCTACCCTATATACCACAACACGTCATTTAGGATTTGAGGTAATTTTTAGCAGCAACACCAGGACCATGATGAATACACAGTGTTGGTTCTGTTTAATTAATCGCCCTGTCCAATTTCACTTTCTGCTCTGACCAAACAAAGCAATAACAGGGAAACTGCACAAATTCCTCATGTGGACTTTTCAAGGCTGTATCCCTCGTATTTGTCAAAGAGCAGCTGTGGCAGTTGTTTGGCGCCGGCAGCTCAGTTGGATTGTGATCGCTCTCATAACGCTGCGTGCAATGCCTCCAACGTTACAGCAGGAGCTCCACAGAGTTAATGAAGGGGCTGGGAGCCTTCACGCCGAGCAGAGTTGTGGATGAGCAACGGTTTCAGCGCAGCATAATGCTGCCTTTGTGAGGCTGTGGCAGAAATATGGAACCTCATGGGTTTTAAGAGCCTGCTGGGGCCAAAGCAGCTTTGATATCCAGTTTTTTTTCTGATATTTATTGTGTAGAAGGATCAAGTAAAATAATCAAAATGTTGCTTGAGTTCTACGATCCCAGTACAAGTATAATACCTTATTGTGATTGCATTCGTTTGCCGTCTTACTGCAGAAACAGACCTCCTCTTGTAACGAGCAGAATCATTTATTATGCTTGTCCCAAACCACAACGTCAGTTCCTCTGATCTTCTCCGCGTCTGCAAAGCCTTCCAGTCAGACCTCGCTCCAAACTCGTTGCAAATGCATTCAACGAGTATCTCCCTTTGCCAAACAATGTTCAACCATGAGTGAGAAGATAAGTCAATCAGCGGAGAGTCAGATTTCGAGCCGCTTCATCTGTTTTCCTCAGAAATTCCAGTAAAAGGTTAACAAGCCTGCAATTGCAGTCGTCTTATTTCTTAAATATAATCAGCCACCATAACGGTGCCCCGAGCCAGACATTGGTGAGTCGTCAACGCACATTTTTCCCGTTAAGTCGACAGCCTGTTGTCGTTGTGAAAGAAAATGACAGCTGTGCACATCCTTTTGATTGATTAGCACATGCAATTACTGTCTGGGCTGCCTGAAAAACAGCACTGTCGCGGCTCCCAGCCGCTACTCGGCGTGACATTTTAATCTACTCGCAGATTAATGGGACACTAGTAGAGTGGCGAAAATTCTGTTATTGGCATTTTCTGATGAATCAAATGCGTTTTTAGTGACAGGTTTGGCACATACGCAGTCAGGTCTGCCACTTTTTTGTGTTTGTGTGTCGGAGTGTGAGAAAGGGAGAGAAGAGGCTACAGTTGGGATGAATGATGATGTGTGTGTGTGTGTGTGTGTGTGTGTGTGTGTGTGTGTGTGTGTGTGTGTGTGTGTGTGTGTGTGTGTGTGTGTGTGTGTGTGTGTGTGTGTGTGTGTGTGTGTGTGTGTGTGTGTGTGTGTGTGTGTGTCGATGGATGTGTGTTGGCATTCCACACAAAGATAGGACACCCACAGTGGCGTCTCTGCTCTGTAAACAATCTATAGAGGTCTCTCACTCTTGGCTCCATTTCGGTTAAAGTGGCCCCGTTTCCATATTGGTTTGCGGCTCATGGGAGCTCTAAATTTTGCCTGAAGTGCCCACTGAGAAAAAGGAAAAAGAAGAGGAAAAAAAAAGAATAAAGAAACGCTCTTTGGCTCTGTTGATTTACTGCTCAACTTTAATTGGGTTGTAAAATCAAATCCAGAGTTGGTTGAGGAATGCCAAAATGTGATTCTCCTGCTTGTTTACAGGAGAAGCCCAACAGTCAAGGACAGTGAGAGATAGTGAGTGAGAGAAAGTCAGATAGTAAAGGAGGAGGAGGTAAAGTGATAGTGGGAAGCAGGGGAGATAAAGGGCTTGTTAAAAGAGAGTGAGCAAGCAAAAGAATGAAGACAGATGAAGACGAGGGGAGAGGAAAGGGGGGATTTGAACTGAGTTTTGCCCATCATTTATGAGACTTGGCCAGTGCAGACTTTACTCTGATTAAAAGCACTTGTGATTTATTCCTACTAAACTGCCTAACCATGAAACAACCAGCGGTCGTGATGTGTGAGACAGGGAAACAGGAGGCCTCTCAGAAACCCGCAAGCAGCGTGCGACCGCTGCACACCCTCAGCCGCGGAGTGCAACGCTCGCGTAGCAAAACAGAGGCAGCGGGCCGCCAGGGCCCGTGTTGAACTTGGAATTAGCAGGCGAGAGAACGGGGTTTACAACCTAAGTGTTGCGGGTCTTTAACACATCCACAAACACAAACAGTGCATATTTTCCTCTGGCGTAGAGAAAATAAATGACGATTGTGAGTCAAGAGTTTTCCAGCGGCACTTAGTCAAGCCCTCGTTCCAGCCTGGACGCGGCAAAGCCAAAGGGATTTGAGGATTTTTATCGGCGACGAGGGACTAATTTGCAGATGATTAAGAAAACACACAGTGTTAAGTGTGTCAGTGACACTGGAGATTCAAAGGGGAGTTGGAGCATGAGAAAGGGAAAATAGATGAGAGACGGAGAACGGAGGCAGACACGGAGACAACGAAGCTGCACCAAAAGACCTGAAGTGCATTAACCCAGCTTTTATTTACATCCATTGCAGTGATGGAGACACTGACAGAGGCCCCACCATTCTTTAGTACTTGTGTCTGATTTCTGTTAACATAGAGAGAGACAGATTAAGGTAAATATTTGACTTTATCCAATCCTAGAATCATTAAAATGTCATTAGGCAAGTATATAACATTGAAAATCAATACGGAACCCATTCCTCATGTGGAATCGTACTTGCAGAGTAAACATACAGACATTTTTATTTTATAATGCTCCTGCTGAACTCCTGAACTCTCATTATCCATTTCTGCACCGCCCCAAATATTGTTCTTCCCTGTCATCATTTACATATGCGTCAGGCTCTTATTATTTCTATTATGATTATGAGACCCTCGCCTCCCATCCGTTCCAAACAGCATTTAGGGGTAATCAGGTGTAAAGCTTGCAGAAATAAAGCCCATGCATGGAGCGGCGCCCATTTGACATCTCAGGCTTACACATGGTTGCATTCTACTGAAGTTTAACTACTGTCCCACCCTTTTGTCTTTGCTAAAAACAGCAGCCCACTCCTCCAGGCTCACTGATTTAACACACGAGCAGTTGCAATTATTCTTTTGTGCCTTTTACTGTGTACATATACAGTATATATATATATATATATATATATATATATATATATATATATATATATATATATATATATATATATATATATATATATATATATATATATACATATATATATACATACAGTATATATATATATATATATATATATATATATTATATATATATATATATATATATATATATATATATATATATATATATATATATATATATATATATACATATATATATACATACAGTATATATATATATATATATATATATATATATATATATATATATATATATATATATATATATATATATATATATAATATATATATATATATATCATAAAAGATTTGCAGCTGCTCCTGACATGTACAACATTAAACAGTCAAAACTAAATGGATTCAAGATGTTTTTTTCTTGTCAGGCAGTATTAATCCAAGATATTTCATGTTTCTTAATTACCAACCTTTTTTTTAATGTCATAATACATACATACATTTTGTATGTCGGTCCTGCTATATGGTCCAAAAGAAGGCACTGTGGTGCTCTAAGCAGATATAAGAACAAGGGTAAAAAAGGAAAAGCAAAACAGATAATTTAGACACAGTTTTAAGCAACAGGTAACTGTTATAATGATGGTACAAAAGCAGCTTGTCAATAAACTTTGTGAACAAATGTGTGAGAAACTAAGTTATGAGCTCAGATAAAATGTTAATCACGAAAGATTGAACAGGTCTAGTATTTTTATAGTGTATACTATCATCCAAGTATTCAAGGAATCTTAAAGAATTGCAGTAAGTAAAAAGGAAATGAGCAAGGAGTTAGAATAAAGTTAGCACATTGTCATGAGCGGAGTCTCCAATCCCTCAGATGTCACTGCACCAAGAGCTGAAACCTTTCTTAAGGGCTACATTCAAAAAGACCACTTAAAGAAGCGTAATGTTAACCTTTTGCAGAGGCAGCGTCAACATAGTAGCTCAGAGGCATCTGGGATGAACCATCACACAGCCCAAATGCGTATAGCAGACATTTTTAGGAAGACATGAGCGCTGTGTACTCCAGACCAAAAATGCAAAACATAAGGAGGAAAAATAAAAAGAATTAAAGCTGCAAGCAGCGATAAATGGGCCCTTGCACCCTTGTGCACATTCAGGCTGCAGTGGAAGCTTGTATGACTTGCATGTAGATTCTTCAGGCCTGGATATTTAGTGGATGACACCACCCACGACTCTCTATATCAAACCATTCAAAAGTTATGGCAGAAAGTAGGAACTATCAGATATCGACCAATCAGAAGAAGGGGCGGGGCTAATTTGCACCAATTATGTTCAAGGACTCAAAACCGAGTCCGATGACACGACCCACGACTTTTTATATTAAACCATTCAAAGGTTATGGCAGAAAGTAGGAACTATCAAATATGGACCAATCAGATGAAGGGTGGGCGCGCTTTTTTTATCGTCGCCACGGTAAAGCTTTTGAAAGAGAAAAGTAATGCGCGTCGTCGCAGGATGGAGACGCAAATTTTGATGTATAACACACCTGGGTGTACGTTACCGTTCGGGCTCCGTATTGTGGGGCTTGAGGCACAAAGTTTTCTAGGGGTCGCTGTTGAGCCATTTTACCACGGCCATTAATGCAAACCATGAAATATCAAATTTTTCGGCAGGCCTGGCTTGCGTGCAAAATTTGGTGACTTTTGGGGCACGTTTAGGGGGAAAAAAGACCCTCCTTTCATCAGAAGAAAGAAAGAATTAAAGTTGCAAGCAGCGATGAACGGGCCCTTGCACGTGCAATTTGCACCAATTAAGGTCAAGGACTCAAAACTAAGTCCGATGACACCACCCACGACTCTTTATGTCAAACCATTCAAAAGTTTTAGCAGAAAATAGGGACAAACAATCAGAAGAAGGGGCGGGGCTAATTCAGGCCAATGAAGGTCAAGGACTTAATACCGAGTCCGATGACACCACCCACAACTCTCTGTCATGTCTATGTCAAACCATTCAAAAGTTATGGCAGAGAAAAGTATTCTAGGGGGCGTTGTTGAGCCATTTTGCCACGCCCATTAATGCAAACCATGAAATATCAAATTTATCGCCAGGCCTGGCTGGGGTGCAAAATTTGGTGACTTTTGGGGAACTATCAAATATGGACCAATCAGATGAAGGGGGGGCGCGCTTTTTGGCGTCTAGCGTCGCCACGGTAACACTTTTGAAAGAGAAAAGTAATGCGCGTAGTCACAGGATGGAGACGCATATTTTGATGTATAACACACTTGGGTGCACATTACGGTTTGGGCTCTGAAGCGGCTGAAGGAATGGCATAAATTTCGCCAAAATGACGTAGATTCATTCAAAATGGCCGACTTCCTGTACGTTTCGGCCATGGCGCCAAGAGACTTTTCTTTAAGGTGCAACATGATACAGGTGTGTACCGATTTTCGTGCCTGTACGTCAAACCGTATTGTAGGGCTTCAGGCACAAAGTTTTCCGGGGGGCGCTGTTGAGCCATTTTGACACACCCATTAATGCAAACCATTAAATATCACATTTTTCGCCAGGCCTGGCTTGCGTGCAAAAAAAGGCTCTCCTTTCGTCAGAAGGAAAACAAAGAATAAAAAATTCCTACAGATACAGTACAATAGGGCCTTCGCACTGTAAGTGCTCGGGCCCTAATAAACACTACAAATACAATAGGGTCCTCGCACCCTCAGTGCTCGGGCCCTAATGAGTCTCTTAGCAAATTCTTAGCAAATTAGCAAAACAACGACAAAGGAAGGCAGCAGCTGCATACTTAAGAAACTGGAGTCTTTGGACTGAGAATGCCTCGGCACAGGGAAGGATCTACAATATATCTCCTTTGTAAAAAGATGCAGAGTCAAATGGCCTAATCTAGCCTACACCACAGCAGATGAATACAGTACACCAGCTAGAAGGACGACAACATCCCTCCTAGTGCAACAGTAAGCTGATTCTAAGTTCCAGCACGAAACCTCCAGAGCAAGCCTGAGCTGACACTGAGGCTTGACGATGAGCTGAAAAATAGTTTACATTAGAAACATGGTGTTTCATTTAGCCCAATAAGCTGAGTTCAAAGGTCTTGGGGAGAGGCTCAGGCTCTCTTTGCTGTCAGTATAAAACCAAGCTCAAAAGAGGAGAGGATGGGAGGGGGGGAAAAGGGACATGGCAGCATCTAATTAGCTATGCAAATCCCAAACACTGGCAGATTGAGTTTTGAAAAGAAATTGCTCTTTTGGATCCCCTCAGCTTCTTCCACTTCTTCTTCTTCTTCTTTTTTAACACAGTTAGTACGACCAGTTAAGCAGTGGTGGATTTAAACAGTGAACAGAGCAGATGGAGAGGTTTAGACGTAGAATCAGTCCTTCTCTGTTTGACTGTGCAGCAGATTCCTGATACCGATACACTTGCTACACACACACACACGCATGAACACACATTCACACACACACACGAGCTCTTGCTCTTTAAAAACACAAATATGTCAGGCAATGGTGGATTCATTGGTTTTCCGTCCATTACAGCTCAATGTTCCCGCAGGGATGCGCTGAACCAGAGGTCTGAAACTGCTGCCGGTTGCTTCTGCAGAAAGACACGGAAGTGTGCTCGCCACATGTCTGAGCAATCTGCTCAAGCGATCCAACAATAATCACATCATGTATGTAGAAGATACTGTGCTTGATATCCTCGGCGTTATTAACATTTTTGAAGCGATTCACAAACCAAAAGTTGGAAACCTCAACTGCTTTTTTAACCGCGGTATAATCTCAATCGCTATACAATGCGATGCTTAATTCCACAAAGCGGGCTGTATCTCACAACTTAATTTCACAGTCTGAAGTCCTCTGCTCTGCCAGGAAATCATCAACTTCTAACAGCGGGCTTGAAATCCAAGCAGTGGCTGTGGTGAGTTTAAGGATCCACAAAGACCAAGGGGTTAGAATTAAATTATGAACCGAGCCAAAATGTGGCCCTGCATTAATAAAAACTGGCCAACTCAATTTTCGCTTGTAAAGCCTAATCCTTCATCCTTTAGGGTGCTACACGAGAATCCAGCCCAACGTTGTAATAAAGACATGTCTAAATCCTTGTGGTTCTGTAAAGAGCACGTTGTTACACTCTCATAAAGTCTGAATATAATTGGACGAGTGCACATCCTAACCCCAACAGATCAAAGGTTAGCAACGTAGGTGCTCATTTAGCATGTCGGGGGTTAGCTGGCGCAGCACGTTGATTCAACCCCGCAAGTGTTTGGATCAAAGTCATATCCTCACGTGTGACCTTGATTTTGTTCTCTCCAGAAGAGAAAAAAGACGCAGGGTGTTCTGGCAGGACAATTACTTCATTTACATGCATCAATAACCCTTTTAAAACCGGAATATTAGCAATATCCCGGTTTTGCACGGCCATGTAAACACCAATAACCCCTTTGAATAACTGGAATTTGCTCATATTCCGGTTTTTAAAAACCTGAATATGACCCCTGGGTTACTCCTTTTAAAACCTGAATATTGGGTCATGTAAACGCCAAACGGAATATCCCCATCAAACGGAACAGGAATTATTTTTCTGCGCATGTTCTTTTCGCAAGGAATCCTGGTCTTTTGAGTCCAGGAAGTTCTTATAAACACGGAGAAACCAAGACCAGGAGGAGACTAATCACTTCATAAATGTAATGAAGGATATGAACATTTTGGCATTTGTAGACGGTTGAAAGTACCGGGATAGCCAGATTTACAAGAAGGTGAGAGAAAATTTGCGCGAAGCAGGATTTGTAGGAATGCCAGAGCAGATCAAGCTCCGCTGGAAGACGCTGGAAAAGGAACTACAGGGCCAAGAAACAAAACCACTTCTACTGGGCTGTTCATTATCCACCGTGCTGCTGTTATTGTTGTTGTTTTGAATTTGGATACAGGAAGAAGAAGCGGAAATGACGAGAATTGCGTAATCACATTCTCCGTGCGTCGCTGGTTTGATCCAGATATCCCAAATGATTAATTACCATGTATACAGAGATAACCCTGTTTGCTCACGCATGGAAACAGATTATTCAGAATATTTCAGTAACTGGAATATTGACCTTAACATGAATTTTGACTGCATGTAAACATAGTCATGGATGAGTTGGAGCTGTGTGTGACATCAGGCCAAAGCCGGAAAACTGTGGGTTTGTTTGGGGAGACCTGACATCGCTGTGAGCTGCCACACTGCAGCGTTTCGGAGGCGTTCCATCTGTCTGCCACCGCACACTCGTTCAAGTCATGGAGACTGATGTAGGTGCAACGTAAACTGGGACAGTGGGAGGGTACCATGCCGGACACAGCACATGTCAACCGAAACACACAAATGAACTGAGACGCAACCTTTGCTTTCACCCGGCATCCATCCTCAAACATGATTCATGTAAAATAAACCATGCTGGAGCAAAGATCCTCCCCACTGCATGTAAATATTAAACAGCACAGATGTTTTTGCTCATAATAGCAAAGGTTTAGTGACTCGTTTCGATGATACCATCGGTCTAAATTTGGGATTCCCATTGAGAGTTGCATTCACCAAATTAAAAGCCTGGATTTGGAGAAATGGCAACAGAGTTGAAGTTCTTTTTTTATTTTATTTTGTCTGCATATATATTAATGGTATAATAAATCAAACTAAAACTAAAACTATATATTAATGGTTAATAATAATAAGTTGGTAAAAACCTTAGGCATATATATGCATTTTTAATATATAATATATATAATATATATTTATTTTAATTTAGGTTAGGGTTAGGGTTAGGTTAGGGTTAGCTATATATATATATATATATATATATATATATATATATATATATATATATATATATATATATATATATATATATATATATATGTGTGTGTGTATTTATTTATTTTTTAATGTGAAGGGGAGGGTGGGGGGTGACATCCGCTGCTAGTCTGAAACGAGAACAACACAGGGAAACGCACAATGGGCACACAAGCCTTTGAAATCTGTAAGAGAAAAAACAAAAAAACACAAGAACAGGCAGAGACACAAGCAGCAACCATTTCAGGTCCCTAAGGCTGAATCAAAGCTAGGCTACTGCAATTATCTGTCCCCCAAAACTGTGGAGTGAGTATGTAGGTGAGTGAGCAGGTGTGTATGTCTGTGTAACTGTGTGTGTGTAAAGTCAAAAGAGTTGAGGTTCTGAAGTCAGAGGATGTTTGTACTTGAAACCTCTTGATGCAAATACAGATCAAATAGATTTTCTTGACTTTGTTAAGCTTTTGCTGTTCTCCCTGGGAGAAACATAAAATCTTCTTTTATCCGTCCTGATGTTTTGGCCAAGAAGCAGATTTTGACGCTGTTGTAGTAAACAATGTAAAGGATGCATGCCTCTATGCTTCACACATCTTCAACCAAGCAGCAGAGGCCATACAGCGTGCCACAATTACAAGGTGGGAACCCAAGATTAATGTCCATTTTCTGACCGAATGCGAGATGCGGTCACATTTTCTCCTCCTGCTCCTGAGTAATAGCATCGACTAATGGCCAGAAATGTGACATGTTTTTACAACAATATGTCAAAATGAAACTGATGTGCCGACCTTTTGGATATATGATGTAAGTACTCCATAATTGTATCTCCATTTGTGTGACATTTTTGTCATATACCTCACAGTTCATTGAGTTATTTTGTGTTAGCATTGGGAGCTATGACTACAACACCATCACTGCGTTTAGTGGAAATTTGTGCATGATGCCGAGGAATTCTGCTCCCGCATTTCCTGACATGCTGAGATGGAGACACAACCTAAAAAATAGATTGTTTGTTCAGGCAAGCTGCAGCCGTGGCTATAAAAGGAGTTTGATATGTCTAGAAGATCAAGCTGGACATAACATATCTAATTATATTTTCATCTGTCAACCTTACCGTCACATCCTACCAAACTTGGAGTTTTACACAACTGAAGTTTGATCATACAACAGGGCATTTTTGACTTCCATCCATCTATCCATTTACTACAGCAGCTTCATCCTGTGCAGGGTCAAGGGGTTCTGCTGGAGCCGATCCCAGCTCATCACAGGCGAGAGGCAGGTTCACCCTGGACAGGTCATTTTTGATTTGTGAATAAAGAAAATCATTTAACTCTGTTTTAACTCCAGATGAAAAGGAATTTTGACACAGATTAGGTTTCGATGTGTCTGTTCCTTGTGATCAGCACTGACTTTGACTACGTTCACACTGCAGGCCTTAATGCTCAATTCCGATTTTTTCCCATATCCGATTTTTTTGTGTGGCTGTTCACATTATCTTTTAAAATGTGTCCTGTATCAGACTGGAGTGTGAACGCATCGCGGCCCTGAACTGACCGCATGCGAAGAGGAACAATAACGACGACGTCACACGCAGCACGCCGTCATACGGCGGTAAACATGGAGGCAACAGAAGTGAGCGTACATGGGTATATTTTGAAGTTGTTGTGTGGTGGAAGCCGACGAAACTGTGAGCGAGTGTTAATGAAGAGGAGAAGGAGGAGAAAGAAAGCCGCGTTTTTAATTTTCCGATCTCTTCCGAGTGACTCCCGCCCCCGCCAGCGCAGTATTATGACAACGGTCGCTCTCAAGTGACGTCAAAGTCGCATTAATTCCGACCTGGCTGTTCACACTGAGGTCGCATTGCAAAACATCAGACCTGTATCCGATTTAGAACCACATATGGAAGCGACTGAATCTGATTTGAAAAGATCATATTCCATGTGACTTCTGCTGTTCACACTGTCATAAACAAATCAGATCTGAGTCACATATGAGCAAAACATCGGATTTGGGTCACTTGGGAACTGCAATGTGAACGTAGCCTTTGGGTCTGTTTTGTTTGTAATTATTGGGACCTTTAAAACACTCATCCACCTCAGACACCAGTGCAAAAGGGAGGACTGTAAAAAAACGTTCTATCTGCCTTCACTTAGATCTGTCTCAGGAAAAACAGGGAAATCTTGGCTCTGGTTTGGTCCATACTTTAATGCAAGGCCTTTTAGGCGAGGGACATGATTAATGTGACAGAATAAATCACGTTACATGACAGTGGGCATCCGTAATGGCAAACTAGCTACAAGGCTGAACAAAGCAGATTGGATTACAACACAAGCTCAGAGAGGGCAACTACATCCTTTGGTGAGAATGCCATC
This sequence comes from Cololabis saira, assembly GCF_033807715.1. Classification (NCBI taxonomy): domain Eukaryota; kingdom Metazoa; phylum Chordata; class Actinopteri; order Beloniformes; family Belonidae; genus Cololabis; species Cololabis saira. Next base: position 40,107,571 of record NC_084605.1, read on the forward strand.
ACGATGCCGTTTGTTACATATTTGTTGCTCGGTTTTGGATTGGGGTTCAAAAAATTGTACGTTTAACCTTTACAGCCATGCGAGCAGATGTGCAAGCTCCTTGCAAAGGTAACAAACAGTATGCATGCCAACTTCCACAGTGGTGCACTGATGAATGAATGAAAACATCAACCGAGCCATTTGCATCCAAATGATCTTTTAGCAAAACAACTCAACCCTCCACCTGTCTGCAGTAGTTCATCTATCATCACTGCAATTATTAGAGCTAAAAGTATGAAAACAGCAAAACTCACCAAGACTATCATCACGTTGTAAGCTGGCGGAGGCTTTACTGTCTTTAACTGCAGCACAGTGAAGAGTGTATATACTACACTCTTGCAGACCAATTCGGCATTAAGTAATTAGATGTTACAGCATATCACCAGCTTGGATAAAAGTTACTCTAACACAGTGTGTCCTAAAATAAAAGCTTTGCCCTTCCTTTGCCCTGCTCAGTAAGTATACGCCTGCCTCAGTTTCAAAGGCGAGGCGGTAAATCAGCTGTGACGACTGTGGCAGCTGAGGATGCTCTGTAGGTGTGGGTATTTATGTACCGTACACATCTGCTCGTGTGCAAATGTTTGTGTTTGACTGTGCGTGTTTGGGCTGTGCGTGGTGTTTAAGGCCGGCAGGCGAGACGGGGATTCATCCTGTCTGATAGCAGCTTATCAGCGGACTGGGTGCCACCTGATGAGGTATCAGAAACCCTGCATTTAAAACGAGAAGGACGGCAAAAACACACACACACACACACACACACACACACACACACACACACACACACACACACACACACACACACACACACAAACAAACAGCAGACTGACTAACCAATGGTTTGTCTGGACAAGTACAAAGCCTCTCAATAACAATGTTTAGCTTATGACGGTCTAACATTGTTACCTTGTTGATCGAAACTGTTCTCTAGAAAGGAAAGACACTTAGAGAGGTAGGTTGTCAATTGTATTCTTCACTTTACTACTCACATACTTGGATGAAGAAGCACCTAAGATCTATCATGCTGACATTAGTCAAAATTCACTCAAAGTTTGACCACAGTAAAATAAGGAAGCTGAAGAACAAATGTCTCATCTGCCATATTGTCACACTGATCCGTCTAAAAACAATCAGAGCCGCCGTCCTTATTGGAGAATCATCCCCATTGTTCATCCTCACATTCCTCTGTAGGCTGGGTGTCAAGGATGAGATATATTAGGTACCAGCAGGTAAACAGAGGGTTCCTAAAATATCATTAGTGCCCACAACAATGGGATTTACTGGGAATCCAAAATAAAGGAACCAGCATTGAATCAGTGGATTACAACATGATGTGTGGGGGGGTTGGGGTATTCCTTCCAAAGATGAGGGGAGACTGAGGGAGCTGCCAACTGCAGTGAGATCCCAGTTGATGCAAAAGGCTCTGAAGAGTAAAGAACCTTAATGTCATCTCTCCCGTCCACTCCCATTTTAAAAGCGGGGTTTTACATCACTTCATTTCTAATTAATGTAAAAAAGAAAATCAACAGCAACTAGATATAAATAAAAACACTTCAGGTACCATGGAGTGAGTTTAAAAATAGGTTTTTGGCAAAAACAAGATCTATTGATTAGTTTAGCTGCACGGCGGAAGGGTGGAACTGCATGTCTGGCCGTCCACATAGCTTTATCGTAATTAGGGCCCGAGCACTTACAGTGCGAAGGCTCTATTGTATCTGTAGGAATTTTTTTCCTGTTTTTTTTTTTTTTTTTTTTTCCTTCTTCCGACGAAAGGAGGGCCTTTTTGCCCCCTAAACGTGCCCCAAAAGTCACCAAATTTTGCACCAAGCCAGGCCTGGCGAAAAATTTTATATTTCATGGTTAGCATTAATGGGCGTAGCCTATTGGCTCAACAGCGCCCCCTAGAAAACTTTGTGCCTCAAGCCCCACAATACGGTTTGACGTACATGCACGAAAATCGGTACACACCTGTATCATGTCGCAACTTAATGAAAAGTCTCTCGGCGCCATGGCCCAAAACCAACAGGAAGTCTGCTATTTTGAATTAATCGTGTAATTTTGCAGCAATTTATGCCATTTCTGGTGTCATCGGACTCGGTTTTGAGTAATTGACCTTCATTAGCCTGAATTAGCCCCGCCCCTTCTTCTGATTGGTCGATATTTGATAGTCCCTATTTTCTGGCATAACTTTTGAATGGTTTGACATACAGAGTCGTGGGTGGTGTCATCGGACTCGGTTTTGAGTCCTTGACCATAATTGGTGCAAATTAGCCCCGCCCCTTCATCTGATTGGTCGATATCTGATAGTTCCTACTTTCTGCCATAACTTTTGAATAGTTTGATATAGAGAGTCGTGGGTGGTGTCATCCGCTAAATGTCCAGGCCTGAAGAATCTACATGCAAGTCATACAAGCTTCCACTGCAGCCTGAACGTGCACAAGGGTGCGAGGGCCCGTTCATCGCTACTTGCAGCTTTCATTTACCTTTGGTTTTGGGATGAAATGTTTTCCTGTGATTTTCTCTTGGTAGCAGGTGTCACTTTTACAAGTGCCCCAAACACACCGCTTAACCATTTTAAGATAAATTAAAGCTGCAAGCAGCGATGAACGGGCCCTCGCACTCACGGCCACCGCCCCCCATAAGCATATCAGAAATGACACCACCCACAACTTCCTATGTCAAACCATTCCAAAGTTATAGCAGAAAATCGGGACAACCAATCAGAAGAAGGGGCGGGGCTAATTAAAGCCAACTAAGCTTAAGGACTCATTACAGAGTCCCATGACACCACCCACGACTCTCTATGTTAAACCATTCCAAAGTTATAGCAGGAAATTGGGACAACCAATCAGAAGAAGGGGCGGGGCTAAATAAGGCCAATGAAGCTTAAGAACTCAGTACAAAGTCCCATGACACCACCCACGGCTTCCTATGTCAAACCATTAAAAAGTTATAGCAGAAAAAAGGGACAACCAATCAGGAGAAGAGGCGGGGCTAATTCTGGCCAACTAAGCTTAAGGACTCATTAAAGAATCTGATGAAACCACCCACGACTCTCTATGTCAAACCATTCGAATGTTATAGCAGGAAATCGGGACAACCAATCAGAAGAAGGGGCGGGGCTAATTCAGGCCAATGAAGGTCAAGGACTCCATACAGAATCTGATGACACCACCCACGACTCTCTATGTCAAACCATTCCAATGTTATAGCAGGAAATCGGGACAACCAATCAGAAGAAGGGGCGGGGCTAATTAAGGCCAACGAAGCTTAAGGACTCATTACAGTGTCCCATGACACCACCCACGACTTCCTATGTCAAACCATTCAAAAGTTATGGCAGATAAAAGTATTCTAGGGGGCGCTGTTGAGCCGTTAGGCCACGCCCATTAATGCAAACCATGAAATATCAAATTTATCGCCAAGTCTGGCTTGCATGCAAAATTTGGTGACTTTTGGAGAACTATCAAATATGGACCAATCACATGAAGGGGGGTCACGCCTTTTGGCGTCTAGCGTCGCCACGGTAACACTTTTGAAAGAGAGAAGTAATGCGTGGTGTCGCAGGATGTAGACGCACATTTTGATGTATAACACACCTGGGTGCACGTTACGGTTCGGGCTGAATTAACTTCCGAAGGAATGGCATAAATTTCGCCAAAATGACACAATTTATTCAAAATGGCCGACTTCCTGTTCGGTTTCGGCCATGGCGCCAAGAGACTTTTCTTTTAGTTGTGACATGATACAGGTGTGTAGCGATTTTCGTGCATGTACGTCAAACCGTATTGTGGGGCTTGAGGCACAAAGTTTTCCGGGGGGCGCTGTTGAGCCATTTTGCCACGCCCATTAATGCAAACCATGAAAGATCAAATTTATCGCCAGGCCTGGCTTGCATGCAAAATTTGGTGCCTTTTGGGGAACTATCAAATATGGACCAATCAGATGAAGGGGGGGTCCGCTTGTTGGCGTCTAGCGTCGCCACGGTAACACTTTTGAAAGAGAAAAGTAATGCGTGTAGTCGCAGGATGGAGACGCACATTTTGATGTATAACACATCTTGGTTCACGATACGGTTCGGGCTGAATTAACTCTCGAAGGAATGGCATATATTGCTCCAAAATTACGCAATTAATTCAGAATGTTCAAAATGGCCGACTTCCTGTTCGGTTTCGGCCATGGCGCCAAGAGACTTTTCTTTTAGTTGCGACATGATACAGGTGTGTACCAATTTTCGTTCATGTACGTCAAACCGTATTGTGGGGCTTGAGGCGCAAAGTTTTTTCTGTCTGAACCAACCAGATGAAGGGTGGCCAGGCTTTTTGGCGTCTAGCGTGGCCACGGTAATGCTTTTGAAAGAGAAAAGTAATGCGTGTAGTCGCAGGATGGAGACGCACATTTTGATGTATAACACACTTGGGTGCACGTTACGGTTCGGGCTGAATTAACTTTCGAAGGAATGGCATAAATTTCGCCAAAATGACACAACTAATTCAAAATGGCCGACTTCCTGTTCGGTTTCGGGCATGACGCCAAGAGACTTTTCCTTCAGTTGCGCCATGATACAGGTGTGTACCTATTTTCGTGCGTGTACGACATACCGCATTCTGGGGCTTGAGGCACAAAGTTTTCAAGGGGGCGCTGTTGAGCCATTTTGCCACGCCCATTAATGCAAACCATTAAATATCACATTTTTCGCCAGGCCTGACTTGCATGCAAAATTTGGTGACTTTTTGGGCACGTTTAGGGGGGCAAAAAGGCCCTCCTTTCGTCAGAAGAAAAAGAAAGAAAGAAAAATTCCTACAGATACAATAGGGCCTTCGCACTGAAGGTGCTCGGGCCCTAATAAATAAACACCTTTGCGGTTGTAGCTATGGGTTGTGGCCTGAGCCGACTTTGTTTTGGAGTACGGATCGTTTTTCATCCATCCATCCATCCATCCATCCATCCATCCATCACGGGGGTCTGCTGGAGCCTATCCCAGCTATTTTCAGGTGAGAGGCAGGGGTTCACCCTGCACAGGTCACCAGTCCATCACAGGGCCACATATATATATAGACAAACAACCAGACACACTCACACTCACAGGCAATTTAGAATCACCAATTAACCTACTACGCATGTTTTTGGACTGTGGGAGGAAACCGGAGTAACCGGAGGGAACCCACGCAATTACGGGGAGAACATGCAAACTCCACACAGAAAGACTCCCGCCGGGCCAGGGAGTTGAACCGGGAACCTTCTAGCTGTGAGGCAACAGTGCTTACCGCTTTTCTGCCAGTTTGGGGATAAAAATACGCTGCACCCTCACTGCCCTGTGTGTAAAAAAATATATATAATCCAGTGGTTTAAATTTTGATACAAGGCAAGTGAAAACTACACTTCTTCCATTGATGTGAACAAGAGAGACAGCTGTTTTGTCTAACCGGATATTCTGACCCAGATGTAGCAATTGCAGTTGCTTAAAGATGGAAGACATGCATGTGTGTTTTAGGAGTTTTTGCAGCCCATCTGGAGCCGTCACAGTCCTGCTGGTTGACCTCCGTCATGATCCACTGGCAGATGGACTTAAATTATCAACGGCAAGGCCGATTGAAATCTTTGGAATCAAATAAAGATAGTGCAACAATTTATTGAATATTTTGGAGTCCAATTAAAAGCTTCCGTACCTGACACAGACAGCTGTCTCGCACAAATTTATGTAGAAGTAGAAATTATATTAGCTCACATTTGGGTGTTATTAATGACCATTGCTAATAAATCAGACAGCCATGACTCCCTCCAAAGACTCTACCCCGTCATCGCCACTAATCATGTCTAGCAAACACGAACCTGCCAGAAAAAACTCACTGGACCGGACACGCGAGACGCCAACGAAAGGCTGAATCCAATCACACTCTGTCATAAAACCCAGGTGTCTCCAGGGCATGACATCACATTGCCTTACCCCATGATATAATGAGGACTTTGAGAGGTGCTGGGGAGCACGCTAAGCAAAACAAGTTTGGGACCATACTTGAACAACAACAAGAAAGCCCACAGTTCGGAAAGTGGAGATGAAGCAGTTCACAAGCACCTGAATCCAGTTAGCACTTGGAAAAAATGATTGAAACATTTGACGAGGGGGGATGTGGGCATCGGTGTCTGACAATTTGGATGTATGTGCTGACAGCTGGAGAGGATGCGGGGGGGCATAGATATTAAGAGAAACAACATTCTTTCTCACAACGTGACTGTATAGACGCTGCCTTGTCTATTTTCTGATTCTGGGACTGTGAAAACAGTGGTGTTTGTCTGTGAGCCATAAGCTGTCAGCTTTACCTTATTAAAATGTCATTGACTCTTAAACTGTATATTTATGCAGTGTTAACCAGCGCCTGATGGCAGAGCTCACATATATAGCTCCATTCTGCCTGGCAGGCTGACTCAGACAGACCGTGTCAGCCAGAGATAAGCTTTATTACACAATGTACGCGCGGGGCCAGTTTGATTGATGCGTCTCCATTATTATTATGTCCTGGTGAGGTAATGTATTCCAGGCCTCCAAAGAAGACCAGTTCTAAATTAGTTGTGTCAAATTGTGGCGGCAGAGTTGTTGGCCCTATCTCGGCTATCTGTACTTGGGAATGAGGTTGTGCTGAGATTGTGGTGGGGGGGGGGGGGGGGGGGGATTGGGCAGAGGTGATGTACAGTGTTGCTGCAGAAGTGGGAGACTTGGCAGCTCTGGGTTTCTTTCCTATTAAATGATGACTTTCTCTGTCTCTAAGTCAAAGAGAGAAATGAGAAAGAAAGTGTGATCCGTCCTTGCTGGGATGCTCTCGGCGTCTGCTGATAGGATGGAGCTCACGAGAAACAGGAAAAGCTGATTTCACTCAGCGGTTCCCGTCTTCATTAAAAGCTAAGGGCTGGGATGGGTTCGTCCAGGAATCTGCGTTCCCCGTCCTCGTTACACACTCAGGGGAGTCGATGCAGCCTTGGTCAGAGTCTCATTTTATCTCCACCTGTCATCCTGCAAGCAGCAGAACAGATATGAAAGTTGGTGTTACGAGACCATGTTTTATTCTCATTTTTCCTCTTTTGGCAGCTCATCAGAGTGAGAAAGGAGCTCGTCCTTCCAGTCGTGCCTAAATCCATAAGAGCAGGTGTGTGTATGAAATGTACCACTTTACAAAGTTTAAAACTGGGAGAAATGCATGGCACTTCCATACGCGTGCTTAAACACCACATTGGCGCTCCATTGTGGTCCGTGTGGGTGGAGGGCGCTACGCGCTACGTTCGGGCCGTTGAGGTGAAAACTCCTGGGAAGTTCCACATACCTAACTATTGGCCCAGATGTGTTTCTGTTCCAAATGTCAGAGCAGCCACATCTGTCTCTGCTCTGTGATCAGCATGTGTGGGTGTCTAGACATGAATAACTCTGTATGAATGTATCTGTGGGACACTTTCCCAGCTTATGCGGCGATGTATATCTTTCTGTTGTGTGTACAGTCAGCGTCTGCATCCTCGCTGGTGTTAACTGAATACTGATTGGTGTATCAGCCCAACCAAAGACAGCCCATGTTACTTTGACTGGTTTAAACGGTGGCTTAAGGAGGCATTATCCTTTTCTTCCTTTAAAACAACACGTTCCAGTGGAAGTTGTTTTGTGATGAGCTCCTTATTGAGTTCTTGGAGTTCAGGTCCAACGGTGTGCAAAATGACTGCAACATCACCCCTTCACATTGTTTTCTTCTTCATAAATCTCAGTTTCTTCACGGTTTGACGCTTACACTTATTTGATGCTTGCTTAGGCAAGATGTAGATAATAAAGCAGTTCAACCTTAACTCAACTCCATTTCTGAACTGGGGGAGGAAGCAAAGGTAACCGCAAAAAGCCCATACAGGCATGAGGAAAACATGCATAAAGAAGAGCCCCAGCAGGGATTTGAACCGGGAATCTTCTTGCTGTCCGAAGGAATGTTTCCTTACTGCTAAACCAAATGCAAAGTACGATTTGATACGGCCATCGAGAGCAGACATAATTCATGTGTGGTATGAAGAGACTCATTCAGCCCTGCAAAGCAAAACAAAACAATGTGGTTCCATAAAAAAGGTCATTTTTCCTCATACATTTACATCTCTATTATAGTGCGTATAGATATTTTTCATTTTACATTTCCACTGAGCTTAATGCACCATGCTAAACATCGTACCTCTTTGCTGTGCCCTTGATTTTGAAGGAGGCCATCACAGTCAACATTCATTTGAACATTTCTCATACACTTAAGACAATTGTAATAATCTCATTAACAGATCTTTGTGTTAAGTTGCCAACAAATAACAACTGCTTATTTAAATATAAATATACATCGTGTTTCTCCTCTTCACTTTCATCAGGTCATACAGATCACGAGAAATCTTTAAGTTAAATGATTTGGATAAAGATCTTTCTGGTGGCTCTTGCTTTTTAAAATAGTACTTTGCAGATTGATTCATGGCCTTCAATGTGATGACATTTCCGTTTATGATTAATAACCACATAAAAAGTTTTGACAAGGGACGTAATGGCCTCTTTGTCTTCATTTTATGTTGATATTATTATTTTATATTCTTGGCAGCGGCACCTTCTGTGCTGCACTTCCTTTAAATTTACCTTAAAGCAACACTGTGCATGTAGCTATATAGCTGGTATGGTATGATCCATCCATCATCCATCCATCCATCCATCCATCCATCCATCCATCCATCCATCCATCATCCATCTATCCATCCATCATCCATCCATCCACCCATCATCCATCCATCCATCCATCCATCCATCCATCATCCATCCATCCACACATTATCCATCCATCCATCCATCCATCCATCCATCCATCCATCCATCCATCATCCATCCATCCATCCATCCATCCATCCATCCATCCATCCATCCATCCATCATCCATCCATCCATCCATCCATCATCCATCCATCCATCCATCATCCATCCATCCATCCATCCATCCATCATCCATCCATCCATCACCCATCAATCCATCCATCCATCCATCCACCCATCCACACGTCATCCATCCATCCATCCACCCATCCATCCATCCATCCATCCATCCATCCATCCATCCATCATCCATCCATCCATCCATCCATCCATCCATCCATCCATCCATCCATCCATCATCCATCCATCCATCCATCCACCATCCATCCATCCATCCATCCATCCATCCATCCATCATCCATCCATCCATCCATCCATCCATCATCCATCCATCCATCATCCATCCATCCATCCATCCATCCATCCATCCATCCATCCATCCATCCATCCATCCATCCATCCATCCATCACCATCTTTCATTTATCCATCCATCCATCCATCATCCATCCATCCATCCACCCATCCATCCATCAACCAGCCATCCATCATCCATCCATCCATCCATCCATCCATCCATCCATCCATCCATCCATCCATCCATCACCATCTTTCATTTATCCATCCATCCATCCATCATCCATCCATCCATCCATTATCCATCCATCATCCATCCATCCATCCATCAACCAGCCATCCATCATCCATCCATCCATCCATCCATCCATCCATCCATCCATCCGTCCGTCCATCCATCCACCCATCCATCCATCCATCCATCCATCCATCCATCCATCCATCCATCCATCCATCCATCATCCATCCATCCATCGTCCATCCCTCATCCATCCATCCATCCATCCATCCATCCATCCACCCATCCATCCATCCATCCATCCATCCGTCCGTCCGTCCATCCATCCATCCATCCGTCCATCCATCCATCCGTCCATCCATCCATCCGTCCATCCATATCAATATTTTTGAACATTTATGAACATTCTCATTTCATAGTGGTTGTTAAGGTGGTGCAATGCATTGTGGGCATAGATCTCCACAGAATGGACTCAACCTGCGCCCACAGGACCAGAAAGAAACCTCACAGCAAATACAGAAACCACAAGAACCCTGGACACTCTGTTCTAACACCTCCATCTGGCAAGAGGTCCAGAGCAATCCAAGCCAAAACCAACAGACTCAGAAACGGTTTTTACCCGAGAGCAGTAGCATCCATTACCCCCTACATCACAGACAAAACCACAAATGTCTGAAGGAATGTAAATAACAGAGCTGCATGAAGTGGGTTACTGAGTCTCCTGTTCCAACATGTAAAACTCTGAGGTATCTATCAAACCTTCATCTGAAACCTGCTCTTAGTTGAATCAGTATTCCCCATGCCTGGTGACACAGCTTCTCTTTTAACGGAAACAATTATAGAGTTTTTGTATTTAACTCTAACTAAAAGTCTCGATCTGTGGAGCTGCTGTAAGCTGCAATACTTTAATAACCCCGCGACAGACGAAAACGGCCATAGTTTTCAGTCCAAAACAATAATTTTGAAGCCGTGACAGCGAGTAGCAAAGAAAAACGCAAACACAAGGTTTTCACTACCTTTTGATTATGTCTTGCAGCTCACAGGTAGAGCATCACTTCTTATTAACCAGTCATCCATGGCAGTGATGTGATTTGACCTCTGAGGTGTTTGGAAATAGAATATGGCTAAGTGCTGAGAGTGTTTTTCTGGCGTGGGGAGTGAGGTTAACTCCTCAACCACTCCTGGATGATTGAAAAAGATGACAGTATCAGCGCTGGGACGTTTATTGTGTAAAGGAAAAAAAAAAAGGCTGTAAGACATTATTTCCTTCTAATCTACCCTGTTAAGAAATGTAATTAAAATGGGAGTTTTGTATTAAAGGAAACGTCTCAACATATGTAACTCATTTTACTTTATTTCATGCGACATGATGATTAAATAGTTGCTCTGGATTTATTATTAATCATTACCATAAACTTTAGTTGGAGGGAATGTTGCAGTCTGGAGTTGTGAGCAATGGCAACAAACTGCTAAGTGTGTAAGTCTGTCTCATGCCCCTAAAGACATATGGTGGTGACATCTGAAGTAAGCTGATCCTTTTAAGACGTAACCCCAAATACACTCACAGGCGCACTCTCACTGCCAGCCATCCCAGTTCTCATGACCTCTTTGACAAGGAGGACCTCTCTCAGGTGCGCTGGAGGTCTGGGTGCACCTGAGGCCGGAGAGAATGTCTGCAACAAAGCAACATTTAAAGGTCGGAGTTAATATCGCTGCACACCTCATAACTGGCCCGGGAAAAGGTGGCTTAGATCAATCTCTTCTTAGTCACTTCAACCATCCATTTGTCTGTTTGTCAAGGCGGGCAGCACCAGAGGCAAAGGCAATATCCGCCTCATTCAGCAGCACAGTCTTGTCTGACTGCATCTCTGCGGCGGTGTGAGGGTTTGCTAATGGGCTGGAGGCTGGTGCCGTGTCTGAGAACAGCCTGTTTCCATACATCATGCTCCACACTGTCAGGTCTCCTGACTCTGACAGCAAACAGCCATCCTGCGCTTTGCCGTCACAACAAATTATTCTAACGACGCTCAGTGATCTCCCAAACTGACCGCTTTGTTTGTCTTGGACGTCGTCCCAACTCTCGTGTCCATCAGTGGTTGAGCCGGCGTGGTCTCACACCTCCGTGTGGGCTGTAGACCACACAAAGCCCCGTCACAGACAGAGGTTTAAGGTGTCACGGCTGGAGTTGATTTCACTTTTAAAGAAAACAGGTGTGAAGGAAGGACATCATGAGCTAAATGAGTACTAGGACGTGTACTCAGTGACATTACATTCCAACATTTATTTTTCTACTACTTTCTATCATATGTATAGGATACCATACACGCACACACACTTATATAGATACATATACATACTGGACAGGGTAAGGTGTATTTTTGATCTGATTTTCATGGCCTAGATGTTGTTTTACTATGTATTGGAATGTTTCATGTATGTTTTTTTGCTCTAAGATAATGATTTCCATGTACGGTAATGTTTAATGTAGGTTTGTCGTGTTATTAGGGCCCGAGCACTTACATTGCGAAGGCCCTATTGTATCTGTAGGAATTTTTGTTCTTTCTTCTTTTTCTTTATTTTTCCGACAAAAGGAGGGCCTTTTTGCCCCCCTAAACGTGCCCCAAAAGTCACCAAATTTTGCACGCAAGCCAGGCCTGGTGAGAAATTTGTTATTTCATGGTTTGCATTAATGGGCGTGGCAAAATGGCTCAACAGCGCCCCCCGGAAAACTTTGTGCCTCAAGCCCCACAATACGGTTTGACGTACATGCACGAAAATCGGTACACACCTGCATCATGTTGCAACTTAAAGAAAAGTCTCTTGGCGCCATGGCCGAAACCCAACAGGAAGTCGGCCATTTTTAATTAATCGTGTAATTTTGGCGCAATTTATGCCATTTCTTCGGCCGTTAATATGGCCGAACCGTAACGTGCACCCAGGTGTGTTATACATCAAAATGTGCGTCTAGATCCTGCGACAATGGGCATTACTTTTCTCAGTCAAAAGCGTTACCGTGGCGACGCTAGACGCCAAAAAGTGCGACCCCCCCCTTCATCTGATTGGTCCATATTTGATAGTTCCTACTTTCTGCCATAACTTTTGAACGAGTTGTGATAAAAACATATGGGTGGAGTCATCAGATTTGGTATTGAGTACTTCACCTTCATTGGCCTGAATTAGCCCCGCCCCTTCTTCTGATTGGTCAATATTTGATAGTCCCTATTCTCTGGCATAACTCTTGAATGGTTTGACATAAAGACTCGTGGGTGGTGTCATCAGACATGGTTTTGAGTCCTTGAACATAATTGGTGCAAATTAGCCCCGCCCCTTTATCTGATTGGTCGATATCTGATAGTTCCTACTTTCTGCCATAACTTTTGAATGGTATGACATACAGAGTCGTGGCTAGTGTCATCCGCTAAATGTCCAGGCCTGAAGAATCTACATCAAGTCATACAAGCTTCCACTGCAGCCTGAACGTGCACAAGGGTGGAGGACCGTTCATCGCTGCTTGCTGCTTTAATTTAGTTTTCTTTCTTTATGTCTTGTTTTTTAACTGTATGTTTTAAATGTATTGTTTTTAACGTGGACCCCAGTAAGACTAGCTGTGTTTAAGGGCATAGCTAATGGGGATCCTTACAAATAAACAAATACTAAAATATCAAAGAATTGAATTAATTTCCTAATGTGTGTGTGTAGTGAGACTTACAAACAACAAATTCAGTGTTAGTTAATGTAACTTCCAAATTGTCTGCAATACTTTGCTTTTTATTCTTTTGACATAAAATATAGACATTTGTCAAAGATAAAGACGGCTGCTGCTCTACATACAGTATGCTCTAATACATTACTCATATGTTAGTCAGTGACTCTGCAGAAACATCGTTGCAGCAGGGAAGAGAAACACATATTAGCTCCATCCTGACCAGCTCTTGAACGGATCGCTTCGTAACCTTAAACTGCAGCAGTTCCTTCTGAGTGAGCGGCCCGTTTACAGCTGGTGGATGTACGCCCCGTGATGATCCAGCTCTGTGGTGGTTAAACAACTCGCAGCCTCGCTGTCTTTCATGGGTGTATGAGCTGATGCTTATCTGCAGGAAATGGGCAGATCAGACTTCCACATATTGCTTTTTAATGAACACGGCGCGGTGCTGAGCAACAGCACTCTAACTGGCTCACATCTGACGCATCATCTGTGCCGGTCATTTGGATGCTAATGCCAGTCCCTTATAAACCTGCAACATCTCCATGTTTTGGCCTCGTCCCAAGAACAGGGCAGTCAAAAAGGCCCACATTTATGTGTTTTTGTTCCTGGTGAGTCTTTGTGTAATGATGCCATTATAGAAGGCAGAATCTAAAAATCTTAGTTTTATTACCGATATGTTAAAGAATATCTACTCTCAATACATTTCTTATTCTGAGAAATAGCTATCCTTCATGAACACATTTTTTCCCCCTCAGATTTAAAACTATTTTGGGAAGGTGGCTGTGGCGTAGTGGGAAGCATCTGTTGCCCTCCGACTAGAAGGTCAATCGATTGATCCCCAGTGCTGACAAGTGCTAAAGAGTCCTAAGTCTGGATTAATGGAGAGGATTGTGTTAGGATATTGAAAGAATAAAATGTGGTGACCCTACAAATGAAAAAAATAGCTGCTAGTTAATACTGTTTTGACCACTTTTTAAAAAAATAAATCCGTGTGTAATTGTATTTATATGTCCATATTCTTCACACTGGTTTGAGAAAATACAAATAATTGGGATTTAGCAACATTTTACAATTTTTTGACATTTTACAAACAACAATTTTAATCAAAATCTGATGACACACCCACACAATCCTGATGTGTTTTAGGGGGTGGAGTTAGGCACTCCACTCCACCTCCCTCTTTTGGGGGTGGCAGTGGGTGGTCCTCTTTTCAATTATACCCACTTCATAGAATGCCGTATGATGTAAAGTCACGTTGAGACAAAGATGAAAGACACCAAGATAATTCTCCTGTTATCTGGTTCTGTGATGTCACAGAATCCAGCAAAACTGAGGAGCTCGCTATATGAGGCATTTTCAGGCCTTGAAACCCCCAAACAAAGTGACAGGGTTGTGTTTACCGTTTTCGTTTTCAGATCGTGAATTCAAACTCCTTCCACTGCTCAAGCACACAAAGTTATTCCATTTATTCATTTTCACAAATGTCCTCTGTATGTGCTGGCTACATTATATAGACAGGAACAGTATGGATTGTAATATGTGGGAAAATGTCCCATGTGGTGCATTTAAATCGTGCACTTCATACTGGCTACAAAGTCACTAAGCTCGGGGTAAATTGACAAGTGCATTTGGAGATTAATTTGGATGACTGTTCTCCTTATACCCACCCATATGTGCAATTAACCTTTTTGAACCCACAGCAGCTTGTCTTTAAAGCTGATGACTGGCCTACAGAGATGGACACACAGAGGCAGAACCCAAACAGAGCCTCCCCTCCCTGCCTGCCTCCTTCCCTGCCTCCCTCCCTGCCTCCCTCCCTCCCTCCCTGCCTGCCTCCCTCCTTCCCTCCCTGCCTCCCTGCCTCACACATAATCAGTTGCATCCTGCTGCCTCTTGGAGGAAGGAATGCGACACAAAATGTAGCTCGATACTCACAACCTGCTCTGTGTCCCATTTGAGACACAACAGCACATTGCTAAGTTGTTGTATACTGAATTACAAAAATATTTGATGGTATTCTACCTTTTCAGATTTGATTCTTAAGTAACTCGGTAACATCTATAAACCACTATAAAGCCCTTTAATTTAAAGAAAGGCAGAAAACACCCTATTATGTGGCATGCCCCCTCCTGTTTGCACACTAGCAGACAAAAATCTGAAGCTGTAGCTTTGATGAATGGAGGATAATTGCTGCTGCGCCTTACTCAAACTGGATGTATGTTGACATTTTGAGAGAATTCAAAGAACCAACCCACTTCAGATGAGCATTAATCTGATTATGAAGACAATTTATTTGGGTTTCCGTGCTCAATAGAAGCCCTTCCTGCTCAGCGCACGGCCTGCCAATGGAGCAGAAGAAACCCGCCTGGATGAATGGCCGACAGCTGTGTATATACGACGAGTATGTTTCCTCTTGCAGAAGCAAAAACAGTTAAACATGAAGTCACTACACACGACAAGCACATATGTGCAAGTACAGTACTTTAGCTTTGCATGTGTCCTGCATGGATATATTTAAAAAGGTTATTTTTAAAAGTAAACCAAGCTATAATGAAATTTTTTGGTGAACAATGCCCTGTATATACCAGGTTTATACTAGTGTAACTAAAGGAGCGTCTAAGTGAGTAATTCCAGTTTAATTTAATTCAAAAGGTTTTAGGAGGCAACCCTTTGCGGCCAAGGTGCAGCGCTCGTATGGAAATTTGTGACGCTCAAGAAAACTGCGGCTCAAGAATGGAACGTGCCATAAATCACATCCAAGCAATTTCCATGTGTAAAACATTTTTACACACCGCATCTGTTTCCCACTATGTCGGCCTGATGGACCTTTTTTCGCTTTTTCTCGAACAATATCTGACTGTACAGCATCACTTTTACGTAGCTCATCTTATTTATATGCCATTAAACCACGTGTTTGTCCAAAAACTAAGTAACGTCCTGGAAATGGAAGTTAAAAAACAATTCCAACTGGTTTCACGTTGAGAAACTGTCAAGCTGTAGTATGAGCAGTAAAGATGTCTCCTCCAAACTGACAGCTCCCAAACCTCAGTTCGTAAACCTGTCTGGAGATTATGTTCATGGCTGAGGCACACAGTCTAAGCACTTGGCCAGCGCAGCGATGGAAAACAGCTTCAGCACGGGAATATTCTGAGTGTTGATTGTGCACGTGAGAGAGCACAACTTTGGGGATCGTTCGCGCATTTCTATGAAATAACACTTGAATGCAGATAATTTGCCACTCCTTACTAGGGTTTGCATTGGAGCATGCTCGCTTTCCCAGGACATTCCTTTAGAATTTCCTCACCATGCAAAAAAGAATAAAAAAGAAGTTCCTATATTGTCGAAGGGTAATAAACAGTTTGTGTTTGTGTGCCCTTTAAAGTTAAAACCCCAACTCTGCATCCAAGATTCCAAAAAGGCTCCGTCAGAGTAACCATAGTGCTGCAATTTGGATAAACGGTGAAGATGAAAGCCGAATTACGTTTTTACATGCCCTTCAGACTGCTTGCACATTTTTCTGAAAGCGCCAATGTCTGGGTGTGTAATTACACACTAAATGCTGTTTTTTTTCTGAAGGAAGTGAGTGTCACTGCACAAACATTGCACGAGGCACGGCCCAGTTTTCACGTCCTCACTCAGACGCCACTAATGACATCAGTGATATCAAAAACAACCAATGGGCTTTATCAGATGTTTCCAACGGCACTCGCTCGTGGCAGATTTAATGTGATTATGAGGCGAGGATATAATCTCTCAAAAATGACCTGAAAGAAGCAAAAAGTAACATAGCTCCCTTTATACTATTTTAAGGTTTTGATAAGCATATTAGGTCAATATTAAAAAGGAATTGTACTTTTTACCATTTTATCATATTTCTTTACTTAAATTTCATTTTCCTTTAGATAATTGTCTATATGACACATGTGTTAGAGATGAACGGTATGGTTGATAAAATCCGCTCAAACAAACTGTGACGTGACATTTTGCCTCACTGGATCAGTGACAAGAGCAGACTGGGACTGTTTCCAGTCGCTTATCAAGACCACTAAAAATATCCGGCATCCAGACACAGACCACAATCAACGTTAATCACGTTTAAGTTAAGCCACGCCCCCTTTCCACTCAGATGTCAGTGCAAAACTGATGTAACCCTTTTGAGTAATCCTGCAATAAAAAAAATAATAACTACAATTCCTAACAATGCAATGCAACAAGCCAATAATATAAGAAGTAGTAAAACACTTCAAAGGGCCATTTTTTTGGTTTTTATAACTTGAATGTCAATCTAACAACTTGAGGGAATAGTTTTCTTCTTTTTTGTTTGTTTTTCGCTGACGCTCGGAAATTTCTTTTGAGTATTGAAGTGCAGACTTTTTACTTGTAGCTGTGTTTTGTAGTGTTTTTCATCTGTGCTATATCAATATAAGATGTATAGGTCCTCCCCAAGTGAGTAAGTGGTGTTTATATCTTAAGAAAGTCGCACTAGAAATATCAGAGAAAATGTAGAATTTGTGTGATGAAATGCTGATCCTGTCTGAGCCCTCGGGTTTGTATTTTGACCTCCGAGTCTCGGGCCAACACGTTGGAAACAACAATCTGCAGTAGGTATTGCTCTTTAATTAAATGCATAAATAAAAAAATACACTTGTTTTAGCCGGATTATTTTAACAGTACAGGCCAGGATGTGAAGCCATTTGACCCCCGGCGAGGGAATGTCGAGTGTCATTCCGGTTGGTTTGAGGGGGCTGAAAACCTCTGCAGATTCATTGACACAGAGAAAAGACACGGAGTGTGATTTGTTAAATGCGGGACACCCCTTTGTATTGTCTCGACAACATGGGGGACATCTGGCGCTGGCAACACCGCCTGGTGTTGAGGTCTCCATCCGCTTTCTTCGGCAGTAAGCTGTGCGGCGTTGAAGTACTGCCTTCATATTCTCATGCTAATACTGAAAAGGCAGAAGCAGATGTGAAACACTCAGTTCTGTTCTTGTTCACTTGTAAAGAAGTAATGTGTCCCGCTATCCCAATTTCCCCTCCGTTGTTCTTCTGAGTGTCATAAAAAGCAGTTCACGGCCTTCCTTGGTGGCCTGGCGTCCGCTGCGTGTGACATATTTGATGGCGGAAAAGTGTGAGCGGTCGTTCTGAAGACGCAGCTGCCGCAGATCAATTCTGAGGACGATTTGCGAAATGAGCAGAAAGAAAATGATCGCCGCCAGCGGAACAACAGCCTCTGTGAGACTTGGAGGGAGTTTGTTTGGTTAATCAGTTTATAAATTGTGCATGTACTTTAAAGTGGGTTTCTGTGACTTTAGCTGTATTCGTTTTAGGTTGTAGTGTATTTGTTCAATCCATACACAGGTCTGTGCTTCAAAAGAGATGCTGAGCTCAAGCAGCGTAGTCGAGTTCTGTTTCCAGTATTTTATACGTATGCCTCTCTTTCTATCTCTGGTCTCCTCTTGGACCACAAATAAAGTAGTGGAATGAGATCTTTATGGGGTGGTCAGCTGGGAGTACCTCGGGTAGAAGCCAAATGGAGTGAAAATGCATTTAGCTATCTACTTAATTACCTTTTCTGCTGCTGATCTAATTTTCCTTTGTGCTAACAGATTATATACCTGCATTCACTGTTTACTGCTCCTATTTTTTTCCTTTCCTTTGCTAACGTGCATCACTTTGAGCTGTTCCTGTGTCTGAAAAGTGCTATTTAAATAACGCGACCCTTATATATTTTATTGCCTTTTTTTCCCCCGGTCACCGATCATTTCTGCTTAATTATGAACCCGTGCGTACGCGTCCACGCCCACCTGGCTCGTGATTGGCTGCTGGTTTTCTCTCCTCGTCCTCTCATTGGTCCAGACGCGTGTCGGTCAACGAACCTGACATGGAGACAAGTTTACAACTCCGTCCACGTGCGGCGGGTGGATGAGGACAGGCGGCGGCATCCCATCCTCCAGCAAAACACCGCACACGCTCACCTGAGCAAGGACATGCAGCTTTACACTGTTGTTTTCTGTTTCATTCAGGGATAAATATCTGTCACCTGTTCAATTCGTTCAATTGGGGCATCATTTTACATTTGTGGAGGAGTTCTGACTCAGACTCTCAGTTTCTTGATGGCAAGTGGGCTGGGTGATAGTGATGTGCGCCTGACATGGCCGTGGCTGCTCCACCGACCTCCTCCCAGGGACCGGTATGGCTTTTAGCCGCCTCCACCAGCAGCTGGACCCCCCGCCGGCCCGAGGCGGCCCCGGGAGAGCGGCGGTCATGCTGTGCTCCCTGCTCGGCTCCGTGCTGCTGCTGCAGCTGCTGGGCGGCCGCTGCAGCTCACCTGCCCCGGTGCGGGAGGAGCTGAGGACCAAGAGGCTGGTGGACACGGGCTCCGTGTCCGGCTCCGTGCCCGGCTCCGGCTCCTCCGGGGCGGGAGCCGGCATCTCCGCCGGAGAGGAGCGCCCCTCCGGCGGCGCGCGGCTCCCGGAGGAGCCGGTCCTCCTATTCCCCAGGAAGGTGTCGCCCCGGCTGAGGCTGAGCCCGCTCGGGGACGGCAGCCAGAAGCTGCCCCGGGCTCTGATCGTCGGGGTGAAGAAGGGGGGGACCCGGGCTCTGCTGGAGTTCCTGCGGGTTCACCCGGACATCCGCGCCGTGGGCGCAGAGCCGCACTTCTTCGACCGCAACTACGACAACGGCCTGGAGTGGTACAGGTGAACGCGCTAATACATCCCATAATATAATAAAATACTGATACATCAAGACTATTTAAACTTTTTTTTT
Organism: Cololabis saira; assembly: GCF_033807715.1. Lineage (NCBI taxonomy): Eukaryota > Metazoa > Chordata > Actinopteri > Beloniformes > Belonidae > Cololabis > Cololabis saira. Next base: position 40,127,536 of record NC_084605.1, read on the forward strand.
TTTAAACCCACATATTTAAACAATATTTAACATATTTAAATAACCCTTATTAAACAGGGTTCCTACGGGTGCTTGAAATCCTTGAAAGTGCTTGAATTTCATGACATTGCAATGTTGTGTTTTCAAAGCCTAAAAAAGTGCTTGAAAGTGCTGGAAATTATAACTCTGTGTCTTTCACAAAATTGGGATCAGACTGTATAGTTTAGTTATTACAAGGAGAAATAAAATCAGTAAGGTGGAACATAACTAGATGTTTACAGCACAATACATTGTGATAAAAAGCGGAAAAAATAATTATGAGTTTATATATTCCTTTTATTTTACCCCAGTGATAAGGTGCTCGAAGAGTTTGAAAATGACCTTTGAAAGTGCTTTAAAAGTGCTTGAATTTGACCTTGAAAAATGTGTAGGAACCCTGATTAAATCAAGGTAAGTCACCCAAGCTTAAAAAGAGACAGGATATTAAATATACAATAATTATTTCCTTCTTAAAAGCTGGGCATGCATCTGTATTTTGTTTTAGTCATTAAATTGCCATGATGATAAATTGTATTTTCCCAACTTTTTATTTAGCCACCTATACATCACTGATAAAGACACGTCTATACAAACCCAGAAATCTTTACTTAACATCTCAACTTTTCGAAGTAGCTTAATTGCCACTGAAATAAGCGCCGAGGACAGCCTGTTGATTTATTAAAGCCACATTAGCGCTGCTTTCATTAGATGTTATCAAGCTGCTCATTTTGTTTCACATTAAAGGCTTGACTGCCCCTCAGTTGCTCTGGCCACAGTGGAATCACAGTTTAAAGCTTGATTAGGCTGGGAAATAAAACACGGATGAATCAGAGTAGTTACAATTTTAAGCAAGCAAATAATTTATATTTTCTTTGTTGAGTCATAGTTTCTGTGTAGTTTATCTCCGATTGCTTAAAATCAGACTAATAAACATCACGCTTAATATTTAAGTGCCATAACACTTGAATGTGAGGTAAGTGATTGTAAAATAAACAGAAGATTTCACTTTAATCCATCTGTTCTGTCGAATTAAATCGTAATCACTTGTTTTATTTAATTATAAACATTGTTTTACACTTTTGTGGCATTATAAAGCGTTGTAAATTGGGAAAGATTGTAATCTGAAATGAAAAAAGAGATGCCAGGCTTCATCCCTCCTAGGACTGACTGCTTGGAAAGTGCTAAAAGCTTACCAGAAAAACACGAGAGAAAATTGTCTACAGCAAAATAAAAAAATTCACATTAAAGCTAAAAATAGATAAACATTTTGGAACCCCGTTTATCTGTAACTGCGAGGAGTTAGGTTCCGTCTGCAGCCACTTTCAGGGAATCGGTTTTTGGTCACATAAACAGACGTCTCATTTCCTCCTGGAGGACGACGTCCCCTGATTTTCTCGCTCAAGACGAATTTGTGATTGATTTCCTCTGTCACTGTGAGAGTGTGTGAGCGAGTGTTGTGTGTGAGCATTTCCACAGTCCTGTGGGGGAGAATGGCTCTTCTTCACAGTGGTTCTCTGTCTAATGGGGCATTGCCAGCATTGCAGCTCTGTTATTAAGAAGGATTAAGGCCATAATGAAAGGTTACCTGAGTGTCTCAGGAGGTATAATTCTCCTTTTGATTGAGTTAACACTACACACAGCACCCTCGAAAAGGCCCGGAGACAAAACTTTTACTCTTGCTCTCCAACAACTCCCTTCAGACCTGCGCTTCAGACCCTTCTCACTCTCCCTCCCCCTTTCCTCCCCCAAACACTCTGGCTTTCTCCCATCTCCCACTCACACACCGCCCTCTTTGTGCCTCTCTGAGAGTGAACATTCTCTTTTTGCCATCACTCTTTCACACCCTTCTGTTTACCTATTCATCCATTGTGGGGTTTTATATCCATGAGGGTCCCATCTATCCCGAGGAGTTGCCAAGATTCTCTGGAATTTGGATCGCCGCTCCAAGGATAGACTCTAGTGTCAGTTTGCCTTAATGCTGCCCGTTTTTAAACAGAAGGACCCTTGAACTGGAAAGAGGGATGAATAACTGTTAAAACGGCACGGCCCAGTCTGCGGGAGCCCATCGTGCCAGCTCTCCTCTCCACAATCTGAGGGTCCTCCAGATGATCGCGCTGGTGCTTTAGGAAGCTTTCGATTGAGATGTTTGCAGTTGTTGGATGTAGTGAGCGGGGTTTGGACACTTATGTAGCACTTGTTGAAATCAGTCTGATTGAATTACTTAAAAGGGACATTTTGGAGTAAAAAAATAGCGCATTAGGCAAAGTCACTGCTTTATTTTAGGCCGCTGACAAGAAACAAAAAATCTACCTCCACTAACCTGATGGGGTTAGTGGGGTTCCCGATAGCAAACTAAGGTCATTTTGACATTGCATGTGTGTAAAAAATACTGTTTGGATATGCAACCACCTTCAAATCACTGCCATCTTGTTTGCAGGGCAGACAAGCCATCAGTTGATGCAAAAGCAGGAGAGTTTGTGGGCTCTGCTTGCACAGAACTTTATCAGTACTTACATATTTATGACGAGTTCTGCGCGCAGCAGAGCGCAGCTTCTGTGCCTGGACACTGCAGCCATTTTAAGACTGCTTTTAAGGTTTTCAAAGCCACAGAGATGTTTGGCACATATTCGTTTGAAAGCCGGTGTGTTGAAGCTATAAAACTTTATAACACTAAGAACGCGGTGTAGATTCTCAGTCGTCCCGGCCACGGTAATCCTAAGTAGAAAGATGGAAGTAGAGACGAATTTATCTTAAATAGGGAATAAACTCCTTCAATGGAAGCATTTAGGATGAAGCCACATCTTGTTGTAAATTTAATCCAAGAAAAGGGAAAGAATTAAAAAATGTTCTGCTTTCGTTTTATTGTGTCCAGTTTTCTTTCATTTTCTTTAAAAAACCTCACATTCCTGTATTTAGTGTTGGATATGTGGTTGGTCATATTATAAGTGTAAATTGATTATCAGATGTTTCCCTCTAACTTTTTCCTGCCCAAACTGCCTCTGCTTCTGTATTTGAATTATTTTCATCTACGTACAAGAAATGCAACTTCCTAAAATCTCTTATTTTTTATTTTTTAGAGTCAACTACATTTCTTGAGATGTGTCTTTTTGGTCCAATTTCAATACTTTTTTTTGATAATTACATTTTATAACATCTCTTTAAGACCATGACTTAATTTAAAGTTCTTTAACTGCAGTTTCCTCCGCATTAACTTACTATCGGCTGAAGTTTGACGAGTCACATTTGCACTTTCCTCAATGTGAATCACTTATTCTGTTCTTGTAGTGAAATATTAAAATGTATTAAGCTCTTAATCTAGGATGTTAACCTTGCTTGTCCCCCAACTTTTCTCAACTCTTACTAAATGTATTAACTAAAAGTTCAGTTTTACTCCCAATTTGTAGAAGTGAATACTTCTTATCTGAAGATGTTTTTTTTGTTAATCATGTCAGCATCTAAAATTACAGTTTCAACGCGCTAAACTTCACTTTCATATCAGCAAAACCTCTAAACAAATATGCAAAATTAGGATATTTCTTTAACATATGTTATAAACCCGAAACCATATTTATCTTATTTATTAATCTGAGACAAAATGTCAAACTTTGTTCAATTCATGCCTGTCAGTGCATGGGAAGTCGGCTAACTTCCCCGTCAGTGAGTGTTACATTTCATGACACAGCGCTCTCTCTAACCACACACAAACCTGTCGGGCTTTTGTTGTGGAAATGGACACTCGCAGTGAACAAGGAGGTCAAGCACAGGCACTGTGAAGTAAAGCAGAGGTCTGAGATGCAGCGTAGTCGCCATTATGTGTTTAGCCTTCTTGGGTTACCGAACACCCAGGCTTTCACCTGTCCAAACGCCGCTGCCTCAGATGTCCGAAGACCGGCTGGATTAGCCCTCACCTGGTCCTCGAGTGGGTTAATTACACTCCATAAAAAACATGTGTGGCCACACACATATTTGCAAGTCAAACAAATGCAACCTGTATTTAGTGCAAGAGACAGATTTAAAAAAAAAAAAAGAAAGGAAACACTCACACACGTGCAAAAACTTTTAACTGGGCTTGATCGCATTTTCTTTCTTCGTGTGAGCGACATCACAAGGCAGCAAATGAAAATAGTAAGCTTCACTGGACAAACTAAAAAGTCCCATGGACGGGGTTTACGGATTCACGAAGGAGTCCTTATTTGAAAGGGACTCTGTAATAGTAATAGAGAAAAGGGGTCTTGATCATAAACGCAGTGACCCGGTGGGGATGGGGATCTGTTTCCCGGTGCTGCCGGTGGTCGCTACGGCAGGATAGTCTCAGATGTGGATAAACTCAGAACAAATGAAAGGCTTGTCATTTTCAAATTCAATTCAAGATCCAGATGTGAACGTGTGGGATAATAATATGTAGCCTGTCTGCGTTTAAAATCATGAATGCCAATTTTTGAAAAGCCATTAGGATTTTTCTTCCTCCATTTGGTGACTTAGATGGACTTATTGACAGATCTCCATTATTTAAATAAAATAAAGGTACCTTTATCAAGTGCTGACGATGGTAAATCCCCCCCGGTTTTATACAAAATACTGGCTGCCAAGTTTCTCATAAGTTGGCTCAGTTAATTTGGTGGCAGAGTCTAAACTCTGGTCTTCTTTGCTGCTGCACTATATTCCCCCTGACATACCGAGTGTGGAAAAGTTTGGACGACCACTGGAAAGAATGACACAACTCCGAGTGGGAGGGTTGCATGTTTACGGGCTGACCCTTGTGTGTTTTGTAGCACAGTGAAAAAGTTGCCTGCCATTTATGTGAATTTCTGTAACTTAAATCATTCACAGAAATCTTTGGATTGTGTAAAAACCTGAACAAGAGAAGTTTCTAACGAGCTTGTAAATATTCTTTATTGTGCGACCGGACTCGGTCGGCGTTACAAAATCGCGCACCGGTCGGATTAAGAGGCCAGACCTGACAGAGACTCACACTTGTGTGCCAGTGGGTGTATAATTGGTCCATAATTACATGAAGGTTCTGTATCTAGTGAAACACCGCCGGTACACTTTTGGACCCAGCATGGTGCTGCTGGCTGTAACCTGGCCGGGAATACGAGAACTGCAAGTGACTCACAGTTTTAATTGGAGTTTAAAATAATTCAGGGCGCGCCATCTGTTCCCCTTTGTACCACTCAGTTTACTACACCAGATCTACAGACCCCCACCCATGAAAAAAAAAACAACAAAAAACTAAATCATTAAATGATATAGGCTTAACCACCAAAAACATCCTGGAATGTTTTTCTGTAGTTGTAAGTCTCTGTGAGCAACCTTTAAGAACGTATCTCCATGGTCCCTTTATGGAGGTGCTGAAAGCAGCAGTTCGTAGATCATTTCCCCAAGGCGCCGTCAAGATTTAAAAAACAGATTCCACTCGTTTCCCCTAATTGATCCCCTTGTTTGATTTATTCAGTTTTGACACCAGAGGGTTGAAATAAACACAAGAACCTTGTGCTCCAAGAGCAATACTAAACAGTAATAAAACATACTCAACGCTCCCAAGATATGGCTTCGGGTGGTAATTTTCTATGTAGGCGGACAGGTTCGTCCTGAAACTGGACCCAGGAATGGGGCTTGTTTTGGTAGGATGAGGTTTTATGTACTGGGAGGAAATTCCTTGTTATAAAAGTTGCAGGATTAGCATTCAGGTTAGATCTTGGCCAAAACAAACCATTTGTACCACTGAAAGTAACAGCATTTGAATACTAATTTAATGTGTAGCCAGTTTTCCAAGCAGAGGGTAGGATTTCACTTTAAAGATGACGCAAAACTGTAGCTAGTTATATTAGATTAGATTATATTTCCTTTATTAGTCCCACTATGGGGAAATTTCCATCATTACAGCAGCAAGAGAAAAGGAAAAGGACACAAAAAATTTAATAAAAAAACAGAATATGCAATTTAGCTTTCATTCATTTATATCATTGCACATTTTATATGAAAAATATAAGGTTTTGTGCGCACAATTAGGCATTGAGTGTTCAAGGCTTTTAAGAGCACATATGTTAATACAGAGGCAGGTGGAGTGGAAGGGGCGGGTGAAGGTGGAAGGGTCATGGTAGGGGATGTAGAGGGCACATACACGGGAGGACGTAATGTCATCGGGAGCAAAGGACTCCTGAGTATGGGCTCTGAACTGTCTGGATTGTGAAAGTGATTATCGTGGGGTATAATTGTACAAGAGGGACACTCACCTTCTGAAGAAGGCATGCCCCCTTCCTTCTCCCCTTGCCAACTCCTTGACCTCCACCATCCCGTCCAACATCTTTGCGGCTGACCCTAGGAGGCCCCGTGCAGGGTGGGGGTAGATAGAAGCAAGGGAAATATCCAAAGTAGAGCCTGTCAGCAGCTGTCCTGTGGCATCCTGGGAATCTGCCCTCAGATGGGTGGGTGAGGACAGGCAGCAGGTGCAGGGGGGCTTTGGAGACACCACCTGGATCTCCAGTGCTCCCACCTGATGTGTTCACCTGACTCATCTAAAATGTGAGTGTTTGTTGCAAGCAGGACAACGCTTGTAGGCTGATTTGTTCCAAATAGTTCAGGTGTCAGGGATCAGTGCCTCCTGGAGCTTCGAAGAACATGTGCCGAAAGGGGGTTTGATTGATCACGGACAGGGGGGTCGTCCAGGGGGGCTTCCACAGAGTGTTTCACCCCCAGAGTTCACAACGCCAACAGATGGTACTGTAACACCGGGGTCGGGTTTCATTGTGTTTAGGATTCAGTTGTTTATTCACTTTTGGGTTTATGTGTACACAAGCGAGGAACCTGTCTGACCCCCGTTGTGTTCTTGGACCCAGTCAGCTTAGCAGCTGTTGGCCCTTTTTATGGGCTTCCAGACCCTGAATCATGAAGCATTTATTCTGGGATTCACATTTCAAAATGAGGACTGATCCCCCTTTTTTATTTTTTTTTATTGTGCTCAACTGTACAGAAAATACACTGCTCTGTAAAGCTCCGTTGTACTGTAATCACGTCTAGTGTATTGTTTCCGAACTTGAGACGTGTGACCTTTTCAAAGCATTTCTTCTACATCTGAATCTCTGATCTATTTTCAGGCAATATACTGTACCTGAAGTAGGGGTGGGCGGTACACCGGTGTCATAGTCATCACCGGTGTAACACTGCGCCACGACATGGATTTTGCAATACCGTCAATACCGTAATAAATCAATTATAAAATAATAAGCCTAAATAAGGCATTAAAAACGTCGGTGATATGCAAGGTTTGCTGCAGTGTTGTGACAGCAAGAGGTTGAAACACAAGCAACCTGTTTCATCACTTAAAAAACACGCACGCCCGTGAATATGAAGAGGCAACCCGGGCCAAAACGAGCGCAAGTGGGACCAGCAGCTGCTGCTGGGACCGCTGCTCCGCTGAGCAGCACCAGCGGAGCAGCGGTCCCAAGACTACACAGCTTTCACTGCAGGCATCGTGTAGGCTACTTTTGCTACACCTTACGACAAGAGTAGTAAGAAATGCAGGGCTTAAAGTATTCCGGCACCGTGCCGGATCTCCGGCGTACGGAGTTTTTTTTTCTCGGCGTGCGAGTTTGACTGAAAAAAAAAAAAAAAAAAAAAAAAAAAGGTTTGAGAGAAAAAAAAAGTCTGAGTCAACCGAGTTCGTCTACCAATGGAATGAGAGGAAAGCAGCTCTGGCTCAACCAAACTAACACCAGCCAATCAGAAGTAGAGCGGGGCGGGTCTTTGACGGCAGCGGAGCGCAGAGCGCTGTTTCAACCTGCTGGAATACGAATCACCGACTTCAAGATGGAGAAAAAATTAATGAATGTCGGTTTAAAAGAATCTTTTTTCCCAGAAGAAAAAAAGAGTGACAAAAAAATACCCATAACCATGTTCTTCTCTCGAAAAAACACACCTGTACCGCGGGCTTTAGAAGAAAAAGACGCTGCAGCGCAAGTCGGGATGGAGCGGCTCAGAAGAGCAGGGAAATACGTGCGAGGCGGTGTTGAACTCCGCAATTTGAAGCTTTGTATAATAATTATAAAAAAAAGGGTTGCTACTATGTGAATATCACTTATCACGGGTTCTTTTTGGAACGTAACCCTCTCGAAAAACAAGGGATTACTCATGGCATAAACCTGTCAAGTTTTGGATTTAAAATTAAGGGAAATTTTCCACCACCCGCTGTCCAACCAGCCCAACCGAGGTCCAGTATTAGATTTTAAGACAGGTTTACAAAATATTTAAAATATAATATAATAAAAAAAAAAAAAAAAATATATATATATATATATATATATATATATATATATATATATATATATATATATATATATATATATAAGATCTTTAGGTTTTTTGCCAAATAAATATGTTGAGAATGCATAATACTCTCCCATGTCTCTTTTTTATAAGGATACCTACCATTTACTTATTATATTATAAAAATATTAACCTTATTCACATAAAGGGACAGGACAGGCTACTCCTCCCAAAACATACCAAAAAATACCGTGATATTATACCGTCACCGTTCAAAAGATGAAAAATACCGTGATATTAATTTTAGGTCATATCGCCCACCCCTAACCTGAAGTCCTTTTAATGGTTTAACGCTTTTCAAGCAATGCCCATGAATGTCAGCGACGTTGGTGTTCCTTGAACCCCACCTGCCAGGTTTCTAACATAATAGCAGTTTAGCCTTCAGAACTTTATAAACAGATTGGCTTAAAAAATAATGGTATGTAGTTTTCTGTACTGTATTGTGTGTGTATTTGGTTGTTAAAGCTTGATGGTAGTTAAGTTTTATAAGTTTTATTTCAAAGAGAGGCTGCAACCCTCTATCGCGTAGCGCTTGAGAGTCAAGCGGCTGTTAGGCTTCAGACGAGTGTTTCAACTCTCTTTGTAGAAGTGAACCAAACAAACCACAAGACAACCCCAGAATTCATGCATATTAGGACTTTCAGAAGCTTTGCCAGAAAGCTTCAGGATTTCAGAAGCGAGCAGCCAAACCATGTTATTTGGGACGCAGAGGGGTTTGGTAAATGATGCATGGATGGAGCATGTATGTATTACAGCCCTCAGTGGTGTGGATTGGCGCGGGAAACCAACACCTCAGTGTGATGGATCTTTCCTTCCCATCTCTCAGACTACAGCTTTATCACAGCACAGGGAGCCCTCCATATTTTTTACAAGACAGAAGAACACAGGCGGACACGGAGATAGGGAGAACCAGAGCTATGGAGAGCCTGGGAACCAATAAAAAGTAGGAAGCCATATCCTCCAGGGTCCATCATTTTCCTTTCCAACTGTAGTATTTTCTTTAAAAATCCTTTTGCCACATACTCATTTTTTTCTGGCAGACATCTTGATCTGGCATTTCAAGTTCATGTAAATTGAAAAACGTTTCAAGTGTTTGCTGCTAAAACAAGTTCAACTCCCCAGCCCTTTGTCTACGTTCACTCCGCAGGAAACACTTTTTAAGTATATTTCATGAGCTTATTGGCTGACATGGAATTGCTTTTCCTGTCTGTGTCTATGCTTAAAGGCATGGAATCGCATATGTGATGTGTGCTATCTGCAGCAGCCTGTGTGGCGATAGCATGGCAACAAGCAACCATTTCCTTCTCCTCCACTGGGGGCATAGGCAGTGCCAGTGGCTTTGGCAGAGCCCGCCCAGCAGACGTGGGCCGGGGCTATGCCAGACGGCACCTCAGGCACTTCAGTGTGGCTGCCCAACCTCTGTCCCCGTGCAAAACACTACTGCAGCAAAGCTTGGGGCACATGTGCGGGTGGCTCTCCCTGTCCGTTTGAGGGATTGGCATTTTCTTGGCACGGACAGCAAAGACAACAACATCCTGTCCGTCAGATGGTATTCTAGCGCTTTCAACACTTCTGCTTTTTGTATATTCCAGATAGCCGAGGAACAAAGAGTTGCATAGTCGCGGCGAGTGAAATAAAACATGCAGAAGATTAGGGTTTGGCAGAAGTATAGACCATGACCAGAAATCCACTACAATTTTTTAAAATAGCTAATAATGGAGGTGGTGAATGGAGAAAGAATGACAGAGTGGCGTTTTAATCTGCTGTGAGAGCTTTTTTATTCACACAGAAGCATCGCAGATCTTTTGCACGTGCGGTTTTGAAAAAGCTACCTGGTTTTTCAAGTCGAAATCCAGCTGTTCAAACAAATGCTTTACATCAAGATTATTGTGCTTTAGTTTTGAATGGTTGCATGGCACAAAAGAGCCATTCACCGAGTTGTATAGCAGGACTTCTCTTTACAACGAATCAAATAAAATGTATCACAAGCACAGGTGTAGCATTATATTTCTTGGGTATTTCAGGTCAAGCAGCTGTTATTCTAACCCCACCTGTACCTCTAGTCATTTTTCTCCAAGGTTTTGTCCATCTGGAGAAAAGATGGCACCCAGTTTTTACTAAGTGCCTGCAAACATCTGACAGCTTGATTAAAGAGAGGAATGTGTTAGAAAATGAGTTTGCCACCCTGGACCCGTTTATTAATAGATGGAGTGCAACAGCACAACCTTCGTCTTTTTACATAAAGATGGAAGAGGGTGATAAAGGGCCCATGTAGCGCTGAGTCTGTGATTGATGTGCCCACAGGGGAGTGCAGAGAAGCCACACAGTAATTCAATTATTCTTAACCTGAACGCTAGTAATTGCTACTGTAACTAGGTCTGACTGTATATTAGACAGGAGGGAGAGTTGTGTCAAAGGAACATGCCTAAGTAATCGAAGTGGGAAGGAACATCCTCCGTTTTCTGGAGTTCCACTGTTCCGTCCTTTATTTGATGTGAAAGCTCTTTGCCGTAAAGATGAGGTTTTTTTATGTTAATGAGATGAGCAGGAAGCAGATTTCTTCTGTCGTGTTCCAGACGTGAAACATCTGTCAGGAAACAAGCAGAATCTGAACTGTGGTGTACTGGTGTAGGGCCAGCACCATTCTCATATATGCCCAGAAATATGCAGCTAAAATCAGCAGATTGTTATCTTAGTCCTGTGTCTTCCCAAGTCCATTGCTTGGGACTATCCATCTACTTAAACCTCACAAAAAAGCCTGAACATGACGCCCACCATAGTGTGAGTCTTGGTGGGTATATTCATTTGATTGCAATTTGCAGTTTGATTTGAAATTGACGTCACTGTACCCAACAACATGGACTTTTAACAGACAGTGGTATCACTTATCTCATCTAAAGGCTCTTAGACCAAACAGTGGTAAGACACTTAGAGTGGCGGAGCTTTGGGGGTGCAGGCTTAATAGCTACATATCCTTAAGTGCTTTTTTTTCTGGCTGCATTCACAAATAGCAGTGTGTAAAAGCAAGCACTTAGCTGAAGAGTCAATATCTTATATTTCCTCCATTGAATATAGTCTCAATAAAGGCTGAAATTTGCTACAGGTCCATTTCTGGTGCTGGACCACCATTAAACTGCATCAATTTACATGCAGCAGACGGAGCATGATTTAGAGTAGCTGGTAAATTTTCAAAATAAAACACCAGGGGCCTCATTTAAAAAGGAGTGTGTAGGATTCATACTAAAAGTGCACGTACACCCAAAAGCCGAAAAGGGCGCAAAAAAAAATCTGGATCTATAAAACCACGTGCACGCACACTTGCACGCAATGTTCGCTTTATAAATCACAGTCCAGCTGGAAGGTTGCGCAGCTGAATCCGCCTCATATCCTGCCCTCTACACGCCCACTTCATACCTTAAAAGGGTAATGCAAAGTAGTATTTGCATATGAATGAGCCTGCTGAGCATGCGCAGTGGCTTCCTGCAGCCTGTTTGGCGTCAGAATGAATGAACGTGTCGAGCCCAGGGCTCCAGACTAACTTTTTTCACTAGGAGCACAGTAGCCCCTAACTGAAAATTTTTAGGGGCACAATCAGAAATTTTAGGAGCGCACATCGTTTATCGACACGCTAACCAAATTTTTACATTTCTACTACATTTCAGTGTATTAGTAATACGTATTTCATAATAGATTAATGAATTCAGGGATTAAAGCAAAAAAAATATTTTTGACTGAACATTTTTTTTCAGGCCAGTTCATATTCCCCCTCCATCTATGCGCTGCACCACACTTTAAGAATGGCCCCTTTTTTGCCGTGCGGTCGTTTCCCAAAGGTTTCAAGTAAAAAAGTTAAATGCTGTATTAGCCCTTCTGTTTTCTGTTTTTTATCACCATTTGATTCGATCCGATCCGATTAAAAATGTTTTTTGAGCTGTTGCCTGAATTATACGACTGTAAAATAACTAGTGAAATAATAATTTCACAATAATTATTGTGAAATAACTAAAAAATAAATAACTCAAATGGGTCTTTCAATATCCATTTAAAGTGCAAAAAAGAAGGAAATATTAATAGCTCATGCAGTAAACAAATAATTTTAGCTTGTCTAATTTATTCTGTCACCAGACACACAGCTTGCCATGAAGCATCAGGGATTTTTCAGGTATGTCATGACAAACTGTGTGTCCAATAACAGAAGAAACCAAACAAGCTATGAACTTTATTGAACTTATATAACATTTAGAAATTTAAGCTGAAATATCCAAAACACTGAACACTGGTTTTGCACGGGTGGGGGTGTGTATGAGTGTGTATGAGTGTGTATGAGTGTGTACTTGTCCGTGTGTAACGTGCCTGGCGATTCAATGATCTGCAAGTTTTGCCCGCACACAGTTGACTGGACACGAAAAGATACATGCGAAAAAAGATCATGTACTTTAACGGCGAAGTCTGTAGGTGTAATAATCATAATTTTGTATTACAGTACGACGCGCTGTCCTCACGGGGAGCGCGAGAGCGGGGTCTGTTTCTTAACGCAGCTGGTTGTCTGTGTGAGCGGACATTAACGCATAAGGCAGCATAAACACAGGCTCAAACAGCAGGTCATTTCCAGCATTAACAGTCCTGCTCAGCCCGCTGTCTGTACGGAGTAAACTGTGGTTCTGTATTTTCTGCGCTGGTTTCTCAGGCGGCCGCTTCCACATGTTTGTTTTCTTCACGAGGGCAGCAGGGGCGGGCGGGGGAAAGAAGCGCAGTGTCCCCGGCTCTTAGTGACCCTTTTTTCAGCATTTTTTCAAAAGAAAACTTAATTTAGTTCGAGTTTTAAAAACCAGCGCTTTGTTAACGCTACCGCTGCTCTTTGACGCTGTGTTCATTGTTTGATAGTTTCACACCACGCACATATGTGAATTAAATGACGTGACTACTACTACCCCAGTCTCTGACAAGTCAGTCTTCCCTGAGGGACGGGGGCGAACCCACCCTCCTCTGGTTCTGATTGGCTAATACCAAGGCTCTGGCTAGATTTATTGGTTTACAACAGCGTCAGTTTAATGTCCAACATGATTTAATTGGATAGTCTAACGGCTGATTTATGGTTCCGCGTTACACCAACGCAGAGCCTACGGCGTTGGTGTAACACTGGCAAATTTACTGGTCGCACGTGTGCGAGTGGACATGAAATTCAGTCGCACATACTCAAATTTTGGTCGCAAAATGCGAGCATTTGGTCGCAGTCTGGAGCCCTGGAGCCACCGTGCCACTGAATGTCACTGAGATCTGAGATCGAAATGTTGAGGATCAGGTGGAGGACAGGAAAACGACATTATTTGGTGGTCACAGTAAAAGTATAAATAGTATATAAATAGTATAAAATAAAGCGAGTGAAAATAAAACGCTGTGAGGCGCAAGGGCGCAATTTCCACTGGGAACAGGGGGGACATGTCCCCCCCACTTTTCAAACTCGTGCTTTTCTCCCCCCCCCCCCCCTTTTTTTTTTTTACAGTTTAAGAACTAACGGTAGGCTTAGCCTGTTGCAAATCATCAAGACACTGTGCGAAGACGGGACGGGAGCCCCGCTACCCTTCCTCCCCTCCCCTCTGTGCTGCTCAAGGCTGATTTATGGTTCCGCGTTGAATCGACACAGAGCATACGGCGTAGGTTACGCAGCCCGCGCACCGTACAGGTGCGTAACCTACGGCGTAGGCTCTGCGTCGATTTAACGCGGAACCATTATTTAGGCATAATTAGGCTTAACTAGTGTGTGCGTGTGTGACAGACGTGCATGGGACGATTGTGAAATACGGAATAAACTGTTTTTATATAAATTTTAATTCCCAATTACGTGACAATTCCGTATTCCAAGGGACGGGTGGCAAGCCCACTCACCGCGGCTGCAGCTCCAGCAGCAGCTGAGCGTGCTGACTGACGCTGTGCTTCAAACACAGAGGGACACGATCAGCGCTATTATATTATTAGTCTGATATATGTTGTGATATGTGATGACATTATTAAGAGTATGACATGAATCTGGCTTCATTTCACCACCTCACAGCCTGCGTCACCAGTTCCCCGTGTCTTAAGCATGTTCCTACGGGAGGGTCGGGGTTGCCGTAGGGATACGCAGATTTTTCGGTTAGTTTTTTCTTTTTAGATCCCAGGTTTTGCATAGAAGGTGGCTTGCGCATCTTTCAGGCCGTTTTTGTGCGCAAGCAAGCTTTATAGATGAGGCCCCTGAACCTGTAGAGCAGGGGTTCTTAACCTTTCTGACCTTGGGGCCCAATTTTTTCAGTACAGAGTGGCCCGGGGCCCATTAAATTAACACTGTATAGCAGGGGTATTCAACTAAAACTTTAAGAGGTCCATTTAGAGAAAATTTACTGAAGCGAAGGTCCAGAACATCATAATATACATATATATATATATATTTATATATATATATATATATATATATATATATATATATATATATATATATATGTATATGTGTATATATATATATATATATATATATATATATATATATATATATATATATATATATATATATATATATATATATAAACCTTAGTAGCTAGGTTTTGTCTTAGTTTCTTAGTCTTGTTTTTAGCCTTCTTTGTAAAGCGCTGTGAGATCTGTCGTTTCAGGTGAAAAGCGCTATATAAATTGAAATTATTATTATTATTATAGCCAAAACGAGGCGTAGTTTAAAGGGGACCTATTATGAAAAACACGTTTTTTCTTGTTTTAACATATATAAAGTGGTCTCCCCTCACCCTGCAGCACAGGGGAGACAAAATACCATGAATTTCTGCAAGGTGTCTGACCCCCGCCGGACAGAGTGCCCCAGTGTCACGTGGTTTTTTTTTAGCCGATTAGAATCTGCTCCCGTCGTTACGTCACGACGGGAGCAGATTTCCATAGGTTCAGCCTCCGCTGCTCAAACCACGCCCACAACCAGCTCTCTCCGCAGGCTGGAGCGGTCCTTCCTTCAGCCAGTCGGACGTGGCGCCGCTGAAGAGACGGGTTAAATCATCCAGGTTCCCGGGTGGTTTGGGAGCTGGGTCCTTGGGGGTCCGTCCCAGGTCGGATCAGCTTCACCCTCCGAGATTTTCAGCCAAATCTGTTGGTTTGATCCCCGGTAACGGGGGATGCGCACAGGATGCGCCCCGGAGCCGATCTGTGCGCCCGCCGTGGGGTTGCGGCGCCCGTCGCCCAGAATCCGCCGGGCAGATCCGGCTGAAATTCTGCTGGTCGGTCCCCGGGAGTCCCTGCTACCAGTTCAGGCGGGTTCCTGCGGTCCCGGCCGGTCGGAACCGCTCATATTCCCCGGTTAAAGCCGCGGTGATGCGCGCTGCTCCAGCCTACTTCCTGGTTCCCAAAGCGCGGTCCGTCCGACTAAATTTTCCAGGTTCCCAGCCGCTTTGGGAGCTGGGATTTCTGGGGTACGTCCCAGGCTGGACCAGCTTCACCCTCCGAGATTTTCAGCGAAATCTGTTGGTTTGATCACCGGTAACGGGCGATGCCCCCCGGAGCCATGTGCCGGGCGCCCGGCGTGGCTCCGGGGCCAGCGTTCAGCATCCGCCGGGCAGATCCGGCTGAAATAGTGCATAAATGTTATTTATATACAACTCATATTTTATTTTTTTAACAATAAAGTTGCCATTTGTGAAAATTCAGTGTTACATGCTCGGGCTGCTCTGGCGGAGCGAGGTTTATTCTCCTCCCCTGCTACACGTCATTCAGGGAGCCAATCAGCACAGAGCCTCATTATCATACCCCCCCCTCCCTTAGAATGGAGCACAGAAAAAGGGGTTACAAGCGGTAAAACTAGTGACAGGGCCCACAGGCTGGATTTCTGATTTATGTAGAAAAAACAAGCTTTAGATTGTTTTTAAGACATTCAAGGCCTGTTTAAAATATACATTAAATGCCATAATATGTCCCCTTTAATAGAAAAACACAGGAAAACTCCCACAGGGAACAAAAAACCTTCCTCACAGGGAACTCAGAACTTCTTCATAAATAACTCAAAAATCACAGAGAGAATTAAAACAACCAGCAAACTAACCAACAAAGCTCAGAGTTAACAAAACGAACCAGCAATGAACAACTGGCAGCCGCTCTTTAAGCTCTCCTCCTGATGAGCTGACGGGCTGCAGGTGTGGTTTAAGGCTGATTTATGGTTCCGCGTTACACCAACGCAGAGTCTACGCCGTAGGGTACGCGGTACGCGCAACGTACGGCGCGCGTCGCCGCGTAACCTACGGCGTACCCTACGGCGTCGGCTCTGCGTCGATTTAACGCGGAACCATAAATCTGGCTTCACAGCGCAACTCCACTGTCCGCCGGCGCGCGCCCGGCTCGTGCTCGACGCTCCTCGCCAACTCCGCGCTCATATATTTAGCCCATATAACCCCGCCTGGCCGAGCCCTAACACTGAGGCCATGGTAGATAGGTTACAGGCGGGTAGATAGGTTACATTTACTCAAGCGAAGGTCCAGAACATCATTATATATAT
The DNA here is from genome assembly GCF_033807715.1 of Cololabis saira. Taxonomy (NCBI): domain Eukaryota; kingdom Metazoa; phylum Chordata; class Actinopteri; order Beloniformes; family Belonidae; genus Cololabis; species Cololabis saira. The sequence continues at coordinate 40,144,397 of NC_084605.1, forward strand.
ATATATATATATATATATATATATATATATATATATATATATATATATATATATATATTAGGGCTGCACGATTCTGGACAAAATGAGAATCACGATTTTTTTGCTTAGAATTGAGATCACGATTCTCTCACGATTTTTTTCCAATATAAAATTTATTGCACTTATTACTTTAACTTTGCAACAGCTGAACAAAAATATAATAACAATAAACATCTCTTGTCTTCTTTACACAAACCTTTGAATAATTTAAACAATAATAACAATTTTGAACAATATTTGTTCCTCCCTGAGTTGAACACCCTTTCAGAAAGGGGACTTGTAACAGATCCTGTAGTTCTGAGGCAACAAATTATTCCTCTGGCTGGGATGAACCCCCCATTGCATTTGCTGCTATTAAGAAGCTGCCGATACAAAAGGTAAACGTTACAAAAAATATGATGGTGCCTGATAAAAGACTGGCATCAACTTTGTAACAGCTGACATTGAACATAAAAACAATAAACATCCAAAAAAAAAAAAAAAAAAAAATTTTTTTTTTTTTTTTTTTTAATTTTTAAATCGTCGTCATTTGGAAATGAGATCACGTTCGAGCATGAATCGAGATCGCGATTTTGTAACGATTAATCGTGCAGCCCTAATATATATATATATATATATACACACACAAGTAGCCTCATGGTTGTATCAACATCTGCATCTGACTGTTATATTAAAAAAAGTACATATTTGCCACTTAACATGTGTAACTTGAATTACACATATTTTTTCTCTTAAAAATAAAATACATTTTATTTTATTTTTCAAATGCTATCTTATTTTATTTCTCTACCAGCAGTTTGAATTTCCCCTTTTCTTTGTTAATTGTCTCCACAAATTTTTATTATAATTGAATATAAACATTGGTGAGCCTGGAACGATATTTAGTTTTAATTATGTTCATTGTGGAGAAAGCTGGCTCACAGCTGTATGTGGACCCAAATATGGGCAGGATGTTTTAAGATGGTCAGCTTATTTTCTGTGACTTCAGTTCAGACTTGAGTGGATATGTTTGATGAAAAACTTTGTGTTTTGTTTCAGTGGCGTTTCACTTTCGCACTTTGAACGACACGGTCTCTGAACGTATGACACACTGGTTTGGTCCCAGTGGGAAGTTTGGTGTGTGTCATTTCTGTATTTAAAACACACACACGGCGCGCCGTGTGGAAAGGCGCCGTCTACACACGGAGCGCCACCTTACAACAACACACACAAGCATACAAATGTGCATATTTAAAAATAGAGCGGGAACAAAACTTAGTTTGATTGTACTTTATTTAAGATATTACATTAATCAGTTGTCAGAGGACTCAGCGCGTCAGGTTTCATCCGAGCCTGATCAGCTGAGACGGGCAGGAGCCCGCAGCTCTCTGGCTGCGGAGCAGCCGAGTCTTTCCGATGCTTTTGAGAAAGCCTGAACAGTCCAGTCCAGCAGACACGACAGCCCACGCATCTACATGTACAATCCTTCAGCAGTAAACGACGGAGCCCGCAAACCCGAGCGGCTCCGACCTCCCCGGCCGCCGCGGAGACGCGTCAGGATAAATGATCACCCCGCGCTCGCTCGCTCTGGGCGCAGACCCAAGTAATCGATCCCTGATCCTGGCGGATCTAAACGTACTCTGTGCAAAATGAAGGATTTACTCTGTAAATACACACCATTTCTCTTACTATTACACGTACAGTTAGCTGAGTGTCTTCTCCTCATTTGGTCGGGAGTTGCTATGCAGTCCCGCGGGCCTCGCGGCCCACACGTACAAAACAGATTTTTTTTTGCGGCCCACTAGGTGGCGCTCGCGGCCCAACGTTGGGCCGCGGCCCTATGGTTAAGAATCACTGCTGTAAAGGCTGTGGGGAAACGATTCAGAGGGTTTCAGAAGAGATTTGAACCACATACTAAAAGAGGTCTAGCTTAGGACTTGAAAAGCTCTTTTAATTTGACACCACTTATTTACTTTATTTATTTACAATTCTGAAAAGATATATGTCTTAAGACAAGCAGAAGAGTGTAGGATTCTTGTGTGATCTCGAAGATTTCAGGTAAATTTATAATCTTACTAATAAGTTTATGATACATAGTTTGGAAGTGGTTTACTTTTGAGACATTAGGACAGAGCAAAACCACTGCAAAACTGGACTACGGCGGTTCTGCAGCCTGTGGGTCTCAAGCTATGGTTTCCTCTGCCATGATGTCCACTGTAGCTCTCTGAGTTTGTTTCATTGAGGTTGATGTGGGATATAGTACTGTACAACAATACACACTTGTCCCACTGTGATGCAAGGATAAAACAGTAGGGTGGGAGTCCGCTACAGCGGGATGGTCCTTCCTTAAAGAAAATATTACCTCAAATGGAATTGAATCTGATGAAAATATCTGGATTTCCATTTGCAGGAGTCTAGAGTACAGTAATGTTGGCCCACAACAGATGGGACATGTCTCCATTACCAGGAACTGCCCACAACGAGACAAGGGCCTGCCTTAGGTTAGGTACTTCAACCTGGACCAAAGAAACTGCTGGGTGTGGCCTGGTGTTGACCTGGTGCTGACTGGGTAAAATGTAAGCAGAAGATCATGTTCACCCCTATGTCTTTTCTTCTTCACATTCATCGTCTCCATTTCTGCAAACACAGAAACACGGCAACTATCTCTGCTCCTTCTCACTGATCTCATCAGTGTAGCCTTGTTATGCTTCTGCTTTCATTTCATTCACGGTCGGAAAACTACACATGTCCTGTACAGCCTTTCTTCTGGATATGACCTTATCCATATGTAGACATCTGGAAGAATATAACAAACCAGGTCTAATTGTCTGTACACACATAAGATCTTTGTTGGCTGACATTTTAACCAGTTTAACGCTTTTACTTTGTTGATCGGTGCCGGCTCTTGGCTCACGTGTTTCACCAATTTATTATTTCTATTCTGAGCCCAAAATGTCTTACAATTAATTTTTTAAGCAATAAATATAAATACAAAATAGTTTAACCTCAGGACAGGTCATTAATTTCGCTGTGGGGATGGATAAAGTATTTTTGAACTGAACTGAGTTAAATCACAAGTCCATCACAGAGTGAATATGATCATTTTCCAAAATTCTGCACTGTTCCTTTAATATAGATTCTGCGTCTGTAAAGATTCATGTTATGCGCTCGGATGTGGCTCCGGCGTTTCTTTGTGACCTTAGCGGGCCGTGAGGGTTAAGCAGGACTGGAACCCACATTTCCAAATCCTGAGTATCTGTTTCGTCAGGCAAACATAATTGCCGTCGTCTTGGTTTTAGCGATCAGATTCCTTTGTGTTTATTTATTTTGCTCATAATCCCTTTCGGTTGGTTTGTCAGAAATCCTCGGACCACACCCAGTGTTTGTGATCCTGTTTTTTGCAATAAGATCACAATCGTGGTTTAAAGGTGTTGACCTGCAGAAAAGACGACAAGGCTTCTTTATGGCTTGGTTTTATGCACCCTCTGGAAATTGGATACCTTGAACACAGCATATAAATCAAGTTTACAGTGAAATCTATTTTTCTTGCCCTTTTATTCCCCATTCTTTTTCTACACCTCTGTCTTCTCACCAGCTTATGTCCTGTTATTACTCTGCGGTGCACCAAATTTGCAAAACCACGCATTTATAAACCTGACCCCGTTATATCAATACCTTTTGTTTCATTTGTTTATAATTGTAGTCATTTTTATTTATGCAGCTGGCTGGTTCTGGGTCAGCTGTGGTCAGTTTAAACTCGGGGTGGAACAACATTGTGGAGCCTGGAGACTTGACATGAGCCCAAGTCATTTTAACCGTCAAATATGTGGTGGGACCAGGGCTCATTATGCAATTATGTTGTCAGGCTGATTGTTTACTCTGACATCTTATTCTCACATAGATACATCCTCCTCTACAGTCCGAGCATCAATGGGAAGAGGAAGCTGGTTATTTAGCCACCAGCGTAGACTGATGTACAAGATATAGCATTCAGGGTCCTCCCTTATAGGATGGTAGCTGGTCCTTATCCATCGCAGCTCCCACTGCTGGCTGCTCATACAGACGAGCGTGAATTATTAATGCAGACAATTAGCAGGGCTGCATTATTCACCAGGAAGCCGCGATTGCATCCATTAACTGTGCTGTCTTGTCTCATTGTGGCCCTCCCGTGTGACGCTCAGACAAACAGGAATCCTCTTACCCGATGCGTGCGTTTGACTTGGCTCAATCTTATTGTGTTTTGCTTCATGACCATTTCCCTCCATCACGACAGTCTGGGGACCCGCTGGTTACAGCCTGATTGCTAAGCCCGTAGGGGTAATCAGTGTCTCTGACCTTTTGGTTTAGGTAGGGGATGTGAACAGGATTGGTCGGTGCTTTTTGAACTAAGAACACACGACAAATGAAAGCTGGATAGCTTGTATACGTTCATTGATCTGTTGTCTATACCTGCTTCTTTCTGTTAAGGCCCACAAGTTGACATCTGCCAGACTCAGAACGTTTTTGCCTGACCTGTACGGCTGCAATGAATAATCGACGCACTATACAAAAATGGATGACGGGACTTAATAATGGATTATAGGTTGGTGACGCCATGGGTTGTTCATGCTCCCTTTTTATGACATCAGTCTTTAACAAGTCTAAAAACACAGATATTCTTAAAAATAAAATGGTTTACGTTATTGCGCAGTTCATTCAATCATTTCAATAATTGATAGATTAATTGACTCCAAACATAGTTGTTAGTTGCATATGTCTAAAGAGATTAACAAAATGTGATCTTGAAGTAGTAAAGTGTACATTGATCATAACTCTTTAATGAAAATGAAAGCATTAATTCATTGAGCGGACATATGACCAGCATAAAAACGCTCATAGTTTGGAATAAATTAAATGAAAATAGACAAGTTTAAAAGAATAAACATACAAATGCTGTCGTTTTATCTTTCACAGTAAAAGTGCCGTGATACTGGCCAACTGTCGTCCATCTACATATTTTATACTACCGTATCCATGGACACAGTGGTCAGCTACAGTCTCTCTTTCCTGTCATCGAGGGTTGCCAGTCCATTGCAGGGCCTATTGCCAATGGAGAAAAAAAATAGATAAATATATTTATAAATGTCATTACAGTAGTACAACTTTGACCCACAAAACCCAGAACAGGACCTGCCAGGATAGTTATTACTTCCTGAAGGAATATGGCTTGTTCTGTGTTTTTAATGCACATGCGAATGCTCGAGCACTGTACTCAAATCTGATTATTTATAAGACCGAGTAAACATGCTCACTTACAAGCAAGTAAGTGAATAAAACTGTGTATTGGACTTTTCATAGATGGAAATCTATGATGGAAAGTGCTTCACAATAAAATAAAGGAAGTGAAATTAAAACCATAATAATAAAAGCCATGACATGCAGTATTAAGGACAGAGATGGAAACAGACGATAAAAGCTCTCACTAAATAAATAGTCTTCTGCTGCTTTTTGAGGGAAACAAAATTCACACAATTATTATGAGCTGGTGCTTTTTGTCCGACTGTTACACGATCATGAAGGAGTTGAGACTCCTCGTTTTACTTGTTTTACAAGTGCTTGTTTTACACTTTCCTCGGCGACAACACGTGGCTCTATGGACTGATCGTCTACAGAGACTTTAATGACAAGCTGATGGTGTTTTACTCAGCTGAATTGGGTGTTTGGCCCAAATAAACATCTGAAACATGTGGGGTGGTCTGTCCTGTGGACCTAGACTGAGGAATACTGATTTAACAGACCAAAAGTTTGGACACACTTCCCTATTTGTTTGAATGAGAAGGTTTCTCCAAACTTTTGGTATGTACTGTATAGGGGTGTAACAATATATCGTGCCACGAAATTTCGCAATACAAAAACGCCACGAAACGTGTCGTGGAGGTGACAAGGTGTATCGCAATATTGGGTTATTAATATGAATATATTGTGCTGACTAGTAACGCGCATCTGACCGCGCGTGGCGACTGCGCCTCGACCCGCGGACCAAAATCTTCCTCCGCTCAGAAGAAAGTAGTACCGTTTTGCAGTCCCGATCACGGGACTCTAGCGGGGTTTTGAGCTCTGAACTTTTAAGTCTTGTGTAGAGTTAAGCCTTACCTTATTAAATTAAACCTTTTTCGGGTCGTGAGTAGGATAAACACGGGAAAACTTCTTCCGAGTTGGAGAGTACTTTAATGTCCGCTCAACAGCGTAGGATTTTAGAACATCAACACAACACCTAGTGCTGTATCACTCCGCCCAATCTAAAACATACAGTATTAACAACTACAGATAAACTGACTAGTGTCATTATAGTCCCTGATTTACATCAGAATATAAAGAATATATTTATAAAATAATGAACCCTGAATTACCAAAATAACCTTCTTCACAAAAATAAATCTCCTCTTACACTTATAAGGTGAGCATGAATCAATCTTTTTCATGATGTAAAATTGTATGTATTTATTTACTTTTATTTATTTATTTATTTAATTTTAGTTGTTAAATTTCTGGAAAAGAAAAAAGTCAAATCATACATGAGAGAAACTATTCAGTTTGTGTCTAAATATTTGTACTTGTATGAAACTGAAGATGCATAATGCAAACCTGACATTTACTTTTAGTTCAGTTTGTGGAAAATGTTTGGCCTGGCTTTCTCTTTAAAACTTAAACAGTTATAAAGCATTACAAACTGTAACAATAGGGCAAATGCACAGCATTGTTTTGTATTTTGTGTCTTTCAAATAAAATAATTTTTTTTCCAGTCATATGTTCCTCATGCAAGGTTGTTAAAAAAATACTGCTATAATATCGTATTGTATCGTTATCGTGACCTCAATATCGTGTATCGTACCGTATTGTGAGATTAGTGTAGCGTTACACCCCTAGTGCTGTATGTGTTTGTACTCAAGAGCCAATGGCCTTGCTCCTGTGAGTGTCCTATGAACAGAAGCTATTGTGACAAATGTCTCTTTACCATCAGCGGCATCAGAAATGACGGGTTTGTCGTCACTACAAGAATAAAAGCCGATGCTGAAGGTTGAAAGAGAGAATATTTTCACTCTTTCTCCGAGAGGCCTTGAAATAACTTTCACGTATCAGATGGCTCTGCTAGTTGTGGAAAACAATCTTTAATCATTTGCCAAATTTTTTTTTGATAAAGCATGTCCTTTTCAAAAAGGTTTTACACAGACGTCTTCAGGTTACAACAACCAAAAACATGCGGGTTACCGTGCTCAAATAAAAATAATAAGAAAAACAACTTGCTTTATCTAGTTTTCCCTGCATGACGCCCAATGACTGAGCTGCATCTTAGCAAAAACGCTGGCATGTATAGTCTTATCTGGACAGCATGTGGAGGGGGGAAGACACTGAATGAGGAGGTCATTTGTTCAAATGTGTAAGTTTCAGATGTTAATAATACTAAATGTATTCATCCAACACGTTGGCAGCTGTTAGGAAGAAAAAAGACATATATTTATTTTCCTTTAGTTATATTCATTATCACAATGACAGCCCTGTTCCATTGACAATACCATGGACAATAAAAAGCAGAAAAACCTTCCTTAAGGACCACATGCAAAGAAATCCGCAGACCAACCAATTGGCCCCAGAGATGCACCAAGCCGGTTATTTTCAGTTTAAATCTGCTCCGAATACATTCATTTTCTTTAGAATTTAATATTTAAAATACTATTGTAATAAATAAAATCTGCATTTTGCAACTCACTGAAGAAGTTTATTAGATCAGTATTGGTCTGTGATGGTCCCGTCTTCTGCTGAAACACTCTTTTGAAGCCAACATCTGTCCAAAAATGATTATAAGTTACATAGTGTCACTTAAAACGAAACAAAGAAAACTTCCACAGTAACACTTTGACTAAGACGAAAGGGATTTTCTTTGACAAATATGGTCACAATAAAATGTGTCATCCGGACAACCCTTGAGCAGGAAGTGGAGGACAGATTCCCAGAGCTCTGTAAACACAGCACCACCGAACGCCTGTCAGTGGGATTTATGGGCCCTCGAATCACCGGACAAAATCTTTTCCTGTTTTTCCTGTGTTTACCGGACACACAAGCAGGCAGCCACACATTTGATAAAAAGCAATTTATTTTCATTTGCTTATCTGCTTAATTGATGTCCCCCAGGCCTCCCTGGCAGCCATAATTTCATTACACAAACAATTTAGAGAAGTTTGATTAACACAAATGAGAGTTCAGTGGCCCTACCGGCTTTGTATCTTGCTGTACACATTCGAAGTTGCCCTGTTCCTCACACAGACCCCTGTCAGGCTTAACCCTCCATCAGAGTTATTAGTAACAGCTCCTTACTACAAATAAACGGCAGCGGAGAAGGTTTGAATAACGATCGTTGGACTTATCGCTGTGGGATGTGGCGTAATTTCCGTGCTGATATTCCAGTTGTGAACATATCTGTTGCATTTTAATCACCAAACTGTCATTGAAGATACATTTCCCACCTTGAAAAACTTAGGTTCATGGAACGAGCCCACGTGCGGCTTATTTGAACTGGTTTTCATCACAGCCATTGCGACGCAGCTGTATTGATCTGGTCGTTTGGGATTAACCACGGGGATTGATTTATTGGCCTTCAGAGACCACTGTGCGATTAGGCTGGTTTTGTGAGGGTTGTCCACCAACGCAGCCTCTGCTCATCCATGATCGTCTGCGCTGTTGGCCCCACCAAGGCCTTGTTTACACGTAGCAAAAACGTTTTTTTCTTGCGTTTTGGCCGTTTGTTTACACGAAAAAGAAGCTCAAAGTCACTGTCAGGTAAATCAACCGTTGAACTTGTTTTGTCATTGTGAAACTGTCACATGCTTGGCTAACAGAAGCCACATCAGCCACTTCCTGATCTACTCAGGTTTTGGACTGTCCTGGTGACAGGTGACCACTGTAATGTCAGGACTCAATCATACGTTATCACTTCCACCCATTGTCCACTACCCATTGTCTACTGTCTACTGTTTACTATGCATTGTCCTTATATGATAATTTCCTGTCAAAGTTTCTTAATAAAAGCATCTTCTAGAGGGAGGATTCAATTCAATTCAATTCAATTCAATTTTATTTATATAGCGTCTAATACAACAGAGTTGTCTCTAGACGCTTTCCAGAGACCCATACCCAGAACATGACCCCCGAGCAGTTATTACATAAACAATGGCAGGTAAAAACTCCCATAGTGGGAGAAAAACCTTAAGCCAAACAGTGGCAAGGAAAAACTCCCCTTTAGGAGGGAAGAAACCTTGAGCAGGACCAGGCTCGTAGGGGGGGACCCTCCTGCCGAGGGCCAGACTGGTGGGTCAGGGACGGCAACAGCACAGCAGGCAGGTGGAAGCAGCAACGGGATGACCAGGGATGGGGACCGCAGGCCAGCACGCAGCTCCCGAAGCTCCGGCCCAATCATCAGGTCCCAGGCTGGGGTGCAGGGTCGGGGAAGGGTTGAAAAGGGGCAGGGCCAAGGAGAGGAGTCTTGACGGACAAACCTTCTCCCCCGCCTGCCCGGGCTGTTACCCTGCCCCCCTCACTCCCACACTGCAGGTTCCGGTGTCCGGCAAAGGATGCTGCAACATGGACAAAAGAGAGAAAAGGGAGGAGAAGGGGGGGCCAGCACAAGAAACTACAGGAGCGACTCTGACACACTAAAGGTTACACTACCTAGAGATTTACCAACACCAGCTAGAGGTTTACTAAACACTAACTATAGGCTTTACTAAACAGAAATGTTTTAAGTTTAGTTTTAAAGGTGGAGGTGGTGTCAGCCTCCTTAACCCAGATTGGAAGTTGGTTCCATAGTAGTGGTGCCTGATAGCAGAACATTATGCGACAGAAACGTCACCAGCGTCATGTGTGTTTACAATTTGTTTGGCCACCGTCAATATTTTCTTGTATTTTACCTGTTTTATATTCTAACGTCACACTTAAAAGTAACTCCATTTCTCTGTCACTCCAAACGAAAGACTCGTTCCATCTTGGAAGTAACTGGAAGTTACTTGTGTCATTTGTTGATACACTGCCCCCTGCAGGTTTGGCTGCTCATAGCACCTTAACAGCGTATTTATGCGGGTTCGTGTAAATGATGGTATTTTTCAAAACGTAGAGGGGGAAATATCCGTTTTTGTAAATACTATGTGTAAACGTGGCCCAAATGTTAAGCAAACACTTATCAGAAGACTTAAACATGCACACGCATGCATAAACTCAGCAGTTCTGTTTCTGACGCACCTTTTATTACATCACATTATTTCCCATTTGCCCCAGCAGCAGCTTGTATTCTTTTCACCAGCCTGTTTTTGCTCATATGTTTCTTTTTCTCCCTTTTATCCAGCGAGCTTGAAGCAGGGTTGGCTCCGGCAGAGCAGGCAGTAAATGCAGCGGGAGGGATTTCCCCCTCGCTCACAGAGCTTTATACTTTCGGCGGCTGGGTGCCAGTGTGCAACTCTGGTTCTCTGATGAACTGTTAAATGTAGATTTTTTGGGGGGGGAAATGGTTCTTTAGAAAAGATCTTTTGAGTATCAAGGTGAATGTGTGAGCAAGCACAGCCAGAGAAAGTGATCAGAGGTATCTTAAACGGCTCTTTTGGAGACAAACATACCAAATTCATGCTGGATCTCCATCACAAATATGTGTTTACTGAAGCATGCGTTCCTACGAAGTAAACTCATGCTTGCTTGCAAAAAAAAAGAACCCACATCACTATTTATCTTATCGGTTTACATTAGCTCCACGGGGCTCGTGTGTTAATGCAAAAGAAAATGAAGGCGAGTCTTAATAACCTCCATTTACCATCATGAATATGAATAACATTGATGTGCATTTCGTCTTGGTTTGCTTCTTTTCTTCGCAAATGGGAACATTTGAATGATCGCGCTCACCCAGCCCCTCCTCATTATTGTCATTACGCTCTATTTATTTATTTTCTAAATGTGATTTGGACTGACCATATTTATTAACGCTGTAGCCTTTATCTGTATTTAAGGCACATCTGTCATTCAAGACTCAGTAACGATGCAAATACCCAGCCATTATCTCCCGGCGGAGGAGCCCCTCAATGTTAATGTGTTTTTGGGACGATTGCATCATTGTGAAATATTGAAAAATAACCCTCTGATTGATAACATGAATCATCCGGCCGGTGTCTCCTCCCCCTTGAACACCTCATTTACCATCGCCATGGCAACACGCTGGGGCACTGCCTCCAAGCAATCACCTGCTCGTATGAGCTCGGGGTGATGATGCTGGCTCTGTCATCAGGCTGGCCGGAGCAGGAATTGGCACATTTGTTATTGATAAACAGGAAACCAGCTGCATGGGCTATACATCTGTAATCACAAACGTGCTCCTGAAGAGAATGAAAAACAGCATCCGTCACTGGCACAACTGTTCATCTGTGGTTGTTCACGTGTAAAGCCTTCCACTCAGTCTTCTGCTCACCTGCACTTGTTTAGTGTTTAAACACCATCTCTTTAAAGATCTTTAAAAATAAAATAAATGTAAATAGATCGCTATAACACAAAAGAGAAAATGGAGGCTCGATAGCTGGGTGGTTGGGTGGTGTAAGATGTGCATCATCTTACTGTAAGACCCCTGTTTGAATACAAGCTCAGTAGCTTAATGGGTTTACGATACCTTTCTTCAGCAAGAAGGTTCCCAGTTCGACTCCCTGGCCCGGTGGGAGTCTTTCTGTGTGGAGTTTGCATGTTCTCCCTGTGCTTGCGTGGGTTTCCTCAGGGTACTCCGACTTCCTCCCACAGTCCAAAAACATGCGTAGTAGGTTAACTGGTGATTCTAAATTACTTGCATGTGTGCGTGGTTGTCTTGTCTGTATATGTGGCCATAAGTGTTTATTAGTCCTTAGTTGCATCTTTATGTTTCAGACAAATATATCTTTGGATTTAATTTTTTTCAAATCTTTAGAAACTTAACCCAACATCTCCTCCCATACCTTCTGAAATTTGTCCACATCTTTTTTTTTTTTTTCTTGTCTGCATATATATTAATGGTTAATACCAAGTTTGGTAAAACTTAAAGCATATATATGCATTTTAATCTTCTTCCTTTTTTTTTTCTTGTGACAATTTGAAGAGGTTTAATATTTTTTTCCACATCTAAGGTAGTGTCAGTTATTTAAGCCACTTCATTTCCGCTGTGTCTGAAGTGATGCATTTAGGACAAAAAAGGCAACTGCAAACGTGTACCTTTAATAAAAAAAGGCATCAACTAATAACGTCATTGAAAGTGTGGTATAGAGTATTTCATTAGGAATTATTTTAAACTCTAACCACTGTGACTCAGTTTCAGAGTGAATAGCTTACAGTTGAGCGGCTTTTCTTCTGCAGTGTTGGAGGAAACTGCCATATCGTACTCAGGTTTAATCACTGGCGTCCCACTTAAATGTATTTTCGCATTGCCTTAAGCCTCAAACTAAAGTCCTGCTTGGGTAAATTACAATTTAGAAGCCAGTGAGACATCGCAACCTCGTTGCTGCGCCAGCAATTCTCATGCCTTTGACTGGATGCCTCGACTGTAAGTGCGTAGGATTAGCATCGTAGCATGAGGTCTCTCATTAGGCTCCTGGGAAGGCTCGCTGGCATGTGAAAGGTGATGATTCCACGTGTTACGCTAGTCTCACCAAATCAGGTGGTTTGAACAACAGCATAATATCACATTTAAAACGTGAATCTACTTTGGGTATCTGGGATGAAATAGATCTTATCTTTTGTGAAAAAGGTGCATTGTGTGCTGGAGTTTCTTTAGGTCAGTGTGGGTTTTTATCATCTGAGTCGCTTTCCGTTATAGTAGAGCACTCGCTACAGCAGGAGGAAAAAAGTCATGTGCACTACAGTATATCCATTGTCCTAACCCCTTCAATAAGTTTCTGCCCTGTAATTACATTGTATTTCTAAATTCATGGCTCTTTGCTTGCAGAGAGCTGACAGCCTCAAACATTAGCACATTGTCAGCGGCTCCTCTGACTCCACAGTTCTCTTTTACACTTTATATTATCTTGCACTCTCAACTCAGCTTCCCAGATAGGGTTACCTCTCTGCAGTCTGGGGAGCGAGAGGAGGTGTTTTCCTGTTGCATGGCCAGTTTAGTTCAGCCATGATGGGGCCTCCTGGATTCTCACTGGAGGTCTGTTCAATTCTGGGTCATAGCCCAGCCCCAGGCGACTGCTGGCTGCACTTGAGCCATCCTGCGTCTTTTCAGCTCCTCTGACATTCCACGGCGGCTCATTTTTCACCTTTTCTCGCGGCGACAACCTGGTCTCTACCCTGCCCCACCTCACTTGCACCGCGTACAATCCCAACGAGCTTGTGCAACTGCCGCTGATAGCACGCTGGCTTCAGCACCTCGGCATCACCTGTTCGTTATGCAGAGCAGTGCTGCCTCGACAGAAAGGAGCTGCGTGAAGTTCCATTTTCCCCAGGCTATTTATTTAATGGATAATGCAGGGGACGCAAAATGGAAATTGCGCATTCGACCATGTCTTTAACCCCAGCTCCTCCCTGCATCCTTCCCTGAACTGCATTTATTCTCAGCCCAAGCGGGCATAAATCATGTGGGTAGCTTATAATTACTTGGCTGATTATTTATTCTTCAGGAACTTTAAGGACGAGCATAACATCTCTACCAAATATTCAAAGCTCTCAGGGTTTAGAATCTTGATCTGTCTGTGTCCCTGGCGTTTAAATCTGGGGGGGGGACCTGCAGAGATTGCATGCACGTATTCTTACATTTTAATCTTTCCCTCTCTGCTTCTTCTGTGGTGGCAGGATGGCAGAGAGGGTTCAAGCTTCCCCGGTGTGCTCTTGCTGTGTCTTGGCACAAAGTTGAGGAAAGCAATGCGATGTGCCAGGCGCTTTGTATTCTGAGCCTGGGAGTTGAAGGATGAAGGCAGGAAGAAGGAGGGAGGAGGCAGAAAATGAAATGGGGAAAGGAAGAGCACACAGATACAGTGTAATCTCTTTTACACTCCCAGGTCCACCTGACACTTGACTCTCTGCGTTCTCTGCTTTCGTCGTCCAATATCTCATCCTGTCTTTATTTTTTCTCCATTCTTCTCAGTCTAAACAGAAACTGGATCTCCAGATCTTGGATGTGTTCCCTACACCGAGTGCTGTTTTTCCTTCCTTCTTAATATTTTAGGTCGGCTTAAACTCTTGAAACCATTTGCTCCCAAAACTGTTTAAAGTTAACTGTCAAATATTTGGGTTTTGTTATGATACATCGATCAGATTTCACATGGAAATTATATCGTGCTGCCTCTTTCCATCATCTGCGTAAAGGTACTGTAAGAGAGTCAGAAGTGTAATGAAATTCAGCTGAAACCTAAACCGGCTCTCGGTTGTGAGGTAGTCCACCGCGTCTGAGATCCACGATGTTCTGAGTTCACAGAGAAACAATCTGCCAGCCCGTCTACTCCAGCTCCGTTGGCTGAGATGCTACCTGACTAAATTTGGCTTCTCCATATGCCAGCATTTGAGCAGAACAATGACTCCTTTTCAGAAGTTGTTCTATTTTCGAAAATCCCAGGCGATTTACAGTCACAGCTCTCAGAAGTACGCCAACAGGACTTTCAACCTGTCAAGTCTTTGCTGTAATTGTATGTGTGGTACAGTACCAAACTATTTGAAATGCAGATATGGCACTTTCTTATCGTCAGTGCATTGATGCACATATCCATGTGGTGGATGCAAGATGAAAATAGCTGGAGAACAAAGCCGACACTTCAGACGTGGGCTTGCAAGACGCAGATGACATCATCACTGCACGTCTTTCATCCTGTTAAAATATGCATCATGTGTTTAAAGTTAGCTTATAAATGGTCTAATGGAGCAGCAGCCATATACACATGCAGAACCTGTCACCGCCACACCCAACTCTTCCTCATTAAGTCCTCTTCTCAGCCATCGTCTGTATAAGTCTGAGAACTACTGTGCTGAAGAAATATAGTCATCTCTAGGGCTGTCACCGATCTCACATTTTGGTTGATAATTAAGTGCCATCGAATATTTGAGCTCCGTAATTAGCTTAATTTTTAATAATTGGTTAACTCAATTAACTCCTTCAAATAATGTTCATTGAAGACAAACTTGTTTGGTAAGATATGTAATGTCCACAGATATGTGCTCTTGGGACCACTAGCACGCTGATCTAAAGAAAAATAAAGGCCTGAATGCACCATAATGGGGAAAAAGTGTTACTGTTTCTGGAGAAAAGTTGATGCAATCAGTGCAAAAGAAAGGAAGTACTACACTTTGCAAAAGGAAGTATATGACTTTGAGGTACTTCCATATACCTTCACTCTTCCCTGTTCAGCCTGGTAGAACCGCTGGATTCATTTACTGTGTTTTATTGTTTTACATTAGATTTTTTTTATACATCGTTCTTGTCATGAGCTAATTCTGTGGTTGCCACCGTGGCTGAGGAGATAGAGCCGTAATCAGCCCGTCAGAAAACTGCCTGGAGCGGTTTCACAAAGGGGCAGGACGGTGGCTACAAGGAGGTTTCTGCTGCAACTCCTAGCTTGGGTCTTTCTGTGTGGGGCTTTTTTCCTCTCTGGTTCCCCCAAAACACGGATGCCAGGTTAGCTGGTTAGGCTTGTGTGAGTGTGCGTTTGCCTGTTTTTCTCTATGTTGGCCCTGTGATGGACAGCTAATGTGTCCAGGGTGTACCCAAAGAGACCTGTGACCGTGAAGGAGGTATAGAGGATGGAGGCACGTTCCACCAGCTGATATGTTAGTGTATCCAGGCTACACACCAAAGCCCACTTTGTGTGACAGACTGAGAAGTGACATGTCAGTGCATCAAGAAATGTCTTTGAGTGGTAAACAAGACTGTAAAAGCAGTTTTTCTGTAAGCCCAGGCCACTTCCTGGAGACTAGCACTGACATTAGCGTACCACGTATTCTTTACGAAAATGAACGAACAGACTCTTATTTTCAGTCAAGCTCCCTCCGTGCTGCCATCACAGTTTACACAGTATAAAACCATGACTCTAAAAAATCACGTATAATATTAACTCAAGTTTAAGTACAGAAAACATAAAGATACGGCGCAGTGCTTTAGAAAATGACGGCACATTTACAAGGTGAGGAAATACCAGTTATATTCTTCTTTTTTTTGTATTAACACTGTAATTTCTCTTTTTTTTAACACAATTTTTATGACACATATTAAAGTTTAATTAAGTCCTGTGTGTTGGAGACTTGTTCCTGAGTGCACTCATGTTTTTGGTCTGATAACAGTGATGAATGAAACCGCCGTCTGTGCTTTTACAAGGCGGCCTTTAATGAGCTGGATCTGGAGTACCCTTATATGAAAGAGGAGGAGCTGGGACATATTGTAGAGCAGAAAGTTTTCACCCCTGTTAACAGAGAAAATGTGTAACAGTTTCTTACTGAAGTGCCACCACGCCGGGCGAGGGGAAATGCTCAGTAACACGGCTGGAGGATTGTCTTCTTGCCAGCTCATCACATCTGCAGCTGTGTTCAAAGGAGGGTCTGAAACAGGCTTAAGTTATCAGAGTTTAGCTCTTATATTTTCAAAAACGTATTTTTTCCTTGCGTCTCTCAACACATGCCGTGGCGGTCGAGGCGTACAGTCGGGATCTGTGCCGGCAGGAAGCGCGGCCCACTACGGATGTCTTAGTGACAGTATACGTGGCATAGTCAGCACCCTGAAATGTTTATATTGAACGTTAGAGCAGCTTGGAAATCACCATGGTCCCAAAGACAAAAGCCCCGGCCTTTTGTCATGGGTAATTATCACAGAGTAGGCCCCTTTAAGCCTTCCATTTGGCTCGGAAGAAAATTACATTTATTTCCTTTGCATCAATTTGACACAGGGCTTTTACATTTTTTTTTTGTATTCAAATCAGGCTTAAAAGTTGAATTTAAATACCCTTTGAAATGAGCTCTCTTCGAGTTCTCTGTGATTTTTCTTTCCCCCCAGATTATTTCGAGGCTTGAAACTATAGAAAAAAAAGGATGAGGCAAGCGAATGAAAGACCACTTGATATTTCCTAACGAAGTTACCTAAAGTGTTTGAGCGAACATTCAAAGACACAATACCTTGAAAATGAGCTTCGGTATTAAACCCATTTTTAGGTGTCTTATCTTCCACAAGCCGCTGAGTCCCTAAAAAGTTACTTGGCAGGATAAAACGTTTCTGAGAGCTTTTCCGAAAGCTGATCACACAGAAGTGTCATCTCCACAAGCTCCGTCTCGAACTCCCTTCAACTCTGAACAAGTGGGTCATAGAAATATGAAAAAGTAATGTTGGCGTTGTCTGGGAATCTACCCAACGCTGCAGAACACGAATCCCTCAAGATGACCTCAGATACACTTACACCACTCTGCTATTTAGTGGTTCAGTCGTAATTTAGTTTATGACTAAATGAATCACCGAATGCAAAATTAAGCCTCATCTCTGCTGGCTGCTCCCTGGATTTGTGGGTTTTTCAGACGCTCCACGCAATGATCAGAATTCATTCCTTATCTCAGCTAGTTCAGACAAGCGATTACATGTCAGTTAAACTGTACGTTTCCATGAGAAGACCCAGGTGTGAAGGCACCTCAGTACAAGCAGGACACGTTAAAATTCTCCAGCTCAAACCAAGCAAAGATTTAGGTCCAACCCTCCCTTAGATATGGCCATCGATTGCAGATACCCTATGTGATTTCTTGCTTGTGTTTTTCTCTCAGAGGTAAGTCACTTTGGATAAAAGCGTCTCCTAAATGGCAGTAGAAGTAGTAGTAGTAGTAGTAGTAGTAGTAGTAGTAGTAGTAGTAGTAGTAGTAGTAGTAGCAGTAGATACATTTTATGTAGTAGATGTATTTTATTTGCTACAATCTTAGTTTAAAGCTGCAGAAACAAATTGAACTGAAAATCTGAGGAGATGTAAAATACTGTAAATTTTTACCAGTCACTGGATAAATATACAGCTAGCTGATTTACCTACAGGTCTTGGTTCAAAATATACCTTTTAACACACAACATCCATCGCGGTCTTCTGTCTTTCTGTACACTGTCTGTTATTTTAGGGCCAGTCCCAATCCCCCCTAGTCCTACTTTTCAGCCCTACCGCTAAATTTTGCGTGTTCCCGTTAGGGTAGTGGTGTCCCAATTCCTCTTTGCATCTAGGGCTAGTGGACATAACGAGGGCTAGTGTGTATGAATCTAGCCCTTCACAGCGAGGGATTTCAGATGCTGACTCGCCGACCGAGGGCCAGAAAAAATTCCCAGAATGCTTTACGTCATCATTTGCAGACTGAATCAAACAAAAAAACATGGCGGACATTTCTTATTTTTTAATGAATAAAATCAATATTTTGAGTTAGTTTCTGCATAAAAATGGATTTTGATTACATTTCTAGCGAGAAATATATATTTTACTTTTATAATATTCACTCAGTGAATGTACGTAATCACTCGCTTGCCCGTTGTTGCGAAGTCTTTTCAGACCTCGCCAGAATAAAGGCTGATTTATGGTTCCGCGTTACACCAAGGCAGAGCCTACGCCGTAGGTTACGCGGCGACGCGCGCCCTACGCCGTGCCCTACGCCGTGCCCTACGCCGTGCCCTACGCCGTGCCCTACACTGTAACCTATGCAGTACCCTACGCCGTAACCTACGCCGTACCCTACGCCGTACCCTACCCCGTACCCTACGCCGTACCCTACCCCGTACCCTACGCCGTACCCTACGCCGTAACCTACGCCGTACCCTACCCCGTGCCCTACGCCGTACCCTACCCCGTGCCCTACGCCGTACCCTACGCCGCACCCTACGCCGTACCCTACCCCGTACCCTACGCCGTACCCTACGCCGTACCCTACGCCGTAACCTACGCCGTACCCTACGCCGTACCCTACGCCGTAACCTATGCCGTACCCTATGCCGTACCCTACGCCGTACCCTACGCCGTACCCTACGCCGTACCCTACGCCGTACCCTACGCCGTACCCTACGCCGTACCCTACGCCGTACCCTGCGCCGTAGGCTCTGCGTCGATTTAACGCAGAACCATAAATCAGCTCCCGAGCCGGCAGGCTGTTCTCATCCCGAAAACATCGGAGCAAATGTATTAACAGGCGTTATTTGGATAAACTGAGGCCAGGTTGGGGATCTTAACGGTTACTTTTACGCCTGAAAAAATATTAAAACGTAATAAAGTGGCATATTAACAGCGCTACAGTGGAAATTAAAACAGCTTTTAGCTCTCAGCTTCCTGATATGGTGCGACGTATGTGCAAACGTAACTACGCAGTCGCTTACGTACCCGAACGTAAACCACGCAGTGACGTAGCAAGTGGTGTCCAAATCCCTAGGGAAGATTACAAGGGCCCTACGCCTGTGGCTTCATTTTTAGGGCTAGCGGTAGTGAGTGAGGGCTAGTGGTAGTGAGTGAGGGCTAGTGGTAGTGAGTGAGGGCTAGTGGTAGTGAGTGAGGGTTAGTGGTAGTGGGTGAGGGCTAGTGGTAGTGAGTGAGGGCTAGTGGTAGTGAGTGAGGGTTATTGGTAGTGAGTGAGGGCTAGTGGTAGTGAGTGAGGGTTAGTGGTAGTGGGTGAGGGTTAGTGGTAGTGAGTGAGGGCTAGTGGTAGTGAGTGAGGGTTAGTGGTAGTGGGTGAGGGCTAGTGGTAGTGAGTGAGGGCTAGTGGTAGTAAGTGAGGGTTAGTGGTAGTGGGTGAGGGCTAGTGGTAGTGAGTGAGGGCTAGTGGTAGTGGGTGAGGGCTAGTGGTAGTGAGTGAGGGCTAGTGGTAGTAAGTGAGGGTTAGTGGTAGTGGGTGAGGGCTAGTGGTAGTGAGTGAGGGCTAGTGGTAGTGGGTGAGGGCTAGTGGTAGTGAGTGAGGGCTAGTGGTAGTGGGTGAGGGCTAGTGGTAGTGATTGAGGGCTAGTGGTAGTGAGTGAGGGCTAGTGGTAGTGAGTGAGGGTTAGTGGTAGTGAGTGAAGGCTAGTGGTAGTGATTGAGGGCTAGTGGTAGTGATTGAGGGCTAGTGGTAGTGATTGAGGGCTAGTGGTAGTGAGTGAGGGTTAGTGGTAGTGAGTGAGGGCTAGTGGTAGTGAGTGAGGGTTATTGGTAGTGAGTGAGGGCTAGTGGTAGTGAGTGAGGGTTATTGGTAGTGGGTGAGGGTTAGTGGTAGTGAGTGAGGGTTAGTGGTAGTGAGTGAGGGCTAGTGGTAGTGATTGAGGGCTAGTGGTAGTGATTGAGGGCTAGTGGTAGTGATTGAGGGCTAGTGGTAGTGAGTGAGGGTTAGTGGTAGTGAGTGAGGGCTAGTGGTAGTGAGTGAGGGTTATTGGTAGTGAGTGAGGGCTAGTGGTAGTGAGTGAGGGTTAGTGGTAGTGAGTGAGGGCTAGTGGTAGTGAGTGAGGGTTATTGGTAGTGAGTGAGGGCTAGTGGTAGTGAGTGAGGGTTAGTGGTAGTGAGTGAGGGCTAGTGGTAGTGATTGAGGGCTAGTGGTAGTGATTGAGGGCTAGTGGTAGTGATTGAGGGCTAGTGGTAGTGAGTGAGGGTTAGTGGTAGTGAGTGAGGGCTAGTGGTAGTGAGTGAGGGTTATTGGTAGTGAGTGAGGGCTAGTGGTAGTGAGTGAGGGTTAGTGGTAGTGAGTGAGGGCTAGTGGTAGTGAGTGAGGGCTAGTGGTAGTGAGTGAGGGTTAGTGGTAGTGAGTGAGGGCTAGTGGTAGTGAGTGAGGGTTATTGGTAGTGAGTGAGGGCTAGTGGTAGTGAGTGAGGGTTATTGGTAGTGGGTGAGGGTTAGTGGTAGTGAGTGAGGGCTAGTGGTAGTGATTGAGGGCTAGTGGTAGTGAGTGAGGGCTAGTGGTAGTGAGTGAGGGTTATTGGTAGTGAGTGAGGGCTAGTGGTAGTGAGTGAGGGTTAGTGGTAGTGGGTGAGGGCTAGTGGTAGTGAGTGAGGGCTAGTGGTAGTGATTGAGGGCTAGTGGTAGTGATTGAGGGCTAGTGGTAGTGAGTGAGGGCTAGTGGTAGTGAGTGAGGGCTAGTGGTAGTGAGTGAGGGTTAGTGGTAGTGAGTGAGGGCTAGTGGTAGTGAGTGAGGGTTAGTGGTAGTGAGTGAGGGCTAGTGGTATTGAGTGAGGGTTATTGGTAGTGAGTGAGGGCTAGTGGTAGTGAGTGAGGGCTAGTGGTATTGAGTGAGGGCTAGTGGTAATGAGTGAGGGCTAGTTGAGTGAGGGTTAGTGGTAGTGAGTGAGGGTTAGTGGTAGTGAGTGAGGGCTAGTGGTAGTGAGTGAGGGCTAGTGGTAATGAGTGAGGGCTAGTGGTAGTGAGTGAGGGCTAGTTGAGTGAGGGTTAGTGGTAGTGAGTGAGGGCTAGTGGTAGTGAGTAGGGGGTGTATTGGGATTGGCCCTTAGTCTTCTTTGACAGAATCTACCTCAGGTCCTAGTAAATCATATACAGTATATATACATATTTTTAAATGGTGTTTTTTTTCCAACTGTCTGCATATACAGTACAGACTAACAGTTTGGACATGCCTTCTCATTCAAACAAATGGGGAAGTGCGTCCAAACTTTTGGTCTGTACTGTATATGCAGTATGCAATATGTTTGTTGCTCGTCTTGATTCTTAACTGCGTCCGTTCTAGTTTGATGAAAGCGTGCAGGAAGAGACCGTCTTTGCCAGACTCGTTGTCCCTGGTGGGAGTTTCGGGTTTCGCTCTCGGTAGTCTGCAGAGGGAAGGACATGCAGCAAGGATACGCTGTACTCATTTCACCAGTTCATGGGGTATGTGTTCCAGTTTGTGCTGGCACCTCCACCCTGTGAGAGGACGACATTAGTTTTGGTTTGTTTTCTTAAGACGTTGTGGGAAGTTACATAGATAGTGTACACTGTCTTTTTGATATATCATCCACTCCTTTCTGTCTATGATCACTTTCATTCTTATTGCACCCACTCCATCCTACATATATATATATATATATATATATGTATATATATATATATATATATATATATATATATATATATATTTATATATATATATATATATATATATATATATATATATATATATGCTATGACCACAGTAATTAAAATATTATATTCACACTATGTAATCCATCTATTTATAACCAATAACAACTCGTATACAGGAGGTCTGAGGTTTCTGCCACTTATTCATGATGTTTGAGTGGATTCAAATAAGGGTAGTAACAATCAAGTTTTTATTTTCTAAACCTGGATCTTAAGACTGATGTCGGCACAACCCAGCTCTACTTTCACATCACTCTCCGTTGCTCCTTTCCCTACATTTTCTCTCACCAGTTTTATTCCCTTGTTTCCACGTTGCGGATCTCGCTGCAGATGTTTGTGTTTTAGTGAGGTCGGGAGCTCAGTAATGCTAATGAGCTGTTTTAAATATAGCACTTTAGTTTAATATTAAATAAACTTCTATTTCCAGTCTCATTTCCTGCTCTTCCTTCAAATGTACAATCATATTGTTGGAGTCTGATTTCAAACCCAACTAATCATCCGTCTGAATGTGGATTTGCCATTATTTAAAGGTTGATGTTTTCATTCAGGGACGTTGTTATCTTGTGGCTCCCCAGCGTGGAGCACAGTTTCTTTCCTTTCTTTCTTCGTGTTTATCAGCAACCTTGTCATTTCCTTGAGGAAAACAGTGGAACATGTCCTCCCATTTTGTTTCCCAAGATAACTTAACTCTCTTATCTGGAAATTGCACGTCTCCGATTTTCTTCCCACCCCCTACAGTGCATGTGTACTACTTTTTACTTCCAAAAGAACGCTGAATAATTTCTTCATAACTGTCAAACTTCATCTGCCAGGAGACTTGGCTTTTTTCTTCGTTGTTTTATCTTATTACGACTTATTATTTTGAATTGTGACTGACATCATCACGTGTCATGGTTTTCATTTAGAGCTCCACTGTTAACTTTTATGATTTGGGGGGGGGGCTAAACTGAACTCCAAGTTTCTTTCAAACTTAAGTTGATTTTCCAAATGATGTCTAATGCAAAATAAGTTGTAAACCAACATCAAAGCCATGTTATGCAACCATATCCCTCCGGACCACATGGGAGGCAACATGTTAAGAGAGTTTCCCATGTCAGCCCCTGGTGTAGGACAACAGTGACCCCTCCACCCAAACACCCCAACTTGAGGCAGATTCTGTGGTCAAAACATCAATCTAGACGCTGTGCGTTATACATTTTTGTGTAAATATTAGAACAAGTTATCAGTAGTTTAGCCTACAACGAAACATTGCTGGTTCTGTATCACATTTCTTTTCTTTGTCAAGGGGTGCCTCCAGAAATACCATTGTTTAATCCTGTTTTACCTTATTTCCGTTTGCCCCTTATTAGCAGGAACTGCAAAAATTCATTTCAAGAATTCAAGAAAAATATACTGCATGTTTTAAGAAAATTTGAAACTATTTTAGACCATGCTGCTAGTTTTAAGTTTTAGAAGAAAAATGTCCTGACCCCATGGACAAAGATATAAATGCTTAAAATAAGACCATTTTGACTAGATTAATGGAATTTGATGCTTATTTTTGGATGGGCTGTTTTTGCAGGGAAGCCGTTGCCATTGCAGCTTACCCATTTTCCAACAAGACTTTGGGGTCACACAACTAGGTCACCCAACTGGTGCAAACCATTGGATTCTATAAAACACATGTGGAATATGAGGCTTAAACACAACTTGATGTCAGCCCAATCCTTGCTTTCTCATTGGCTGTAGTACAACTCTAGTGACTCTGGTTGTATGTTACCTGTTGGCACTTTGATATGACCGTACTCCACTTGTCTATATATGTTAGGTTTGGGCGCACATATCCATTCTTTTATTATGATTTAATGTTTTTATCCCCTGATTTTTCCCCCCTTTTCATCACCCTGTGCTCCTACCTAAGAATCAATCCTGGGCATTTCTCACCCTCTTGCCCCCCCGGGAGGGCCGTATCTGAGCTCAAGCCTCCCTCTTGCTTGAGGAGTGAGCAGGCCCTTCTCTGGCCGGACGTACCGCGTGGAAGGATCACGTTATTCCGGCCAAAAAGTTAAATACATTTTTGATTTATTGTTAAATAAGTAAAAATAGGTACAGAATAGGTGTAAAATTAACAAAGTTAACAACCTACAGTATGTTTCACAGTTGTGTTATCAAACCTGCACAGTCCAGAGTGTTGGAGGAGTACTTAACCATCCAGAAAGGTGGAGGAATTAAAACTGTAAAATGCAGATATGCAGGCAAAGGGGGCACAGTGTGTGAGGATTTTTAAATCCACCGAAGGAAAAAAGAAATCCCTCAGAACTGAGACTTTTAGGGTCACGTAGCACATGATTATCCTGATCGCAACTTGCTGGAAAGCTCTCTCCTGTAATCCCTGAATGATAAGTAGTTGTATTTCTCAGCGTTTAGATCCGGCTGAGGAAGGAAGCCCTGCTTTGGTGCTGACTGCTTAATCCCAGACATGACATAAAACTATGGGAGCTTCAGTGGGCGTTTGGAGCAAACGTTGGCTTTTCCAGTAAGCGGTGTTGCAGTAGAACATCCACCTCTCGGTTCCCTCTGGATGGCTTCCTGTGTGGCGGCTCTGCCCACGAGTCCAGCCCGCAGGGCAGGTAAGGGGCTGTGTTTTCACACAAGGTTAACAGAGCAGTAACGCTCCGGGCTGGAAGGAGCTGGTTTCCCCCCCGCCACACATTAGCCATTACTCTCAATCACCCCCCTACTTCCTCTTTCTCCTTCCTCCCCTGACCTCCGCGAGCATTCACTGACCTGGAAAATATCTGGTGAGTCGGAGCCATCGGCGGCGGCGCCGGGGCACGCATCGCCTGCAAACAGCAGAAATATTGAGCCAATTACAAGATTATTATCTGGCGGTAGTGGCAGGGGCACGCGGTGGGAGTGTATTTATGTCTGCCAGGGCTCCCTGCTGGAAGATGAAAAATGAATCAAAGGCTGGTGAGAGGGGGGGGGGGGTCAGCACTCATGCCCACTTGCCTTTTTTACAACACCCATCAATTGACAAGCTTTGGCTGAGACCCGTACCCCTCCCTAAGGAGTCGACGCTTACGCAAGAAAATCCCGCTTGGATCTGATTGGCTTGTCACTATTTTGTTTGTTTATTTCACACTTAACATGAAGACTCCACTCCTGACCTTATGCTTCACATTAACGCACATCCCAGGTCACCTCATGTACATTTTTTTTCCTACAGACTCATTACTCCGGCACTTTAGAACCAACTTGTTGTACATTTTTTCCTTTAATATTATTTGCTCTTTTGTATTGCACCAATCACCACAACATATTCCTTGTGTGTGTTAAACTACTTGGCAATAAACATCTTTCTGATTCTGATTCTGCATGCACCAATAGGAAAGAACGGCTGGCATACTTGGACAACTTAGTGGTCAGACATGAGTCATGGCCTGAGTGTGTAATTGGTTTTCAGGTAGTACAGCAGGCTCATTATTCGAAGGTGGTAACTTCACAGACAAGCTAACAAGGGACACATTGAGTGATGTGCTGTCTGTTGCTGTGTGCATCGGATTACAGTTTTTTATTAGGGAACAGAGCTGCCTCCAAGAGTTTTGGCATCCTCTTCCAGCTAGTTGGTTCCATATGAGGGGAATGACGTAAAATGACATCCGTCATGTTCTGTCATGTACACAGGCTGTTTGCTTGTTATGCTGTAAACATCTGAGTCTTTGTTAATATTTGTCTCTTTTCATTCCAGCACTGAAATTTGTGCCAGAGCAGTGAATTTGATTTAAGGGGAAGCCCGGGTTCATGGGCCGTGTTTCTTGTTTCGTTTAGGGGCTGTGTCTTGTTTCTTGAGTGGATCCCGCTGCCTGTTTTTCATGCCTCACTGTGCTTTTGGGAGTTGTATTTTAGCAGCGCTAAGAAAACATCAAAGCGGAATCTGGAAGTGCAGTAAATCCCCAGCACTCGGACATTTATCATCTCTTACATCACCTATAGTTTTATTTGGAAAGAGCTGCATGCTCGTGCTTTAGAGTGGAAAGAAACACCCCAGTGTAGTTTACTTGCGGTAAAAAACATACGCAACGCTGGTTTTTCCAACTGAAACGTAAAGGCGGAACATTGAATTATTGCACAATATTTGTGTGCATAAGCCACGCAGTCACTTTTCATTTTTAGAGGACATTCAACACCCTAAATATTTTACCTACTGATGCATTTTGGGACGTTATCTAACATCTGGAATCAGACTCTAAAGTTGCATTGTGGACATTTTAATCAGCAAAAAGGAATGTGTGGATAAAGGTTGGTGTTTTTCATTTGTTGTTTTTTTTAAAAACTTTAGTCTGAAAAATTGATGGACAAAAGAGATTAAACGAAATGCATCTCAGTTCATCGAATGTTCTCACTAAGTATCCCTCTAATTGCAGCTTCTGGGTTAGCAACAAGCCTGAACACTTGTACATTGGTTGTTAAGGGGCGTTAGGAGGATTTTAGTCGTGTGGAGACGTCCTGCCTCCTCGGGCACACGTGTGGGAGATGCTGCTTGAACAACTTGCCAGCAATAATTATAAGACTAAAAATCAATTTCTTTACAGAAGGCAAATGTTTAATTAAAAACATATTTTTTTCTCAAGGGGAGTATTGTGAAGAACTGGAGAAGATCTTAACATTGAAATTTCTGCACACTTCAATAATTAATTGGCTATTTTTGTGATGTGGTATGAAGCTTGCTGTCTTCTCAGCGAGCCTGGCAATTATTTCTCCGTGTTCTCTGGAAAACCTTTAAAGAGGAGATATAAAGGAGGGAAAAAAGAGCAAAACCTTTTTGTACTATCAGAACCTACGTTGGGGCATCTGAAGTGGATAAACATCAAAAACCCTGATAGAGCACAATCTTATCTCTTAATTCTGACCAGCCTGAGTCAGTCATTAGATCAGGTAACCAAAATGTTGGGTTTTTCACACCCAGATCAGAGCATGATTATCCGTTTTCTCCATCTTTCTCTTCCAGCCTCTGAACTGTTGGGTGGAGTCAACTCATGAAGCTGACTCCACCCCCTAAAACAGAGCTGTAAAAACATGTTGAAAAAGGGAACTGTTCAATCGGCTTGTTGTTGAACCTAACGATGTCACAGACATTTCATTAAAACCTTGTGGTTCAGCCCTTTTTGGTTTGTTTCTTTTATCTAAATGTCCATAAAGATTACAGCCCACTAAAACCAAAGCGATACTAAATCAGCGGGCTGGTAACTTAAGAACTAAAACATATGTTTTGTTATTACATTTTTCAACAATTTTAGTGTTTATCCAGTATCTTTCCGCTATGACTTCCCTCTACAGATGCACCAAAAACAATTGTCGCATCATCCATAAAATTTACATCAACCTGAATACATAGTTTATAATTTGGACGTCTAAACATTGCTGCCGTCACAACACACTGCATGGCCTCCTGGCCCTGGGAGCCCCCCCCCCCCCTCACCAGCGTTGCCTTGCACCACCACACCGCCACTGTGAGTGCATGGACCACAAAACTAGCTCAACACACGCCATCAAATATGGATGTTTCCTGCAGTACAGGCTCATTTCTTTTTTATAACACAATAATGTTCATTTTTGCATTGTGAAGTTGTGCTACTTTTAAGAGTTGGTTCGCAGCTCCTGTAGTTTCCAAACCAGCGTGATCCAAATGTATTCGGGGAGACAGACAGACAGGCTTCTGGGACCTCCGCTTTATCAATAATTAGTCTGCTCTTTATCAGCGACTTGTCAGCGTTGTAGCCTTTACAGTCCCAGATGATACTGGATTTGTTTTTAAGGACCGTCATGCACGTTCCCTCTGGACTGTTGGTGCAATGAGGCAGACCTAATGTGAGAGGAGAGTAGTCTTGTTCCTCTGCACACAGAGTAAGAGAGGTCACAGACGCTGAGGGGAGTCCTAAGTTCGGGCATTGGTCAGTGTTGGAGCCTCATGTCGAGACGTTTGTGCACCTGCGTTGACACTGTTGCTTCTATCGACCGCTTCCTTCCTGCTGCTCTTGTGCTGACTCTCTGATCCGCGCCTCAAAGACAAATCCCACTCAGCATGCTCGAGCACAAGGATGCGATGTGTTCTGACAATGGCCCGGAGGTATTGACTTGCAGCTTTTAGATCTGTTTCATATCATTTACTGAGCTCAACCAGCAGCTGTCCAAAAGCATGGACCAAACATAAGTGAAACCACCAAAGACAGCACACACTTCACTAGCCAAGACTCTGTATATCTGTTTTGCAGTGGCCCAGTGGGTTTCAACATGCACTGTAAACCAGGAGACCTCAGTAAAGGTCTATAAATATCTAAAATACATGAAAACATAGCATAATACAGTGTTTCCTGATGTTATTACAAGATGTTAGGGGGTGCAATTTCCTAATCCTTACAAAGTACATCTTTACTTTACTTGATTAATCAATGCCGGCGAAAAAAACCTTAAAAGAAAATATCCGCAAGGAATTTAACTGAAACTGCAGTCATGAGGTGTGAACACAAGTTCCTCCGGCAGCGTCCACATGCACATCAAAGTTATATATCCAGCAAAATGCACATGTCAATAATGATAAAGATCTGGTAAACCGGGGATAGGTCAAAACAGATATACAGAGTCTTGATTAGTGATTGATGCAGTATTTGATTGGAAGCCAATGGAGCTGCTGCAGGACAGGTGTTACATGACTGGAAGAGATGGTTCTGGAAATGATTCTGGCGGCGGAGTTTTGGACAAGTTGCAGTTTATGGATGGATTTGTCAGGTAAACAGGTGGACAGGTAGAACTGGGTGTCATCCGCATCGCATAGCAATGAAACATGACATCTGGTCACAGATTGCTGATCAACAGGAGTTACAATATACAGTTGAGGACGATTTTATTAGCCCCCTTACAAAATAGTGCTTGTTTTCTAAGTGTTTTCCAAGTGATATTAACCAGAGCAAAATAAACTGAACACAGCTTTTTGTAGACTTTGTAGTTTTATTTTGGATGCTTACACTATTTTATATTCCACTCAGAAATGAAGATATTGTACAAAACACAAAAACTACTAGGGTCAAAATGATTAGCCCCCCACACCCTAATAGTCAATTGTGTATCCTTTTTGCTGTATTACTGCCTGCAGACGTTTAGTAGTTGTTGTAGTTTACAACAAGTCTCTCACACTTCATTTGAGGAATCCTGGCCCATTCTTCTTTGGCAAATCTCTCCAGTTCCTCTAGATTTGATGGGTGCCTGGCATGGACATGTTTCTTTAGGTCACCCCACAGATTTTCTATTGGATTTAAGTCAGTTTCTTACATAATAATGTTTTGGTGCACAAATATAAATGTTTTGGCCCATATAATGACAAATTGTATGTTCAGGAACGCTCTGTTAGAACCGCCTTGCTCTGCTAAAAAGGATCTTGCCAGAAACTTGAAAAAACTTAAAATTCCATAGGGGGGCTGATAATATCGTCCTCAACTGTATATACTGTACCGACACTGGCAACAGTTTATAGAACATAGATGAGGTAGAAAACTGACAGAAACTCAATGAAAACGTACTTCCTCTGAGAAGCATTGCATGGTTTATTTATTAATCCACTTTGTTGGTTTATCTTACAGCTGATTGTTACAACTTTCCCAGTCACGAGAAGCTTGCATCTGTCAGTTCTATACAATCATTGATGGAGGAAAGTCCTAAACGGAGGCTGGCGTCACATCTTTGATGACACTAGTGTCTGCAGAGGTGTGCTGTGTTTGTGTCACACTCATCCACAGCAAACACGTCAGCGCTCTCCACCGCTTCTTGTGCCTTGTATGTTAAACGGAGCATGCTTGTACGGCAGCCTGAGAGCAGGGAGCTAAAACTGCCTGTAACCCTCACTGAGCTTTGATTGCATGTGCCGGTACCAGCCGTTGCACGGTCCTCTGAACAACCCGCTGAAGTGTTGAACCGTCCGCCCTCCTTTCTGGCCCCAGCAGCTCTTCCACAGGTGGCAAACGTTCCCTCCACCCTGGGAGCAGCCTGGGCCACTTAGCCTGTGCCAGCCCTCGCTTCAAGCAGCAGCAGCCAAGCAGATGAATAATTGATGCGTGCATTCTGTACTTTGGTGAATTTTAGAGCTGTATTCTGCAGAGACTTTAAATGGTAGATGGCGAGCATGTTAATCATTCATGAGCTGCTTTTACCCGCTTTGCTTGAGGTCGCCGGCCTAACGGTTGCTGAGCAGAAGGGAAGTGGCGAAAGAGGACCAGGGGTGGAGAGGTGACGGGAAAGAAAGTCACAAATAAGGGCTGTGTAAGAAAACTTTGCTCATTTAAGTTCACGGCCATCTGTTACCCTCTGAGGGTTTGGACGGTGTGGTCGCTGCAGATATGAGAGACACCTCATCTTCTCCAGGGTCTCATTCAGACGAGCCATCAGTGTCCGCTCGGCCTTTCGCTTCTCCCCACGCTCACGCAGATTTCTCCGGGACTTCAGCTGTGAGCGCGGGTGGGCGTTTGTCTCTTTGGCCCCGTGATGGGGGAGAGGCGGGGTTGCCTCTCCCCCAGTGACAGCGAGAGTGACCTCGCATCCCCCCGTTGACCCTGAACAAGAAGAAACCGTTAGATATAACATTATGAGATCATTTTTATTGATGTTATCATTTATTGCCAAGAGGGTGGGGGCCCTCGAGTATCATATTATATCACTCGTACTATCAAAGCGCCAGAATAGAAATTGACATCTTTCAGTCCGCTCAGCGTGAGAGTATTAGATTCCCTCCTTTCAACTGCAGCCAAGGAAGAGCTTGATTTCCAAACCAGACCCCATCACTTCACATCCAGGGGCATGCCTGTGCTTGGGGCTCCTCTAATCATCTCATCAGCATTTCGTGTTCCTTGCCTGCGTCGTTCTGTTCAGGAGGCTGCAGCCAATCCCAGCGAAGGTTGCCTGTCCCGAGACAAAAACGGCAAATGAGTAAACATTAACGTGATAGACTTCAAATGACTAAACTAGTTGCAACAAACCGTTTCCAGTGTTACGATTCAACATCTTTTTTTTTAAATCTCTTTTTTTTAAACACAAAACAGAGTATACAGAGAAGAAAGAAAAAAAAAAAAGAAGGCTAACAGGATTTATATGCTTTACTTCTGTAGGTCTTGGCCATCAGATCTCCAGGCTTTACTCTCACGGACTCTCTTGAGCTTTTCAAAATATTTTATTAATGGATTCCAAATATTATAAAAACGATCATTGGACCATTTTAGTGTGTATTTTATCTTTTCCAATTTTAGGATGCTTTCACACCTGTCCCGTTTGCAGCAGTTGTTCCGAAACAGGGAGCGTTTCCCCCTAAACATCAGTTGGTTTGGTATATGTGAACACAGCAATCACACTCGGATGTGGGACAAAACAAGCTAGCCGAGATCTCCTAGGAGAGGTGGTCTCGGCTCGCTTCCATTCCAGACCTGGAGCGGTTCGTTTGGAGTGAGAACATAATCCACACAGCAACCGATTAACCACAGAAATAAACTAGCCACACTCGCTTACGATGCTCCATAGTTGTTTTTCCTGACCAATGAGAGAACAGTTGGTTCATGGCATTTGTTATCAGCTTTGAACCGCTACAGACGGTTGCCTTGTGAACACAAACGCCACAAACGATAAAACGAAACAACTGTATCGATTTAGCCCCTGAATCGATACAATTAAGTCAGTCATCCATACAGTTAATTTTGTTGGGCAAGAAGATACGATTTAACATCTTTGACGACGTAGAGACTAAGGTGTAAAGGTTGTTGATAGTTGCTCAGTAAATATCTCTTTTCCTTGGTGCAGGGAGCTGATGCCGAAGACCCTGGAGGGCCAGATCACCATGGAGAAAACCCCCAGCTACTTTGTGACCAGGGAGGCTCCGGCCAGGATCTCGGCCATGTCCAGGGACACCAAGCTGATCGTGGTAGTGAGGGACCCCGTCACCCGAGCCATCTCAGACTACACACAGACGCTTTCTAAGAAGCCCGACATTCCCTCTTTCGAGAGCCTCACCTTCAAAAACAGGACTACGGGGCTCATCGACACGTCGTGGAGCGCCATCCAGATCGGCATCTACGCCAAGCACCTGGACAACTGGCTGCAGTACTTCCCCATGGAGCAGATCCTGTTTGTGAGCGGCGAGCGGCTGATCAGCGACCCGGCCGGAGAGCTGGGCCGCGTGCAGGACTTCCTGGGCCTGAAGAGGATCATCACGGACAAACACTTCTACTTCAACCAGACCAAGGGCTTCCCGTGCCTCAAGAAGGCCGAGGGCAGCAGCAAGCCGCACTGCCTGGGGAAAACCAAAGGACGCACCCACCCCAACATCCACCCGGAGGTGGTGCAGAGGCTCCGGGACTTCTACCGGCCCTTCAACATGAAGTTCTACCAGATGACCGGGCGCTTTTTCGGCTGGGATGACTGAAATTCTTCTTGTCTTGAGGGGACTGAGACGAACTCCATGGAACATGAATCTTAGATTTGGGGAATAAGATTGTATTGATATTAGAATAAAGGAAAAATTTATATTTTGGCAAAAAAAAGTTATAAATGAACCTCAAACATATATAAACACACCTACCCACATTATACCGTAACTCATCTAATCTAGATCATTTCATATTTACCGTGTTGTATTCTAGACATGTAAAATACAACATTGTAAAGACAAACAGCCTTATTATCATTTTCCCTAAATTATTACAATTTTACTCTTTTTCCTCTTTTTCTATTTTTTGTATTTTCAACTTTGAGTAGAAAGGTATAATAATAATAACATATAATAGCCTAATGATAATGATTATTATTATTATTATTATAATAATGATGATGATAATAAGAAAGGTCCAGTGCTATGCTTATAAAATTGCCACCTTTTACTCAGACTTTGCTCCATCGGCTCCATCTGCTCCATCGGCTCCATCCTCAGTACCATGTGTGACCAGTAGGAGAGGGAAAAGGGTTTTCTGGGAGTGGCCGCTGAGATACGCGGCGCTCCCCTGTTCCCTTTTGCCGTCAACAGAGCTTTTTCTAATCTACTCTAATGGAGCTTTTCTTTCTTTATTTGTACTTTATCCACTTTTAAATTCTGCTCTTGAAAGATTTGCATCATATCCGGGAAGAAAGGGCCGTTTTCTTCCCCCCTCAGTTTGAAATTCCTCAGATGTGAAGCAGAGATTGTTTTATACGACGTTTCTTTAAACAAATGAGTGAAATCAGACTGTGCTGGAGTCTTTCGCAGAGATCGTTGCTGAGTGAGTTAATGCCATATTTGAAACTTAAATAGCTGCTTTTACATTTTAACATTTCTAGCAGGAATTCTAAAAGAATCAAATATATGTATTTTTGAAATGTATTTATTCAGAAAGTGCTCAAGCAGGGTGTTTGTACTTGGAATTACTCTCAGCGATGTGTTTGCTGTTTTGCTGTTATTTTCCTCGTGTCTCTGGAGGTTTGTCTTACGCTGTACATTAAAACACGCCGGATCCAGAGGCTCATATATACTCACTTCACAGGGCGGATGTGCCGTGGGAAAACTTCCCTTCGCCGTCCGTTCCAGACGTGTGCGTTTGTTATTTCAAGGGTTGTTTCCCCACCTTCAGTTAACGAAGCTAATGTCAAATATAGCTCTCACTGTTATTTAAGCAACATCAACTCTGGTGGAGGGAAAAAAAACCTCCAGAAAAAGGATTTTTCTCCAGACCGTGACTCAGATGTCCTGGACATGCTTCCCATGGAGCTGAGCGCTCCATGTTGCTTAGAGGCGAAGTGTGTGTGGAGGTCTGTTTTAAAGACGACAGCTCAGTTGTGTTCCTAAGTTTCTAACGGCTTGTAGTGCGAGTCCTCTGGAGGAGGACGTGCCTGAGACGACAGGCGATCAGCAGGGTGTCTGGCGTCGGAGGAGAGGGTGACAGTTTGTGACCAGTCCAACTCTGCTGTTTGGATCGCTTTTTAAGGCACTCCTTGAATAAAAAACATCCTAAGTGAACATCTGCCTATGCATTTCTGTCTGGTATTCATTGAGTCAAAGTCTGCAGTTCAATCAGATCCCACATCCACAATTTTAAAGACCAAACATTAAAGTCATTTCAGTGCTGCTCACGCGTCCGGCGCTCGTTCGCCTGCAGAATCATAACAGTCCTCGCCGGCTCGCCTCCTATCTTCCCTGTTACACCTTGACATATTGTCTCTGCTTATCTCTGTCCAGCCTCCAGGGCAGAGTCAGGAGGCAGACAGGATTTCTGCTGGATGCTGGCGGCCTGAAGAATTATTCTGAGAGCGCTGGCAGCTCCTCGGCTTTTCGGGGAAGGGTTGTCAAGGAATGTGGAGTGTTCAGTGTTCAGGTGACATGTGTTGGCCACGGAGGACGCCATTGACGGCTAGTCTTTGGACGGGCGTGGAGGCTTGTGAACAGTAACGTCAGGACAACGCACGGACTGTAGCTGAGTCCCGACAGACGAGCTCGGATCTGACCCGGCTGCTGGCAAACATCTGTCCTAAAGTCACTTTTCCACTAGTACCTACTCTACTCAACTCGGCCTGGTTTCTTTTCCACTACAATTCATCACCTGCAGCAGAAGTAGGAGGTTGGAGAAGCTGCTGTGACGTATTTGATTGTGTATCTAAACGGAGAAGACAACAATACTAAAGATGTAGAACCTGGAGGAGATGATAGATGTGCTGCTGGATCTGTGGCTTGTGTTCGATATCAAGTTAAAAAATTAGAGTGAGAGAGAGAGAGAGAGAGAAGCTTCAAGCGGCTGAAAAGTCAGCTGGAGCCGTGAGCAGCTATGAAGAGACAGAACTCCTGGTGGATCTGGTCGTTCCTTATCACCGTCTAGATCCCTTTTTAATTCTCTCCTCAGCACCAGGTTTATGAACATCTGCACCTCAGAGTTGGATTGTGTAAGTCGCTCTTTCTCTGATTTCCTCCTCCTGACTCAGACGTCTGACTCCAACCCCCCGACCAATCGGTGGCCTGTAGTGTGATGATGTCAGATACAGCCGACTCAGCCGCTTAGAACCTCGGCAGAATAGTTACAGAAAAGTATCTAATCGGCACGTTAGACCCCTGGTGAAAAGAACCAAACTGAGGCGAGTCGAGTCGGACTGAGTAGGTTCTAGTGGAAAATCGCCATAAAGGTCTCCTGAAAATATGACCACTACCCTAATCCAGTCCTTTTAAAGAATACTAACGTGCACAACGATGTATTAAGACCACATTTAGGTCACGATGGCACTCAAACATGTACATTTTCAAATGTTTATGAATAATAATTGCTCCATTTTGACGCCAGCAGCACATCTCAAAAAGAGCTGGGACATAGCAAACAAGCGGCTTGGAAAAATATGCAGCACTAAAAAGAAACAGCTGGGGGGACATCTGGCGGCTAATTAGATTAATTGGTAACAGGTCAGTGTCATGAGTGGGTAGAGAAAGAGCATCTTGGAGAGACGCCGTCTCCATGAAGGCCGTGTTTCTCTGCGTAACGTCATGAAGACTTGGACTGTCAGAGAATCTGTAGACGTCTTCGTCTGCTGGGGACGAAGCCAGGAAGCAGCGGCGGGTCCCTGTGATCTCTGGGCCGGGAGCTGGCATCGCTTTAAAAGCAGGCGTGCTCCACTCCGGGGCACTTGCAGAAATTGCTGTCGAAGAATCCAGCTCGCTGTCTGTCATGAAGAGAAGAAGGGGAACGTTAACAGGATCCAGAGACGGAGGTCACAGGGCGTTCGCTTTCGTGTCTTTTGTTGTTTTCAACACTTTAATGTTGCGACATGAAAAGTGCCTGACTAATAAAGGTCGACTGAAAAAATGGATAATAGCTGAATAAATGCTCTGATGTAGCGCTTTTATTATGGCAGCGATACATAGCTTAACCCCCCTACTCCCCCCTAAAAACATGTCATCATTTACATAAACACACAAATGTGAATATCAGATGAGTAACAGCATGTCACACCATCTGCTTTGATTCCAACTCAACACGCTTTAAAAGGAATACCATCCATGGGGTCGCGAGCCGGGCTCACTTTAATGTGTGGATGCATTCGGATAGCGCACCTTAGTGCCTTAATAACAGCCTCAAATAATGTGGACCTGACAGGGTCCTGCATGGCCCCAGATAACGGCTCACTTCTGAAAACACCAGCCGCCCGGCATGTTTCTGTCACTTACTGACTTTAGATGTACTGCAGTGTGAAACTTCATGGGCTACTTGGAGGATAGACTGTTAGAATAAGGGACACCTCATCGTCAGGGCCGGCCAACCCGATGGCCTTCACCCTTCCTGGCGTGGTGAATTTTTTTGCCCCTTTTTTGTGAGTGAAATGATTTATTAACTATTTGACTCGAACCTGAATTGAATTAGATGCATATTTTTGAATGCCATGAACACATGGAAAACAAATTATTATCCAGCAATTCACTTTAATACAAAATAACAAAACGTACTGAATAAAATAAGTATCTTTCTTAAACAGAAACCTGTCCTGCTTAACTTAAAATAGTATAAATTAATATAAAACAATAGAAAAAAAAGCA
Source organism: Cololabis saira (assembly GCF_033807715.1). NCBI lineage: Eukaryota > Metazoa > Chordata > Actinopteri > Beloniformes > Belonidae > Cololabis > Cololabis saira. The sequence continues at coordinate 40,181,006 of NC_084605.1, forward strand.
GAACATCCATTCTGTAATAGTGCACATTTTTAGTGTAAAAACAAAAGTGCAAACAGAAAGTCTGTAGAAAACTTGTAAAGATATTTTTGCCTCATGACTGTAACTACAGTTCTAGTAAAACAGAAAAAATAACTTGTGAACTCAACAGCTCAATGCCATTTTCCATTGGTATTTTATGACTATTTTCTGACTCTCACAGTAAAACGGAACAAAGTGCGTCCCTTTTCAGCTCAATACGGGACGCTACTTTAGTTTATAAATACAGGACGATTCCGTTTTTCAAGGGACGGTTGGCGACCCTAATTAGAATGTCTCTGGTCAAGTCCTGGCTGGGAACTATATCTTCTCCATTCAATTCAATTCAATTGAATTTTATTTGTATAGCGTCTAATACAAGAGAAGTTGTCTCTAGACGCTTTCCAGAGACCCAGAACATGAACTCCCCTTTAGCAGGTAAGAAACCTTAAGCAGGACCTGGATCATAAGGAGGGACCCTCCTGTTGAAGGCCAGACTGGGGGGGTCGGGGACGTCAACAGCACACCAGGCAGGTGGAAGCAGCAGCGGGATGACCAGGGGTGGGGGGGGGAGACCGGGACCGCAGGCCAGCACGCAGCTCCCGAAGCTCCGGCCTGCAAACATGCACAAAAGAGAAAAAAGGGGCGCCAGCACAAGAAACTAAATGCTTGCATGCAAAGAACACAGGCAAAATATGCATAACTGATGATTCTAAACTGCCCAAAGTGTTTTTGCCTGAATGTGGCCTTGTGATGGACAGGTGACCTGGCCTGGGTGCAACCCTCTGTTTCACCTGCAGAGAGCTGGGACTCTTGAATGGAAAGAAGCAGGTAAGGATCCTGGATGATACAAACTTACAATTGCTTGATGCTTTGTGCAGTCTCCTCTCCTACAAGGGTCTTGACCTTTTCCTCTTGCAGTCTGATGACTCGAAAAACTGCACCGACAGCCACTTAGCAGACCCACTTTGATGAGAGGAGACCTGTTGACAGTCGTCTGATTCTCCAGCAGACCAGCCGAAGTCGTGGGAGCAGAGAAAAAGCGGAGCTTGATGTCCATTTGTTGACTTGTTGAATTTGCTTGTTATTCTTCCTGGAGTGGGCTGGCGGGGCCTGCTCTCTGACGGTTCCTCGCCGTAATAAACGGAGACGGTTTTCATTCTCACACTCAACCCTCTGAGGGGCGGCTCGCTATGAAAGACAGAATGGAAAGGCAACATCTGCTGTGGGACGACCTACGGACCAACCTTGTCAGAGTGCGTTCGGCTCAGGATCAGCGGCTCCATCCTGGAGAGACTTGAAGCTCAAAGACTGCGCTCCTCTCTTTTTTTTCCCTCCTTCGGAGAGTCGGATAAGCTGCCGCAGAAAGACAGGCATTTCTGGCCGCCTGGAAAAAAATCTTGAATCCACTTTTTCCCTCATATCACATTTCCCCCCTTGTTTGCTTCTTTCTCACGTCTCCTGGACTGATGCAATAGCACCTGCGTGGAGTCACCTGTGCACAATTAGCCCACACCCACTCAACTTTAAATCTAAATAAGCTCCCAAAAGCTCCTTTCATCCTACTTCTTTTCTCCACACATGCAATTCGTGAGGCTGCTTTTGCACCAATAGTCATTGCATGAGCATAGCAGAAGATGGGAGGACTGTTAGGGATCAGCTGCCAGGGCTTCAGCAAAACAAGGGTCAAAGTGTGTGTGTGTGTTCGTGTGTGTGAAGTGCCCTGAGCGTCACAGCCCATGTAAAATGATGAAGGAAAGGGATTAGAGGGAGATTGCTTTGAAGAGGAGAGAAGCAGTGAGAACATTTGCACACACCCAGAGCAGTTTGTGCATCTTTCCCTGCGTGCATGCTAACCGGCGCGCTGCAGACGTGTGTCACAGGGAGTTGTTGGCGAAACCCTGGCACGCACACGCTCGCATGCACACGCCGGCCCTCGGACTCGGAGCACGATTGCCACCCACTTTTCACCCGAGGAGGGACACGCAGGGGATCAGACCTCTGTTTTCTCTAGTTCCTATAAGAAAAGCCCTTAATCCCCGGCCTAGTCTGAGCAAATATCTCCGTCAGGCACGAGCCCGAATCAAAACAGCCCACAGAGTCACTGAGTCATCTTTTTGAGGTTCAAGTTTGCTTCATCTCTCTTTGGCCTTATATCTTAAATCAAGATATTGAGCTAAAAAACAGATTTTAAAATTGTATTTGGTGTGCGATGATCCAAGAAGATTGCACTAAAGACATGACAGCATTTTTTTTCTATCGTCTCAAAACTTTGCAGTATCCATCAATTGTTGGTTTAACTCTCTTAAAAATGCAAATTGCAAATTTGTTGGTGATGAAAAGATATTTTACCGATGGTTTGCATGCCGCTGCAATGAACTGTCACTTATTTGCCCAGAGTGCAGCAGACGCCACACAAAATGAGCAATTAAGATGGTCTGGTTGCAGGACTCAAATCAAATCAAATCCAACTTTATTTGTATAGCACCTTTCATGCACGAAGTGCTTTACATAAAAACAATACACAAATATAAAATGTATTAAACGTATAAAGCTAAAAGAAAGAAGTAGAAGATAGGCTATGAAGTTAAAATACACACTAAAAAATTATAAAAGTGTAACATAAAATAAAGAGTAGGTCTAAAGAGCAAGACATTGGAAACTGAGAGAATAAACAATAGACTGTATAAAATAGACCATGAATAATGACAAAAACATTTAAATTTAACATTGAGATAAAACAATGAGATAATAAAACAGGATAAACTAAACTAAGGATTAATATAAAACAGAGTAGTAAGATCCAATAAAAATAGGGGTGAGCATAGAAAATTATGAAGAGTTACATGAGTCAGTTAAAAGCCTGATTAAAGAGATGGGTCTTTTTAAAAACATCAAAATTCTCTGCGGCGCTGAGGTTCTCCGGGAGGTTGTTCCACCATAATAGGATCCTCCTTCAGAAGAGCTGCAGCTTTTCAGAGATCCAGATCCATCCTGACGCATGATTAAGGATGTCTCCACGTTACGCTCACATTTGAAGAAAAGCAGGGACGCTGAACTCCAAAAAAAGACGCCAGGATTGTTTGAAGGCTACTATCCAAATGTCCTCATGAGAGGAGATGTTTGTGCTCTACTGGAAGGCTGTCAGTCCTGCCTCTCAGCACTGAGAGCGTTTATTTTATCTGTCGCTGAGTATATTTACATGGAAACACGGGAGCACTTAGTTACAGTTTCCCAGTGAAACTAACATACGCATGGAAACACACGAGAGCTGTGTGGACAAATACTGCAAAACTGCTGCTTGTCAAGACATTTCAGCACATCGCTCCCTAACACACCACAGATCATGATTTTTACTGCAAATTGTGGTTTAAAAGTTGATGAGCATGTAATATTGCAGCCTTCTAAATGTCTTTCCTCGCTTGCTTTGTCTCCATCAGTTTCATAAAATAAGCAGTGTAGATGTTGGAAGTGTTTGACTGTGGGAACGATAGCAAGGATTTGACTTTTCTCATGCTTGATTTATTAAACCATCACTCTATTGAAGAAAAGATGAAGAATAATTGATATGAGAGCGCGACATATGTGTTTGTGACGTTCAGCTTTCTCGTGCTGGTCTCAGCTGATCCTTCTAACATTTGCATAATTACATATTATAGTTTTACTGTCTCATGTACATAAGAGAGTATGTTGAAATGGATTAAATCTATTTAGAAAATCAAATCAAATACTGGTATGAAATAAAAATGAAGCCAAAGCCTTAGAAGAGGAGTCATATTTTCTGATTAAAGACATTTTAGTAAAGATTTGCTTAGACAGAGAAACAGAAATTGGATTGGATTTGTGCAGGATGGTGAAGGAAATGAAGTTATTCTTCTCCTGTGGAAGGAGGGCCCACAAAAGTCCAAAAAGAAAAGAAAATCAGAACAAATGTTAACCAGGCAAGGACCTGAATGTAGACCAAGACAGTATATTGAAACAGGCTGACTAGACACATTTACATTGAGAAAACACGGAAAGAAAACACTAAGAACAAACAGGAACAGGAAATAGTAGAATAATTAAACACAAATGGAAGTTACACACTCAAAAAAGAACACAAGAAGATCAAAAAATCCTCACAAAACCAGAATATCAACAAATCCAAAATCCATTCACTGATAGGAGCTCTCAACCTTTACAGGTGCAAGCAAATGCTGTTGGAAGTGCTCAGAGTGAGCTGCTCACGTTTTATTACAACAGAGAAACAGCTGCCTAGTGTAATTTAAAATGAAAAATTGTCAAAATCAAAACAATCTTTAACAATATTTGAAGTCATGTGATGACACAGGTCAACTTGAACCAAGTGCTGTCGCTACATAGGTTAAATGAAAGATTTAAGAGCTTAAAGACTGTGTGCCATAATTGAGTCATGGTTCAAATTTAAGTTGAAGAGATTTCAATTGATCCAGATAAATGATTGATTATTATTATCAATTCAATTTGTTCTGGATTCCCTCATGGATTCCCTCATGAGATCCAGATGTAGTTGCAGTGCAGAAGCATGTACACCTACACCAACTCTACCAACGGGTCAGTAACGCAACACACCTGCAGGTAACACCAGTATCACTACTTGCAAATACAATGTAGATATATACAACTGCAGGTCTGTCATTGCTACACGTCAAAATCAATTTGTAATTTTATGTATTAGTCCTTGTTGATGATTGGCTATGTACATTTTCAGAGCTTATCAGCATTTAGACTTGTGTTCATAGGTTTAGAGCCACACAGACCAGATTCTAACATGAATGTTGGAACTAGTTCCAAGGTGGAACCGGTTGTCGATTCTCACCCGTATTCAGATGACGTGATTGTCAGCATTGACATGTTTTGTTCACACTACAAGATGTGCTTGTCTTGTGATTGGCAGTTGTTTTGCCTTCTCTCCAGCTCTCCACAGTCAGTTAGAATATTACATGATGGAAACATTAAAAAGCAATAAGTTCTCGCCAACATTCAACAAAGTTAAGCTCAGTGAGCTCAAGAAAGGCCCTGCTTTCTTGGCCATGATCTCAGAACATGATACAACTGCTGCTGCCTCTTACCCAGCACCACCTCACTGGAATATTTGACATTTGTCGGTTGTGCTCCTCATTTCTGTTGCTCCCTTTAATGTCCTCTCATTTCATCTCCCTTGAGCTGTTCCTGGTTGCAGCTCAAAGTGACCCCTGACTCACCAGTTCCTCCCCTACCAAATTCCTCCAGATACCTTGAATACTGGACATTTGGTCAGAGTGTTCATTCGGCGGGTCTCATGAATCACCTCTTTGAAGCGTGCATCACAAGGCTTATCAAATAAACATGGGGCCTCTAAAGTGCTATCCAACAGAATGTTTGATGATATACAGTATTCTTTCTAAAAGCTATGCATTAGGCAACACTAGTTAGGGATGGTGGGGACTTTCACATGTGTATTTTCTTATTCCTAAATCAGAAATCATGAATTGTATGTCCCAAATACCAATATTTGATGGAAAACGTACGTCCATTTATAAAGTTGAATAGTCCCTCACAGGGTTATATTGGTTCTATAAGTTGAGGACAGAGTCCCAAATGTCCATCAGTTACTTAAAAGTTGTGTACAGTTGGGAACCCTTAAACAGCATAAAACATTTAAACCTGAAGTCAAGTATGGAAGTGAGGTCTTGATCAAGGAACACTTCCCACCTCCTCCATCATACTTCCTTCCTTACTCTTGATGTTTTGATGGGTTGATTGGTGAGTCTGAATTGACTGTAGATAGAAAGGGTTGTTTGTCGTATCCTGCCTTTCGCCCAGTGAACTCCAGGAAAGACTCTCATAGAAAATGAATGGATGGATGTACTGATAGGCCTCTTGGATTGTTTTACAGTGAATCGTGAAGGTTACTGCACAATTTGCTCGTCAGGCGTATCCTGAGACGGAGGGGTAGCATTGGAAGAACAGCACCAGTTGTTTGGAGGCAAATTAGCCTGGGTGGCCCGAAACAAATAGCTCTGAATAAATCATCACACACTTATTCCCATTTTGTGCACAGTCTCTGTTTGCCTTATGAATAAATGAGAACTTGCCCCTATTTACCCCCCCCCCCTCATTACAGACACTGGCCCATCACACTTGGAGGTCTTCACACACCAACACACACGCTGAAAAAACACCTGCCCTTTACTGTTTAAAACTTGCATCTCGAACGGTTCATATAAATAACAAAGCTCTTAACATAATGCCAGCTCGTGTGAAATTACACAGCCGTAAGTTTTTCTTTTCTACACCGTCTTATTTACACCAAACCAAAGCAAAAATGTGCACACGCAGAGAATACACACTAAGGCAAACCGGGTTGTTAATAATTAAAGTTGTCAGAGTGCCACAGTGCTGAGTGAAGGGACAGCATGCAAAGAGCACAGAAGAAAAAGTCCAGGTTCCACTAAGTAATTATTTATCACCTAAGGCTATAGCTGAGGAGTGTTACTTGTGGGAGCCGACATGATGAACTAGCCTGGAGGAGGCCTTTATGAGGTGTTTCAGACACATTCAATATTACCTTTCAGACTGTATATTTTGGTGGAGCACGTCATGGTGTACCCAGGCTTGATGTGAAAATATGGAGCAGGAGATGGGAAATTTGAGCTGTTGGTCTCCACTCCTGTGAACGAGGCAAATTTGTCTCTTTAGTCATCTAAATCGAGTCCCTTCTCAGGGTTAGGAATTGTTGTAATAGCAAGCACACTGTGACATATAACACCGCAAGTGTTTATCCAGCATCCCTCCCCGTTCTGCCACTCGTCTAAGAGCGTTTATCCACTCCCTCATTTGGCTTTTTATTTAAGGTATGTCTCGCTCTGACAAATGAGAGTGCTGTGGGGGTCATTGTTTAAGGTATGCGTGAGCTCTGGCTCGCGCAAATAGAGGCCCTTGCACACACAAATATGACAGCTCAGGCAGTTTGTCACTCTTTTGTTCCCGTAGAGTTTTGGGGCGTAATCAGATGACGGATCTGTCTCTGTTGATGCCACGGTAATTAACGAAGGCTGCATGGAGGTCCATAAACACACGCTGCCAATATTTTGCCACGCACATGAGTGTTTGCAAGAAAATCTGAGTGTGATGTATTAGTGCACACAATGCCACCTCACCTTTAAAAAACAATCATAAACCTTGTGAATTTTTTTTTTTTTAACATCTCATCGTGCATTGAGTTCAGGCTGGTTCGTTACAGTTACAGTAATGCATGTATCACTGGAACCTCATTTTAAGACTTTCCTGACCACAGTTTCACATTACTGACAAGTAATATTCCAAAATAGGTTGTATGACAAAGTTTTTCAAGTAACACACCTTGTAAAAAAGCCCGAGTTGGTAGATTACTTGCTGAAAAACACACGGGACAGTTTTAGAAAGGTAACAGGCTTTATTACTGTGCATAAAATGTTGATGACATAAAAGTTAGATGTATGGAGAATGGGAGACAAATACAAAACTTAACTTAAATCTACAGTCACCTCAGTCACATCACACATCAACCGTAGCAACCAAAATAACACTTGGAACTAATTTATTGAGAATAAAATAAATCATGTTAGCACAAAAACTGTATTAAATTAAAGTGGAAAAAATGATCTAATGAGTGATTTCAGCTGCAGAAGTTCTGGTTGTCATTATCTTGGCAGGAGTGACTCCTGGTTAAGGAGTCTGGCGGCCGGTTTCAACACCCGCACCTTAACTGACCAACAACAAGACAGCTATTGGAGCTATTGTATTTAGCTTAGCTCATTGTTAACCTATGATGCTAACTAACGGTACCGTTCATCCATACTAATTGAATCCATCCATCCTCCTTTCAACCTGCCCGTATTACTGAACTTAGTTCCTGTCGATTCATAACTCAGAAGTCGAGCTCACTGGATGTGCGACTTAGCTGGACTAATAACCGCTAGACTGACTCCTGACTGAAAGGCAGCTGCTACTCACAAAAGAAAACACTCCTAATTACACCTACATTTGTGAAATCTGGTTCTGGAGAGGAAAATCCTTTTTTATACCTAACTTATATTTATTTCTGCTGTAAAGTTGAACATTTTCACATGGGTGTAAATGGACGTTGACTCACTTGCTCTGCCTCTCAGGGCTCATCAAGCAGATACATGTCTTGGATCGTGTGAACTGAATTAATTTGTCAAAACTTGAGATTGTTCCTTGTGCCGTTGCTCTGGTGCCAAAGGGCTAGCTTGTTTGTTTAGCAGCTCGCTCAGTCACAGGTTTTTCTTTTTCATGCTGGTTTGTGCGTAATTAAATAAAAGCATCAAAATGGGTAAGATGTAGAATGATGTTATCAAGACACAAACCCTTTCTGCAAGTGCTGGTATAACTAGAAAATCTGGACAGCTTGGCCAAATGAACTCCTCTTTATTTGATAAAAAAAATGGCCATAAAAGTTGCTGAAAATCTCTCTCCAGTCTGGTCTTCTTCCCTGGTCAGAAGCTAGTCAGTTTAAATATAGTAGCTGATCATTTCACAAAGAACTCTTTTGTTTTTGTGGTGAAAACAATTTAACACATTCCAATTATAAATACTTGAATAAGTGTTTATGACATAAATATCAATCATCTGTATTGGCTTGAGCAGTATTAAACACAATGCACACACACACACACACACACACACACACACACACACACACACACACACACACACACACACACACACACACACACACACTAGTGCACATACTTGTGCACTAGTATTGAAGATGAGCGGTTCCGGCCCAGCAAGCATTAGTTGTCGTTGGCAACACCGGTGATTTGTATTGACATAGCGAATGAGCTCAGTGCTGACATTGAACCAAACTAGATTCTCTTTTAGACCAGTAATTGTCTCAGACTGAGCATTACCTCACATATTGCATATGATTTAAGTGGTTTGCCATGTGAAACAAAACCTGAGGAGAACCTGGTTCATCCCTGGCTTGCAGTCAACTCGTCTGTCTGTGGCATACAGAATGTTTTACACTCATAGTTTACAGTAGCTCTCTGGTAGTTTGTGTTGATGTGTTCATGTGCTGTGACACAGGATTTTGGAGCTGTGGTTTTTGATAGAAGTTAGAAGGAAGATGCTTCCACATCTTACACTCTCTTTTGTCCATGTTGCAGCATCCTTTGCCGGACACCGGAACCTGCAGGTGGTCGTGGGTGGCTTGTAGCTTGCATTACGGAGCACAAGTCTTTCCCCGACCCTGCACCCCAACCTGGGACTTGCTGATTGGGCCGGAGCTTCGGGAGCTGCGTGCTGGCCTGCGGTCCCCACCCCTGGTCATCCCGTTGCTGCCCCCCCCTTCTCCTCCCTTTTCTCTCTTTTGTCCTGCAGGTGGCCATGGGTGGCTTGTAGCTTGCATTACGGAGCACAAGTCTTTTCCTGACCCTGCACCCCAACCTGGGACTTGCTGATTGGGCCGGAGCTTCGGGAGCTGTGTGCTGGCCTGCGGTCCCCACCCCCGGTCATCCCGTTGCTGCTTCCACCTGCCTGCTGTGCTGTTGCCGTCCCTGACCCACCAGTCTGGCCCTCGGCAGGAGGGTCCCCCCTGATGAGCCTGGTCCTGCTCAAGGTTTCTTCCCTCCTAAAGGGGAGTTTTTCCTTGCCACTGTTTGGCTTAAGGTTTTTCTCCCACTAGGGGAGTTTTTACCTGCCATTGTTTATGTAATAACTGCTCGGGGGTCATGTTCTGGGTATGGGTCTCTGTAAAGCGTCTAGAGACAACTCTGTTGTATTAGACGCTATATAAATAAAATTGAATTGAATTGAATTGAATTGAATTACACTGAGGATGGAGCAAGGAATCAGCACTCAACTCAATTTATTGAAATGTTTCAAGAGATGAAGATATTACTTTCATTGAGTGACTTAGGGGATCCAAATGCAGAAGCTCCATTAGAGTAAAAGAAAGACAAGACAATTGCCGTTTCTCAATATGTGTTCTTGTGAAACGTCATCATCTGCACCCGAAGTACTTTTGCAAATGCAAGAACAATTGCAAAGAACAGAAGAAAAACCCTTTTGTGTTCTCGATAAGCCCATTTTATTAAGGATGTATGCTGAATGCATTTCGCACCCACAAGTAGTAATACAAGAAGAGAGAGGAGTATATATAAAGTTATAACTTTATTTTTGTTTGACAGAATGCAGTTTCTTTTACCAAACTTTATTTATATTGTACACAAAATTATAAAGTCCATTAAAAACACATTGTATAAAGTAATGGTTATAAAAACTTAAGTGAGAGCAATATATGTCCCATTCTCAGTTGTTTTAGTGTTCAGGGTGTTTGTTTGTATAACCAATTAAACTGTAGATGTTATGTGTACAGTGCAAAACATGCTAGCCTGTTAGCTTAGATCTGACGTCATCAAGGACACAAGTACGCCGCGGGTCCAACTGCACAAAGAGAGACATGCGTTCTTGTGTCGTCCAAAGTACGATCTCCCTACTCATACCTGCAAGTCCTACAGATTGCCAAGAATGGAAGTACAGACTTGCATTTTGGGAATCGAGAAATAGCAAATATGTACTCAAAGGGGCTGATGAGACACAGGTGCAAACAGTCAGGACCATGGGATCACAGGAAGTCAAAAATAACTAAACACACAAGGACACAGACTTTCAAGATAAAACGGGAACCAGGTCAATAACATACTGGAACTAAAAGTCAAGTCAAAATCAAGAAATGAAACTGTTGTTTCGCTACAGAAAACCCAGATCATGACAGCTACTGTCCACTGTTATGGATCCATTTATTGGAAATTGCACGACCAAGCCACACAAGGCAGGAAAAACAACAGAAAAGTGAATCTGTTTTGTGTTGAAATCCCCTAAAGTATATGAAACTAGCTTTCATTTGGGTGTTCAGATGAAAAAAACTGGTCCTAAAAACTGGCTTTTCAGCTGCATCCAGTGCGAATCCTCCAAATAGTGACCAGTGAGCAAAACGCAATTTGCGTTGTGTCTGAAAGGCCCATTACCCTCTGGGAACAGCAGCTAAATGTTTCAGAGCTTCTAGGGTAGTAAATGGACATTCAGGCAGCAGAAAGTGGACCTACTTTCTTTCTAACAGCTGCTTGTTAATGTTTTGATGCAAATAAAAGTGTGCTTGGTCAGCACTTCTGATCCTAAAAATAAACAGGAATCTTTTTTTCTACCAACCATCATGGCCCTCCACCTATAGATATCTTTAAGCTGATATGAGATTATAGGAATCGCTTGTTGACTTCTGGTGAAGCTCATCGCTGGCCAGTAAAACGTTCCACGGAGGTAGTAGGGCACGGTGCATGTAGCCACCCCTGGGCCAAACGGGGAGTAAAGTGTTGAATGGGTTGCACTGAATGGAAAATTGTCTACACTGGAGAAGTCACAGACAAAGGCAGTTCAAGGCCATATGAACAGCTTGAACACAGTCTAATTTAAAACTCCATAACCTTTGCACTTTTCCACTGGGTTTCCTCTTAAAAAGAGCAATGTGTGCAAGACCATAAAGAAGCATGGGGAAGGTAATGGATACTGTAGGCATTTGCATCTGTATATGTGCACATGTAGCATAGACTGAGTGTTTGTCAGGTAAGTGATCCAGGTGGACGGCAGCAGAGGTGCCTGGGTGTCCAGTTTCAGGCAGCAGCTGGTGAGCGAATCCCGGCCGAGGTCACCCTCGAGGACCTCACTCCCCCAGTCACCGACTACCGGGCTCCGCTCCATACTCGCCCTGTCATCGTCACCTGATCTCATCACTGCATGCATGGGAAGAGCAGATCCATCGCATCACAATGGAGCTCTTTTAATTATCAGGGTCAGGGTCCTCGCTCGAGTGATGACAGCTAAAATGTATTCACTTCGCTCGTGAGACAAGCAGCTCAGGCATTCAGGCATGTAGCTTCACAGGCGCGGTGATAATTGATCACATCGTACAACAGTGTATGCAAAACAATGACCCTGTAGATGAGTAGTGTCACTTTTAACCCAGATTACTGTAAATGCTTCTTGACGTTCGTAGTCATGTTCAAAAATTAGTGCCCCGCCTTTTAATCCTAAGATTTTTCTTCCTAATCTTACAGACAGATCTGATTATAGTGGGTTTTAGCATTACACGGGGGCTCAAAGCAACAACAAAAAACAAAAATGGCACTGGGCCAACTGTGTATATGTTACGGTTAATGTAGAAAAACGGCTATTTTGCAAAATAACCGGCAGGGCGGTGAATGTGTAAAATAGCCGGCCAAACGGCTATTTTGCAAAATAACCGGCTAATATGCAAAATAACTGTCAGGGCGGCTAATGTAAAAAAACGGCAGTAACCGGTTAATGCTGTGGATGTGTCAAACCCGACACTTTTTCGGGGAGTGTAACGTTAGGCTTCTTCAACAGCCATAAATAGCCTTGTCAACAACAAGCATGTGCAGCATACGGGCTTCTTCCATTGGCTGCTACGCACCAACTGCACTGATTGGAGACTGTAAGTGACTGGTTTGAAGCACGAATTTCATCCATTCAACTGAACTGTAGGCTGTTCTGTAGTGTGTAACTGGACTCTATCTACCAAATGAATTACGGTTGCTTAGTTTGTTTTGGTTTCATCAATTTGTGCAAATGGAGGAGGAGGAGAGACCTCATCTCATCATGATTCGGGTTTAGGAGCTTCACCTTCCACGAGAGAGACGCAACTGTTTGTCTGTTTTGGAGGTGCAAAGAGAAGGTGGGAATAGATCTTTCCTCACAAAGACTGTCACACTGGATATTTACAGTACATTTCCCAGACCTATAAGGCTGGTAGAGTGAGTCAGTGGCAACGCTCTATTCTGGGGGGCCAATGACGTGATCTGTAGTTTGCATTACTCGTTTTGGAATACTCAATTTAGGAATATACTGCATGGGATTTGGACTCAGAATAATTGCTATATTTGCCACGGCATGCCACGGTGAGCTCGAGACAATTGTCTCGAGCTGACCGGAGCATTAAGACTGGAGAGATGATTAAAAATGTGATGTCCGCGCACCATGAGCCTAAAAATGTATGTACTTTGTAAAATAGCCGTTTTTCTACATTAGCCGCCCTGCCGGTTATTTTGCATATTAGCCGGCTAATTTACACATTCACCGTTTGGCCGGCTATTTTACATATTCACCGCCCTGCCGGTTATTTTGCACATTAGCCGGCTATTTTGCAAAATGGACGTTTTTCTACATTAACCGTAACATATACATTTACGTATACACAGCTCTTTCAAGGTCCCGTTAGTACGGAAGAGTATTAGGGCCATGCAGGAGAAAAAATATGTGAGAGGGGAAGATTTTTTTTAATAAAAAAAAATCTTCCTCTAAAATATTATTTTTATTGTTCTCCTACCTGGCCCTAATACTCTTCCGTACGTTAGAAAACCTCACCTCGGTTGTGATCAGTTCCCTCTTGCCATTGTGTGTACACACACCTGACTGCTTCAGAACACCACATTGTCCAAACATCATCTTTTATATCAGTCTGCACATGTTGATGCTCATTTCACCGTGTGGTGATGATTAGCACCACCTGGCTGAATCTCTAAACTCTATGGACGCACTCAGGGGGTACTTAGTATCCCCCAAATCAGAAGTTCTCTCTCCTTTTGGCTTCGTATTTGAAAATTAAATAATCTCACGGTAAAAAAGTTATATATTATTGTTCATCGGGTGATGCAATTGTCTAATATTAAGTCACACTAGGATCAGATGAGTTTTATAATGTTTTTACACAAAAACATACAATAAAATGTGGGGTCACAAACTTTTGTCCATGACTGTACATTTTAAAATATTGTATTAATTGGGAGTTTGACATTTTTAGGCCCATTTGTGTATCTTTGTTTTTCGTTGGGTCCATCACCTGATATGGCCAGCCTTATATTTAGTGTAGAGCAGTACTGAAGTAAACTGCTCTCTGCTAATACGAAAAAAAAAGGTTAATGTGTTTGGCCTCATTTCCTCTGCTGACAATTTGTTCACATTAAGATAACAGCGTTAAGACAGGATGACACAGAAGCATGAAAGAATACAGACTGGGACACTATCATAGTTACGTAAGGTCAAGATTTTAAGAAGAAGCGGTTCCTAAACTCAAGCAATCAAGACTTGCTTGGTACCAGAGGGAGCGGTTCAGGAGGATACTGTATGTGGGGCAAATTAAGTGAGCTTTATGCTCTGGGTTTTAAAGCATGGCCTCCTCAGCTCACCACGGAAATTGAGTTTGCGACCGAAAAAATGCACTTTCCTCTTAACCCCCTGACCAGCCGTCACAGATACACAAACTTTCTCTTTGAAGGCTAAACGGGCAGAAACGAGGGAGGATTGGCTGTTCTGAGGAGTTATGGAAGCCCTGATCCTATTACCCGCCCCCCTCTGAAAAATGTGTCTGCGGGCCCCAGGAGCTTTTAACCTTTCGCTGCTCTGTGCTTTGAATTATGGGGGCGGCGGCGCTCTCATGTCAGGGTTATTGTCAGTATTACACTGGCCACGGGAAAATGAGTCTAAGGTGAGGTCTAAGTCCTGTCATGCATGGAGACAAACAGAAACAAAAGGTGGATATTTGATTTATGTCACATAAACACTCCGATAGATGATTATAGATGATTAATATTTCTGTTTACAATGTAAAGTACAAACCTTTATTGCAGCAGGTCGCATACGGCTGCAGGATATATGTGCTATGTTGACAGAGGAACACAAGCAAGCTTTATGCAAGTAAACACACACACACGCATGTAGATGATCACATACTAACTCATAAACATGTTTATTTGATCAGATTCCAGAATATTTCATTGCACTCAGGACTTTGGAGAGTATCCGTTTGTGTCCAAATCTCTTCAAATCTGGCACAGAAATGATATCATGTGAAGTGTGTTTGTCAGAGGATTTGTTTGATAGTGTACATTGCTAAACCTTTGGATAAACACCCTAAATAGGAGGAAAATAAAGGCAGGTGCATAATCAGCAGGTTTCAATACAGGCACTCAATAACTCCAGGAATGACATTGTTGCATGTGATATCTGACATCTGCGTTATTTCCAGTACGTTGACGGTCTGAGCTTTGGATTTATTTATTCTACGTGTCATGCTGAGTTACAACCCGTTCAGTTGCACAAAGACTTCAACATGAATCACTGCCAAGAGGGAGAACATTAAAAATAGCTGACAAAAGGAGGTGTGGGATTCCCAAAAACTCCACGCCACGCTGCTTTGTTGTCGGCTAAGAGAGAAGAGCCCTCGGGTTGTGCCAAGATTTGGCGACAATCACACCGTAGCAGGGTTCTGCAGCGTCAACTTGTGTGGCGGTTCATAGCTCGCGATATACACCGCTGCTAACGTGTTGGTTCAAATACCACAGAAAAGCTCTGAAAACAGGCATTAAAGTAGCCTAAATCCCCCAAGTAGCTGTGTGCTTAGTGTGGTCTCTGAAAGGTATCCAGCCGTTTATGTGAAACCTAAGCGCTTCTTGATCAAAGGCTTTCAGGAGACCGCGAGGTGAACAAGGAGCCTTGTACAGTTTCTCAGTTGATTCGTTTTTGTTTTTTTTCAGTAAACACCAAAGACAGAGCGTGTGTGCGATTTAAGTGTCCCTAAAGACAGGAATCTTTCACCAGGGAGAACGGATTAACACATCAAATCCTGCCCTTCAATCAATTGGGAGGTAATGGAGCGAAATCACGGTGCGCACACATATTACACAACACCGCCTGCATGCACGGCATATTAAGAAGGCTCTGGCTTTTACACAGTTTTATGGACAAAACACACTGTGTATAGATTATGAAGAAAAAAAAAATATTCAAGAGAAGGGAAGCAGGGAAAAATATTTAATGATAATGAAGAAAGAGATGAAAAATAAAATTACACTGGAAGTGTGAAAATAATGTAGTTTTTCTGCGCTTTAAAGCACATATTTGGTACTGTGACATTGCAGTTTCGTATCAGGGTAAGATTATCTCAACTTCTTTGCTTTGTTTCTGATTAATTTCCCATTTTGCTGCATTTCAAAGCTGTAAAACCTATTTATGAAGCGGGAAACGCCACTGTTGAGCGGCTGACTCTGCCTCCTTTACACCCCAGGCATCGCCAGGTTACCGGTCTATCGCGGGACTGTAATACACAAAATGTTGCATTAAATCTAATTGAACATGAAATCTTCTTTGGACTATGTTCAGGCAGCCAGTTCAACTCTAGTTTTTACCATATCACATTTACATTGATTTGTTGACAGTCTGAACAGTTAAAAACTATAAGAACATTTTTTAGGACATTTGAAAATGTCGGCAATGACATGCAGACCAAATCTACCACTTGAAAATATATTAACGTAAATAGTCAATCTGGAAGCTTGTATTCTGATCAGATGGGTCTGAGTGTAGGATTTAGTCCACAAAGTGAAGCGTTTGAGCTGCAGGTTCCGAGCGAAGAGCTGAGGCCGTTCCTGACAGCGGCTGCAACTCACTGTGTTTGTGTTTGGATAAACTTGACCCTCGACCTCCTCCTGCGGCCTCGTGACCCTTCACTGACCCGTCAACACACTCATTTGTCAACACGGACCTTTGAGGTCACGACTGTGTCATCCGACTCATCTGCAGACGGAGCTCACCCCAATCAATACCAGCATTTCTGCAAAAACTTAAACGAGTGAAGAAGAGGGCAGCGCCTGTAACGCTTGGTCATGAATATTAATGCATGGTTCTGCCTTTGTTTTACACTTGTTTGGTCCCAAAAGCTAATGTGCTGTTTAACATTAAGCCTGTGCCGCACACCGCTCACTCATTTTACGGTAGTTAAGCATACTTCAGGCGCTGCTTTGTGGACTTCATACTAGATCTTAGATTATATCAGTGATGACAATTACAGCGATGACAAAGATAAATAATTTTGGCATCTTAATACGGGATTTCAGCTCAAATTTTAGAGTCAGTAGCAGCTCTTGTTTTCTCACAGTTGGCCCCATAATCAAAACCGACTGCGATTGTCACTGCCAACTGATCACAACAAGTTGTCCAAGTAAGAGGTCACTTGTGATTCATAAACAGTATAGACATTGGCCGGGTTTCCCAGATCCAACCTCTCTTAAGGATTTAAGAGAGGTTCAAAGAAGGTTTGAACTAAGAGAGAACCCTAAGATAGGGGTGTTTCCCAGATGACTTCTTAACACCGTCCTTTAGTTTCGCTCTTTCAGACGCTCTTTGGAGCAGCTGTCCGGTTCTGAAACCAAATGAATCGATGCCAGGCAAATCGATCACCGATCACTATCAGCGCATTTTCACACGCAGCACTGCTACCTAACGCACTAATTCACTGCTGCCTGTGCGTTATAATAAAAAATTAAGATGATAAATATAATTCAATGACCCTTTTTCATCCAAACGGTGTGTTACTCCGTTATTTCTGGCTACAGTGAGGCTTTTTTTCCCCACACACGGAGACCGGGAGTAAACGGGGTGGGCGTGTGTGTGCATTCAAAAACATGAGCCAAGAGAAGGCGAGTTTCGCAAATCGCAACGTGGAATTACAGCAAACCCTGGTTTTTCGCAGGGGTTATGTTCCAAAAAGAACCCGTGATAAGTGAAATTATTTTTACAATTATAGAGGGCTTCAGATTGCAGAGATCATCCCCGCCTCGCACGTATTCCTCCTCTTCTGAATGATGCTGCATCCCGACTCGCGCTGTATACAGCGCGAGTCGGCAGGTGGGTTTTTTCAAGAGAAGAAAATAGTTATGGGTCGTTGTCTTCGCTCTTTTTCCTTCTGGGCAAAAAGATTCTTTAATATAAACCGACACCATTGATTATATTTGAGACTGTATGAACGATTCATCAAAGGATCTCGTTCTTCAGCTGCTGCTTCCCTGTCATCACATAGGGGCTCGGGCTCGGGCACGGCGCAGGAGGATCGGTGTCCCGGCTGCCTGACAGCGCGGTCCGACAGCACGTCCAGGGGACTGAAGTGCTGACGCACGAATGCGTTCATATAAACAGTTCTGCTTCGCGCACGGTTGATTTGCAGC
Source organism: Cololabis saira (assembly GCF_033807715.1). Taxonomy (NCBI): domain Eukaryota; kingdom Metazoa; phylum Chordata; class Actinopteri; order Beloniformes; family Belonidae; genus Cololabis; species Cololabis saira. The sequence continues at coordinate 40,199,101 of NC_084605.1, forward strand.
GAGAACATGCTGTATACCAGCCAAATTATCAAATAAATGATATTCATGATGATCGTTTTATTTGTGCGCATAAAGCATATACAGGAACACACTTGTTATTCCTTATTTTTCTTTTTTTCCCCCTTTGCTGTCACCAATAAATGCTAAACAATATAAATCTAAAGTATAAAATAAATCAAAATTTGTGCGGGGTGCATTGTTTTAATATCTCATTGCTTGGTGTGATATTGATTTGCCTGACGCGGCTGGATCTGTGAGTCTTTGTTCACTAAGATGGTTGGAAAGACTGGGTCAGCAGCATCTTTCATTTCCTTCTTAATGAAAGAGATACTTAAGCTAAGAGCAACTCTGGGAAACGCGATTTTCTTTCACAGGCTCCTTAAGAAGGTTTGAAAGAAGTCTTTCGCTGTTAAGAACTACTTAACTGATCTGGGAAACCCGGCCATTAATGTTTGAGAGGGGAAGTGCTGTTATCATATTTACATGCATCTGTGCACCTGTTTGTATCAGGCCAACACTTTATAGATGAATGAGAGCAGATCTTACATTTCTTGGAGCCTCTGAGATTCGTGCTAGACGAATCCAATGATCCTAAATCATCCTAAACTGATGGTCCTAAACCTCCCCTGCCTGGCTGGCGCTGCAGAGCTGTGCAGCAACAGAGACAGTTTCCTCCGCCAGGCCGCCGCTCAGATAAACTTGCAGTAGTCATCGTGTCAGAGGAGTATTGTGCAATGTTTTACGTAAATATTGGTTCTGTCTTGTATACTATAGTTTACATAATGTTGTTTTTTTAATGGTCTAGATCTTATTTTATGCCTGAATCAAATTCCTCGTCTGTTTGCACAAACCTGGCAAATAAAGTTAACTCTGATTCTTAGAGCTGATCAGGAAACCGGATTAATCAAGTGTCCTTTAGCAAAAAAAACCAACCAATATATATAATATAAATAGACACGGGTAAATGAGACACAGTTGTTAATAATCGAGGGAGACGATGAGAAGTTAAGGCAGACGGGGAAAGAGTGCAGTGGCTTTAAAGGAACAAACACAAGTTCCTTTTGTGTGAAGAATGAAAGAAAGGAAACTGAAGCCTTGGTGCCGTTTCCTTCTGTTTTCAGCACCACCTCAGGTCCCACTGTGAACGTTTCAAACATGGAGATCTCTTGAGTTCTGCCTGCTCAGATTGATTGAAACTGTACAAGTTTACGTGGAGATTTCAAGGTCGTGTGAGCATCACAGTGTATTCTGCTTATTTCAGGACATATTCGTGGCCATGCCTTGTCCTTTCTGAAATCATGGCTCTGCTTCTGGGAGGCTTCTGATCCACGCTGAGGTCCTGGTGGGATCATCACGTTACTAGAACGATGAGGTGCTAAGCTAAGCTGCTCCGTGATGCTCCTGCTCTCCATGGGACTCGGGGGTGATTTTACAAAGCGAGAGCAAAAACGAACCCAAACTGAGGCTTACAGTTAGTTTTTACTTGGAGGCTTTAATTGGAGTGTCTTGTCCTGAAACTGACTTACATCTCAATCTTTAATAGCGTATCGTAGGTCCTGTATGTAGACTACTGTGTTTTCCATTCATTCACAATTTTTTAATCTTTTCATCATTTCATGATCTGTGGTAATCCAAGTTACAATCACTGAAGAATTCCTTGAGCACCACTGCTCAAAGCTCATAAATAAATAAATAAATAAATAAATAAATAAACCTATATTACTGGAATCAAATGCTAAACGAGAGATAAAGCGATACTCTGCTACTCTAGTAGGTAGTTTTTTGTTTGGCTAATTTAACACTGATGCAAACATATGCTATTTGAAGCTCTGTGAAAAGCTGGAAAAGACAGGAATGAGGGAAGGAGATCAAATTCACATCTGGCGATGAGGAGAAATTGCATCGTAAGATTGACATGTGTAGTTAATGAACGGCCATGGATCCTGTGGCGAGGCTACAGTCCGCCTTATCTACCCAGCATGAATCCAGCTGTGGAAACACTTTGCTTTGCAGTTTATTCCAAGTTTCCAATAGCATATCATTTAAGCAATACTTTCTCCATGAATCTGCATTATGCACGAACGCAAGAAAAACAAATTCAAGGAGTTCTGTTAGCTTGAAACTCAAAAAGACTGATGTTTTTATATGACTTTTCCTCGGCGTTGCTTTGTCATCTAATTTGCTGGATTGTTTCTTTTCCCACTTTTCAACTTTCTTTCTTAGGAGCATATTACCAAAAGTCGCGAGTCATACCACCGTCTCTCATTCGACACCACAGCAAAGGATGAACGAGGAAGCGTTTTTGGTTGGGAAGCTCAAGGATAAACGGGAACACACACATGCCGTCGGTAACTTTCAGCGTGGTGGGTTACTCGTGCGATGCCAGCACCTTCTTGGCATGCGTCACAGCGTTGAACAGCAGATGGAGAGCGCCTGCATTAATGCTGATGGTACTCTGATCCTCTGAGGGCTCGTTCCGCTCAGCCTCTCTTTTCAAGCATTATGAAAAAAACAGCACTACAAGATTGTGAAAGCAGTGGAGGGGACTGTGTGAAAACGAGATAAGATAAACAACCGCACTGAGCATCCGGGTGCAGAGGAGGTTTTGGAAGGTAAGCTGGCAGGCGTCTCTGTGTTTGACTCATTACAGAGTTTGAAAGGGATGTCGGGCGTCAAAAACAATGATTTGTTCAACCGTTTGACAAAAATGCTCAACAAAACTCTGCAGTCTGGAATTGAATTAAATACATGTTAATCTGACTCAGCTTAACTCAAATTGTACCCTGCACTACGTCACTTGTTAACCGTGCAGTGCATGATAATTTTGGGACACTGCAACCAGCAGAATGTAAAATCCTCCAATCTATAAAGATCCATGGTTTGTTCAGTTTTAAAACTCACTTTCACTGCAAAACCATATATGAAGAACTCAAAATGCACAAAGCTGGAACTTTGTAAACTGAAATCAGTTGAACAAAGTGCAGGACAAGGGAGCCTTAAATCGTGTCCTTTATATCAGGAAAAGGCGCTGCCACACTGGTGCAGGGTACTGTAGGTTAGACGAGGCGAGGAAAGCATCATTGAATATAACAGATGAGCTTCCCAAGAAAAGAAGAGACATAGGACTCTCTATTTACAGAGCACTGAGGACAGACAGGTGATGCAATCAGCTAAGACATGGAGACACAAGACGGAGGTGGCAGTAATCAAAGGAGACAATGAGATGAAGGCAGGAAAGAGGGAAGTGAAATAACAATACAAAGAGATTATTCGGGAAGTCAAGACTAAAACTTGCTAGAAATTAACCCAAACTGAAATTCCCAGACTGCAACACTTGCAAGTATTGATGATTCTCTTAAAGTTCCTCTAGTTTGCTGTGTTACATGCACTAGTACAAATTCATACCGTCAAAACCTCTCGGTTTGATAAGAATCAGACCTCTCTCCCCTTTTACCCAGAGGATCTGTCATCTGTGAGAATTTCATATTCAACACCACGGTTTATGCGTCACCATGGTTCCTTCTTGATCTTGGATCGTTTTATCCATTTTTAACTTGGTTGGCAGTGTTAATATTTGTCCGAGTCTCCAACACCTACTTTGCAAAACGTCAGTGATATTTCCAAATGTTGATCAAACTGTTAAATGATTGAATTGTCATTAAACCGTGCTTGTTATGCAGTCGTTAATATTAATAATGATGATTAATGACCAGAACCTCTTTGGTGTAATTATTTTTATTTAAAAAATATCCGTTTGCAAAGAATTGTTGCAAAGCACCCTCCTGTATGAACTGCACCGAGTGATGTTTAGTGACCTTTTCCGCTCGACTCTCATCTCACCTCCTCCTGGTTACCGGGCAGCACACCTGTTTCCTCCTGATCATTCCCACCAACTCGAACATCCAGTAAGTCCTGCGTTCTTTTGTCAAATCCTTTGTCTTGTTTTCTACACTTATTTTTACGGCGGTTTGTTTGTGTATTTTTATCAGATGATCAGTCTCAGTCCTTCCTTCCATCCTTCCTTCCTTTTTTCCTTTTTTCTCAAAGACTGGTACTTGGTTGCATTTGGCTCTGGCCTTGAATTTTAACCTCCATTTGTGGACGCGATGATGAGCTTCGTGCATGATAACAGTTGTCTCAAGTGCACTGGTTTTCACAGCGAACATACTTTTTTTTTCAGGGTGTGAAGATCAGAAATTATTCAGTGTAAATTTTTTACAATTTTAGTTGCATTTGCATGTTTCTGCAAAAATTCAGAATTTTTATGATTTATATTCTGACACAGAACAAATTCAACCCCTCTCAACTTCTTCTCATCTTTTGCCCCCCGTAGTCCACCTTTTTATGAGACTTGATAAAATGAATTGAAGATATCTCATTGTTTATTCTCAAACATAACAACATATAAAGAAAATGATTACAAGGAAAATCAGGGATTCAAAATAAATAACAATAACCTGTGCAAAATATTAGTTTTTTGAATAACTATATATGTATATATAAATGTTTTCATTTGAAAGGGCAATTTGACATTTAAAAAAAGACAACTTCCAGAGACTAAAACATAAAATAATTGATTTGGGTTTATTAGAAGTACAGTACAAAGCTGCATAAAGTTTAAGGGGAACAGGAGGATTGGGAAGTTTTATTGATTCAGTGGCGACAGAAAATTAATGCAAATGTGGTTTTTGACTCGTTCATGCACCCCAGCCTTTTCCCTGTGTACTTTTTTGTACTATTTCATAACCAAATCCCCCTACGGTAGTTTTGTGCTTTACATCGGAGAGCCAAGAGCCTCCGTGGCTGCTGGATGGACCGTGAACGTTTCTGAAACAGCTGATGTGGGTGTTCTTATTAGAACAATATTCTCCAATAAATGTTGCATTTCAGAATCGGAGATGCTCCCTGTGGTATTTCTTTCCTAAAGGTATTGGAATGAATTCGTGCTGGAACATAAAAAGGAGCTCTGTTTTCCAGAGCAGCACAATAAAAGTATCAGCAGGTGGCCAAAGGACGTCCGGATTGCTCAGAAGTTGTCCGAAGTGAACATATGGACGCAGAGGTCAAAGGAAGGCAAGAGGAGCATTAAGAGACATAAAAGTGTGCAGTTTTGAACGCGTATCTGGATGGCAAAGAGCCAGAGCAGGCTGAGAGGCAGGGCGCTGGCATCGGCACACAATCCATTTGTTCATGGCAAAGGCGTTAATGGTTGAGCAGCTCCCAGCCAGAAAACATAAGGGAGTGCTTTAATCAAAACTTGCATGAATTACCGTAGCATATCAAGGAGGGGGTGCAGGAGGTGAGTAAAACGCCACATTGGTCTCTGGAACTGGAAGACGATGGGGGTGTTGCTCTAAAAACAAGTCGGGTCCCTGTGCGGGGAGCAAGGCATGCAGCTGAGGTTTGAACACGGAGGTGGGATTAAGGCTGTCAATAGGGCCCAGTGTGGCTGATCCTGTCAGGGGTTAAAGACCAGGAAATCACAGACTTAATGCAGTGTGAGTGCAGGCTCTCGCTGGTGTTCCCCTGGTGGCTGATGAGGTGTCTCAGCTGATTAATGCCACGCAGAACTTTGGAGGTCATTTCCAGGACTTTAATTAGGCCAGGCACTAACTAAATCACACTTACACAATTGAGTTCTCAGTTATCTTCAATTAGGCTCAACTGAAGCTCAGGAAACCTGATTACTCCGTTTACTTGAGGAGCAGTCCCAAAATGTAAAGGTCACTGGGAGGGATAATGGGAATATTGCATACCTACGGTACAAACTGGACATTTAGACCAAATGAAAAGTTATGTAGGCTCTTCATAGCGTTTCATATGTGTAACAGTTGTTGGGGAGACTCATACTGAGGTCAGACCCACCCAAATCAGATTAACAGGCCAAATTTAAGTAATTTGACGAGCGCTGTGGACTGGTTAATCCCATTACAACAATGACCCCCTCCTCCTTAAAGTCCACAGGAACCGGCTTTTTTTATGGTCTCTAATTAATTGGCAATCAAACCTGCCCACCAGCACATCTGTGACAAGTTATCTTATTTGCTGATTCATTGCTCTTCCTGGATGCAGAGCTCCGTTCAAATTAAGCGAATGTTGTGTCCAATAACGAGACAGAGCAGAGGTGAGGGGCGCCGCCACGCCCCAGGGGCCTGAAAGCAGCTCAGAAAACAAGTCGGAGGGTTTGGGTGGTTGTTTTCTTCAGTCGAAAAGTCTTCAAAGGGACATGTTATGAAAAACTGTGTATGTTATCTTATTATTTGCTCAAAGGGACATTTCATACAACATGATACTGTCGCCTTTGTTTGGACTGGACAAGCTCTGAAAACACTGTCCGTTAGGGAGATGTTCAGTTATGCTGGCTACTGTGACATCACAGGATCCGGAGAAGCCCGATCAGAGCAGGCCTGTCCATACTTACGTATCCCCACCCAACTTTACCTCCTTCTGCATTTGTTATTCAATTCAATTCAATTCAATTCAATTTTATTTATATAGCGTCTAATACAACAGAGTTGTCTCTAGACGCTTTCCAGAGATCCATACCCAGAACATGACCCCCGAGCAGTTATTACATAAACAATGGCAGGTAAAAACTCCCCTAGTGGGAGAAAAACCTTATGCATTGAGGGAAGGTGTGGTAACATTTCAGCACCAGACTGACAAGAGAAAGACTCCCAGAAGAGATTTGTGTAGCTGAGTCGAGTGGTTGACTCCATTAAAGCAGAGCAAAGAAGTTTTATTTATTTTAAATGATCTCTTTCAGTTTCACTTGCTGGAATATTTGATAGCTTTTAGGAAGCATTGTCAACCTTCTGCAGTTTCTCATTCCTGCTATCAGCAAAAACCAACCAAAGTAACTCTGTATTCCAGTCTCGGTTGTCGGTTGCAACAGTTGCGTGTTGCTTTTTTTTTTTATCCCGATTTTTTCCACATTTCATCACCCAGTGCTCCTACCTAAGTAACAGTCCTGGACATTGCTCCCTCTACCAACCCCTGGAGTTCCTGCACTGAGCTCAGGTCTCCTCCTTGACCTGAGGAGTGAGCAGCATCTTTTCACCAGACAGGGTGGGGTTTCTCCGGCCGGACGTAGCGCGTGGAAGGATCACGTTATTCCGGCCAGATCCTCCCCACCCCATCTGTTCCCCGGTTGGCCAGAGGGGGCAGTAGAGCCCAGGACTGTGTGCATGTTTTTGTGAGGGTAGCTCCCATTAGCTACCAAGGGAACACGGGGAGAACATGCAAACTCCACACAGAAAGGCCCTTTCGCCAACCCCACCCAGGGTGTGGGTGCTGAAGTCATGGGGGAACTAACACACACTTCAGCGCCCACAGCGTTCAATTCCCAGGACCTTCTTGCTGTGAGACGGATGCACTACCAGCTGCGCTACCATGCCCCGGTTGCGTGTTGCTTTATGGCGCTATGTCACGCATCAACAATGACAGAACTAGCTCGCAGAGCTACAGGGGACATCATGAACTAAGTAAAAGATTCAAAAACAGTAATGACGAAAAGAGAAAACAAAGCGAGCAACAAAGCAAGCATCTTGGAGGGTGTGGTAAAAGTAACCAAACCTCCAGGCCTGTAGGGGGACCCACTGAGCTAACACCCGCAGAAGTTTCTTTGTGCTGCTTTTTCCCAGTAGTGGGAAGACATAGTTAAAAAGGAGTTTTTGTACCATATCTTTGCATTATTTAAATCAAAACAAAAAAATTCATTAACTCAATAGTTGCTTCAATTTTTGAAAAAAAAGGTTAGAATATGTCCTTTAATCGTTTTTGTGTTCTTCTTTTTTTATTAACAATACAAGAAATGAGAAAGTATTTTGGACATTGAAAAGTTTCCAGTCCATTTTTGTTGTGGCATTGTAGCCTATCCCCACCCTGGTAATGGTCTTTGAACTCCAAGAAACATTGTTTTCACCCTCCAGACCGGTGTTTTCAGATAGAAGCTGAACCCACCCACACCACCAACACCACCAGTGTGTTACCAGCTGAGCGTGATTCATCATTTTTCGGCCAAAGAATTAGACGATCACAGCTGAAAAAGGGAAAGAAAGCTGTTCACATTATGAATAAATGGTGCCATAAATGTGCTGTCGTGGTTGTGAGCTGGAACCTTTGCACCGGGCTAACTTATGGAGGAAAACTAACGACAGAAAGTGCAATTTAGTGTGCAGGGCTGGATGACCTGTGGGTGGTGGTTTGAACAACTGTAGCTGAAGCAGGGTATGGATCATAAAATATTTAGCCAACTCGGAAGGAAATGTTCAAAAATATTTTTGCCTCCTGGTGAAGTGGAGGGAAACACATCATTTACACAAGACATTTTTTTACACCTTTCGTCTTCAGTTAGTTTTCAAAATATGTTGATCTTTCAAAGTTTTAGTGGTGGATGTCATTCCTCCTTTTGTTAGTTTGCTACCTTGGCTTCTCTCATCTGTCTTCTCCAAGCCCGTTGACAGAAAATGTTTCATAGTGTCCTTTTAAACATATACTTTTAGTCTTTGCTGTGGATGAATATATCATTTGGAGACACGCATGTGAGCTATGACCACTTTAAATCTATTTGTTTGCCAGTTTGGAAATATGTCATGGTTACAGAGGCCAAAGTTGGCAATTTCTCCTGGCTTTTTTCATTTAAAGGCTTTAGGAAGAACAGGGATGTAAAGGAGTAGGAAAAAAATTGAAACAGATAGCGAGGAGATTATTTTCCTGCTTACTAGAGCAGCATGACGGATGACAAACCACAAACCAACATGTTGGATTAAACAATGAGGGTGATGAATTTGGCCAAAGTCCTTGTGGTGCCTGCCTTCCTCTCTTTGCCTCTCCGTCTCTGTCTCCATCCCACGCCCACACACCGAAGTTCATCAAGCCCATCAAAGCTTTGTGTGGTCATAAAGAACATGTTTTCATTCCTCCTTTCACCATTTTATGAGTGACCGCAGCATATTTCCCACGTCTAATCCATCTCCTAGTCACTCCTCCCTGAAACCTCTTTCCTGTTTCCCTTCTTCGACTATCCTCCTCCACTGCTGATGCTCCAAGGCTCCAAATATCCTCCTCCATAGCTGAAGGGTCTGGCTAATGCTTTAAATGTTCAGTTTAATACCCCTGCTCTGGTTAAAGTAGCCCCTCACAGGGAGAAGGTATTTATCATTTAACCAGAGAAAAAAGTTAGGGAGGAGACCGAGAGGAAAAGGCAGCATCAGACAACAAATTAGTCTGATCACAGAGGGATACTTTATCTGGTGAGAAGCAGTGGGCTGTAATGGTGGGATGCTTCAGTATATCACAGGGGAAAGTGTTTTGGGAGTGTTTGTGTATTGTAGGGAGGTGGGTGGTCTCTGATGGATAAAAGCAAGAAAATAGAATTAAATGCAGAGGATTTTCACAGAAACATCTACATGACTACATCAGACTTACATTACTGCTTTCTGCTGCATGTATTTAAATAAAACGAGAACATTTTGTATGAAAGGAAACACAATAAATCCATCAAATGTAAATTACCATACCCAAATGCAGTGGAATAGAAATGGTTTTCTGTATCAGCTTCCCATGAAAAGCGACCGGATCGTTCTCTGAGTCACACAATTAGACGATCACAACAGGTTTAAGATGACAGCACACAAATGTTTATGATCGCTTGTGTCTTTAGCTAACATATCACAGTCCTGGGGCAACTGTAAGTAAGTCCTGTAAGTCCAACGAACGGAAAGATTTTGAAGTTGTGTATTAGAAATATTTAAATGTTGCTGTTCATGAGACACATCTGCTGATGCGAACCAGACCTCACAGGAAGACGATCTCTGAAGACAGATGATCGAGAGTATTTGATCTCCATCAGCCTGGAAAAGGATTTAGTCATCTCAGAATCTCTAGGCATCCATCAGTCCACAGACAGACAAATTATCTATAAATGTATAAAGTTTAGAACTGTGGCAACTCTTCAGTGAAGTGGGAGCCGAGCCAAGATTACTCCAAAAGCAAAACCCTATGAATGAGACCATGTGAGTAACAGCTAGAGACTGGAAGACATCACTGGAACTGGAGGACATCTCGGCCCGTGAGTCATTGATCGCTCAGTGTCTTTGGCAGGACATCATGGAAGAGGCCGATGTGCTCAAGAACCAAAGCTGAATTGTTCCGGAAGAATACTCAGCACTATGTAAGGTGGGAAAAGTAAGTTAGCTTACGAGCATCAAAATATAATGGAAAAAGGTGAAGCATGGTGGAGGGAGCATCATGATTTGGGCCTTTCCATGCCACAGCAAACAGCATGGAAAAGCTTTCCTACAGGTTATCCTAATTATCCTACAATAAAATCTCTGTTTAGTAAGAGTTGGGTGATGCAGGAGGACAATGACTATGAGAATGTAAGTACAACACAATCGGGCTACAACTAACTACTATTCTGAAAGTCATTTAGTCATTGCTGAAATGATTAGTCGACTAATCGGATTATGACTCTCAAAATTAGATGTGTCACAAAACCTTTGTTGTGCCAATGGCAACTGAACGCTATTATGCCAGCAGAGATAGTAAGGAAGGTGATGCCTTACTCTGTTAATTTTGTCGACAATTAATTTTGTTGCCGACTATTTTTATCATCAATTTTTCTCGATGTCGACCAATATTGCACCCCTACCCAACAGAATGGATTAAGCAAATGGATTCACCATGGCGTTTGAAGATGTCCTGTCAAATGCCAGACCTTAAATACATAGAGATGCTGTGGAATCTCCTCATGAAAGGTGCTCACACCAGACATCCTACAAATGTGAGGACTGGAAAGAGGACTGGCCAAAGATTTTCATCCTGAGTCTCGCACAGATCTGACCCAGACTGAAACCACATCCTTGCACCCTTGTTCTGCCAATGGAGGTTTGATAAGCTAATGAGTTGAAAGGTTAATTTACTTTTTTCCACCGGCACTGTCAGTGTTCAAAAGGGCAATTCTTATAATTTGCATATCAGCTTAAGCATACTGCGACTTAGGAAATCAGATCCCTAATCAAATCCATTCATTCATTAATGGAGAAATCCAGTGAATTACAAGAGGTGCACAAACGTCTTCTTGCCACAGAAAATGCAAAGGCTGATGTTGATGCAGCATCCATGGTTGCAGGTTGAATCACAGTATGTTATTCAATATTGAAAGAATATGAAGAACTAAGGTTAAACTGCCTAAAATGGAGGGTAAACCTGCACATAATTAAAACTCCACAGCAAATGAGAAACATAGGTACACTGAAGAAATAGTTAGAGAAACAGTAATGCAGATGTGATGTACACATATTAAGGCTGGAATGTAGATCTCCAACGTGTCATGTCAGGGTTCTTTATACTGTGAGTTGATGAAGAAACCATTTGCATATAAAAGCTGCTGCCAAAGCACACAGAAAACAGAACGGAAACAGACTGCGTGCAACTGTTCTCTCTGTTTTGCATTCTGTTATTTTTCACTGTCCAAAACTTGCATCCGTCGGTAACCAGCTGAAACCATGACTTATATTGTGAGTGATCGCAGTGGTGGTTAAGGAGGCTGAGGACACACTTTGATGTGATTCTGCCGGAGATGACCTGCTGCAAACTCAGTGATGGCCTGCTCACCCACTAATGACAGAGAAGGAACAAAGGTGACAGAGGACAGGGTTGCCTCCTAAGGCTCACGGTGTTAATGGTAATTTGTGTCTTGGTGTCAACGAACACAACAATTCAACACTGACAAACATCCTGCTTGTAGCCCTTTTTTTTATGCCCCTGATGGTTGAAGGTTAATGGCCGCATACTCGCCCTGCTCTTGTTTGCTGGTTTCCTAGACTTCCAATAAAAAAAATCATCAATTTTTCTTCCCGTGCTCGGCGCCCCGTGTTTGGACAGAAAAGGAGAGGACCCGTTGAGATCTCTTCCACTAACAGATGGGAACTTGTGGGTCCATTAGGCTGAGAGGCACGCTTCAGCAGCTTCAGTCAAGAACGCTGCACAATCTATTGATTCTCTGGTGAAAAGAAAATTACAAACCAGACATCTAGTTTACAATTCTTAGGGGGCTGCCAGCAAAGACACTCTGTATGGGTGATGGCATTTTGCACAGAACTTTTACTCCCAGGAAAACACTTGGTGAGCCACAAGAGCAGGGAGGTGATGGACGATGCTGCGCTTTCACTACCTGTGCTTTCACAGACAAGACACTGTTGTTCTCTCTCAGATTAGAAGTTCAGCCATTAAAACAAAGTTAAGCTCTGCGGTATTTTTCTTCAAGGGTAATTAACATCCCTTTATGCTGTAGTTAGTATTAGCAAGTGTAGCCAAACTGCTCAATACTTTTAGAAAAGAAGAAGTATTATTAGCCTCTCTTTTTTTAAACAGTGGTCAAAAAAACATCTTTTGGATTATATCCGTTCACTTTCAAAGTGATTTGTTAAAATATTTGATATTTTCTACAAGTTATTGCCAATGTTTCGCAATCTCCTGTTAATTTCTCCAAAGTATGCCGTCTAGTACATCATGCACATTTAATTTGGACTCTCTTCAAGAGAATAAGAATCACCTCATCACAAAATGTCTCGCATCAACAAGAGTGAGCGATGGCGAAGGAAGTTTAAGATTACACCGTAAAGACTTATTTCTGATCCCCTGTCCATTCTGGTTCCATTCTGCAGCTGTGCATTCACAGTGATGGTGCTTTCACCAAGCATTACGGGGTTCTGCAACCTCAAGACATCCCGTTTGACGGTCCACATTCAGCAGTGAGTCCCTCATGTCTCTCTTCATTGGCTGTTTTCTTCAGTCAGAGCTGGATAAAAGACTGCACTAAAAAAAAAAACACCAATAAAACATCCAGCCTCCACCTGGTTGTTCTCGTGGGACACAAACAGCTGTGCTGGCTTCAGTCTCGCCCTGATGGAGCTGGCAATGCTCCTGCAGCTGGAGGAGAGGGATGCAGCGGGAGGAAGATGCTGACCTTACGTTTTCTATTTTGTGGGCGTAAGCGCGCTAATGGCAGGTTGGGGATCAAGCGTAGATTTATGAGCACTCAGCTATTGGCATGCGTCTCCATTTTTCAGGAATGAGATTTGTTTGTGTCCCCGCCTGGGGTTGGGTACTTCAAAGTGGCCCCAGAATACTGCTGGGTGCTGGGTGTGGTGATGGTTGGATATCTTGTCGAGAGACGTGATGTTGTTCAGCCCTCTTAGTCTCTCTATTGAGTTTGGGACCTTTTCTCACTATCACAGTCCAAAGAAGAACACAGCAACCTTTTTCTAACCTTTTTCTTTGACATTGTCTTCTTTTATTGTACTGGTAGTTGGTAAACAGATACAGGGGTGCATAACTGCCCCCAACTGGTCTGTGGTAATCGTTTCCTAATTCTAAACTTGCTCTAACGACCTCCCTACACTGTAATGAACACAGGATGGCTGAAGGGACTGTGGAGGAGGTCGGTGTGTAACGGTTCCTGGACCCCTGCTAATAGAAACCTGTATATAGTCTCACATCAAATAGTCTGCGGTAGTTCTGCGGTAGAGGGAAATCTTACCAGCTATTAAGAGGCTAGGGGGAGCTTAGCTTCCCCTAAATTGTCACTAAGAAGAAAAAAAAAGTAAAATAAATATTTTCGGTTATTGTTTTATTTTTTTTAATTTGGACATCAAAACACACAGACATTTTAAGGTATTGTTTATTTTATTTTATTTTTTTAAAGTTGATATATGGGGCAGATATTTGGTAGGCTACCTGCACCATTTCCTTATGGTGTAAGGTAATTGTTTTTAGGCTAAGCAGGGAGCAAAATAGAAGCTAATGTTACAGCCCAGCTACCTGTTGCTTCACGAGGCCTCACTTCTGTGGAAAACTGACATTTAAAAAAATGTTAATGTCCTTTGGGGTTCCAAGAATTAACACAGTTCACTTTTGTTTTACCAAAACATAAGTTTAACTAATTCTCTCATGGAGTCTCTGGAACTCAAATCAAGAAGTTGAAAACGAAAATATTTGATATTGATTTATTTTGGCTCACTTGCCAGCTCCACTCACTGGCGCCGGCATCTACTGTCCAGGAAAAACAAAAAACAAACAAAAATTGCTTAATTATCTCAGAAAGTTGTAACAATTAAAAGCTGCAGTCCAGACAGCCCACGTGACATCAGTGGCATCCCCTCATATTATTGTAGCCTGAAGGGATAATCAGTGTATCTGATACCAAATATTTCATTTCATTTGTACTTTGTACTATTGTTCTTTTTCATCTTAGGCCTGTGTAGAAAAAGTTGTGGACAGTTTTTACTGCTTGTTGCCATTTCTTCTCACAACACTCTCACAACAGAGTGCATTCACACCAGCCCGGTTTGTTCCACTTTACACAGATCAGGGTTTGTTTGGTCAGAAAGTCCGGTTCGCTTGGGAAGGTGTAAATGCTGAATCAAAATCTAATGTGGATCAAACAAGCAGACTCTGGTCCACCTAAAAATATATATCTCGGTCCGCTTTAAGTAGAGCAGATGTTGGAAGTGGACTACATCGTGGGGCATTGTGGGTAAACATAACCTGAACAAGTGCATGTGTAACAAAATTTCTGTGAAAAAAGTCTTGGTGGTCAGAGACGGAGTGAGGCATAAGTATGGTCAGATGAAAATATCTAGGATGAAGAAAAAGTACATTATATATATTTATAAAAAAAAAATATATATATATATATATATATATATATATATATATATATATATATATATATATATATATATATATAAATACTCAAATATTTTTTATGAACCATGCACATGCATGGTTCAGTCTTTCAGTTGTTGCGTCCCTCTTTGCTCTATCTGGTTTAAGGCCCTGGATCCCCGGCGGTCTGCTCGACAAAGGTCCAGTGCTAGATGCATCACCAGCAGAGGTGGTCCCATCTTCAAGCACTCAAGCTGAGAGAAATACTCCTCCATCTCCTTCTGCTCCAGTTCCCTCCTCCTGCTGAATAGAAGTACTTCAGGCTTCATCCATACTCTCGCACCCTCCACTGAGCGTATCACCACGCAGTCAGGACAGGATGTGGAGGACAGAACCAGAGCTGTTACATTTCCAGATTATAGGTTAAAGTACTGCTTTCCACTGTGAAATTTAGGGACAAATAATAGCACTTGTCACCAAGATGGATAGCGTGGACTTAGGAGTAGACGGAGGTTTCAGAGAAATGGGAGACGGACGGAATCCCTCTGCCTCCGGACCGCAGGTCCAGCAGCTCATAGGGGAGGATTCAAACTGCCTGAATTTAAAACCCATCTGCCTTCCAAATGATGAGGACTGTGATGATCCAACGTCTGGACTTCACAGGCCAGAGGAGCTGACGGAGTCAGACAGCAAACAGGAAACATCACAAACGTATCTGTGCAATGACTCAGTCATTTGCAGATTCCTCCCTTCCCTTCTATGTCTCACCACAGCTGTTTTATTGTTCAACGGACATTAAGACGCCACAATACCGAAACACTCTCAGTAAAAGTTCATTATCTGTAAACTCCGATGTGCAGTTTCAGAAAATTTGATCAATATGTGAATATGTGATGGAAGAATTAAGATATCGGCAATTGGATGTCCTTGTAGACGTTTTCACATCTTCAAGGTCCTGTAAGGCATCAGTCAGATGCTCCTATCTCATATTTTTCCAGAACCATCTGTGATCTCAGCACAAACGTTTAAATTACTCATACCATATTGTCGTGTTGGACACTTTCCTGTCATCTGTCTCACTTGTAAAAAGATTCAGGTTTTTCCATAATCAAGTCTTGCTTTTTTCTTCTTCTTCTCTTGTGACAGAGGTGTGATGTGTCAAAGCAGAGACTATCTGCCAGCCTTACTCCTCCTACACGACGACGATACCTCTGATCATGGAGGAGGGGCGTCGCTGATGTCCCACAGGACCTGCAACTGACTGCTTGAGACTGAAATTCAGAACTATTTAACTTCCCCATGATAAGATTCTTAAAATGACATGCAGATGGTTTGAACTGGCTAAAAATTAGTTCATTAATATCATGAAGTCAAAAATAGCATTAAATAATATGATAAAAATAAGGAAAAATGATAAAACATTAAAAGAAAGAAAATATGAAATGTATTTCTAAATGGAAAAAGGAAAAGAAGAGAAAAATACTAAGAAATCAGTATCTGAGTGATGACCTTGTACAGTAGATATGAGACATCTCCTCTCAGGCCGGGCCCTGCAACCGGATTATTTTCTGTCAGGTCACGAAGGCCCATAAGTGACAATGTAGAACATTAAACCAACATCTAACATTTTCATTCTTCCCTCACAGAACGATCAATATTTATGTAACAGGTCTAATCACGAGAAACACGTTAACAAGAGATCCAATGTTCCTTAAAACACAGCTGTTGTGCAGAAGTTTAAGTCTGTCACTGTATGAAACCTCAATGCAGTTTTTTTTAAGGTCAGAAATTAATGCTGCCTCCAACTTTCAATGTAACATTAATGACTTTAGTTGTATTAATAGCAGCCCACTGGTCCTGTGACAGGGAAGTGTTTTTCTTCTCATATCTAACAAAGTCAGAGGACAGTCACACTGACAACACTGGCAATGCACAACCAAAGAGTTCATAAAAACATGCAGAAGTGACCCCATCCTGTGGAAACGTCATTTGTAATGCAGTTAGTCCACTAATCAGATCAAATGCAGTCTCATCTTTGCTGCACCAGAGTTATTGCGTATGATATAAAGTAATTCCCGAGCACTGCTTTCACAAGGATGTCTGGGTAAAACAGGAGTTGCCTTTTAACATATGCATGACACAACACATGGACGATTGCAGTATTGATCAAAGGCTACGTTTTTAATCTAAAAAAAATATTTATTCATGTATGTTTCTTGTAAAGGTTTTCCCAAAAAGCAGCAGGACGGGTGTGCTGCAGTGACATCACAAGAGTCCCACAGCCACTTCCTTCTTTTTGTTCACAGTCACGGTGGCTAACTTTTTCTTCTTTCTTTAAACTTGTTGCTGGAATCTTCCAGAAAATGTGGGAATAAGCCCTCACTGAAAAGGCTTCCCAAAGGTTTCATCTCTGGTCCCTCTTCTATGATCTTATGTTTTACATTCTTCTAGTTTCATTCCAGTCAGATGACAGAAAAGTCATCAGCTCACATCACATTCACCAGACAAATGACGGCTCTGTTTTCACATGGACTGTGGACACATGGAAAAATATGCCACCCTTGTACTTGGAGGGTAAAAGTCCTCTCAAAGTTTAGTTTCTCTGTTTCAGATATGCACTTTCACGTACCGCTCGTGCAACTCCGTAACTGTGTAACTCAAATTTACAGTTACATGGGTTTTGAGTCTAGGATTTTAGTCCCAATTTACCAAACAAATTTCATTAATCATGTCAGTACTTATTTTGGGCGTAGGCTTGAAAAAAGATGATTTCAGGTTTAATGTATATAAATGAATTATATAAATATATACATTAACATGATAAAAGGCATCTAGATACATGTATTATGTGCTGCCAACCTGTCACGATATTAAATACATTTAAATGTTACTGGATTTTGATGCTTAGCAGAGGTGGACAGAGTACTCGATCCCAGTACTTGAGTAAGAGTACAAATACTACTGGTCAAAATTTACTCCGTTACAAGTAAAAGTAGCTCAGTCAAAATATTACTCGAGTAAGAGTAGAAAAGTACTTGCTTTTAAAGGTACTTAAGTATCCAAAAGTAAATGCTTTTAAATTTACTTTAAGAAAAAGTAAGAGTAAGAGTAAGAGTAAATTTCTTATTTGCGACTATGTCTTGACTTGTTGCGGCTCTGTCTTGACAAACGCAGGCTTTTAGGATTTTAGGGAAGAAGAAAAAAGAGCAGACCTGAAAGTAACAAGTACTTTTCAGCCTTCCTAGAAATGTACTCGAGTAAAAGTACAAATATTTGTCTTGGAAATGTATTCAAGTAAGAGTAATAAGTACCAAAGAAATCTCATACTCAAGTAAAGTACAAATCCTCTGGATATGTACTTAAGTACAGTACTCAAGTAAATTTACTCCGTTACTGTCCACCACTGATGCTTAGTATTAACACTAAATTTAAAGTGACATCATCAAACCAACATAAGTGATGAATAACATTAACGTTAACCAAGAAACTACAGCATAACTGAGTTGTATTTATTTATATTTAGTTGTTAAAGTTATCATAATTTGAAGGTATGTTGACTCATTGTTCAGAAGTCTAAGTCTAAGCCTTCGTGGTTTCCCGTCTCTATAACCCCTGTTTCTGTCGTCTCTCGACAAACTGTATCACAACATAGACCAACAGTGATGAAATCAGCTCACAGAGCTACAGCGGTAATGAAGGCTGAGAGAACAATAAGAGCAAATCTTGGACACTGTCATAAAAATGACTTAACCGTCACCCTTATACAGTATGGGGGACCTTCTGAGATAAACTTTCCTGTGGGCCTTTAGTCAACATCTTCAGATAATCAGCGAAAAAGGTTTTTGTTCTTGCCAAGGTCATTGGTGGATTCTTTTTTTACTCACTAACTCCCTGGATGACAATTTTCTTTTGAGTGTCTGGTCTGCCATTTACACAACACAGCAAGTGAATACTGTTGTGTCTTTGTGTGCAGTCCAAAGACGGAGCAAAATGCAGACAAATAAGACAGACAAGTGGGACTGAAACACTTTAATTAACTCAAAGCTGGCAAAACAGGCAATTGCAGGCGGCTGGAAAGCTACAGCACTGAAAGTCCATTCAAAATCCTAAAAGTAAACAAATGAACAAGGATTTTGAGACACGAGGAAACAACTGGCCACAGCAGAAAAACCCTGCCATCTGTCAGCTAACAATAAGAGGATGAGGCTGCACTTGGCACATGATCATCCCAATTACACGACTGCAGAGTTGGAAAAACTGAGTCTTCCCGCACGCACTGTAGCGGTCTGTGCTGCAGTTTACTGAAGGGAGGATCGAATGCTGGAGAAAAAAAACATCAATCCTGAAAATAATCCTGCTTGAACACTGCAGCATTATCACTGACCAGATATCTACTGTTCCTCATTTTTCTATATCTGTTTTGAGATGGGTCTGAAATACAGACTGGTGTGGAGCGGTCTCTTTAACATGAAGATAATTTCCAGTCCCAGATTTCCTCCTTAACCCTGCTGCAGGTAGCCACCAGTGACTTTGAAAGTCTGCTTTACAGCAGCATAAACGGACTCCCAAGGATGCAAAATTAAAACATGCTGCATTCAAATGTAAAACTTCAACCTCTTAATATGCAACAAAGACACAAAGAACTTCTTGAAAGGCGAGTGTTGGTACTTGGAGCCCAGTTTGGTAACATCAAGACGGGCTGTTATTTCATGCCACCAATGACATGTTCTAGTCTGAATAAAAAGGGGAAGAACCAGCGTAACAATTTCAAAGATCTATGGTGAACAAGTTCAGTGCACTTGAAGACTTGGCATCACCGCAGTGCCTCAGTGGTGTGTACAGTAACATCAATCTGTGATTAGTAATCCAGTGATCCTCTCCAAGTGCAATATATTTAGTTATATTCAGCTTATAAACTCTGGTAAAATCTCAGCTAATGCCATTGAAACGGGTCTGCAGCCCATTGTTGTCCAGTTTGCTGGAGAGTTCCTTTGTCAGTTGCAACTAAACATTTGGTTTGAAAAGGTTAATTGAAAGTGACGACATAAATTGCTGCTGTAGCCTGGACCTTTGGTTTAGCTGCTAAAAGCTCGGCACTGAAAACCTCCTATTTTTGTACAATCACATACTTAGGTGATTTGGTACAAGAATCTCTTATAATCTTTAGGAGTGGGTAAAGGACCTCATGATATGATACACAACACGATACTCAAGTCACGATGCGATACAATATTGAGATATCCAAACTTTGGGATATATTGCGATGTTATACATAGTTCACTGAAAACCTTAAAAGGCATTATGCATCTTAAACTCTGAGTTGTACATCAGATTATACTGATATATATACTGATTATACTCAAAACAATGTAATTCAGACTATCCATGCCGTTTTATTGTAACCATACAAGCTAAAGTTACAACATATTTGCATATGTGTTTCATATTATTTACATAATATGAAATCAACATTAACAATATTATTGAAGCCCATGTATACAATAAAGTCATAATCAATTTACAACCCGTCTGAAACATGATTTATTATTTGAAAAAAAAAAAATCGATATCCAAATTTTGAATATTGATACCCAATCTGCCGGTAAAGTATTGTGATTATTGCCATATCGATATTTTTTTGCCCACCCCTAATAATCTTTGAAAAACTCCAGAAAACTCCAAAGAGCAGTGATCCTCTGGGAGTTTTCGAAAGAGAAACTATTCCTCCATGGACCCTTTTGTATCAATCAAAAGTATTAATCAGGTCACCGTGGATTCATGGGAAAGTTATCGTATCCATTTTTGGGGCTGATAACATTTGAAGCTCCTGATTTGGGGAATTCCTGCTCCATGCATATCCATCCATGTGCTACGACTCATTGTTGATCATGTCACTTTGCGTCAGCACAGGTGTATTTGTTTACCTGCTCCCCATACATGCATATCTGATGGAAGATCTTTTCAAAATAAAATCCCCAAAGTCATCTGCACGCTGTCATGATCCATCATTTCCTCTGAGCACTTTTTGTGATGGAAACTAAATGTTTTTCTCCAGCCTGCTTATTCACTAACACAGAAAATTGGTTTGAGTTTATGCATGCCCAGCAGGGAAAACCACCACGGTTGGACTTGATTGCCAGTAGCAAAGCAGAGACAGACTTGGGTGCCAACCTGAGGGAATCTGTTGTCAGTGCTCCTGTATGTGCTGCTGCTGCGACTGTGATAATAGTTTTGTCTCTCCTCCAGGCTTCGTGTACGCGTCTGGTAAAGCAGGCTCTCCCATTTGTGAGACAGGAGGGGGCGAGGTGGTAGAGGGACGGATGAAAGATTGGAAACGGGGTGCTGGGATTCTGGCCTTGGGCAAAGGAGAGCGTCGTCCTGCTTTGATTCATATCCTGACAGTCGGGAGGCAGTATTTTTATGCCGTAATTTACGACGGTAGTAGTCAAACCTTAAACCTGTGTATCTTGACGGGGTGCATTTAATTGTTCACCTGTGTAAGGGCCAGTAAGGGACTGATTAAGTAATGATTAATAATTCAGTTAAAAATGGGTAATGATAATTTCATCATAATTCATAAGGTCAATTGGTCTAAAATGCATAATTTAGCAATGTGTACATGATTTTAGTCTAGTCTTTGGGTCAAGCTATCAATTTAGTTTTTATTAGTTTTAGTCACATTCATTCTCCTTTCAGTCGTGTCAAGTTTCAGTCGACTAAAAGTCTGAGCATTTTAGTCTTATTTTAGACAATGATTGTATTTAGCCAAACCCATTTTACAATTCAAACAAGGTTATCTTATTATTATATTATTGTTACCTTATAGGCTCAAGAATACATTCATTCCAGATACAGAAGACTCTCATTTGAGTTTACAACATATTTATATTTCCGTCTTTTTCTTTTTCGACGACACATTGGTTTTTCTTTTCCACGTCTATGTAGAAAGTGTATCCAAAGATGGATCTTCTTCTTCTCCCCCCCAGAGCAGATCCCCGTGTTTCTCTATGTAACTTAGTTTTTAATGGACGTGAACCTAGAGCTCTGCGTTAACGGCATCAGCCTCTAACTCTGCAGCTGCATCTTCTGGATCTGATTCCCCGCTGCAGCGACTGGGATTGAGGACTAACGTCACCCAGCAGAACTAAACCAGAGAAACTACTGAAAACATGGACATTAAACCAGAGAAACTACTGAAAACATGGACATTAAACCAGAGAAACTACTGAAAACATGGACATTAAACCAGAGGAAACTACTGAAAACATGGACATTAAGGATCTTTGGTAGAACATTTCGTCTCGTTTTGGTTTTTATTTTGTAATCTTCATTTTAGTCTCGTTTTTATTCGTCTACAATATTGCATTAGCTATATATTTAAAGGAGCATGAGGCTCCTTTTAAGAAATGAGACTCTCTAGCGCCACCCTTCACCACGACGGCCGTCGGGGGTACTGCAGCCAACAGCGAAGCCGGCACGGGAAAACGGGGAGAACGCGCATGCAGCGTCATGTGACGTCACATCCGCAGCCCAGCGCGGGAAATTTGGGCCCGAATTGCAGCACATTTTGCAGCACACAGCCTGTTCAAGGCAACGGAGAGATACACAAGAGGGCTCATTCTTTTGGGTTTGGAACGCTTCATCTGACATTATTACTAGAAAACTTAAAACTTATACGAATTTTTTTCATAAATCCTGCCTCAATCCAGCCTCAAGCTCCTTTAATTATCGCTATCGTCACATGACCAGCATTTTTGTTGCGTCTCATCTTGTTTTCCTCAGGTGATAAAGGTTCGTTGACGACGATATTTAGTCATAATTTTCATTGACGAAAGTAACTTTAATCACCAGTTACCGATTCATGTTGTATCACAGACTCAAATTGTTACGGAAATGTACAAAACCTGATACCGAGGCTGTTCAGCTCCGATACGGGTTGGTTTTGGGTGTGCAGCGCTGGCCGGCCTACAGCATACCTGCGGTGTTTCTTCTCACTGAAAACTACAGGGTGGCGCGGCTGCTACAAAACCAGAGAGGTTAGAGCCGGCCAGGGTCCAAAACCGAGACGAACACTCACCCTGGCACCAAGCTCTGGGTGTCTAGTGTAGCGTGTGGACGAGCTTTTTGGCTTGACACAGGACTGTATGAAATGGGGAGAAGAAAAGGAGGAAAGGAGAAAACAAAAGAAAATGAGTAGTTTTAGAAGTAGGCTCTGTACGAGGATAAAGGAGCTGGGACAAAAGCACATTACTCTTCATTTTTGTCACATCCAACTCGCCAGCAGCAATACGGGGGGATATCAACAAGCCCCAGAATTATGATGAATGCAGTCAAAAGAGGAAAGCAGCTGCTTGTGACAAACTGCTCGTGTATGATCCTTGCATTTAGTTTCATTCACAGCAGCAAAATGTTCATTGGGTTAAATTTCTGATGTTGCCAAATTCATAAAATATCCAGACAGTTTTTCTTTTTTCTCATTGCTTGTGTCTCTGATGAGACTCTGGCTTTTAAGGCTCTCTGGAGTTGACCTGCTTACTAACACGCCGCTTCATGACAGGCTTTCAGCAGGACGATCATCAAGTCCATCCACTGGTCTCAAGGCTAATATCAGTGTCTCAAGGGTGTGCAGATAACCATCATTTTCCTCCATCTAACGTCTGCTGTCAGTCCCCTGGGCGGAGGCTCAGCTGTCTCCCAAAGCCTGTTTTTACTTCACCCCTGTGCTGTTGTCACAACATTTTCATTACATTGCAGCTTAAGCCCTTAACGACCCCCTTCTCACACTAAACATGAGGTCAAACAGGGTGTTGGCCGAACAAAGAGCGCAAGAGGCAACAAGGGAGCGTGATCACAGTCAACCCGGCGCAGGCCTCTAAGCCTCTAACAAAATTACCTCCATATCAGATTTTTCCGAGCTGCAGAGCAGATCTTGTATGATGTATTTGTACCATAAAGGTATCTCATGTCATCTCAACCGGTCATGCATACATTTCCAATCTGGACTCTGTATAAAGCACCAGCAACCTCTGCATCGCTGCTCCGCTGCTGCACTCGGGGTGCGAGCCCTTCGTCAGCGACTCTGGAGGAACTCCAAGCACCACTTACACCCACACATGCGAGCTGCCATCCAGCTCCCTGCAGGAAAGCCCTCAGGACCAAGTGCAGCAGAGACATGCCCCATGCTTAGGTGAAATGAATGGCACAAACTTTCCGCGGGTTTGGCAACGCCTCCTAGTCCCTGCAGGATTTCACAGGTGTGATTTACGTACCAGTTTACTTCAAAACTGTAGAAAAAAACGGGAGAACGACCTGAAGACAGTGAGTTATGAGAGAAGCTTTCGTGTAAGGGCAAACACAGTTCCACCAATTGGTGCCAAAAGATACAGCAGGTACCAGTCAGTATATTAGTTGATGCTAGAAGGAGTAAACACTGGTTGCAAAGCACTAAAGTCAAATGTGGGAACAGCTGAATACAACCAAAGTCAAAAAATGTCTGTACAGGTAATCCTATTTCCAAATCAAATCAACCTTTATTTATACACCACATTTCCACAACCTGAGTTGACCAAAGTGCCTCACAGCAATAAAACCAATAAATACAATCAAAATATAAACTATGGCACTTTTGTGTACATGATTGCTATGTTTTGGTGAATATACTGCTAAAGTTTCAAAACCAAAGTAAAGAAAAACTCAGTCATGATCTCAAGTAAGGAAATAAGCCGAGATGAAGATAGTGTAAGTTTTACAATATAATCAGGAAAGAGGTTGCAAAAAATTCAAATTTTTTTCATTGTTTTTGCGAATATATCTGTGCATAGAAATCTAGTAAAAGTACGTCCATTTCCCACCTCAAAGAGTTAATAAAGGCTCCAGACCAAGACTTCAACTTTGAACTGGTTGGTTAAAATATGTTATTGCTTCTCCGATCTTTATTAACATTTTGGGCATGTTGACCTGCCCTTGATGAGAAACGTGATATTTATCCGCCTAAACACCAGATACCACTGCTTTTATTCCTCCGTGTCTTGCTGTCTGGAGGAGGAGCCTTTGTCCTCAGCTGTCCAGCTCCCTCCCCGGTATCGCCGGGTCTGTTTTACATGACCGCTGGTGTCGTTGCCAGTTCTGTGGTGCTGAGTTCAGCCAAAGACTTGGGTGTGATTTTGTTTTTTTTTTGTTTGTTTGCTTGGTTTTCCACCAAAGTCCAAATGAAATGATTAATGGCTCCGAAGGCCCAACGCAGGGCCCCGGCTTGCTTCGCAGACCACAGGCTTCTGAGTGATTAACTTGTTTACGCAGACTGAATGGTAATGGGTGAAGGTGGAGGAGTGACATGGAGCTCACGCTGAAGAACAGAAAATGTCTTCATTTTTGTGAATTTCCATATTATATAACATTTAAAAAACAAAATGGAAAAGTCATGTTCGGCAAATGTTTTGAAAGCTGTTGTCTCTTGGAGGCCACAAGAGAGTCAACAACACAGATGACTCACACGGTTTGTTGTGGTCAACTGTAATTAAAACTTCAAGGCCTGACGATGACTTTCAGTGTTTGTTGTTAGGTGTTTGTGTATCATCTTGGCCTTGGTGGAAGCTTTCTTATAAATCATTGTCCTGTGGTCTGAGGTTTGGAGATGAGATAAACCATAGTCTGCGATGCAGTCCACAAAAAAGACTTTGGCGCTGCCAATCACCGCGGCCCACGCCAGTGTGACGAGCGCGGTCTCACATCTGACTGGCCACATGTTAGATGTTAGATGCTGACATGCAGCTCTGTCAAGACCCCTTGGCGTCTTAATTAGGGCTCGAGCACTGCGAAGGCCCTATTGTACAAAATTAGCCAATTAGACTTACAACTTCCCGCTAAGATAATATATTTATTGAATCTAAGCACTTTAAAGTTGTTATCAAAACTCTACAGGTTAGTGTCTAAACTGGACGATTCAGTCTCTCTCCCGATCTCCAAGTGGGAGGCGGATCTCTCTCTTAATACCGACCAGTTTTCTTGGTCACAAATATGCTTAAATACGTTTACTATGACTAAAAACCCAAACTTACAACTTATACAGTACAAAGTTCTTCATAGAATACATAGAACAAGTCTTTCCCTGACCCTGCACCCCAACCTGGGACTTGCTGTGCTGTTGCCGTCCCTGACCCACCAGTCTGGCGGGTTTTTCCTTGCCACTGTTTGGCTTAAGGTTTTTCTCCCACTAGGGGAGTTTTTACCTGCCATTGTTTATGTAATAACTGCTCGGGGGTCATGTTCTGGGTATGGGTCTCTGGAAAGCGTCTAGAGACAACTCTGTTGTATTAGACGCTATATAAATAAAATTGAATTGAATTGAATTATACTGGACAAAGGATGTTCCAGATGGGCTTTGTCACCTCTAGGCGCTGTGGCTAGGGCGTCTCCGGGTCTCCTGGGGAGGGCTGGGCCGTGGACGTGGGGGTCCCACTCGGAGGGCCCGGCCCTGCCTGGGTGGCTGTCTGCGCTGGGGGGGCATTGCTGCCTTGGTCCTCCGTCGCTGGGCGGGGGCCGAGTGCCCCTGCGGATGTGGGGACTCCGTGACCCTTGGGGTGTCCGCCGGGGTGGCTCCGGGGGGGGGGTGGGGCCGGGTCCGGGGATCGGGCCTCCCCTGACTGGGGGGTGCACGGGTGGGCGCGGCGGCGGGGTGGCACCATTCCCAGGTGTCTATGTCTTATGTTGTCAGTATGAATGGTGGGATGTTTGACCGTTACCCCCTCCGTCTGGGGGCTCCGGTGGCGCCGGGGGCACCCGTGGAGGTACGGTGGGGCCCTGGCCCGGCTCGGAGGGCCGGCCCCCGTCCACTGGATGGCCGGTGGGGGGACGCGGGTGGTGTTATCAGGGCCGGCTTTGCTGGTCCTGCTTCCTGGTTTCGGCCTCTGCTCCCCCTCGAAGGTGCGAAGGGCGGGGGGTCCGGGTCGTGGGGGGCATTGTCCCGCGTGGCCCGACACTCCCCGCCTCACGGTTTTAACAGCAAAGTAGACACTGCACATTCAACACTTAATAAATACATTTGACAATGACACGTAGTTCGGGAGGGGGGGGTCGGTGTCAAATCGATACTTGGCCCTCCCCCTCCCTGTTTTTATGGCATTAATCACATGCACTCAACACCAGGGGGCGGGAGGGGGTCCCACATCACCCGCGTTCCCTCGCCGGCCTGGGATGGGTGGGTCGGGATACCCGGGCCTGGCAGGGCTCGCCGTGCAGCCTCGGGTGCCTTCTGGCGGTGCTGGACCCCCCCGGGGAGGGGGAAACGGTGCGTGATTGTGTGTCTGTGTCGGTGAGAATGCGGTGTGGAAGGGTCCTGCCATGGAGGATTTGAGCCTCCATTGGCAGAACAACAAAACGTAATAATTTATCAATATTATATTATACAAAGATGGTTATTATTATTATTATTATTATTATTATTATTATTATTATTATTATTAGTAGTAGTAGTAGTAGTAGTAGTATTATTAGTATTATTAGTGTTATTATTAGGTATAGTATATCTTATTATTATAGTATATCTCCTTATTAGTATAGGTATCGGATAGGTGAATGGATGAATTAATGGGATGCCTGGGTCTGGGGCCTGTCGGGCCTGCACGGGTGTCGCCTTGTTGGGGGGTTCCCTCTCTCCGGGCCCGTCTCCGGTTCCCCCCGCTGCCTCTGCGGCGGGGCGCCCCTCTGGTCTTGGAGGGCCACTTCGTGGGGGCGGGTGCGCCTGCCCGCGTCGGCGCCCGGGGCGGCTTTGTCTCTCCGGGCACGCTGGCCCCCT
Organism: Cololabis saira; assembly: GCF_033807715.1. Lineage (NCBI taxonomy): Eukaryota > Metazoa > Chordata > Actinopteri > Beloniformes > Belonidae > Cololabis > Cololabis saira. The sequence goes on from NC_084605.1 coordinate 40,226,567, forward strand.
GCCGGGTGGGGGTCGTTGGCCTGAAGGGTGAGGGCCTCCGGGCCACGTGTCCGGCCCAGACCGGGTGGCCGGGGATTGCCTGGGTCGCGGTCCGCCGCCGCGGGATCCCTGGCTGCTTCCTTCCGCGCCGTGGGGGCCCCGCCCCGCGGGCCCTCTCGGCTGCCGCCGGGGGGGGGGGGGGGGGGGACCTTGCAGGCAGTGGGTTGCCTCCCTCCCACTTCTCCCCTCTGTGGGGTTGCCGGTGGCCTGGGTTCCGGGTTCTTCCGTGTCGGCCTCTGGTCTCGTGGGTGGCGGGGTTGCCCCCCCCCCACTATAGATACACTTCAGGTGGAGCTTTGTTTGGTTTATTACACACACACACACACACACACACACACACACACACACACACACACACACACACACACACACACATATAGCCACTCAGTCACATACATACACACACACACATATAGCCACTTAGTCACATATATATACACACACACACACACACACACACGCATGATCATATACATACACGCATACACACGCATAGACATACACACTGGCTTGTTCACCTGCATGCTTGCTCTGTAGTTTTTGGGGTTAGGTAGCGGTAGCGGTAGCTTAGCTCAGACTGCGATCAGATCTCAAGATTTGGGTCGATTGCTGTTCATGTTTTGGTTGGCTCCGTGCCGGTTTCGTGTTTTGTTTGTGGTTTTTTTGTTGCAGATTTCCAGTGCCTGACGTGTGCTTCCGTGTGTTCCTGCTTCCTGGATTGGCAGTGGATGTCGTCACCCAAATCCGGATTTATAAAACCGTGTGCTTGCACGCAATGTTCGCTTTATAAATCACAGTCCAGCTGGAAGGTTGCGCAGCTGAATTCGCCTCATATTCCGCCCTCTACACGCCCACTTTCTACCATATATGGGCAATGCAAAGTAGTATTTGCATAGAAATGAGCCTGCTGAGCATGTACAGCGGCTTCCTGCAGCCTGTTTGGGCGTCAGAATGAATGAGACGTGTCAAGCCACCGTGCCACTGAATTTCACGGAGACTGAGATGGAGATGTTGTGGATGAGGTGAAGGTCAGGACAACCACATTATTTGGTGGTCACAGTAAAAGTAGAAAAATATAAATAGTATAAAATAAAGTGAGTGGGTGGCAGCACGGCGTTGCTACGCTAAACGCCGTGAGTGCCTGGGGACAGGGAGGACCCCCCCACTTTTCAATATCATGTTTTTGTCCCCCCCACTTTTTACAGTTTAAAAACTAACGGTAGGCTCAGCCTGTAATTGCAAATCATCAAGACACTGTGCGAAGACGATGCGAAGACGGCCCTGCAGCCCCGCTGTCTGATATGTGATGACATTATTAAGAGTATGACATGAATCTGGCTTCATTTCACCACCTCACCGCCTGCGTCGCCAGTTCCCCATATCTTAAGTAAGTTTCTACGGGAGGGTCAGGGTTGGCTTAGATACGCAGATTTTTCGGTTAGTTTTTTCTTTTTCAATCCCAACCTTTGCGTAGAAGGTGGCTTGCGCATCTTTCAAGCCCTGTTTTGTGCGTAAGCAAGCTTTATAGATGAGGCCCCTGTGCATTTACAAACATCCTAAATTGTGATCATTATCTAGCCCTTATAAATTGAAACAAACAGACAAAAAACAACTAAAATCAGTTTTGGTTCTATAACTTAACCCATCAGCATGTACTGAAGTCCTATACTGTTACCATGGAAACAAGGGCAACAAACCTCAGTTAGTGGCTACAGTGTGTTCACGATAGTGAATTGATAGGGCCGTACGTAATAAATAAGCGTATCCCTGGTCATTTTGCCATGCAGCGATCAGGTAATTATGTGAAAGGCTGGAGACTTTGCGTCCTCAGTGGTTGCCGACTTGTCGATGTATCAGAAGTGTCGAGACTGTAGTTTGTCTTGGTTTAAATGTTCGAAAAGAGGATGGCGGGCGAAGATGGTGCAACCTTAAGTTCTCATAAAACAGGGGAGAGATGAGACGCGTGACAAAGAAGTTTGGGCTCCCTTCCTTTGGAGTTTGTGGTTTTTGGTTTGGACTTTATAATCAACATAAAGTCAGATCTTTGCAGTAACATAGTAGCACCTTGGGGGAAGCAGCCAAAGAGGAAAGAAAGTATAAATTTGGTTGAGTGCAACAGTTTTAAATTGGGACGGCACACCTTTCTGAGTAAACTCAAAGTGTACTACGTTTACTTGGTACTGATACGTGCATTGTACGTGTTCCCCCAACTATAGGAGTACCGTTATGCTCTTACCGTAAGTAATTAATCTTCTTAGGCTGCTTTACCCAAATTAAAGCATAATACAGCCAAAATTTGACTTTTCATACATCCAGATTTTTAAACTTGAATAATGCAATTTTCCTTCTTTAATGTGTAATCTTGTGGGTATTTTCATCCATTCATTTGATTTAATTAGACAGTAAAGCTGCACCGTTACTGCTGCCGACGATAGTCTGGCATTACCTTTTAAACCAAAAATGCAGCGAACGCGTGTCCCAACACTTACAGTACATCCACGAGGGCTATGTAGTTAAAAAAGCCTTCTCATTTGAGCAGTTCTAGCCCTCTCTGTCGACCCGTTCAGCTGCCCTCTAGTTGGTTTGGCCCAGGTTGTAGAAGCTCCTCAATTATGTTGCCTCGGCAGCTCGCCCTCTCATCACGTATGCACCAGCTCAGTGACGTCCGGAGGCGGCTCAGGGCCAGTCCTACGGGGCCCGCCAACACGTCATGGGCACACCCGGCCAGCGACAAGTCACCCCGACCTCCCACCCCACGCACCTGAGCCACTAGCAGATGCGTATGCCAGACCCTCGTTTTTGATGCCCTGAAAACAGGCGTACATTACTCTATTTTTCATTTGCTAAACCAAACATTGGTCCTGGTTTATGGGACTCACTCTGACCTGCATGATTTAGATGTTTCCTGACTGAAACTCTGTGATGACAGTCCTGCAGTCAGTTTAACAAATTCTAAACGGCTCCATAACTACTTCTATTTATAGGAGACTCTACAGTGCAGTTTCTCAAACAGTGGAGGTCCCAGTGTTTCCTTTATCACACTCTACTCCTTAGAGACTTGCTGCAATGCCCTTGAGTATTTGCCATTGCAGATAAGGATTCTTCACTGGCATAAGGTAAGGTAGAAATTCCTTGAGGCACCTGCTCTCAGAGGAAAAGAAGAAACTCTCTTCTGTGTAAGTTCCTGAATAGCTTTCGTACCTGTTAACGTTACACTCCCTCCTCCCATCCTAAGCCACAATTAGCTCACCTTTCAGTATAAAAGCCCTTCTTGGCCTTCCAGCCAGCGTAGCAGATGTTCTGTTGGCCTGCTCGTACAGACGAGCTTGATCCAAGATGATTGGCTGTAATTATAGGCTGTAAGCTGATAGTAGTGGAATAGGGAGCCTATTGAGATGTCAATCCTCCTGGTGTTCATGAATTCACTCAGGCACTGTCCCGGGTACAGCGTCAGCAGCATATGGGCTGATCAGGAGAGGGACAGCTTTTCTTTAATAGGAACACCTGCAGAAGTGGACTAGGTTAAACAGGGGGGGGTTGTCAGTGCAAGAGGGTGTGATTGTGTTGGATGGGGGAACAGTTACACCTGAAATCTGTTAGGAACTACGTTCAATTATAGTTTGTCAGGTGTGTTGGGATGTGTTTTTGATCTGAAACTTTGGCATAATAGAAACGTTTTAAACTTTCTGATCAGTGCATCTGATGATACTGGTTTATGGGGAGATTAGTTTTTTTTTTTTGAGGCAGCACGTGGCTTAGTGGTTAGCACTGTTGCCTCACAGCAAGAAGGTCCCCGGTTCGACTCCCAGGCCCAGCAGGACCTTTCTGTGTGGAGTTTGCATGTTCTCCCCGTGCTTGCGTGTTTATATGTGGCCCTGTGATGGACTGGTGACCTGTCCAGGGTGTAACCCCTGCCTCTCACCTGAAAATAGCTGGGATAGACTCCAGCAGATCCCCGTGACCCTGCAAAGGATAAAGCGGGTATAGATAATGTATGTATATGTATGGTTGTTTTTTAAAAGTAACAGGTGAAAAAAGGAGTTCTAAGCTGTGCATCTGTTTCTGGCTGAACCCATCAGATGTACTTAAAAAAAAGATATCGTCCCTAACCAACCAAATCCCAGCATGTAATCCTAATGTTTTGAGGCTCCTTTAGTAATTTACAAGTATTTATCACCAACACACTCCAACATAACAGTAAGTGCAGGACTGATGGTGTAGGCCACGTATTGATGCAGATTTATGTAAATGTTGAGATTTACGAGGGGGCATCATATGAGTTATCATTTCATCCTCAGAGATTTGGGGATCAGTTTGCTTTTAAGGTAAAGTATCAAGCCACAAGTGTTTTCAGTCTGGGTCTGCAGGAGATATCAAAGGTCAGGCCACCACAATAACATTTCAATTCAAGAAATTAAAATGTATCTTTGCATTTTAATCATGTCTTAACTGCTCATTGCAATGAATCAAGAGAGGAGTACATCCGATTGTACCAATGCTTTCCTGCTGAGCATATATTCGGGTATCTGCAGTGAACACGCAATGAAAAACTCTGACAACGGAACCCATTCACTAAGATTCTGGGAGCTTGAGTGGTAAAACTGTGAGCTGTGCTGGTTCGCAGGTACTGTCACATCCCAGGTACAGATCAGTACAGCTATCCATCTCCCCATTTGTATACCCAGCCGACTTCCCAGCACAAAGCTGCAACATTGATTACAAAAGATGCACACCCTATGGAGGAAAGAGGTGGAGTTGAGTCCAGTGGCTGACTCCACCCCCCAAATAACTTACTATAAATTGACCTTTAAGCTGTTGCGGTGTCTCTCAGTGGTGTTTTGTCAAATGCATGTCATAAAGGTTGTTATTTAGATTAATATGTGTCCTTTATATCTCATAACTCCACAAGCAAACTCTTAGGTGCAACCAAGATGTTTAGTCCCTGAAATAAAAACATGTACAGTCACAGTACCTGCAAACCCGGGCAGCTCCCTCAATGTGAGATTTTCAAAGCTAAATAAACCTTCAGGGTCGTGTTAGGTCAGTGTTTTTCTGCTCACTGCGACTTCATCCATATAAATGATATCAATGAAAGATTTTTTTTTTCCATAACATGATCTGTTTAACTCAACAGCAAATAAAATAAACGTAATTCTCCAATGGACTATTCCTTTGACTATAAATCTCCCTTGTGAAAGCTGTAATTCAACAACATGTCAATCTTCTGTCTGGTCTGTCATCACACTGACAGAAATTTAATTTATTTCAACAAGCTTTAATCTTAGTAGGAAAAAACACAGAACAAAACAAAACCGCACAAGTAGAGCCTTCAGTAGCTCACAAAATGTATCACTGGTTTGTTAAAGTCTTTTCAGAAGCCGAACAAAACAACATTACTTGAAGTGACGATGTCAACGCAGAAAAATCAAAGAGCCAGAGAAAAAGTGGCGTTGCAAGGAAGAGGAGAGAACTGCAACAGAAAGGAGGAGAAAATCAGGGAGCTGCATGTAGGGAGGCACCTAATTGTCTACTGCAGCATGTAATGACAAGCTTACTTCACATCAATCTTTCATTATTAGGAGCTATTTCTGTCTTCGTGCAGAAGGCGAACAGATTCGTCCTCAGGATGCAGTTGAATTAGGATGGAGACACTACTGTCTCCAACGACTAAACAGGAAGAACGAAAGGGAGACTATAGTGGATTAATGTGGACTGGTGTGACAAAATTACTAATTTCCAGGGAAGTTTCTTAAAGTATAAATGTACTGTCTAGTTAAAGATGTATAAATATAATTGTGCAAATTTGTTAGCTGTTTATCATTTAAATCATATTGGTTAAAAAGTTAAGTTTAAACACAATTTTGAATCAGTAATAATCCATATTTGTATTTTATTTCAATATTATCAATGTCTATGCAAGACGGCATACTTTTGAATTCCTTCCTAATTACCGATAACTGATTAAATCTCATTTACAATGTCTTTATCTTATTTATAATCTCTACTTTTCCTGAATAAATCAACTTGAACGTGTTTCAGCCGAGTTGACAGGTTCCCTTTGAGAACATCGCCCCCTATCTTCAACAACTATATCACAGCTCATGCACGAGCCCCGCACACATTTACTGGTGCAAAAACTACATGACAGAAAGGGGATCAAGTTTGAGTGAAACTTTTAATTAAAACCTATTGCTTCATATTCTTTGTATTGCACATTTCAGCGGCCCTTTCATGAGCTATTAGCGTGAATCAGTGAAACATAGAGATTCCTGAAGGAGGGAGCTGGGCTCCCGGCCAGGGCAGGTCGGACTGGAGCTGAGGATCAAGAGGAAATACAGAGAGAGGGAGAGGCTTCTGTGTGGATCCGACTCATCTCCATCCTCCTAATAACCCCACTGGATAAAATATGCTTTGAGGGGAGATGATTACCTCTTTATCGCTGTTCTCTATATTTATCCCAACCCCACCCCCGTCCACAGCACCACCAGGCTGCAGCTCCTCTCTGTCTCTCATCCGCACTGCACTGTTCAATAGCAGCCTCCCTCTCAGTGATGCCTTCGCCTCTCAAAAGTCCAGAAGAGATTAGCTATTGGAGAGCGTGAAGCCTCACTAAAACACGTTCCTGACTTTTAAAGGTAAAGTACATCGAATTACATAAAAGTTTGTTTTAAAATGTGAGGGAGCTGAAGTGAGACCAAAATCACAGACTATTAAATCCAGGCCGGGAGGTGGAGGTGCTCATTTGTCCAAACAGTGTTCAATGTTGGTTATCACTGGTTGTGACTAGCGATGGACCCATCACCCTGGCAACCGGGAAACTGGAAGGGATGCTTGTAAAAAGGAGAAAAACACAACCTGAATCATGATCATCTTAACTAAACAACCACTTCTGAATGCAATAAAAGGTACAATTATTCCAGATTGTAGTTCCCTGATGACAGCCTGGTGTTTCATCTCGTAGTACTTCTAAGTCTGCAGCAACTTCTCCTTCTTTAAAATGACTGAAACTGAAACGTAATATATATATATATATATATATATATATATATATATATATATATATATATATGTATATATATATATATATATATATATATATATATATATATATATATATATATAAACATACATATTTGACGCTTATGTTTTTATTGTTTTTGGCTTGACTTGGACAGCTGTAGTCTTGAATCTCCTGAACAAGCGAACACATCCCAACCTCGTTGTGTCGTTGCATCACCCAGAACGGCTGCTCTCCACAAGAAAAGAAACAAGCACGTCTCAAAGTGTGAAACTGCCACCAAAACCAACCACATGTTCCTCCAACTGTCCGAGTCGCTTGCCTGTGAAAACAGTCGTGACTCCAGTTGGGGACAAAGTTAGACGTTTAGAGGGATGACATTAGAGAAGATCTGCAGAGGGGAAGAAAACCTGACGAAGCCCACGGAGCTGCAGCGCCTCTGCTACTCAGACAGCATTGGAGACACTCAGCTTTATTGCATGTTTACACCCAACTAGCAAAGATATATTTATCTGAAGCGGGTGATGAAATCAACACATTTTACTTGAAAAGAAATCAAAGCTTTGAACTTACCGTCTCTCTATAGTATCTAGTAAATCATTTCTTTATTTTAGTCTTAAAACCGTGTATCATAAAAATTGTAATAAGTATGAGTATAGACCCAAGATATTTAACCCATTAATGGCTGATGTATCATATTTGCACCATAATTACATTTTATACTAAAATAAAAATAAAATGAAAATGTCAAAATAATAATAAGATAATAAATAAAATGAGGCAATGTATCCATAAAGATTAAAAAATATTAATTAGACAAATACTTCAAATTAACAAAAATAATTTCCTGTACTATTTCAAATATTCATATTAAAAGGTTAATGAAAACAAGTTAGCATTGGTGTGATTTAGGACAGGAAGGGAAATGAAAAAAGGAAAACTATTCAGTTATTTCAAGAAGGTCATAGCCTACGTGGTTTTGGCTCAAATATCCGTGAAGTGTCGACATCTCTGGACTTTCTTAAGAAATGTCCCTTGTTGCTCCTGGTCAGAGACGACGGGACCATCCAGACTGTTATCAGTAACTCACCCAAAGCCCAGGCTTTGTGATGCTAGGATCAGTTGTACCAATGGCAAAGTTTGTTTACTCTGCACGCAGGGTTAGGGTTAGGGTTAGGGTTAGTGCACATAGATTTCAGGGTAGCATACACTGTCCTCAAGACAACATGCATTTTCTACAGGGACAATGAGAAACCCTGTTCCACACACATTACTCAGGCATGGCTGAGGTAGAAGAGGGTGCATGTGCTGGACCGGTCTGCAGGCCTCACCTGTTCCCAACCCAGAGACAGACAATCGTGTCTCTGTAGCGTTGCACACTTACACCCTTACACCCTTACCTGAAGGAATGGCAACAATACAAAGTGGTAAAAGCTCTATTTACAACATATTCTATAACATACTGTAAGGAAATATTGGGTGTACGTCCCCCTCCCCCATGCAGATGGCTCCGTAAGGTGGCATTTCCTCACTCGTCCCTCTTTTTTTAACTCTACATTTTATTTATCATGATGTTGTGTGTATGTGGGGGAGTAGGGTTTGTGTGAGAGGTGGGGGGGTTTGGGCCCAGCTTTAACTTTTTCAATCGTACAATTTGTAAAAATTTAAAGGACTTTGTGCTTCATATACATAATGTATGAAAGGTGCTTTATAAATACATTTTGATTGATTGATCGATTGATAAGACACAAAGTCAAGTTACCATTATCGTCCCACCTTTTTCTCAAATCTGTAAAACAAATTACAATAACCCTGTAAAACTGGATGTTTTGTCAGTTTAGCCTCAGAAGTTATCAGTTCATCTTCCAGTGCCCGTTATTGAGTTTTACATTGGTCTAAACGGCAGTGTTCCCCGTGTTCCCAAGCACACATGTTTCAGTCATGCAACTGCAGATTTTACCGCCAAGCCTGCGTAGTGTTTTTGCACGACTGTAAAGCGCCGTGTCGGTCTGAGATCCCCATTGTACGAGCAGATCACTGCTCAGAGACTGTTTTCCCAGCTGTCTCAGGCACGCCAGGCATGAGAGAACGACAGAGGAGTGACGGATCCGTATCCCCGAGGATTAGCATGCAGAAGACATCTCTGTGTTGAGCAGGAGTGGATTTAAAAAGCACTTTGCTGATAATAACGCCGCTGTTAAGTTGGCAGGCTGGGGAGGAAGACTCTCAGGACGCGAGTCTTTAGGGAGGGGGAAAAAAAAGGAGCAGAGAGAGGGAAAAATTTTGCAGTGCTGGAGAAACGAAAACACAACCTCATCCATGCACTCTTTGAACTAGGAACCACCTGCTCACTCTTAAAACAACTTGTCTGGCTTTTTTCTCCCCCTTTTATTCCGCAGCTCACTGCTTTAACATATGGAGAGAGGAGGAAGACCATGTGAGCTTTTCAAAGGAGTTTTGGGGATAACCTCTTTCTTGTGCTCATGTTCTTTACATTGGGTTCTTATTTCCCTTAACTTCATCCAGGTGGTATGTCTATTTTCTGCACATATTCTGAGGCAATCATTTAATTTGCTGACAGTGAAGCAAATAGTCCAGAGCAAATTACCTTTATCGAGGCTTCTAAATGCATGAAAATCAAAATTAGCCTCAAACCTCCAACCCATCATTAATTTTAACATTTCAAAGAACTCCTTCTGGAGCTTTTTATTTCTGCACTTCGGTTCAGAGTCGCCTAATAAATGTTGTTTTCACAGTGCTCGTCTAGACATCTCAATCAGCGGCGATAAGAGTTGCATAAGAGACGTGTTTGGTCTGCGACATTCATCTCTGCAGGCATCAAAAGCCCCTGACAACAGCCTCTGTCACGCCACAGGTGGACGATGCGCTGTGAAATGGCACCATTGTCATCCCTCCATACCATCTGCCTCACTTTCTCCAGACCCCCGCCCCACCCACACCACCCACACCACCCGCACCACCCCCACCCCGCTGCCACTTGTTGTCGTCACCAAGCAGCCACAATGGGCTGTCACCTCATAATGAACCCCGAGGGTGCGAAGGACTGATTTAAAGTCCCATTACCGTCACAATGGCAGGACACTGCAGGAATGATGACCGCGGTGCGGCGGTTTGTTGGCTCCCAGCACAGATGGTGCTTTTTCACACATTCACTGTTAGTAAACTGTGCCGAGACTGTCGGACAATAACGGGCGAAAGTGTGCGCCACAACAGATTGCTGTTTTCACTTCTCTCAATTGCCTCCTCCTAGTCAGTAAACGTCTCCGGGAATCTATCGATGAGTTATTTGTGACAGCAGGAACTTGCACTGCTGGAGCGGAAGATGAAAACAGCAATTGAAATTAAGACATCGCTGAGCGTCTTTGGAAAAAAGAAAAAAAAATGGAGGTATGCCATCAAAATGCACAAACCTTTTGTAATGAGAAAAAAAGGCGAACATGACTTGTGTTATGTGGCCTCTTGTTGGCCAAGCTGCCCCGCGTCTCCGCTCTCCCCATGTGAGCTGTTTTTGAAAAGGCAGCGAGCAGCGTGAGGCCGGAGCGGCTGTGTCTGCCCGCGTCACATGCTTCCTTTCATCTCTCCATGCTGCCATTATGGCAGGTCACTGGGTGAAGGGCACCGCAGTGGCAAAGCATGCTGGGATACATGGAGCAGGAGTCACACTCCCACTGGAGTGTTTGAGGTTTGATGGTGAAGTTGCATGGGTGCACTGGCAGCTGCTGCAGCTCTGCACCGTCACCACGCTGCAGGGCATTCGTTCTGCTCGGACCCCTTTAGGATGTAAATCAGCACCTGTATTTTACTCCTTCATCTGTATTCTAATGGATGACGGCTGCGGGATGGAATATCATTTACTTGCAATTCATGTTTCAGAGAGAAGAAGACTCTTTAGTCCAATAAGCACAAACACTTCAACAACAACAAAAAAGTGATGCATGTTCAGAGAAAAACTTAATAATGTAATTCAACATCAAAATAAAAAAGTTAATAATAAAATATTAGTTTATGTTTCATTTAAAGAAATATTTTATACTCTTTAGGGACAGTTTATTGATCTCTCACAGTATTCGGTTCCTACTTTCAGTAAAATCCACCCACTAACTTTGGACTCCTCTCTCACCTGCGTCTCGCAAAAACTTCATTTTGCCTTGTATTACTACTAGAAACTGTTATGTCTGGTAGTTCACAGACATACACTGTCACCTTAAGAACTGTTTTCGGTTTACGACACTGCCCGTTCCGGTTGACGGCAGTCAGTGGTTTTTTTCATTCATGTTTTGGGTTTGCAAATAAATGGAGTCACGTCAGCTCCGATCTGAGTTAAGTGTCACGTTATCATTTTCCACAACATAACATTGGCGACGAGAGATGGCTGAAGCTTGTTCCCTACCACCACCCGCTCCGTTCCTGGCCCTCCCGGGGGATCCACCGGTCCCATGGCACCGCTGGATCTCCGCGTTCGAGACGTACATCCTGGCTGCCGGCTTGACGGACGTGTCCGTCGGGAGGAAACGTGCACTGCTGCTGCACTGCTTGGGAACTGAGGGACAGCGGGTGTTCGGAACACTCGGCGACGCACCGTCATACTCCCTGGCCGTGGAGTTACTGAAAGGACATTTCGCGGCTCCACAGAGCGCTCTGCTCCGCCGGGTCCTGTTCCGGCGGCGACATCAAAGGCCAGGGGAAACAGTGGCTCAGTACGTGGCGGACCTGCGGGGTTTGGCTGATTCCTGCAAGTTTGGAAGACTGCGGGACGAAATGGTCAGAGACCAACTGATTTTGCACACGAGCTGCAACAAAATCAGAGAAAGATTGTTGCTGGAAAACGATGATCTGACTTTATCAGCAGCAATAAACCTCGCGGTTCAGGTGGAATCTGCGCTGGAGTGCGCAGCGAGCTTTTCAACTCCCCCGCCCTCACAGACACAGGCAGCGGGCGCGCTCACCTCACACACGCCCCTCCTTCATGTGAGTGCTGACAGCGGGGAGGAGAACATCTTACTAGCCGCTCGGCCCCGCGATCAGTACCATCAGCAGTGTGGGAACTGTGGCTCTTCTGCACACAACTCCAGAGCCCAGAACTGCCCTGCCCGTGGTAAAACCTGCTCCAACTGCGGGAAATTAAACCACTTCCACAAAGTCTGCAGGTCTGCCCCAGCTCGAGCCTCTCAGCCACCCACTAACACCACAGTCATCCACAACGTGAGCTCAGCACGAGCACCGTTCAAAACGTGCTCATTAATGGTTGGAGATGTCACTCTGCCCCTCCTCCTAGACACAGGGGCCACAGTGTCTCTCCTGAACCTGGCGACTGTTACACAGTTTTTCCCCTGCGAGCCACTTGGACCGGCCACCACCACCCTGCGTGGTTACGCCAACTCCCAAATTGACATTGTGGGCTCCCTCCAGCTGCCCGTAAAATACGGAGATAAGACACTACCAGTTTTTAGGTTCAATGTTGCACGCCACGGGGCCAACCTCCTGGGCCTCGACCTCTTCACCAGCCTCGGTTTCACCCTGCTGGACACCCACGGCTCAGAGATCAACGCCGTTGTCATCCCCTGGCAGCAACAGTGGCCTGCGCTGTTCAGCGGGGTGGGCTGCCTCGTGGGTTTCGCCCACCAGCCCCTGTTGGACCCGACTGTGACGCCTGTCATACAGCCCCTCCGTCGTTCTCCCCTGGCCCTCCGTGATGACATCTCTGCTCAGCTGCAAAGTATGCTGGATGACGACATCATCGAGCAGGTGAACGCGTCACCCTGGATCTCCAACCTGGTGGTGGCCAGGAAGAAGTCTGGGGGGCTGCGACTCTGCGTGGACCTTCGAGCAGTGAACAAGGCCATCATCCCCGACAAATACCCCCTGCCAACCACAGAGGAGCTCACCGCCCAGTTCCACGGGTCCACCGTTTTTTCTAAACTGGACCTCCGCCAGGGTTACCTCCAGGTGCCACTACACCCCGAGAGCCGCAACCTCACCGCTTTCATCACCCACAGAGGGGTGTTCCGCTACAAGTGCATGGCGTTTGGGTTAAGCTCCGCCCCCAGCTGCTTCCAGAAAATTATGGCCTCCGTCTTCGCAGGTATACCAGGTGTGGCCGTCTACCTGGATGACATTGTGGTTCACGGGGCCACGGTCGAAGACCACGATGAGCGCCTGCACAGGGTGTTCAGTGCAATGGCCAAGCATCACCTCACACTCAATGGCGAGAAGTGTGTCTTCGCCGCCCCAGCCATTGACTTTGTCGGGTTCCGCCTCTCGGCGGGTGGCACGTACCCGCTCCACTCAAACACAGAGGCCATCCACCGTGTCCCGGAGCCAACCTCAGCCGCTCAGGTGGCCTCTTTCCTGGGCATGACGGCGTATTACCTCCGTTTCCTGCCACAGTACTCTGCCACGACTGCGCCGCTGCGTAAGCTGCTGAAGCAGGACGAGCCCTGGGTCTGGACACCAGCATGTTCTGACGCCGTACGCTTACTAAAGTCCCAGCTCACCTCTGCGCCGGTCCTGGCGCACTTCGACCTGGTCAGCCCCACCCTCGTCACGTGCGACGCCTCTGCCCTCGCCATCGGCGCTGTGATGTCCCAGCTGCAGGGGGGCGTGGAGAGACCGATCGCCTTCGCCTCGCGGGCTCTCAGTCCCACGGAACAGAGGTACTCGGTGGGGGAGCGGGAGGCCTTAGCGTGCCTCTGGGCTTGTGAGCGCTGGCATATGTACCTTTACGGGCGTACATTCACACTGAGGACTGACCACCAGGCCCTCACTACCCTCCTGGCAACGTCAGGCACTGGCCACAAACCGCTCCGCCTCCATCGTTGGGCTGACCGACTGCAGCAGTACAACTTCCGCCTGCAGTTCACGCCAGGCCGCGACAACGTGGTGGCTGACCTGCTGTCACGTGCGATCCCTGGCCCATCCACAGCCCAGCCTTTGGCCCCCGACCGGGACCAGGCTGAACAGGACCTCATCCAGCTCCTCCACACACCCCTCCACGGGACAGTGTCGCTCCAGGAGCTTCGGGACGCCTCAGCGGACGACCCCGTCCTGTCCACACTCTCGACCTACGTCAGGCAAGGCTGGCCTGGGAAGGTACCCGACGAGCTGCTTCCCTATCACAGGGTCAGGGAGGAGTTGTCGTGCTGGAACGACACCTGTGTCGCCCGCGGGCTCTGCACTGTGGTCCCTGGTGACCTCCGGGCGCGTGTCCTTGCTATGGCGCACGAGGGTCACCTGGGCATAGTCAGGCTCAAACAGAGGTGCCGTGATGTTGTTTGGTGGCCGGGCATCGACAGGGAAATAGAGGCCCTGGTCAGGGACTGCACTGCTTGCCTTCTTAGCGGCAAGACCAGGGCCCCGGCCCCACCCCCACCCATGCAGCCGTTGGACTGGCCATCACAGCCCTGGGAGCACCTGCAGCTTGACATCTGTGGTGAGCTGCATGGGGTGCCGCATCATCAGAGGTTCCTCGTCGTGGTCTACGACCTCCACTCCAAGTGGCCGGAGGTGGCGCCCGTGGGCTCCGTCACGGCCAAGGTGCTCATTGACATCCTGGAGTCTCTGTTCGCACGTTGGGGTTTGCCAAGGAGGATCACGACTGACAACGGACCCCAAATGATCTCCCATGAACTGGCCTCATACCTGGCGGGGAAAGGGATTCGCCACATTCGCACAGCGTTCTACAACCCGGCGGCGAACGGGGGGGTGGAACGTTTGAATCAAACGCTTAAAAATGGGATCAGGGCTCATTTGGCACAAGGGTGCACACTCACCACTAGTCTCCTACAGACGCTGCTGCACTATCGGGCCACCCGACACGCCACCACAGGAGTCTCCCCAGCCTCCCTCATGCTGGGACGGGAGCTCCAGCTGCCTCTGGATAGGCTCCGCCCCACACTGGCTCAGGTCCCAGTCCACCCGGTTCAAGCCGCAGTCACTGCCCGTCAACGCCAGATGAAGGACCGCTTCGACAGGACCCGACGGGTTAGGCCACCTGCCATCGCTGTCTCGGATTGGGTCAGGATCCGACGACCTCATCGTGGCGACAAGCTCCAGTCGTTCTGGTCAGACCCCGTCCAGGTTACCAAACGGCTTGGCCCAGCTTCCTTCAGGTTAGCCGACGGCACTCGCTGGCATGCTAACCGCCTGCGTAAGGTGCAGGCCCCACCCGGGTCTGGACTGGGTGTGCCGGCCGTTACAGCCCTGCCGGCTGCACAGTTCGATGTGGCAGCCACCCCAGCTGTCCAAGCACAGGCCGCAGGCGAAGAGCGGCCACCGGACATTGCTGCTGCACCCGAGGGTCGCCCAGCTCGGGCTCGCACCAGGCCTAGACACCTGGGGGACTTTGAGACTGAGTATCACACCTAGGTTGTGTGAAGGGGGGGGAAATGTTATGTCTGGTAGTTCACAGACATACACTGTCACCTTAAGAACTGTTTTCGGTTTACGACACTGCCCGTTCCGGTTGACGGCAGTCAGTGGTTTTTTTCATTCATGTTTTGGGTTTGCAAATAAATGGAGTCACGTCAGCTCCGATCTGAGTTAAGTGTCACGTTATCATTTTCCACAACATAACAGAAACATCAACAAAAATGGTCAACGGCCAAAAGATGACGTTAGCTGGACAAGCCTCAGCGGAAAGTCTGGTTCGCTTGGAGCGGGTGTTAATGTGGAATTAACATATAATGAGAATTAAAGAAGCAGATTTTATAAGTGTCAGTCTCCTGCAAACAAACCAAATGCAGAAAGCAGACTGCAACACGGGGCGTTATGTGTAAGTGCACCCTGACCAAACATGCCACTGGCGCGATGGCCGTGAAAAATGTCTCACGGTCATATATGAAGTAGAAGCTCTGATGGAAGTACGGTGAGACAAAAACACATCACATCACTGTTAAACGTTCACAAGAACAATGAAGTTTGCAAACTAACTAGCGGCGAAGCTGCCTTTCATTAACCAATAGAAAAGTGAGGTTTCTTCCCCTTTGTCCCTTGGTAATTCTTGTTGCAGCGCCACCACAGGTGAGGAGGGGAATACATCATTCAGAAGGTTAGGTTCAGCTGATGAGAAGTCCCCCAGACTATTACACAAGAAAAGGACCTAAGACCTTGTTCAGCGTGTGATGTAATCCAGGAGATCCAATCCCAGCTCTTGTGATTGTCTTTGTCACTTGAGGTTTGTCATAAAAACTGCCAACCTAAAATGCAACTGAGTGCTTCTTCAAGCCACTGGTAACTACCTTTAAATAGTATATGAGGGAAGATTTTCATCCCCATTTACAGCTGGTCATTTCTTTCAGACAGAAGGTTAAATGATTACTGAGATGACCCATTTGGCTGGAACTAAAAGCTCTGGTAATACTTATTTACCTCTCCATGCTAAATTATTCCAGTCCAAATAAGGCTGTCAGGTAATCAGAACACAAAAGCATCCTGGGACAGATTGAGGAACCGCCCAATAGACAGACATAATTAGTTATAATTAGTACCCAGAACTCACTTGTAAAATCAGCAGGGGACAAAAATTCACTTGATTTTACAAAAGAAGCAATAAAGCTCATTGATATTTTATTTTTTCCTCGTAGTTTCCGAATATTTGATACACTGGATACATTCAATATATATTGAATATATCATCTGCTGAAAAGGTTTGAACATAGAAAGAAAAAAGAAATCCGTAGCTGATCTCTAGTCTTGTTACTGCAGGCTTTTTCTTTTTTTTTTCCAGTGTTATATTTACTTCAGTTGCACCCTTTCATAACAGAATTTAACAATGCATTTGGTTTTTGCAAGCAAAAGTTACAGCCGTGTTTATTTGCATATAGAGTGGGAAGGTCAGACTCCATCACTGATGACCACACACATAAAGTGCTGACCGCTTGTGAGCAGATTGTTAATGTGGGGTCTCAATGAGGCCTGAAAGCATTAAGTAACGAAGAAAACAAAGATGATGAAATGAGAAAGTGAATGAGCCAAAGACAAAGCCAGAGTACATTTATGAAATTGTTATAAAAGCAACTAAACTAAACATCTACACCTATGGGGCGACCCTTGAGCTAAAAATTGTAAAAGTTTCTTGCACCTGACTTACTTTGATATGCGGTACACATCTGCAGTTTTCTTTGGCCCGCTGTTGGCTTTGACCGATGGGCCTGACCCTGTGATGGACTGGCCACCTGCCCAGGGCGGATCCCTGCCTTTCCCCCGGAGAGAGCTGGGACGGGCTCCTGCAGATCCCCGTGACCCTAAATAGGATTAAGCAGGCATAGATAATAGACGGATGGATGCGGGTATTGACTCAGATTGAATAGCTGCCTAACCTCATCCACATTTCCGCCAGGAATGGCTCAAATCTCAGTTTTCTTTGGGAGTTCTGCCCATACAGTACATGCCATACTTAAGACCCATGATCTGTAAGTCACCTCCAGTCCATATAAAACTTGGCTAAAACTGTAGCATAGCTGTAAGTGCCAAGAGTTGTACTGATTGGACTCAAATGTGTCTGCTATCTGGAACTTGTTTTCATTCTTTGAAGTATGGCATGCAGTCATTGTGCCATCTTTTTCCGCTGTGGCTTAAGGACATTGTGCAGGAGATTCAATATCACAACTGTCTCTGCTCAACACAGCCATAACGAATACAAATGTGGGCAAAAGGAAGGAAAAATTCACATTCCAGCTTGACTAAAGCTCAAGGATTTCAGCTTTCCTGTGATGGACATGCTGCATGTGGATTTTCAAATGAAAACAGCCAGGGATTACAGATGCAGAGCTTGTCACATCACTCAGTCTCCGGGATGAAGAAACACTTGGATCAAACACCATCTCACTTCTCACTCTGCTCAACTTTTCCAAAAACGACTTCTGAGAAATTGTGTAGGATTGACAGGAAGGTGTTGCATTACACGTGGGGAGAAGTCTGAGGCAGAGCGTCAACTCTGATTTATTCTTATGGTTGATAGTTCACATTTAAGAGGGTGAATGGTAAACGTAATCTTTAACTCTGGCAGTATTTTGTTTCCTCTATCATCCTTGTTTTAGAAAAATACACCTTCTCCAAATTCCAAGTTGTTTCTGTTGTTTTTGATGGACAAGGACAAATAAAGAATTATCTGGTCCTCACCGGGTCTTAAATGTAGTCATTCACCCACTGATGAACATCCAAACATCTCTTATCGTAATGTGGCATGATTTAATAAGCAGGAACGAAACCAAAAAGCAGAAGCAGAGTGTGAAAAGCTAAGCAAATCCCAGGATTCAATAGCTGGTGGAACTTTCTTGAAGTTGGCATCAGGTGGCCATTTTCAGTATTTCTACCTTAGATTCACATCCATCAGACCTCCAATTTACTGGAATGCAAAAGAAAAGAGGTCTGCCTGGCAGAAACACAGCTCCAAACCACATTTACTTTAACTTTTGCCAAACTACAATAAAGAAAACTCTGCGATTATTCAGGTTTTCAACAATGACATGTCCAGAAACTCAGTGACATATTTTTAAGCCAGAATCGATTTTCAGCAAATTCTGATAAACACAAAATAATTCCAGACCGGCAGTTTTTTTCTTTCAAAAATAAAGCTACACACTTGATTGATCATTGCCTTAAGGTTACATTAACAGCAAATACCAATACTACTACTAATACTAATGATATGTTAATGTGCCATTACACATACAGTCTATAAATGTCGGTCTGAGATTTTACCGCATAAGCTAGACATTACGTCCTGCGCCAGCATTATCATAGGACTATAGCCTATTGTCCACACTAAAAAAGGGTTTTCCCATCTGTGACCAATACTTGGATATATCTGAAACATATTGTTGCTGTTATCCATAGATGAAATCAGCCAGAAACTTCATTAACCAGTACCTTCAAACACAGATTCATACCAACAAATGAGACATTGCAGGAGTGAAACGAGAATAATTCCTTTAGAAACACAGCAGTGTATGTGGTTTATTATCCCTCCCATGGAGCTTCAACACAAAAGGCAACCACCAAAAACACCAGAGTAAACAATTACCAATATTTACTGCTGTCTTAAAGGCACAATGCTCGAACAACTTGGCTAAAATACAAGCAATATACTTGATCAACAGGTTGAACTATGTAACTTAAATCATAACGCAGATCTAAGACTGGATCAGGCGCTACTATGGTGAATTATGTCCAACAGCTCCACTGCACACGTCCCCCCAGAATTAACCATAAAGCAGGGAGGAACAAAACAAGTCAGCTAGCGAAAAGGGGACCGGATCACTCGGCCAAAGCCGCTCATCTGAACAGGTGGAAGCTCAGAAGCACCTCTGGCACGTCTGAAAGAGCCCCACCACCGTTCCCAGGGCACATGGGTAAAGGAAGAGGCCTTGAGGCTTCAGAAAGGGGCGGGTGGTAAATGGGTGAGCGTCCCGGGCAGGGAAGGAGGGCTGGAGCTAAAGGTTGGCTCACATCCATGTCCAGGAGAAAATGTGTTTCCCCGTTTTCCAGGACACAGAAAGGGCCATCATAGGGGGCTGGAGGGACCGTCGGTGTGCATCATGGCGCACAAAAACATACTTTCAATTCTGCACAGCAGCTGGGACATAAGTGGGAGACACTACCTTTATCGCAAATTAATCTAAACTTTCAAACAGCAGACCACCAAATGAAATAAAGATGTCAAATTTAAAATGTTCCTAGACTTTACTTTTTCCGTGTATCTTTTTGTTTACAAGTCTCCTGTGTTCAACTTTCCGCTGAACGTCCCCATCACCTGCCTTGCGTCACCTGCGCCTGTGCAGAAAGGTCATTCCGCATATTCATGCTGTAGAAACCACGTGCCACTTGGGGTCGACCGACAGGACAGAGGACACGGGGTTTCGAGGAGGAAATGTTTTATTTCACCAGACACACGCGAACCAGCACACAGCAGCCCTGTCCTTCCTCCCAGCAGAGACCCATTGCTGGTGTGCAGCCATTCTTTATGTAGCCAGGCAGGGTGGAGAGATTGATTGGGCACAGGTGTGCCCAATCAGCTGAGTGGATGCTTCCCCGCAGACCACGCCCAATCCTCCACCCTGCCACACATGCCAATCACCAGGAGGGGCCATTTGGCACGATATGGCAGCCACGCTTCCATCAGTCTGCCCCAGGGCAGCTGTGGCTACAAAACGTAGCTTATCACCACCAGTGAGGATGTGTATGAATGAATAATGATCACTGTAAAGCTCTGGGTGCCTTGAAGGGCGCTATATAAATCCAAGTCATTATCATTATTATTATTATTACCAAATGATGTCTTGGTATTTATGACTAATATAGCTTTTGTATTTTCATATGCTCTAAAATTGTGTTCAAATATATTTTCAAAGTGCAATAATTATTCTAACTGGGCCAACCAAACCTGTGGTTACCGCAGGTGACCATTCAGTTTGGATCAGCCTGCTCAGCACTGGTCACAATTTGATTGTGACGGCTCCATTCTTCCTTTTTTCAGCCTTTCCAGATCTGCCAGTGTGCTTAAGGTCATTATTCTCTTGCACAACTGTATTTTGGTCAGAGTTTAGATACTGCAGAGTCAGCCTCACATTTGAGTTATTCTGTGTTTAGCTTTTATCAAATATGTGCATTAAAGCCAAACAACTTCACTTTGGTGTCACCTGTTCAAAGGACGTTGATCCAGAAGTGGTTTGATCAGATCTGTCTGCAAGTCTGCAAGTCTACAAACCTAAACTGTGCTGCAATGTTCTTTTTTAAAGAAAAAGGCTCTTTTTTTCTCTCTCTTTTGTCTTTCTTTCTCTGAGCATTGTACAGTCTGACATCGGGGTGAACTTTGTAATACATCCACTCCTGAGAGTATTGGCAACTGTATTGAATGTTTTTCCCAATTTAATACGCCATGGCAAGAAACAGCAATTCACAGCACAGCAGTTAAACCAAGACACATCTCTGATCTGTCAGAGATACATTTCAGAGGGAATACAACAAGAAGACAACTACACAGGACTTGTTTTGGTGGAAAAATAAAACGTATTATACTAAAGATCCCAGCTAGAGGACCAAGCTAAATGATCAGCTTGCAGCTGCTTTGGCCGTTGGCTTGACCTTTATGGAGACAAAGTGATCATCTCTGGACAACCCTATGTGCCGAGTTCACAGTGGGAATGAAGCAATGAATCAGGATGGTGCATCCTCTTTTATGCTCGCCAGCTCATCAGGCATGCGGTCCCAGCTGGTATGGAGGCAATATGAAACACATAAACCCCTCTGATATTAATGACTGTGTCGAGCTGAAAGCCTCTGATGCTATTCAGAGATAGGCGCTAAATGTCTCTGAGTACTGAGAACACAACATTATGTGCATTCATATAAATATCCTCTCATCTCTGCACAAGACTGTCTGTCCTTGAGTTCCCATGAAAATAATAAGAGGTGGGCCTCCTGTAACTCAATACCCAGATATTGCCTGCACTGGTGGCGCCGAGAGATGAAATGAAATCAGAACAAGGTGATGACAATGATGCCACTTGTGGTCGAGTTGGAGACTTAAGGATTCATTCCCCTCATATTTCAACCCCTTTTCTAATCTCCACCTCCCCTCTTAGCCTCTTCTTCATCCACCTCAACTTTATAATTCTGGTAAGAGTGACAATCAAATGAAAATTTAAAGCTCATCTTAAATAAAACAATCAAAAAGTCAAAACTTAGGGAAGCCCAACCACTCTCACATCTCTTGAGTAGAAGTGAAGTTACTAACCGTCTGGCCCATGTAGCTTAGACGCTTAGCAGCTTAGCACGGGGAGTAAAAACAAGGGAAAACAGTCAAAGAAGACAAACAAACTATCAACATATTAAAGTTCAACTGCAGTACAAAAACAGAGCAAGACTCTGTATTAGCACAGTGTTCCCAAAGCACAACCTCACGCTAATCATATCAGTTGAAAGTGAATCAAATTCCAACCACACTTACCATTATCTAACGTGAACTGCTGCATATCTGTCAGGCGTACTTGGTGCACAAGGCGCTGTTCATCACAAACTGAGGTTTTCTTTGTTATGTCTCAGCTGGAGTCACGGTTAGGGCAGGACTCATGTAGGCTTTCAACAAACATGGCAGACATGCATTTTTAATCACCACAATTGTTGGATTTTGGGACAAAAATTCCCTCCCAGAATTTCCCAGTGAGGAAAGAACTGGTTCCAGTCCTGAGTCAAAGACTGCTGGCTGTCTTGCTATGAAGACAACATCAGTCGCATCACAACACATTCATGTATTTGATGTGTCTCAGGTCCTTCAAGGATATCTGGTGTGTCTTCTTCATAATGTATTTTCAGCTTTGTGGATATTTGATTCTGACTTTCTCAGATCCGCATTTAAGTTTATCCTTTCATTTCCACTGAGCCAGTAAAGGGTTATTTTGATGTTTGTGGTTCAGGCTAGCTTTCCTGGACAAACAGAACCAGAACCAACCAAACACAACCAGAAATATCCCTGACAGAACCAGAACCTCAAATACAATCAAACCTCAACCACCCTGAATACAATCAGAACCACCCAGAACACAACCAGAATAACCCCAAACACAACAAGAACCACCTCAGACAGAACTACAAGCATGCCAAACACACCCAGAACTACCCGACCTGGAACCAGAACACACTCAAAAACACCCCAGACAGAACCAGAACCTCAAATACAATCAGAATCACCTGACCCAGAACCTCAACCACCCTGAACACAACCAGAACCACCCCAAACACAACTACAACCATCTCAGACAGAACTAGAAGCATGCCAAACAAACCCAGAACCACCCGACCTGGAACAGAACACACCCAAAAACACCCCGAACACCACCAGAACTAATCCAGACAGATCCAGAACCACCCCAAATACAACTAGAACCACCCGACCCAGAACCAGAACCACCCTGAGCCTTCTCTGGCTGCCACGTGCATAGCAGCCAGTCATCATAAGGAGTTTGCTGATGATGACTGGTATTATCAGGTATCAGCTATTATTCCCCACAAGGAGGTCTCCCCAATTATAGAGGCCATCTGGTTCAGAGAGTGTAGTTTGGGAGGTCCAAGTTCCAGTTGCAGTAACATGTTGTTGATGTAGAGAAATGTGTTTTTTTTTTTTCATCCAACTTCAAACAAATCATTTGCACTTCACCTCTTGAAAGCTTTGTTGGACAGAAGACAGCATTACCTGCATCGGTCACCTCTTCCCAGGCCTGTGTTTTACTGGTCCCTGTCATGCCCAACAGCGAAGTGAAATATCTTTTCTTTGCTCCACTTCAATTAATATGACCTTTGTTGTTGTGTCTGAAAAATGATTTTCTCTTTGGATCATCTCATGTCCACAGGTAGACAGGCAGGTTGAGGAAGCAACCTCACCTCTCCTTATATGGTCGTCCCATCTGGATTTATACTCATTTATGAGCAGCAGGACCATTCATGACCAGATACACACACTGTTATGATCAAATCCTGTTTTCAGCCAGTGTTCGAGTATCTGGAGTAGGTCTTTAGTAAGGAAGGGATTTATGTGCAAATCTGCTCACACGTTTAAGAATGTTTCATGAATGAGCCCATTGTGTACAATGATGCCATAGTCTTGCATTGCACTGCAGCCTTTGTTCCTAGTTCTTGACTTTTCTTTTTTTAAAGATTACTTTAAACCACAGACTCTACAGAATGGAGGAAGCTCGTAGCAAAAAGCCTATTCTAGCACATATCTCTTCTGTTTTTAAATCAGACTCCAAAGCAAAGCAGGTGCGTAACAGGAACAGAATTTGTACATAGTTAACCTTTATTTGCCACATGTATTTGTTTCCCCCCAAGGGATGCAAAATTAGAGGAATTTAACAGTTGTCATTCTGGAAGAACTATGCTTGAAGAGCTGATCGGGGATCCCCAACAGCTAGGCCTCTAATCAGTTCTACAGGGAAGCCAAGAGGCTGTCATCTCTAGGGGGTCCTTTACCCCACTGATCTGACACACACCTGCCACTGTCTTTTATAGAGGCTAAGAGGCAGCTCGCACACTGGATCTGTGCCGATGAGACCAGTTATCAGCCCCTCCTGCAGCACTTCAATAACAATGTCAGTGTCAAGTTCCCCTTCAGCGGCGCACTACACATGGATGGGGGGCAATCAAAGGGCACTCTTCAACATTAGGGGGGACTGGCCTGACTGTAACCCTCTCGCAGCTCCCAGCGAGCCAGTGTCCAATTTCTCTGCTAGTTTACCCTCTGAACTGTGAGGACAGATGGGAGGGCAGCTTAACCTCTAAACAAGACCTCGAGGGACGGGTAGCACTGCAGCTGGATGGGCCCAGGAGATTGTTGATTTCATTACATGCATGTTAGGAGACGGTCTTTCTTGTCTTCAGTCTCTGTTGCTTCCTGTGTTGGAATTCCCCTTAAAGGAAATTATTTTATGAAAAATGTTTGAAAGAATTAATTTTGGTGTCTGGAAAGTCTGAAATAACACAACTCAACGACTTTATCTGGGACTACCTCGATAACAAAATTAATAATTTGGTGACTTGTTCATATTTGAAGGCTACTGTTAAATCAAAGATCCGGATCAGACAAAAATTATGCAGGCTCCTCATCTGTTTCCTTTTACCTTCACATTACTCTCTACTCACTGTGTATTACAAATAGATAAGTCCACACTGGAACACTGACTTCAAAAGAGGGACATCCTGTGAAAGAAGGTTGTAGATAATACCACACCACTGCGATATAACCGTCTTCTGCTAAAAACTAACGAAGAACATGATCTCATTTGTAATGAATGAATAGTAGCATGTATGTACTATCTAATTGTGTTCTCAATGTAGAAGTAAAGTAAGGACTTAAGCGCTTTAAAGAACCGGATACATAATCTGTTCTGTCAGTGGGCCAGATTGTACTGTCACGGCTCAAAGACAGAGAACCCAAATGCACGACACCAAACACAATCAGAGTCCAAGAGGCTTTAATCAGGGTCAAAGGCAGGCAGGGGTCAAAACCGGGTAGTCAGGCAGATCAGGCAAACAATCCAAGGGGGTAGGCAAAAATCCAAAAACCGGAATCAGGCAGGGTCACAGACAGGCAGGCAGGCAGAAAACTGATCAAAAATCGGGAACGCTGGAAGGTGAGGCACAAACACTCGAGCTGGGCTGGGGAAGCACAGGTGAAGGGAATGAGTGGATTTCTGGCTGATGAGGGTGGCAGGGTCTGGAATGACAGGAGAGTGAGTTAACAAGTAAAAAAAACATAACCAACTGAGAAACCATGACAATGAGCTTTGTGCAACTCTGGAACTAATGTATCAAACCTTTCTTAACATATAGATCATTTTAATAAAACTATTGCAAATGACAGATATATAGTAAGAAGAAAAGACATATGAACATTATGTTCACAGCCTTTAGATCAATTCTACTCATAAATATGTTGTTGCTAAATCGCAAGATGAGAGTCCTGTTGTCTATGATGATAACGGTTGATCTAAAATGTATATCATAAGAATGTTATTGGCCATGGGCTATACCCTGAATAGTAAATTTGTGGTTTCTATCAACATTATCTTGACACACCATAACAATTCACATTAATGCACCAAACATGTGGTTGTATTAACCATAACAACATTGGATGGAGGGAGTTAGACTCCACTACAAGTGGCAAAAATGAATGACAAGGGGAAAAAAAGACTGACTTTTGGTCACTTTACTTATAGTATAAAAATTGAAAATAATATGTGTGTATATATACTTGGTGAACTTTTACTTTAGCACGATTTTGCCAAGAAATGTTGTTGCACGTTGAATTAGGTGGTTCTGAGGTCACCTATTAACAAAGTGGTCATTGTGTTTGCCAGGAACCCTGGCCCTGAACAGACAGTAAGGAGCAGAATCGAATGGAAGTCATTATCACCTTCGTTTACCCAGAAAGCAATGCCACGGTCAATCATCAGCACTCTGCACGCCCAGTATTTTTATATCCTTCATTGGTTTCAGTCATACTATTCCACATTATTGGGACGTGTAGCTTTTCTTTCCGAACTTCACTCACGTACCTGTTTTCACAGAGAAATGAGAAATGAGAGGAGGAATTACAGTGGAATTATTCAGGGATGTTGTACTTATTCCGAAATCACCAAGCCTGACAGCTGAAGATCGGAGCCAATGTTAAATTATGGGTGACAGATATCAAGAGAATGGTAAACCCTGTCTATTCGCAATATTTGCATTGGATTTTTGCACACTTAGTAAGACCAAAACCTTAGAGCAACACTGACAAATCCCACCTCTGCTCTGCCGCACATGGCGCAGTATCCAACAGAGGCAATGAATAAAAGAGTAGGTATTGAGCCCTAATATCCCACGTCTAGGACTTTTGCCATCTTGAGGTGACAGTGACAGCCAAGTCAAACAGCAAAACGTCTCTTAGCATTGACCGCAGTGACAAAAAACTGCAAATGTGAAACCATGTTTTCTCTTCTTTTCTGTAATAAAAATCTGATATTTTGTTTTATTATGCACTTTGTTATTGTTATTATAGTGCTAAATTTGTACTAACTGGAATTAAATAAACTGAATATGGCAAGATGAATAAATCCCCTTCATTTTTTTAAAGTCCTGCAGAAGATCGAAATACTGAAAACAAAAAATTCAAAGGTTTAAGGTAAAAGTTAAGATGGAAATTAGGTAAATTTACATGTATCTTGTATCTATGGAGCAAATATGCAGCTGATTAGAACAAGCAGGACTTTATGAATGATAAGTATGCACCAGGTAATAAATCCACAACTGGTAGCCCTTCTTGGAATTAACTTGGAGCAAAACAATAAGTAAATCATCTTCACAAGTAATGAGAGTAGGAGTAACAGGCAAAGCTAGGCAGTGCTTGTGCCTGTCTCTCAATGACTGTGCACAAAGAAACTCAGCAGTGGAAGGCTGAAAAAGGAGGGTCTATTTAAAAGCATCATCAGCAACCACTCATGCAAGACCCTGAATTTCTTCCTGATGACATGGATAAGTGTTCATCTTCACAAAACACGTTAAAGTGTGTGGGCAAAACTAATAGCAAAAGGCTACAGGGAAAGTTATAGAGTCAGTGTGGGTGATTGTGTTGTAAAAGATTTAAGCAGCATCTACAGCGTAAACATTAAAGTGCTCTGATCTTTCAAGGACATGGTCTCAGACCACGCCTTTCACCAGCCTGTTTCCATTTTATCACCTGTAATATAGCCTCACTATGAACCGCAACAACCTGTTTAAGTCCTCAGTTAATTCTCAATGTAGTCGTCACAGAAACATCATTCTATCCCTCCCACTCCTCCATGACAACTTTGGTGCACTTCACAGAGTCATTTGGTTGTATTAGAGACTGAAGCAGCACCGTCAATCTCTGCAGAAATCTCTGTTGAGTCTCATAATAAAATGTTTATCCAGTAAACAGTGTGACCATAAAATGTTATCCAATATCCAAGACTGTCTGGATATTTTGCCAACAAACTTTTTAAAGAACACTTGCCTAGCTTCAGACTTCCTGTATGAACACTTCCCTTGCATGACAATACTTTCCAGTTTCTACAAGTTCTATTAAACAAACAAAAAATGTATACCTCACAAAGGAATAATTAAATGCTGATCTTCAATATTCCTTTTCAAGATGTAAAACATTTCTTCCAACCCAGTCTCACAGGAAAACGTGGTAGACGCTACGTTGGTCCACATTGCAAAACGTGGCAATGTTTACGATTTGCCCTCCTAAAACGTGAGATGAGAACGCGTTGTGGCCCATTCATTTTAATAGGTTTCGTTAGGTTTCGTTTCTGTCACGTGGCTTTCAAGTTTTCAGCTGTGGAGGAAAAATAAAATTGCTGCCATTTCTTTGATTCTCGGTCTAAATTGCAATATTTTAAGATAGTTTCGCCATGAAAAGCAGATTTTATCATATTCATAGCAAGAAATATTGAAATTTCACAATATTTGTGTGTCTGTTTACCTCACGTCGAGACCGGCAATTTTTTTTTTTTTTTTTTAACTTACTCCTCTTCCGTGGCTCTCTCGCGGTAAAAACTTCTTCTTATAATTACACGCGGCCCATTCTGACACCATGTGTTGTCTGTCTTAATATATATGTATATAGCAGACGAGGCGTGTAGCTGGTCTCAGCAAGACGTTTATTCCCAGACCGTTATAATCAACTGCTGGCTGTCATGGCAACAACAAACAACTGACGCTTTCACCTGGCGCTCTGCTGAAGCTACTGCGCATGCGCTAAGCACCTAGGGCATGCTGGGTAATGGAGTTCCTACACAGTAATCCATACAACACAGAAACCAAGTGGCAATATGCTATTTTAATTACTTTTAATATTAGGTAGTTGTGTGAACTGTTAAGATATTATATTTTGTATAACTTTAGATGATATTATTTCAACATAGAACAACATAAAACGGCTTTTAGTGTCCCCAGGGTCACACATTTCTTCTTTGAATTTCAGCACCCCCGTGTTTTTGTGAGACAACCCGGAAATTATTGCTCGCTCCAAAAAAAAGCATGTTGTTTTTTTTATTATACCTTTTATTTGACAAGGAAATCACTAAATTAATTAATTTTATGCTGCGTAAATGCAACCTATGAATAATTATCCATACATATATGTTCCTTAGAATATATTGGACACTGGACAATGTAAACCTTTTTTTTGGTAATGAATTATCTCTGGCTTGACAACTCGCCAGATCGTTTAGTGTATGTGGTGGTTTTATTTTGGAGGGGTGCAGCGTAAGCAATAATATTAAGACTTATTATTTTATCCGAAAACAATTTCATTTTTGAGGCGCATAACTTACTTGAAAAGTTGTGAAACTTGGCACGCACGTCCCATGTGGCGAAAAATTACGTATTCTAATAGTGTCAAAAGGGGGCGTGGCCTAATGGCTCAACAGCGCCCCCTAGAAAACTTTGTGCCTCAAGCCCCACGATACGGTTTGACGTAGATGCAAGGGCGAAACTTTAGCTTCAGAGGTGGGGGGGACACAAGTAGGAACGGCAAATTTGTGCATGTAGCTGTAGCGTGGATGTGCAGTGTGGCTTTGTAAGACTATGTGTGTGTGAATGCCAACAATCAAACAATTTTAGTATGCATTTACTTTTTTAGACACTTTTTTAACTTTTTTTTTTTTTTGCCCCTTTTGGGAAAATGCTGGATCTGCATTCTTGGCCAGGCTTGATTTTTCATTTTCAAAAGCTTGGGCACAGAAAAAACATAGGATTCCATTGACTCCTTGTTTATAATGGAGCCAAGCAAATTCACAGTACCACTTCTCTTGATCTTAAGGTTTTGTTGAGATGCTGTTCTACAATCACTTTTGGGCCAACATGGTTGGGTTCCTGCCTGCACTTCTTCACTTGCGCCTGTCTCCACATATTTCTCCTATGAAATATGAAAATAGATCATGTTCATTCCTTCCTTTCCTTATAAACAAACCAAAATCACCTAACCATTTACACTACAGTGCTGCTGCTTTCCCCTGCCTCTCTCTGAGTTTGAGCCTGTGGTGTAAGTCCGACATTACAGTTAGTGAAGTAGCAGCAGAGGGAAAATGTGCTTTCCATACTCTATACTACACACATAACCAGAGGTGGGTAGTACTCAGTTACATTTGCTGGAGTAAGGTTTTGGATAAATTGGGCTTTTAAGAGTAGTTTTAATGCAAAGTTCTTTTTACTTTTACTGGAGTAATATTGTTCTAAAGTAACAATACTAATAGCCTTTTCCTGGCAGTCTGTTATTCTTCTTCTGATAGGTTGTCCGATTTTCTGCTATAACTTTTGAATGGTTTGACATAGAGAGTCGTGGGTGGTGTCATCAGACTCTGTATCGACTCCTTGACCTTTATTGGCCTGAATTAGCCCCGCCCCTTCTTCTGATAGGTTGTCCGATTTTCTGCTATAACTTTTGAATGGTTTGACATAGAGAGTCGTGGATGGTGTCATCAGACTCTGTATGGACTCCTTGACCTTCATTGGCCTGAATTAGCCCCCCCCCCTCCTTCTGATTGGTTGTCCATTTTTTCTGCTATAACTTTTGAATGGTTTGATATAGGAAGTCATGGGTGGTGTCATTTCTGATATGCTTATAGGGGGCGGTGGCCGTGAGTGCGAGGGCCCGTTCATCGCTGCTTGCAGCTTTAATTTCACTTATGTTTACAACATGTAGAGTAATCAATTGGGCAGCGAAGCCTCTGTGTTTTTATATAGGTTTGTCGAGTTGTTAATAAAGTTAAAAAAAAAATAAAAACAGATTTAAAAGGCCCAGCCCCCAGCTTGAAAAGCTGCCAGGCAACCTGATCTCACAAAAATCTGTGAAATGCCCACGACCTCTCACCACTATTGTCCGTGGTACTGTATATACACGGAAAATTGTATAATTCCGTGTGAGCACCACAGATATTGTACCATGCAAAGTCAATGGGATCCGTTGTCGTGATATATACACAGATTATGACATTATTATTATGTATATATTATTCTTTGTTATATTGGCTAAATTTGCACAGTTCACTATCGCTTTGAGCTAGGAGGCTGAAATTCTAGACTCTGTATCAGGAGGTGACTCTCATCCACTGTGCCGAGTTTCAGATCTGTGTGACCTTCGGAAGTGTCAAAGGCCACCGCATGTGTTGCTTTTTCGGGCCTGCAAAGCCTATTTCGTGTCTATAGGCTGATCTGCACCAAACTACCGTCTATCTGTTCAGGGGATGCCCCCAAACAACATATAAAAAATTCAGACTCCTAGCTAAAAGCGTTAGTGAACTATGCAAAAAAAGACACAAAATAGGCCCCATTCCATTAGTCAGGAGGCTCTCAGACCTATACGATTCTACACCCTCCTAACCAGCCAGGACGTTTTGGAGGAAACACTGTTGCAGAAGTCATAGAAGTCTGAAATTTCCACCAATTGATGATGATGATGATGATGATGATGATGATGATGATGAGGATGATGATGAAGGTGATGAGGATGATGATGATGATGAATATGACGATGATGATGATGATGATGATGATGATGATGATGATGATGATGATGATGGTGTTGATGATGGTGTTGATGATGATGATGATGAAGGTGACGATGATGATGATGATGATGATGATGATGATGATGATGAATATGACGATGATGATGATGATGATGATGGTGTTGATGATGGTGTTGATGATGATGAAGGTGATGAGGATGATAATGATGATGAATATGACGATGATGATGATGATGATGATGATGATGATGATGATGATGATGATGATGATGATGATGATGATGATGATGGTGTTGATGATGGTGTTGATGATGATGATGATGAAGGTGATGAGGATGATGATGATGAGGATGATGATGATGATGGTGTTGATGGTGGTGTTGTTGATGATGATGATGATGATGATGATGATGATGATGATGAAGGTGAAGGTGATGATGATGATGAGGATGATGATGATGATGAATTTGATGATGATGAAGGTGATGAGGATGATGATGAGGATGATGATGATGGTGTTGATGATGGTGTTGATGATGATGATGATGATGATGAAGGTGATGAGGATGATGATGAGGATGATGATGATGATGATGATGATGATGATGATGATGATGATGATGAATATGACGATGACGATGATGATGAATATGACGACGATGACTACGATGACGACCAGGACGATCCTGCTAGGAGGAGTTCGTTAAAGTACGACACGTGAAAATGGCATAAATTGCGCCAAAATTACACGATTAATTCAAAATGGCCGACTTCCTGTTGGGTTTCGGCCATGGCGCCAAGAGACTTTTTTTTAAGTTGCGACATGATACAAGTGTGTACCGATTTTCGTGCATCTACGTCAAACCGTATCGTGGGGCTTGAGGCACAAAGTTTTCTAGGGGGCGCTGTTGAGCCATTAGGCCACGCCCCCTTTTAACACTATTAGAATACGTAATTTTTCGCCACATGGGACGTGCGTGCCAAGTTTCACAACTTTTCGAGTAAGTTATGCGCCTCAAAAATGCAATTGTTTTCGGATAAAATAATAAGTCTTAATATTATTGCTTACGCTGCACCCCTCCAAAATAAAACCACCACATACACTAAAAGATCTAGTGAGTTGTCAAGCCAGAGATAATTCATTACCAAAAAAAAGGTTTACATTGTCCAGTGTCCAATATATTCTAAGGAACATATATGTATGGATAATTATTCATAGGTTGCATTTACGCAGCATAAAATTAATTAATTTAGTGATTGCCTTGTCAAATAAAAGGTATAATAAAAAAACAACATGCTTTTTTTTGGAGCGAGCAATAATTTCCGGGTTGTCTCACAAAAACACGGGGGTGCTGAAATTCAAAGAAGAAATGTGTGACCCTGGGGACACTAAAAGCCGTTTTATGTTGTTCTATGTTGAAATAAATATAAATATATAATATCTTAACAGTTCACACAACTACCTAATATTAAAAGTAATTAAAATAGCATATAAGCCACTTGGTTTCTGTGTTGTATGGATTACTGTGTAGGAACTCCATTACCCAGCATACCCTAGGTGCTTAGCACATGCGCAGTAGCTTCAGCAGAGCGCCAGGTGAAAGCGTCAGTTGTTTGTTGTTGCCATGACAGCCAGCAGTTGATTATAACGGTCTGGGAATAAACGTCTTGCTGAGACCAGCTACACGCCTCGTCTGCTATATACATATATATTAAGACAGACAACACATGGTGTCAGAATGGGCCGCGTGTAATTATAAGAAGAAGTTTTTACCGCGAGAGAGCCACGGAAGAGGAGTAAGTTAAAAAAAAAAAAAAAAAAAGTTGCCGGTCTCGACGTGAGGTAAACAGACACACAAATATTGTGAAATTTCAATATTTCTTGCTATGAATATGATAAAATCTGCTTTTCATGGCGAAACTATCTTAAAATATTGCAATTTAGACTGAGAATCAAAGAAATGGCAGCAATTTTATTTTCCCTCCACAGCTGAAAACTTGAAAGTCACGTGACAGAAACGAAACCTAACGAAACCTATTAAAATGAATGGGCCACAACGCGTTCTCATCTCACGTTTTAGGAGGGCAAATCGTAAACATTGCCACGTTTTGCAATGTGGACCAACGTAGCGTCTACCACGTTTTCCTGTCAGACTGGGTTGTTTCTTCAAGAAAAAGGTGTCTTTCTACAGCTAAACCATTCAACAACAACTTACCGACCACTCGCTCCCTGAACACAAACACTAGCGTCGGGCTCCTGGAGCTAGTTTCTTTAAACTACAAAGTTCATTTAATCTGAGGCTGCGCAAGGTAATAAGCAACAGCCCCTCAATCACAGTCAACACCAATATGTCTGTACATGTTCCACTGCATATCATTATCCACAAATGATTTAAAAAAAAGAAAAAAAGTACATGTGGAGTTCCACAGGGTTGTGTTCTTGGGCCAGATCTTTTCAACATCTAACACTCCCAAGGCAACAAAATGTGTTATAGAAGTTATGCAGATAACCTCCTCTTTACGTACACAAATACATAACCTAACTACATCAACACGTTATTATAATCCTTTTCAAGTTACATTTAAGTGTTTTCAACAATTAAACAGCTGGATGGTCCTTGATTTCTTTCAGTTTAACAAAGACAAAGCAAAGTCTATTTCCCAAACAGATCTCCGGATGTTATTATGTAAGTTATCATATACAAAAGTCTGTGAATTACAGGCCTAATTTCTTAGATTGATTTTGAAAAGCTAATCGCTGCATTTATCTTTTTTAAACTTCATTACTGTAACAACGTACTTACTGGTTTGTGTAAAACACCCATCAGACGCTCCAGCTGAGTCATAATACTGCTGCCGTAGTCGTCACAGAACAGGAAAATGAATCTCTCCAGTTCCAAAAATACATTTCAGACCTTCCAGTATATTTTAAATCTTCGAGGTATGAATGTCGAATGTTTGCTTTTTGTCCTCACAGTTAAAAGTTAACACAAAGAAGTGGCTTTCAGTTTTATATAAGTCTCACATATGTAGAATCAACCCAGTCTCACACAAAAACGTACCCTGGCTACGTTGGTCCAAAGTGCAAAAACGTAGAGGGGTTACAATATTAGCCCTTGAAATGTATAACTGTTACGTTTTTTTAGCCCTCGAAATGTATAACTGTTACATTTTTCTGCCGATTCGTTTTGCGCCCAAGTCACGTGACTTTTAAGATTCTGGCCGTGATACCCACAAACACGGTGGACATTTTTCATTTTTGAGTGAAAAAAATCTATATTTTGAGTTAGTGTCTGCATAGAAATGCGTTTTGATTACATTTCTAGCAATACATATTTCACTTTCATAATATTCACTCAGTAAATGTATATAATCCTTTGCTTGCTCGTGGTTGCAAGGTTTTTTCAGATCTCGTCAGAATAATGTAAAGCTGGAACGTTTTAATAACGTGAAATGGTTACATTTTTGGTTGCTGGACACGCTGTGAAGAAAATCAATATTTTGAGTTAGTTTCTGCATGGAAATGCGTTTTGATTACATTTCTAGCAATACATATTTCATTTTCACAATATTCACTCAGTAAATGTATATAATCTCTTGCTTGCTCGTGGTTGCAAGGTTTTTTCAGATCTCGTCAGAATAATGTAAAGCTGGAACGTTTTAATAACGTGAAATGGTTACATTTCTGGTTGCTGGACACGCTGTGAAGAAAATCAATATTTTGAGTTAGTTTCTGCATAGAAATGCGTTTTGATTACATTTCTAGCAATACATATTTCACTTTCATAATATTCACTCAGTAGATGTATATAATCTCTTGCTTGCTCGTGGTTGCAAGGTTTTTACAGATCTCGTCAGAATAATGTAAAGCTGGAACGTTTTAATAACGTGAAATGGTTACATTTTTGGTTGCTGGACAGCTGTGAAGAAAATCAATATTTTGAGTTAGTTTCTGCATGGAAATGCGTTTTGATTACATTTCTAGCAATACATATTTCATTTTCACAATATTCACTCAGTAAATGTATATAATCTCTTGCTTGCTCGTGGTTGCAAGGTTTTTACAGATCTCGTCAGAATAATGTAAAGCTGGAACGTTTTAATAACGTGAAATGGTTACATTCTTTGTTGCTGGACACGCTGTGAAGAAAATCAATATTTTGAGTTAGTTTCTGCATGGAAATGCGTTTTGATTACATTTCTAGCAATACATATTTCACTTTCACAATATTCACTCAGTAAATGTATATAATATCTTGCTTGCTCGTGGTTGCAAGGTTTTTTCAGATCTCGTCAGAATAATGTAAAGCTGGAACGTTTTAATAACGTGAAATGGTTACATTTTTGGTTGCTGGACACGCTGTGAAGAAAATCAATATTTTGAGTTAGTTTCTGCATAGAAATGCGTTTTGATTACATTTCTAGCAATACATATTTCACTTTCATAATATTCACCCAGTAAATGTATATAATCTCTTGCTTGCTCGTTGTTGCAAGGTTTTTTTAGATCTCGTCAGAATAATGGAAAACTGGAACGTTTTAATAACGTGAAATGGTTACATTTTTGGTTGCTGGACAGTGCTGTGAAAAAAAAATCAATATTTTGAGTTAGTTTCTGCATAGAAATGCGTTTTGATTACATGTCTAGCAATACATATTTCAATTTCATAATATTCACTCAATAAATGTACATAATCTCTTGCTTGCTCTGGTTGCAAGGTTTTTTCAGATCTCGTCAGAATACCCTGGCTACGTTGGTCCAAAGTGCAAAAACGTAGAGGGGTTACAATATTAGCCCTTGAAATGTATAACTGTTACATTTTTCTAGCCCTTGAAATGTATAACTGTTACATTTTTCTGCCTATTGGTTTTCCGTCTCATATAAAAACGTACCCTGGCTACGTTGGTCCAAAGTGCAAAAACGTAGAGGGGTTACAATATTAGCCCTTGAAATGTATAACTGTTACATTTTTCTAGCCCTTGAAATGTATAACTGTTACATTTTTCTGCCTATTGGTTTTCCGTCTCATATAAAAACGTACCCTGGCTACGTTGGTCCAAAGTGCAAAAACGTAGAGGGGTTACAATATTAGCCCTTGAAATGTATAACTGTTACATTTTTCTAGCGCTTGAAATGTATAACTGTTACATTTTTCTGCCTATTGGTTTTCCGTCTCATATAAAAACGTACCCTGGCTACGTTGGTCTAAAGTGCAAAAACGTACAGGGGTTACAATATTAGCCCTTGAAATGTATAACTGTTACATTTTTCTAGTGCTTGAAATGTATAACTGTTACATTTTTCTGCCTATTCGTTTTGCGTCCAAGTCACGTGACTTTTAAGATTCTGGCCGTGATACCAACAAACATGGTGGACATTTTTCATTTTTGAGTGAAAAAAATCTATATTTTGAGTTAACAAACACGGTGGACATTTTTCATTTTTGAGTGAAAAAAATCTATATTTTGAGTTAGTTTCTGTATAGAAATGCGTTTTGATTACATTTCTAGCAATACATATTTCAATTTTATAATATTCACTCAATAAATGTACATAATCTCTTGCTTGCTCTGGTTGCAAGGTTTTTTCAGATCTCGTCAGAATACCCTGGCTACGTTGGTCCAAAGTGCAAAAACGTAGAGGGGTTACAATATTAGCCCTTGAAATGTATAACTGTTACATTTTTCTAGCCCTTGAAATGTATAACTGTTACATTTTTCTGCCTATTGGTTTTCCGTCTCATATAAAAACGTACCCTGGCTACGTTGGTCCAAAGTGCAAAAACGTAGAGGGGTTACAATATTAGCCCTTGAAATGTATAACTGTTACATTTTTCTAGCCCTTGAAATGTATAACTGTTACATTTTTCTGCCTATTGGTTTTCCGTCTCATATAAAAACGTACCCTGGCTACGTTGGTCCAAAGTGCAAAAACGTAGAGGGGTTACAATATTAGCCCTTGAAATGTATAACTGTTACATTTTTCTAGCGCTTGAAATGTATAACTGTTACATTTTTCTGCCTATTGGTTTTCCGTCTCATATAAAAACGTACCCTGGCTACGTTGGTCTAAAGTGCAAAAACGTACAGGGGTTACAATATTAGCCCTTGAAATGTATAACTGTTACATTTTTCTAGTGCTTGAAATGTATAACTGTTACATTTTTCTGCCTATTCGTTTTGCGTCCAAGTCACGTGACTTTTAAGATTCTGGCCGTGATACCAACAAACATGGTGGACATTTTTCATTTTTGAGTGAAAAAAATCTATATTTTGAGTTAACAAACACGGTGGACATTTTTCATTTTTGAGTGAAAAAAATCTATATTTTGAGTTAGTTTCTGTATAGAAATGCGTTTTGATTACATTTCTAGCAATACATTTTTCAATTTCATAATATTCACTCAATAAATGTACATAATCTCTTGCTTGCTCTGGTTGCAAGGTTTTTTCAGATTTCGTCAGAATACCCTGGCTACGGTGGTCCAAAGTGCAAAAACGTAGAGGGGTTACAATATTCAACCCAGTCTCACAGGAAAACGTGGTACAGGCTACGTTGGTCCACATTGCAAAACGTGGCCAATGTTACGATTTGCCCTCCTAAAACGTGAGATGTGAAACCGTTCCGTGGCTCATTCATTTTAATAGGTTTCGTTAGGTTTCGTTTCTGTCACGTGACTTTCAAGTTTTCGGCTGTGGAGGAAAAACAAAATTGCTGCCATTTCTTTGATTCTCGGTCTAAATTGCAATATTTTAAGATAGTTTCGCCATGAAAAGCAGATTTTATCATATTCATAGCAAGAAATATATTTTGGTTATTTTACCCTCATTTAATGGATCTTATTGACGGAAATGTATGAACCATGTGCTTGTTTTACTTCCTTTGAGTAATAAAACCACCAATTCTCTTGCATGGCCCCGTTATTAAAATATATGCCAGGCCCAGTGCTTAATTTCTAAAGTGGGAGGTCCCGGAGCGCAGACGATGAGTGGCTCCGGTGCGAGAGAAAAAACACACACACACACACACACACACACACACACACACACACACACTGTTGAACTGTCCGTTTTGACGTTAACGGCGATTTTCACAATGATATCTGCAACATTTCTTAAGGCAGAAACACCACTGTATCATTGTTAATTACACAACATTAGTGGGTTAATTTCCTGCACACCAATTTTCATGTTTTTCCCTTCGATTGTGAGAAAAAAAAGAGTTGTTTCACGCTGAGAGCATCATGCCAGCCAATCAGAATCCTGGAAAAAACATCAACAAATGACACGTGTAACTTCCAGGCTGATTTATGGTTCCGCGTTACACCAACGCAGAGCCTACGGCGGAAGTGATACTAGTAGCTGATTGGCCGATATGTGATCATCATCATCATCATCATCATCATCATCATCATCATCACCATCATCACCACCATCATCCTCATCATCATCACCATCATCATCATCATCGCTACCACCATCATCATCATCACCATCACCATCATCATCATCATCATCATCAGTCAAGTCAAATTGCACGTGCGAGGTCCCGTTCATCGCTGCTTGCAGCTTTAATTTATATATAACTATTTTAACATTTCTAAACACAAAAACACGAAAGTGTCCTTGATAATTCAATAATACAATAGGTTCATGTTAAGGACATCCGTTTTAATTAGTTCTCCTTCGATTATGAGATGTTATTAATGCTCAGTAGACACAGGAGGTTTGTTATGTATTGTTATGAGGCCTATTTCGTGTCTATTTTTGAACAGTTCACTAATGCTTTGAGCTAGGAAGCTGAAATTCTAGACTCGGTATCAAGAGGTGACTTTCATCCACTGTGCGGATTTTCAGATCTGTGTGACCTTCGGAAGTGTCAAAGGTCTGTTGCTTTTCGGCCTGCTAAGACTATTTCGTGTCTTTTTTTGCATAGTTCACTAACACTTTGAGCTAGGAAGCTGAAATTCTAGACTCTGTATCAGGAGGTGACTTTCATCCACTGTGTGGATTTTCAGATCTCTGTGACCTTCGGAAGTGTCAAAGGTCACCGCGTCTGTTGCTTTTCGGCCTGCTAAGACTATTTTGTGTCTTTTTTTGCATAGTTCACTAACGCTTTGAGCTAGGAAGCTGAAATTCTAGACTCTGTATCAGGAGGTGACTCTCATCCACTGTGCCGAGGTCCAGACCCGTGCGACCTTCGGAAGTGCCAAAGGTCACCGTGTGTGGTGCCTTTTTCGTGCCTTTTTTGTGTGTTTTTTGAATAATTCACTAACGCTTTGAGCTGGGAGGCTGATTTTTGACTATGTTGCAATGCAGAAGGCCCTTTGCTAGGATCTTTTGGTCTTGTGGCTGTACGACTTCCACAGAGCTAGTTGGCATTGCAGAGGGTTTACAGAGTTGAGACTTGGTAAGCCCAATTTAAGCCCCATATGGAGGCCACAGGTTAAGTTTTACTTGGTTTGGTCAAATATTGTGGCAACGGTGTCCGTTCGAATGTTGGAAAAGGTGACGTTTCAAAGCCCCGCCCATCGAAAAGTACAGGTCTGATCTGCACCAAACTAACGTCTGTCTGATCAGGGGATGCCCCCGAACAACATATAAAAAATTCAGATTTCTATGACTTCTGCAACAGTGTTTCCTCTAAAACGTTCTGGCTGGTTAGGAGGGTGTAGAAACCTCTAGCTCTGAGAGCCTCCTGACTAATGGATCAGGGCCTATTTTGTGTCTTTTTTTGCATAGTTCACTAACGCCTTTAGCTAGGAGTCTGAATTTTTTATATGTTGTTCGGGGGCATCCCCTGATCAGACAGACGTTAGTTTGGTGCAGATCAGGCCTGTACTTTTCGATGGGCGGGGCTTTGAAACGTCACCTTTTCCAACATTCGAACGGACACCGTTGCCACAATATTTGACCAAACCAAGTAAAACTTGACCTGTGGCCTCCATATGGGGCTTAAATTGGGCTTACCAAGTCTCAACTCTGTAAACCCTCTGCAATGCCAACTAGCTTTGTGGAAGTCGTACAGCCACAAGACCAAAAGATCCTAGCAAAGGGCCTTCTGCATTGCAACATAGTCAAAAATCAGCCTCCCAGCTCAAAGCGTTAGTGAATTATTCAAAAAACACACAAAAAAGGCACGAAAAAGGCACCACACACGGTGACCTTTGGCACTTCTGAAGGTCGCACGGGTCTGGACCTCGGCACAGTGGATGAGAGTCACCTCCTGATACAGAGTCTAGAATTTCAGCTTCCTAGCTCAAAGCGTTAGTGAACTATGCAAAAAAAGACACAAAATAGTCTTAGCAGGCCGAAAAGCAACAGACGCGGTGACCTTTGACACTTCCGAAGGTCACAGAGATCTGAAAATCCACACAGTGGATGAAAGTCACCTCCTGATACAGAGTCTAGAATTTCAGCTTCCTAGCTCAAAGTGTTAGTGAACTATGCAAAAAAAGACACGAAATAGTCTTAGCAGGCCGAAAAGCAACAGACCTTTGACACTTCCGAAGGTCACACAGATCTGAAAATCCGCACAGTGGATGAAAGTCACCTCTTGATACAGAGTCTAGAATTTCAGCTTCCTAGCTTAAAGCATTAGTGAACTGTTCAAAAATAGACACGAAATAGGCCTCATAACAATACATAACAAACCTCCTGTGTCTACTGAGCATTAATAACATCTCATAATCGAAGGAGAACTAATTAAAACGGATGTCCTTAACATGAACCTATTGTATTATTGAATTATCAAGGACACTTTCGTGTTTTTGTGTTTAGAAATGTTAAAATAGTTATATATAAATTAAAGCTGCAAGCAGCGATGAACGGGACCTCGCACGTGCAATTTGACTTGACTGATGATGATGATGATGATGATGGTGATGGTGATGATGATGATGGTGGTAGCGATGATGATGATGATGGTGATGATGATGAGGATGATGGTGGTGATGATGGTGATGATGATGATGATGATGATGATGATGATGATGATCACATATCGGCCAATCAGCTACTAGTATCACTTCCGCCGTAGGCTCTGCGTTGGTGTAACGCGGAACCATAAATCAGCCTGGAAGTTACACGTGTCATTTGTTGATGTTTTTTCCAGGATTCTGATTGGCTGGCATGATGCTCTCAGCGTGAAACAACTCTTTTTTTTCTCACAATCGAAGGGAAAAACATGAAAATTGGTGTGCAGGAAATTAACCCACTAATGTTGTGTAATTAACAATGATACAGTGGTGTTTCTGCCTTAAGAAATGTTGCAGATATCATTGTGAAAATCGCCGTTAACGTCAAAACGGACAGTTCAACAGTGTGTGTGTGTGTGTGTGTGTGTGTGTGTGTGTGTGTTTTTTCTCTCGCACCGGAGCCACTCATCGTCTGCGCTCCGGGACCTCCCACTTTAGAAATTAAGCACTGGGCCTGGCATATATTTTAATAACGGGGCCATGCAAGAGAATTGGTGGTTTTATTACTCAAAGGAAGTAAAACAAGCACATGGTTCATACATTTCCGTCAATAAGATCCATTAAATGAGGGTAAAATAACCAAAATATATTTCTTGCTATGAATATGATAAAATCTGCTTTTCATGGCGAAACTATCTTAAAATATTGCAATTTAGACCGAGAATCAAAGAAATGGCAGCAATTTTATTTTTCCTCCACAGCCGAAAACTTGAAAGTCACGTGACAGAAACGAAACCTAACGAAACCTATTAAAATGAATGAGCCACGGAACGGTTTCACATCTCACGTTTTAGGAGGGCAAATCGTAACATTGGCCACGTTTTGCAATGTGGACCAACGTAGCCTGTACCACGTTTTCCTGTGAGACTGGGTTGAATATTGTAACCCCTCTACGTTTTTGCACTTTGGACCACCGTAGCCAGGGTATTCTGACGAAATCTGAAAAAACCTTGCAACCAGAGCAAGCAAGAGATTATGTACATTTATTGAGTGAATATTATGAAATTGAAAAATGTATTGCTAGAAATGTAATCAAAACGCATTTCTATGCAGAAACTAACTCAAGATATTGATTTTTTTTCACAGCACTGTCCAGCAACCAAAAACGTAACGATTTCACGTTATTAAAAAGTTCCAGTTTTACATTATTCTGACGAGATCTGAAAAAACCTTGCAACCAGAGCAAGCAAGAGATTATCTACATTTATATATTGCTATAAATGTAATCAAATCGCATTTCTATGCAGAAACTAACTCAAAATATAGATTTTTTTCACTCAAAACTGAAAAATGTCCACCGTGTTTGTTAACTCAAAATATAGATTTTTTTCACTCAAAAATGAAAAATGTCCACCATGTTTGTTGGTATCACGGCCAGAATCTTAAAAGTCACGTGACTTGGACGCAAAACGAATAGGCAGAAAAATGTAACAGTTATACATTTCAAGGGCTAGAAAAATGTAACAGTTATACATTTCAAGGGCTAATATTGTAACCCCTCTACGTTTTTGCATTTGGACCAACGTAGCCAGGGTATTCTGACGAGATCTGAAAAACCTTGCAACCAGA
This sequence comes from Cololabis saira, assembly GCF_033807715.1. NCBI lineage: Eukaryota > Metazoa > Chordata > Actinopteri > Beloniformes > Belonidae > Cololabis > Cololabis saira. The sequence continues at coordinate 40,269,226 of NC_084605.1, forward strand.
GCAAGCAAGAGATTAATATGTACATTTATTGAGTGAATATTATGAAAGTGAAATATGTATTGCTAGAAATGTAATCAAAACGCATTTCTATGCAGAAACTAACTCAAAATATTGATTTTTTCCACAGCGTGTCCAGCAACCAAAAATGTAACCATTTCACGTTATTAAAACGTTCCAGTTTTACATTATTCTGACGAGATCTGAAAAAACCTTGCAACCACAAGCAAGAAAGAGATTATATACATTTACTGAGTGAATATTATGAAAGTGAAATATGTATTGCTAGAAATGTAATCAAAACGCATTTCTATGCAGAAACTAACTCAAAATATTGATTTTCTTCACAGCGTGTACAGCAACCAAAAATGTAACCATTTCACGTTTTTAAAACGTTCCAGATTTACATTATTCTGACGAGATCTGAAAAAACCTTGCAACCACGAGCAAGCAAGAGATTATATACATTTACTGAGTGAATATTATGAAAGTGAAATATGTATTGCTAGAAATGTAATCAAAATGCATTTCTATGCAGAAACTAACTCAAAATATTGATTTTCTTCACAGCGTGTACAGCAACCAAAAATGTAACCATTTCACGTTTTTAAAACGTTCCAGATTTACATTATTCTGACGAGATCTGAAAAAACCTTGCAACCACGAGCAAGCAAGAGATTATATACATTTACTGAGTGAATATTATGAAAGTGAAATATGTATTGCTAGAAATGTAATCAAAACGCATTTCTATGCAGAAACTAACTCAAAATATTGATTTTCTTCACAGCGTGTACAGCAACCAAAAATGTAACCATTTCACGTTTTTAAAACGTTCCAGATTTACATTATTCTGACGAGATCTGAAAAAACCTTGCAACCACAAGCAAGCAAGAGATTATATACATTTACTGAGTGAATATTATGAAAGTGAAATATGTATTGCTAGAAATGTAATCAAAACGCATTTCTATGCAGAAACTAACTCAAAATATTGATTTTCTTCACAGCGTGTACAGCAACCAGAAATGTAACCATTTCACGTTTTTAAAACGTTCCAGATTTACATTATTCTGACGAGATCTGAAAAAACCTTGCAACCACGAGCAAGCAAGAGATTATATACATTTACTGAGTGAATATTATGAAAGTGAAATATGTATTGCTAGAAATGTAATCAAAACGCATTTCTATGCAGAAACTAACTCAAAATATTGATTTTCTTCACAGCGTGTACAGCAACCAAAAATGTAACCATTTCACGTTTTTAAAACGTTCCAGATTTACATTATTCTGACGAGATCTGAAAAAACCTTGCAACCACGAGCAAGCAAGAGATTATATACATTTACTGAGTGAATATTATGAAAGTGAAATATGTATTGCTAGAAATGTAATCAAAACGCATTTCTATGCAGAAACTAACTCAAAATATTGATTTTCTTCACAGCGTGTACAGCAACCAAAAATGTAACCATTTCACGTTTTTAAAACGTTCCAGATTTACATTATTCTGACGAGATCTGAAAAAACCTTGCAACCACGAGCAAGCAAGAGATTATATACATTTACTGAGTGAATATTATGAAAGTGAAATATGTATTGCTAGAAATGTAATCAAAATGCATTTCTATGCAGAAACTAACTCAAAATATTGATTTTCTTCACAGCGTGTACAGCAACCAAAAATGTAACCATTTCACGTTTTTAAAACGTTCCAGATTTACATTATTCTGACGAGATCTGAAAAAACCTTGCAACCACGAGCAAGCAAGAGATTATATACATTTACTGAGTGAATATTATGAAAGTGAAATATGTATTGCTAGAAATGTAATCAAAACGCATTTCTATGCAGAAACTAACTCAAAATATTGATTTTCTTCACAGCGTGTACAGCAACCAAAAATGTAACCATTTCACGTTTTTAAAACGTTCCAGATTTACATTATTCTGACGAGATCTGAAAAAACCTTGCAACCACGAGCAAGCAAGAGATTATATACATTTACTGAGTGAATATTATGAAAGTGAAATATGTATTGCTAGAAATGTAATCAAAATGCATTTCTATGCAGAAACTAACTCAAAATATTGATTTTCTTCACAGCGTGTACAGCAACCAAAAATGTAACCATTTCACGTTTTTAAAACGTTCCAGATTTACATTATTCTGACGAGATCTGAAAAAACCTTGCAACCACGAGCAAGCAAGAGATTATATACATTTACTGAGTGAATATTATGAAAGTGAAATATGTATTGCTAGAAATGTAATCAAAACGCATTTCTATGCAGAAACTAACTCAAAATATTGATTTTCTTCACAGCGTGTACAGCAACCAAAAATGTAACCATTTCACGTTTTTAAAACGTTCCAGATTTACATTATTCTGACGAGATCTGAAAAAACCTTGCAACCACGAGCAAGCAAGAGATTATATACATTTACTGAGTGAATATTATGAAAGTGAAATATGTATTGCTAGAAATGTAATCAAAATGCATTTCTATGCAGAAACTAACTCAAAATATTGATTTTCTTCACAGCGTGTACAGCAACCAAAAATGTAACCATTTCACGTTTTTAAAACGTTCCAGATTTACATTATTCTGACGAGATCTGAAAAAACCTTGCAACCACGAGCAAGCAAGAGATTATATACATTTACTGAGTGAATATTATGAAAGTGAAATATGTATTGCTAGAAATGTAATCAAAACGCATTTCTATGCAGAAACTAACTCAAAATATTGATTTTCTTCACAGCGTGTACAGCAACCAAAAATGTAACCATTTCACGTTTTTAAAACGTTCCAGATTTACATTATTCTGACGAGATCTGAAAAAACCTTGCAACCACGAGCAAGCAAGAGATTATATACATTTACTGAGTGAATATTATGAAAGTGAAATATGTATTGCTAGAAATGTAATCAAAACGCATTTCTATGCAGAAACTAACTCAAAATATTGATTTTCTTCACAGCGTGTACAGCAACCAGAAATGTAACCATTTCACGTTTTTAAAACGTTCCAGTTTTACATTATTCTGACGAGATCTGAAAAAACCTTGCAACCACGAGCAAGCAAGAGATTATATACATTTACTGAGTGAATATTATGAAAGTGAAATATGTATTGCTAGAAATGTAATCAAAACGCATTTCTATGCAGAAACTAACTCAAAATATTGATTTTCTTCACAGCGTGTACAGCAACCAAAAATGTAACCATTTCACGTTTTTAAAACGTTCCAGATTTACATTATTCTGACGAGATCTGAAAAAACCTTGCAACCACGAGCAAGCAAGAGATTATATACATTTACTGAGTGAATATTATGAAAGTGAAATATGTATTGCTAGAAATGTAATCAAAACGCATTTCTATGCAGAAACTAACTCAAAATATTGATTTTCTTCACAGCGTGTACAGCAACCAAAAATGTAACCATTTCACGTTTTTAAAACGTTCCAGATTTACATTATTCTGACGAGATCTGAAAAAACCTTGCAACCACAAGCAAGCAAGAGATTATATACATTTACTGAGTGAATATTATGAAAGTGAAATATGTATTGCTAGAAATGTAATCAAAACGCATTTCTATGCAGAAACTAACTCAAAATATTGATTTTCTTCACAGCGTGTACAGCAACCAGAAATGTAACCATTTCACGTTTTTAAAACGTTCCAGATTTACATTATTCTGACGAGATCTGAAAAAACCTTGCAACCACGAGCAAGCAAGAGATTATATACATTTACTGAGTGAATATTATGAAAGTGAAATATGTATTGCTAGAAATGTAATCAAAACGCATTTCTATGCAGAAACTAACTCAAAATATTGATTTTCTTCACAGCGTGTACAGCAACCAAAAATGTAACCATTTCACGTTTTTAAAACGTTCCAGATTTACATTATTCTGACGAGATCTGAAAAAACCTTGCAACCACGAGCAAGCAAGAGATTATATACATTTACTGAGTGAATATTATGAAAGTGAAATATGTATTGCTAGAAATGTAATCAAAACGCATTTCTATGCAGAAACTAACTCAAAATATTGATTTTCTTCACAGCGTGTACAGCAACCAAAAATGTAACCATTTCACGTTTTTAAAACGTTCCAGATTTACATTATTCTGACGAGATCTGAAAAAACCTTGCAACCACGAGCAAGCAAGAGATTATATACATTTACTGAGTGAATATTATGAAAGTGAAATATGTATTGCTAGAAATGTAATCAAAATGCATTTCTATGCAGAAACTAACTCAAAATATTGATTTTCTTCACAGCGTGTACAGCAACCAAAAATGTAACCATTTCACGTTTTTAAAACGTTCCAGATTTACATTATTCTGACGAGATCTGAAAAAACCTTGCAACCACGAGCAAGCAAGAGATTATATACATTTACTGAGTGAATATTATGAAAGTGAAATATGTATTGCTAGAAATGTAATCAAAACGCATTTCTATGCAGAAACTAACTCAAAATATTGATTTTCTTCACAGCGTGTACAGCAACCAAAAATGTAACCATTTCACGTTTTTAAAACGTTCCAGATTTACATTATTCTGACGAGATCTGAAAAAACCTTGCAACCACGAGCAAGCAAGAGATTATATACATTTACTGAGTGAATATTATGAAAGTGAAATATGTATTGCTAGAAATGTAATCAAAATGCATTTCTATGCAGAAACTAACTCAAAATATTGATTTTCTTCACAGCGTGTACAGCAACCAAAAATGTAACCATTTCACGTTTTTAAAACGTTCCAGATTTACATTATTCTGACGAGATCTGAAAAAACCTTGCAACCACGAGCAAGCAAGAGATTATATACATTTACTGAGTGAATATTATGAAAGTGAAATATGTATTGCTAGAAATGTAATCAAAACGCATTTCTATGCAGAAACTAACTCAAAATATTGATTTTCTTCACAGCGTGTACAGCAACCAAAAATGTAACCATTTCACGTTTTTAAAACGTTCCAGATTTACATTATTCTGACGAGATCTGAAAAAACCTTGCAACCACGAGCAAGCAAGAGATTATATACATTTACTGAGTGAATATTATGAAAGTGAAATATGTATTGCTAGAAATGTAATCAAAACGCATTTCTATGCAGAAACTAACTCAAAATATTGATTTTCTTCACAGCGTGTACAGCAACCAAAAATGTAACCATTTCACGTTTTTAAAACGTTCCAGATTTACATTATTCTGACGAGATCTGAAAAAACCTTGCAACCACGAGCAAGCAAGAGATTATATACATTTACTGAGTGAATATTATGAAAGTGAAATATGTATTGCTAGAAATGTAATCAAAATGCATTTCTATGCAGAAACTAACTCAAAATATTGATTTTCTTCACAGCGTGTACAGCAACCAAAAATGTAACCATTTCACGTTTTTAAAACGTTCCAGATTTACATTATTCTGACGAGATCTGAAAAAACCTTGCAACCACGAGCAAGCAAGAGATTATATACATTTACTGAGTGAATATTATGAAAGTGAAATATGTATTGCTAGAAATGTAATCAAAACGCATTTCTATGCAGAAACTAACTCAAAATATTGATTTTCTTCACAGCGTGTACAGCAACCAAAAATGTAACCATTTCACGTTTTTAAAACGTTCCAGATTTACATTATTCTGACGAGATCTGAAAAAACCTTGCAACCACGAGCAAGCAAGAGATTATATACATTTACTGAGTGAATATTATGAAAGTGAAATATGTATTGCTAGAAATGTAATCAAAATGCATTTCTATGCAGAAACTAACTCAAAATATTGATTTTCTTCACAGCGTGTACAGCAACCAAAAATGTAACCATTTCACGTTTTTAAAACGTTCCAGTTTTACATTATTCTGACGAGATCTGAAAAAACCTTGCAACCACGAGCAAGCAAGAGATTATATACATTTACTGAGTGAATATTATGAAAGTGAAATATGTATTGCTAGAAATGTAATCAAAACGCATTTCTATGCAGAAATTAACTCAAAATATTGATTTTCTTCACTCAAAAATGGATAAATGTCCACCGTGTTTGTTGGTATCACGGCCAGAATCTTAAAAGTCACGTGACTTGGGCGCAAAACGAATCGGCAGAAAAATGTAACAGTTATACGTTTTAAGGGCTAAAAAAACGTAACAGTTATACATTTCAAGGGCTAATATTGTAGCCCCTCTACGTTTTTGCACTTTGGACCAACGTAGGCAGGGTACGTTTTTGTGTGAGACTGGGTTGGTAGAATAAACGTCCACATAACTGCAGGAATATTACCACCATTGGCTCTTTTAAAAAAAATCTATAAACTTTCCTTTTTCCACTGCTTTCTCTAACCTTATTTTTCTTATTTTTTCGTAACCATTTATTGCATGTTTTATTCTGTACTTAGCATTGCCTTACTTTTGACTTCTGATGCATAAAAAATATGTCATTTTAGTTACATTAGAAGTCGTACAAGCAGCTAATTGGGAGAAAATGAATATTGACTCTGTCCTTGTATTGTGTTCGGTGGTTTCTGTACAATCAGATGATTCATCTGTTCGCTCTGAGCCACTAAATGACTTGGTTTACGTCTCCCTGCCAAACCAGAGTCAGACCCAATTTGTCTTCTTCTATTAACTCGATGCGCTGAAAGCTTTACACCTTCACAATTATGAAAATGTTGTTCTTTCTATTCAGTGCCTCTTATTTGGCGTCACATTCTGGCATTCTAAATTTAACCATTACATCAGACAGTCTTGTGTCAGTGTGTGTGGGGGTATATGTGTATTTTAGCCAAACCCAGTGTCATTTGCGTACATGCCTGTGTGGAGTAGTCCACTCACACACATGCTCCTGTGAACCCTACCAAGTTCTTTTAAAAGTGTGCCTTCACCATCTTACAGTAAGTGTGTTGATAGCAGAGTTATAATTCATAACTCATTTACAGGCTGTCTCGTAAGATCAGGATGACTCAAAATTTATGACAAGCCATTATTCTTATTAGGCTTGTAAAATAAGGCATTAGCCCACACCAAGCATTAGTAAAATTCATTTTACCTAACAAGGCGCAGGATGGGGTGAAGAACCGTTAAACTCAATCAGAGCTCTACAAGGTGATGGCAGACTGCCCAGACGGTGGGAAATGCTCTGAACTGATAAATATGACTAATATGGCTTCCTAGCGTACAAGCTCTGGAAGGGAAACAGGAGGCAATTTCACCTCCCTGAACCTCCCTGCATTGAAATCTGATGTCCTTGATTGACAGTATGGACAGCTGATTGCGTGAGAAGCAAGACAACTAGCTGCACATCTCCGCGTGTCAAATCAAACTCAGGCCCTTCCATCCATAATCAACGATGCAGGACTAAATAAAATAAACAAACCGAGCGAGCCCCGATCCCCTATCTGAATGACCCACACAGATCCTGATTCTGCATGGCAGCTTTAGGATATCCATCTGTCCCAGGGTTTTCAAATCCCACACGGAGGACTCTTGAGACGCGAAGAGCATGCAGAGCCGGGATGCGCTATTTTTTTATTTTATATGACACGCTTCTCACATGACAGCTGGATCAAGCTCCAATCATTTTGAAACGAGAACAGGTGGGAGAAGTCACTGGAGGAGGTTTCCAACCAGTAGCTGCAGGATCTGTTTGTTGGTACACAGGAGAGGTGCTGAGAGAAACTGTTCGCATGAGTTCAAAGGAGTACTTAAGTTTGTTATTTTGCTATTCCAGCCTACAAATCCTTGCGTTATCAGCCTAATTTATAGCCATGTAAGACAACTATTTTCATCAAAATGAGTGCTTTTAGAAATATTAAAATACCTGACAACACTGAATAACAGACAGATATAGTGGGAAGCTGAGTAATGAATATATTAGCAGATACAGTAGATGATTAATGTAAAGCTATGAGAGTTGATGGAGAGCACTTTGGCTCATAAGAAAGAGAATATTAAATTGATGTGCCAAAAAAATTAATGCAACTGAATTCTGATTTTGCTTTATGGTGCCCAGTGAAACAAAGCTTCTGTGATAATGTGATACGTTGTTTTGATGAATCCGCTGGACTAAATATAAAGCAACTTTGAAGGAGGCGTATTGAAATGTTTTTCTTAATCAAATGAGGCAGGCATTGATTACAGTTGAAAAGGGTCGTTTTCAGCCTGTATAAGAGGGTGTAGACTGTATAACACAACTGACAAAACATTAGGTTACTTGACCCGTTGGTTTCTGAAGAGCAGTTTTGAAGCAAATTTTTCTCTGTGTAGGGTGGGACCATGTTGCTCGGGGAGCCAATGGGAAAACGCCCAACGCATGTCAATCAAATTAAACTTTCAATTCAATTCAATTCAATTTTATTTATATAGCGTCTAATACAACAGATGTTGTCTCTAGACGCTTTCCAGAGATCCAGAACATGAACATAAACATAAACCCCCGAGCAATTATTATATAAACAATGGCAGGTAAAAACTCCCATAGTGGGAGAAAAGCCTTAAGCCAAACAGTGGCAAGGAAAAACTCCCCTTTAGGAGGGAAGAAACCTTGAGCAGGACCAGGCTCATAAGGGGGGACCCTCCTGCCGAAGGCCAGACTGGGGGAGTCAGGAACGTCAGTAGCACACAGCAGGCAGGTGGAAGCAGCAGCGGGATGACCAAAGGTGGGGGGGGGGGGGGGGGGGTGGGGGGCGTCAGCAGCACACAACAGTCATGTGGAAGCAGCAGCGGGATGACCAGAGGGGGGGGGGTGCAGGCAGGCGGAAGCAGCAACAGCAGACATCCACGTAGGCAGGTGGAAGCAGCAACGGGATGACCGGACCGGACCGAACTTTGCCCTCAGCTCCATCAGCCGAACTCTACTGTACCAAAATATCTGCAGCGTTGCCGTCAGACATTTACAGAGGAGTATACCGTTTAAAGGAGCATGAGGCTCCTTTTAAGAAATGAGACTCATTAGCGCCACCCTTCACCACGACGGCCGTCGGGGGTACTGCAGCCAACAGCGAAGCCGGCACGGGAGAACGGGGAGAACGCACATGCAGCGTCATGTGACGTCACATCCGCAGGACAGCGCGGGAAATTCGGCCCCACAATTGCAGCACATTTTGCAGCACACAGCCTGTTCAAGGCAACGGAGAGATACACTAGAGGGCTCATTCTTTTTGGTTTGGAACGCTTCATCTGACATTATTACTAGCAAACGTAAAACGTATACACATTTTTTTCATAAATCCTGCCTCAATCCTGCCTCATGCTCCTTTAAGGCATCTGCGGTGAAATAAAACATGACCGTCACGTTTATTCAAAGCTGGGTTAATACAAACGGGTGGTTGCTTGGCTAAGCGCTGTAGCATGTTGATTCCAGATGAGAAAGTGATAACGGCTAGCCTTTGGCTGAGCCAACTGCCAATCAATCATTTTAGAATTTAACTTGATGCTTTATACAAATTCCCCTGCTATGGTGCAAAACAATTCATGGGTGTGAAATCAAACGATTGAGACCAAAGTGTTATTTGAACCAGACTGTAAATATGTTTATTTCTGCTTTAAAGTTCGATATTTCAGTGTGGGAGTCAGTGGAGATCGACTCAGTTTGCAGCCGCCGCTATCGGTCAGCCGAGGAACTGCAACAGATCTTATGGCACTTTTCCACTAGCACTTACTCGGCTCTACTCATCTCAACTTAGCCTGGTTTCTTTTCCATAACAATTCATCACCTGGATCAGAAGTAGGAGGTTGGAGTGAAGCTGCTGTGACGTATTTGATTGTGTGATCTAAAGGAAGAAGACAACAACACTAAAGATATAGAACCTGGAGGAGATGATAGATGTGCTGCTGGGTCTGTGGCTTGTGTTCAATACCAAGTTAAAAGTTTGTCTCGGCTGCTGAAAAGTCAGCTGGAGCCGTGAGCAGCTATGAAGAGACAGAGCTCCTGGTGGATCTGGTCGTTCCTTATCGCCCGTCTAGATCTTTTTAATTCTCTCCTCAGCCACCAGGTTTATGAACCTCTGCACCTCAGAGTTGGATCATGAAACAGAGTTTTGCTGCCTTTGCTGGTCAAATAAAATGAACAAGAATCCGTCAGAGTCTCTTTCTCTGATTTCCTCCTCCTGACTCAGACGTCTGACTCCAACCCCCTGACCAATCGGTGGCCTGTAGTGTGATGATGTCAGATACAGCCGACTCAGCAGCTTAGAACCTCAGCAGAATAGTTACAGAAAAAGTATCTACTCGGCACGTTAGACCCCTAGTGGAGAAGAACCAAACCAAGTGGAGGCGAGTCGAGCCGGGCTGAGTAGGTTCTAGTGGAAAAGCGTCATTAGTTCCACTTGGTCTTACATCTCTGCTCATATGACCTTGGTTTAGTGGGTGGAGTCAGAAACTTGCCTCCACCCGCCTCTGAAATCATGTTGCAGCTTTCTGTCACCAACTTCTGAGGTACAGAAATGCACAATGATTTAAGAACTTTATTAAATGACATTAACACTTATATATACACTTATATATAATAATGAGTATTTGTGCCATAATTAACATGCTGAAATAATATTACGCATATTTAAATCCATCCACATTTTTTTAACCCAATCAGGTTGAACTTCTCATACAAGAAAAACACACCCAGATAATAAAGCGTTAATTATGCATTCAGATGTATGTCTGTCCAGTTTACTGTTCGCTTACTACGCCAAAGACGTATCTGTTGTTTTAGGTCAATTGGAAAAGCCCAGCACTATCGAGCTGGGAGCAGCCCCATCGCCCCCTACTGTGGGGGATGCTGACATACTTTGTTTGGTAAACTGATTCCCCTCCTTTACACACATATTAGCAGAAAAAAAAGGAGTTGACCTATGACCACAGCTCAGCAGAAACAAACATGGCATCCAGCTCATTGCAAAGTGATGCAATACAACATGTAGCATGAATGTTTCTTCCTTAACCCACTATTCCTGCAACTGCTAAAAGTCTCTGCTAGGGATATTAATCTTTACAAAAACAATTATTTCCATGCACATTGTGAACAATGATAAATCCATCTTAATCCTCTCTCTCCACAGCCCTCAAAATAACACATTCTAATGAACAATGCCTCCACGAATTCATATATTTTACATTATCTGAACATACTTTAGTCCTTTGTTGCGTGAAGCTGTTGGTGAATCCGCTGCAGGTCCCCCTCAGTGCTTGTAGGCACTGAGAAATGTTGTTTTTCCAGATCCCCAAGGGTGTGACTGACATAAAGAAACAGGAGTACCATCCCACTCATGCCATCATCAACTGTGTTTTTGTTTTCCTCCCAATTGATCAATGGCATAAAAGTCACATTTTTAAAGTGCCTGCTTTACGCATAAATGCTGCAAATACTTTGGGCCAGGAAAATGTAAAATTAAGGCAGAGTTGCTGCTGTGTTGTGATGTGGATCCCACTGACAGTTTTTTATGGTTTTGTGGAAAGGCATTAGTCCATCATCTCCAGCAGGCACCGACTCCAGATCTTCTCATTGATCCCGCACTAAACAAATGGCAGTCTCTGACAGCAGGACACAATGCTTCATCCTGCCCAATCCATTAACCCCTATCGCAAAGCTCTCTCTGGTGATGGAATATACTGATGTCCTGCTGACAGACAGGCAGGCTGAGCAGAATAAGTCATGGGCGGGGTGGTGACAACGATGCTGCAGAGTGGGAGGGTGAGGACAGGGAAGCGGAGACTGTATGAGGTAGAAAGAGGTACAGGGAGAGACAAGTATAAACCATCACGCTGCAACCGCAGGAAATAATGCTAAATGTTCTTCTTGTTTTAGGCTGTATACCATCTATAAAAATGGAAGATGACTGATGGAAGATGTTTTAATTTCACTCATATGTTTAAATTATTACTCTTATTTATGTTTCACTACTCCCTAGAATGTATGTATGATCTGATCTGTATGACCTGTATGATCGGAGTAGGAGTCTGGTTCGCATTGCCGGCAGTAAGTCAGACTTGTTCCCGGTGCATGTTGGACTCCGGCAGGGCTGCCCTTTGTCACCGGTCCTGTTCATAATTTTTATGGACAGGATTTCTAGGCGCAGCCAGGGGCCGGAGGGGTTCCGGTTTGGGAACCTCAGGATTTCATCTCTGCTTTTTGCAGATGATGTTGTCCTGTTGGCTTCATCGGACCGGGACCTTCAGCATGCGCTGGGGCGGTTTGCGGCCGAGTGCGACGCGGCAGGGATGAGAATCAGCACCTCCAAGACCGAGGCCATGGTTCTCCACCGGGAAAGGGTGGCATGCCTTCTCCGGGTGGGTGGGGAAGTCCTGCCTCAGGTGGAGGAGTTCAAGTATCTCGGGATCTTGTTCACGAGTGAGGGAATGATGGAGCGGGAGATTGACAGACGGATCGGTGCAGCGTCCGCAGTTATGCGGTCGATGTACCGGACCGTCGTGGTGAAGAGGGAGCTGAGTCGAAAGGCGAGGCTCTCGATTTACCGGTCAATCTACGCACCTACCCTCACCTATGGTCATGAACTTTGGGTAGTGACCGAAAGGACAAGAGCGCGGATACAAGCGGCCGAGATGAGTTTCCTCCGCAGGGTGGCTGGACGCTCCCTTAGAGATAGGGTGAGGAGTTCGGTTACCCGGGAGGAGCTCGGAGTCGAGCCGCTGCTCCTCCACATTGAGAGGAGTCAGCTGAGGTGGCTTGGGCATCTGTACCGGATGCCTCCTGGACGCCTCCCTAGGGAGGTGTTCTAGGCATGTCCCACCGGGAGGAGACCCCGGGGCAGACCCAGGACACGATGGAGAGACTATGTCTCTCGGCTGGCCTGGGAACGCCTCAGACTCCCCCCGGAGGAGCTGGAGGAAGTGTCTGGGGTGAAGGAAGTCTGGGCATCTCTACTGAGGCAGCCCCCGTGACCCGGGAACAGATAAAGCGGCGGACGATGGATGGATGGATGGATACTCCCTAGAATGCACTTCAATGGTCAAGCAGACGATTTGATTCAAAGAAATCCCCCCCCCCCCTCTGGTCATCCCGTTGCTGCTTCCACCTGCCTGCGTGGATGTCTGCTGTGCTGCTGACGTCCCCGACCCCTTCGGCAGGAGGGTCCCCCCTTATGATCCAGGTCCTGGTCCAGGTTTCTTCCCTCCTAAAGGGGAGTTTTTCTTGCCACTGTTTGGCTTAAGGCTTTTCTTCCACTATTTTCTTCCCCAATTGTTGTAGTCCCTGTTCCTAACAGCCTGTGCAAGCGAGTGGCTTTAACGTTAAATCTTTGTTGCAGCTCTATGCAGCAAACACATCATAAACTGTATAAGAAGAACTGGGCAGGCCTCCTGTGACGTCTCTAATAGGGTTTCTGGAAAGTTTCTTTGGAGCCTGTTTTTCAGTGGCTATGCAGACTGCTTCGTTGACTAACCAGTGAACAGCATCCATCTCATTGGCTGAAAGGCTTGTCAACCATCCAGGTTGGCCAGCCCCCTTTTGGGTAGACTAACTTTGCAGAGGACCTAACTCTGAAAAAGCCCTGATGACTCCAAGGCTCAAGTCAATTAGCTGAGTGTTGTCTCATTGAGGATCCCAGTGGTGCTTGATTGGAGCGCCGCCATTCCTTGTTTCAGCTCTGGCAGTACTCGTTTACAAGAAATGACACATTCGATCAAATTGATGTAAGGTGACACTAGTTAAAGATGACAGATGACCATGAGACAAACCAAGCTAAAATAGCTGACTAGTAACTCTAGCAATGTGGGACCAGTCTTCATGATGTCACAGGTCAAGTTTGTCCAGTTCTTCTTATACAGTCTGCAAGCAAATGCAGCGAAATGTGGAAGTAGGAGGAGATAAAGATGGAAAAGGTGAATAACTTATTATGAGTCTGTGGTGTCACGTGCAAGTCTGAACCCGCTCCCTGAAAGACATACCGTCAGTCATAGACTGGCCCAAACAAAGTGAGAAGGCTGAGTTTTCTCACATTTTCAAGTCACTCCAGATTCACAAATGTTTTTCAAATACATTTAAAAAAAAGTGGATTTATCATTCAAGAGAGTGCCCCTTTTTCCAAATGTAGATGTTTATTTTACATTCTGTTTTTTTCCAGGCTCCATCTAAACAAATCCAAATTTATTTCAACTTTCAATAGTCAAACTGTACACTTTTAACTTTGATTTAAAGGAACTGGGGGTTTCAGCATTCCTGCGTTTTTTTGGAAGTTTGTTCCAGATCTGTGGAGCATAGAAGCTGAATGCTGCTGATTCTGGACCTGAGAGGTCTGGATGGTTGATATGGCAACAACTTTCTGATGTATTTTGGTCCTAAACCATTCAATGATTTATAAACTAACAAAATGTATTTTAAAGTCTATTCTCTGAGGTGCAGGGAGCCAATGTATGAACCTCAGAAGTGGAGTGATGTGGTCCACTTTCTTAGTTCTGGTGGAACTCAAGCAGCAGCGCTCTGGATCAGCTTGTAACACCACTCTAATGTAATTATCCACACTGATTTGTTGAAAAACAGCTGTCATAGATTAAGCCTGATTCATCACAAAGGTCTAAAGTGGGCAGTTTGTTCTTGGCTTACTGGAAAACAGTAGCGCCACCAGCCGCCACGTGTGTTGGGAAGAAATCAGCGGGCCTTCATTAAAGCCTAACCGCAGCACGAGGAGGTGGGAGGCCTCGCTCTCTTGGTCGGCCCATCGTTGTAATTAGCGCAGACCTGCTCCTCCTCCCCTGTAATTAACAGCCCCGGGACGCATGTTGCACCTCAACCCCTGCTCCGCCCTGACCTGGGCCGATACTGGGTGGGCCGTGTCCCCAGGTGTGTGTGTGTGTGTGTGTGTGTGTGTGTGTGTGTGTGTGTGTGTGTGTGTGTGTGTGTGTGTGTGTGTGTGTGTGTGTGTGTGTGTGTGTGTGTATGGACCTTAAATTCATTGATAGACAAGCAGAGTAACACGAATCCACTGGGAAAACACGTCCTGACATTCACATGGATGCTAACATCTGCAAAGAACGACCGCCAACTGATCTGTTGATTTGATTTGTTGGTTCATCCAACCACCAGCACTTTGTTTCCCAGTGCTCACTGTTATCCAATCTGGTTCTAACAATAACAACAAATACACTGATACAGCAGGTAAAATATTTCTATACACGTCATAGACACTGCACTGTTTAGTTTTATCCCTTAATTGGTCATGTGATGTCACCCTACTTATGCCGATGACACACAACTCTATATTTCAGTGTCATCTCGTAACTACAGTCCCTTACTCTCATTGAGTAACTGTATTCATCAAATCAATGAGTGGATGTGCCAGAATTTTCTCCAGCTAAATGCAGAAAAGACAGAGGTGATCATTTATGGCCCTAAAAATGAAAGGCAAAAGACCAGCGCTCACCTTGGCTCCATGTCATTGACAGCTACAAATCAAGCCAGAAATCTTGGTGTAATTATTGACTCAGACCTGAACTTCAACAGCCATCTAAAGTTTATCACTAAATCTGCCTATTACCACCTAAAAAACATTGCTAGAATTAAGGGGATTCTGTCTAAACAAGACATGGAAAAACGTATTCATGCATTCATTTTCAGTAGGTTGGATTATTGCAATGGCATCTTTACAGGCTTTAACAAGAAACCCATCAGGCAGCTGCAGCTGATCCAGAACGATCCGCCAGAGTCCTTACAAACACCAGGAAACTGGACCACATTACACCAGGAAACTGGACCATATTACACCAGGAAACTGGACCATATTACACCAGGAAACTGGACCACATTACACCAGGAAACTGGACCATATAACACCAGGAAACTGGACCACATTACACCAGGAAACTGGACCATATTACACCAGGAAACTGGACCACATTACACCAGGAAACTGGACCATATTACACCAGTAACTGGACCATATTACACCAGGAAACTGGACCATATTACACCAGGAAACTGGACCATATTACACCAGGAAACTGGACCACATTACACCAGGAAACTGGACCACATTACACCAGGAAACTGGACCATATTACACCAGGAAACTGGACCACATTACACCAGGAAACTGGACCACATTACACCCGGAAACTGGACCACATTACACCAGGAAACTGGACCACATTACACCAGGAAACTGGACCATATTACACCAGGAAACTGGACCACATTACACCAGGAAACTGGACCATATTACACCAGGAAACTGGACCATATTACACCAGGAAACTGGACCATATTACACCAGGAAACTGGACCATATTACACCAGGAAACTGGACCACATTACACCAGGAAACTGGACCATATTACACCAGGAAACTGGACCATATTACACCAGGAAACTGGACCATGTTACACCAGGAAACTGGACCACATTACACCAGGAAACTGGACCACATTACACCAGGAAACTGGACCACATTACACCAGGAAACTGGACCATATTACACCAGGAAACTGGACCACATTACACCAGGAAACTGGACCATATTACACCAGGAAACTGGACCACATTACACCAGGAAACTGGACCACATTACACCAGGAAACTGGACCATATTACACCAAGAAACTGGACCACATTACACCAGGAAACTGGACCATATTACACCAGGAAACTGGACCACATTACACCAGGAAACTGGACCATATTACACCGGTCATGAAATCACTACAATGGCTTCCAGTGAGTCAAAGAATAGAGTTTAAAATCTTACTGCTGGTCTACAAAGACCTGAATGGTCTTGGACCAAAATACATGCTGGATCTGTTCCTATGAAGCTCCCAGACCCCTGAGGTTCATCTGGATCTGTTAGTTCCTATGAAGCTCCCAGACCCCTGAGCTTCATCTGGATCTGTTAGTTCCTATGAAGCTCCCAGACCCCTGAGGTTCATCTGGATCTGTTAGTTCCTATGAAGCTCCCAGACCCCTGAGGTTCATCTGGATCTGTTAGTTCCTATGAAGCTCCCAGACCCCTGAGGTTCATCTGGATCTGTTAGTTCCTATGAAGCTCCCAGACCCCTGAGGTTCATCTGGATCTGTTAGTTCCTATGAAGCTCCCAGACCCCTGAGGTTCATCTGGATCTGTTAGTTCCTATGAAGCTCCCAGACCCCTGAGGTTCATCTGGATCTGTTAGTTCCTATGAAGCTCCCAGACCCCTGAGGTTCATCTGGATCTGTTAGTTCCTATGAAGCTCCCAGACCCCTGAGGTTCATCTGGATCTGGTTTGTTGTGGTTCCAGAACCAGAACCAAGCAAGGTAAGGCAGCGTTCAGTTATTCTGCTCCTCATCGATGGAACAAACTTCCTGTAGACCTGAGGTCTGCTCCAACTGTAGATCCTTTAAATCAGGATAAAAACATTACTGTTTAATTAAATACCTACCTGCTGTACTTTACTGCCCTTATTTTTTAATAACTTGTGCTTTTTATTATTTTACCTCTTCTCTTATCATTTTCTTTCATTTTATTTGTTATTTACTGTTTAATTGTGTCTTTCCGCTTTTAATGTTGATGTAAAGCACTTTGAATTACCTTTTGTTGAATTGTGCTATACAAATAAACTTCCCTTGCCTTGCCAATAAACCTGCATTATTAATTAAGTTGAAAGAACAAACTAGGTTTTCTCGACCTGCATGGCTATAAGAAAGTCCAGTTGGATGAGTCTGGTGCCCCCCGTCTGTATCTCGGGATTATGTAACATATACCTCGTTATATAAGCTTACCCTGGAGTCCATAAGATTATCCTACATCGTTTTGTTGATCATATATGGCGTTATCTGCCTCTACAAAGTAACAATGACTCCTTCGTTGGAGTTGTGATAGCAGTTTCAGAGGTGTCGCACAGAGCACCCAGGGAAAGGGCTCAATAAAATGCAGCGCTCCATTTCCTGACAAGCTCACATCCCATCTGCGCCGGTCCCCCTCCACTGACTCCCAGACCATCTTAAGATGCAGTTTAACATTTCATGACTCGTCCCAACAGCATTCCACCATCCTTGTCTAAACTTGTACATCCAAAAAAATAAATTATTATCCATGTAGTCCCTGAATTTTATCATTTAACCTTTGATACTTGTAAAATGTTAAAAGTGGTTAAGGTGTTTAAAACAGTGGTTTAAAAAACACAAAACAAGCAAAAGAACTTTTGATACAGAAGTGAGTGCCAGAGAGATTGACCCTGACACTGATTAAAAGCTTCTGTTCCCTGCGTCTGGGTTAGTTATTGTTAGCAGGTTATGTTCAGGTCTCAGCGGGTCAGAGCACACCGGGGTCAGCTCATGTCACCAGACTGCGGTCGCCTTGTTAGTCCATCACAGGTCTGATGGCAAGTTAAATCGCTCCCAGCTGCACAGAGACAGATGCAACCCCAGGTCATGAAGGAGCGAGGTGTGTTGGGAGCTGAGAAGGGCCGTGACACGCCTCGGTAGCCAAGACGTGCACAGGATGCCTGTAATAATACCAGTCATGCAGATTCCTGTCCAAATAATCTCAAGGGGCGTATCTATTTATTTTCAACTGATGACTGTGAACAAATGTTTCTCAGTGATTCTCTGCTGACAAGTCAAGACATAAATGAACGTATCATGTGTTCGCAGCATGTATTTGATGTGGTAAAGCATAGCCGAGATTGGCCCAGCCTGATGAGACGACCAACAGCAACCCTGGTGGATCTTTACATTCTCTCTGTCCTTCATTCATTTTGTTTTTCAGTCTCGTCTCTCTCCTAACAAGACCGCCATTGGAGGATATTTTTAACCTGTTTGTCCAAAGGTCCTTGGCATATTGAAGAAATAAAAAAAGGGAGATGTCTGGGAAGAACGATGAGCCGTCATTGAAGCACATTTGTGTCGGGCAGTGTACTGTGTGTTGCAGTAATCTATGGGAGCACTTATGTCTGGGACGTGAAGGGGCATTCATCACGTTCCTCCTCCGTCTGTGGCAGCAGAGGAATTTCAATCCAACACTTGGGCAATACATCAGAGTGGATGTCCTTCCGTGGCATGGATGAGACGCTTTCAACACATCCGCTACCTCCGCTGGAGGCTCCTCTGCGCTGGCATCAGGATGCACCAACACTGTCCCCGCCGATGTTCCAAGATGTCAATAAAGATTTGCACTAAAGAGGGACCTGAGAAGGGAAACGACCTCTCAGACTCCCACCACGCTCTGCCGGTTAACCCCACGTTGGAATACCAACCTCTAGACAACACAGGATAGTAAAGCGGCGGTGGTGGGCCAGGTGAACGTTAACTAAGAGTCCAGCACACAGCCTCTTTTTGTGTCAGTAAAAGACTAAGTGCTTATCTCTATAAATGGCACAATATCATTTTCCACCATCGTGGGTGTTTTTATGGCAGCTCAGAGACTCCAGGGTGCTAATTAAAATGGAGTCCTTTCAAATGCTCTTTTTTTTTTCCTCGCACAAACTAGACCCTCAAGTCTGTTCATTTTCTTGTTAGGCGACTGTGTTTTCACCATTCGTCAACATAAAACTGTCAATAGCTTTCTCTTCTCTGTTAGCCAGCCGTAATGTATAGTCTGCAGGTATGTTTGTTATCAAGCTATTAGAGCACAAATAAGGTGTCAAGATGGGCTCTTGAGTGATGCTACAAGTTCCTATAATGAAGCCATCCATTTTCAAGGCCTGCTCTTCTTTTTTTCTTCTTCTTTTCACGGAAACAGCCAATAGTAACAGCTGACAATTCACAGAGGAGCTCGTCCTGTCCGCATCTATTAAACATGAAATCACAACTACTACTTTTTTTTTTTTTAAATATTTGTGAGGTAGGGAGAGTTTTAAGTGTATCTGTATTTAAGGTTTCTTTCCAAAAAAGAAAAATCTCTCTTTTGGTAGATACTTTTAGATGACTGGAAATTGGAGCCTGAAACAACAATATAAAAGATGGAAAATAGTTTATTTTTACACATAATATACGGTATATGAAATAGATATAATCTCAAAATGTCACTGCAGTTAAACGTTTAATCACATAAATGTGCAATAATCATTAGCAGCATTATTTTTGTAGTTATTTTCCTGTTTAAATGCACAGGTAGAGTTAAAGGTTCAAGATAGTTTAGAGGCTGAGTAGATGATCATTTCAAGAGGTATTGTGATAATAAATTATGTCATTTGTGGCTGTTTTGCTCCACCTTCTGATGATAAACTGGACTTTTTTATTTGTGTCTGTGCTCGTTATGTGCACCGCCTGTGTGTGACTGGTTTTGGATCAATGGGGCAGAAGCCAAGCTGCCATTAGTTGTTAGTGATAACACAACTGAGCTGCACCAGCATGGCCTTCTTTTCTACTTAATATCTTTTGCAGTTTATATTTGTCTCGTGAGTTGTTTTAACACGGGAATTCCCCCGCTGTGAGATCAATAAAGCTTGATCTAATCTAATCTAAACAGCTCCACTGCCAAACAAAACCCACCAAAAAACCTGTTTTTGAGACGGCTGCAGCCAGAAGAGAAAAAAAAAGATTGGATGCTGCAAGAAGTAGAACAAAAGTTTCAGTTTCAGCTGTATTTCTGTTGGGAACTGACCTTTTACATTTTCACATATAATAAATGGTTCAGGTTATTAATCATCTTGTCAGCTGGGTGAAACAGTGAAAACTGCTCATCCCTGGCGACCATATCTGCCTATGTTGTATGTTAATCTAGGCAAAATGTAACATGCTCATAGCTGGAAGTTCACGTTCACATGCTCCTGCTTTTTGGAGGCGGATGCTTGGATGCCTTTTCATGGAGGTCGGAAAGGAAGAGGCTGACATTTTGGTTTGATACTTTGAAAATTAACCTCGTTCTTGCAATTTTTTTCAAATATCACCTACTACACATTTAATGTACATTCAAGCTCACACAAAAAGGTAATTTTAAATAGGCATACCATGATGAAACTACAAATTTGAAGTTAGAAAAGCCACATTAAAGCATCTTTGAAATCATATCCTGTGATACTTAACAGTGTGAAGTCCCCACAATCTCCACTAGATGCATCCCTCAGAAAATGGGCGGAGCAAAATCATAGATTATGCCCATGCTTGGCTACGATCTCAAAACTATGTTTCATCAACAAAGCAAGAAGTGACTTATCCTGAAAATCCTGAAACTACCTGCAAAACAGGAGACATTTATTTTAAAATGGACCTGGGGAGCAATTTAAAGTGCAAATGAAACAAGTAATGCAACGTGTTTCCATGATAATTTGTTGCCATGTTGCTACTTCTTCTTTTTTCTTATATAAAGACACCTTGCATTTATATTACCCAACGCGTGTTAAACACGCGTTCATCATCTCGCGATTATAACGGGATCGAGTTTAAAAACGGCTACTGGCTATAGCTCAGATGTGGGTCCAGATATTTAGCAAGCTACAGTAAATATCCATCTACCGCAGGAGATCCCTATTGGCTCTACAAAAGGTCAGGACGGTGAAATCGCAATGGCTTTGTCAATTTTTGCAGTCTATGGATGTGAATGTGAGAGAATTTGCTATTTGGCTGCTTGATGTAAAAAAGGAGCATTTTCCAGCTCTACTGGTTATTGTTAGTTTAACGTATAACATGACTGAGACATCAAAGAACAATAGCATCTTTCTTTCTTTTTGTAGATTGATTTATTAGGAACTCTTGGTTTGATTTACTCCAAATCTACATTTTTCCCAGCCTTGTTCAAACTTTTATGTAACGTTAAGGGGTGTGTGTCATTATATAATGCAATCATTATCTCCTGTTAAGAAGAATCTTAAAACAGCGAGGGATGCAGATCACATGTTTATGTGAAAGATTGGTTTGCACATCGTCATTTATTTAAAGGCTGTTGTGGGTTTTGCAGTTAAGAGCCTCCAGGCTGGATCTTTACTGCTGTGTGAGATAAAAGGATTTCCTATTAATCTGCTCTATCTCTAACTTCTAGGTCATGAAAAACAGCGAGCAGTGCAGACGCAGTAAATGAACAATTACCCAACAGTCTTGTTCAGACAAGACCCGCATATGGCCGACATCAAATTTATGAAGCCATTTGAGAATTAAACTGTCAACGGTTAAAAAAATCAAATTACCCATGTTGACAGAGGGAAGGGGGAAAAAAAGAGAAACAGCAAAGAGATAATCATGTGCATGCCAAACATGCGCTGTAGAGACCGAAGAAGGAGGCGGAGGTTGAACTGAGGGAAATTCAAATCCCCTGTGTTTGTTTGCCATCGCTCCCTGAAGGAAGTCGTCAGTCTGCTGCACAAGCCACCGGGGATGTGCTTGTTTCTTCACTGGATTTGTTGAGGGGGAGCTGCATCCCTGATGAGATCAATTACACCTGTCTGACATTGCTGTGTTACAAACCTGCCAGGAGCAGAGTACGATCGGGTCGAAGAGTGAACTGTAGAAGAAAAATATGTGGCTCATTACACATCCAGGGTTTTTTGACTTCGACTCTGATGAGAGGATAATGCAACCCCGACTCGTTTTACGGGTTTATTGTCGTCCTGTCCAACTACCACTGATCAGCATGGCATGGTTTCGGTCTTCTTCACATCACACATCCCAGCTCTGAATGAATTTACTGTGAGTTTTACACCGGAATGCTCCAGCGCTGACTCAGGGGATCATATTTCCAGTGGGATGAGAGCAGATATATGGACGTTATGGGATGACAGGAAAGGCTGCTTCCTGTGCAGACAGTGTAAATGTGCTGGTGCAGAGAACACGCCCTGAGGACCGTCCCTGCCTCGCCGCACTATTATCTCCCATAGGGTACAAAGCAGCCCTGCTATGGCGAGCATTTCCTGCTTCCAGGTACAGTTATGTGACTTCCCACCGCAACCCAGCTGGGAAGCAAATGATGGAGAACAGCATCTCGCTGGGGTCGCCTAGCCTCCGTATGAAGTGGGCAGGAAGTGTTAAAGAACAAAGCTCCTCATACAAGGTCCGAAGTGGGTGTTGGCTATTCGTGAATCCAGCCCCGACAACGCTGTTTTAGCTACAGCCTTTTTTGAAAGCGGAGTGCAAAAGTGAAGAGAGAACAACAACATAAAAGATGGAAAATAATAAAAAGCACAAGTTTTTAAAAAGTAAGGGCAGTAGAGTACAGCAGGTACATCTCATTCTTACAATGGCAAGAATTACGTTTCTATATGGTCAAAACGTACAAAGACTTTTAGTGAAAACTCTGAGTCTGTTAACCCTGAAATGAGGGGAAACTCTGAGTTTTCCGTTTCACAAAGGGAGGTAACTCAAACCAGAGAAAGAGAGGTAACTCTAGCCTGTTTCACAAAGAGAGGTAACTTTAGCTTTCGGTCAGTTACCGTAGTAACAGACTCTCTGAACCTAACCTGCTCGCTAGCAGGTTTACTTCAATAAACCCTGAGTTTCTCTCTGTCTCCTCCCTCAGTGGCCTCAATTCAGCCAATGGGCCTTTACGTAATACGCATCCGTTTTCTGCACCACGGACACCAAGAGCAGAGTTAGAGAGCAGGAAAAGCGTATCTGACAAACCCAATTTAACTCATTTGGTTCACTTTATTCACTATGTCAGTGCAACAATATCACAGGGACATCCCAGTTTAACTTCAAACAGTTAAAGTCCAAATGCAAAAAGGAGAGGGAGGAGCAGAAGAGAGAACGAGAGAGAGAGTAAAAAAAGTCAAATATTTCCCTTAAACAGATTTATAAGAGGGTAGGGTGATTTGATATCTTACCTTAAGATGAACTTGCATAATTAATCCATCAGTGGCTACAGCCTCGTTAATATCTTCTGCTGCTGGGGCAACATTGGACCCATCACTTGCCTTCTTTCTTTCTTTCTTTTTAATTGCGTGGTTGTCTGCTTCCTTTTCATTTTTGTAAGTTAGTAACACTGCAGAGCGCGCTAAAAACGAGATTGATAGCGACCACTGTCGTCAGGGACGCTGGGACATCACATTTCAAGATATGAGGGGGGTACAAGTGTTGGGACAGATAATACCTAGTGAAATCCATCATGTTGTTCTGATATGCATTTGTAGTTATTTTATATGTATTAAGTAATAGGATAAATCAATACAAATAGACACAGAGTAATTCCATAAATGTATTAAAAAAAAAAACATTAACATTTTCCCTTGAAGCCGAGGTGTGGCAGCTGCCGTACCCAATTTATCGGCCCTGATCTAAATGACAGTGGCGTGAAGTATGTGGATCTTCAGATGCAAACTAATGTTTCCTCAAAGGGATTTTGTAAATTGAAATGTTAAATAAAGTTTAAAAAAAAAAGTATGTGGATCTTTTGTTGTTGCCGGTTGCCATGGTGAACGTTGTATCCTGTCCTGTCCTGTCCTATCCCTTAGATTAGAATCCGTCGGGGCGCAGCAGCGGATCTCCGAACCACAGCTTCCCATTCCTCTCTATCTTCAGCTTTCCGTAAGGTGTCGCTCAGCTCAAGTCCCCAATTAATGCTGGCTTTTGATAGTTGTGGTGTACGCGCTTAACTCCAGGTGAAACTACTTAGAGTTGAGTAAATTAACTCTAAACCGCTGTTCTGGAACCGGAAAATCAGATTTTCCGATCTCAGAGTAGATCAACTAAGAGTTCAGGAATAGACTCAGAGTTTGTTGAACCTGCTTTGTGAAACGGACCCCGGGTCAAATACACCAGTACAAAAGTAATCTGTGCCGATTTGTGCGGTGAATCAAACCAATTTGACAATTCTACGTCACAATGTCTGCATTCAGGGCTTATCCGTCACTAGTGTAACTTTGCGCGGTTTTCAAAAATCATAAGTATTTAATTTAAGAGTACGCTTCAGTAAACATTAAAGGGGTATAACCTACAGAACTCAAACCTGGACCAGCTGCATGTAGCCTCTATCCCCAGGTTACCCGTTCTTTCAACCAAGCAACCTGCTGCCCTGTCTATAGATACTTGTTTATTCATGAGAATGGGCTTTTTATTTTAAACCCAAACATATCTCATTCCTGCCAGGTGAAAATCTGTTGCATAAATAAACGCCTGCAACAAACAGGAACTCCTTATTTTTATTTACATTGTGTTTGCAGGTATGCAGCGGGCAGCATACCAGTGTCAATATTTAACAAAACCAAGCCACACTCACAGTGCAAACACAAACAGTGCATGAAAAGTACACCCCATAATTCAGTAGAGGTATTATTATGAGCATCTCACATCATTATGGAAGATTTTGGCCCAGTGTTTTTCTTAAAATGATATTTTAGTTATCGAGGTTTACAGACATTTGCTTGAGCTCATCTCTCCTCAGGTACGGCTACAGCATTTCTATCAGCTAGAGCTCTGATTCTTAATTATTTATTTATTTTCAGAATCCAGACTTGCTGGTGTGCTTGGTATCGATGATGTAACTGTCAGACTCCTGATTTTTCAGTATATAGCGAAGTAAATCGTTGACTCTGTCACTGCAAGGTGCCTAGATAGTTTGGAAATCTCCTCATAACCCTCACCAGATCCTTCAGCAGTAAAAAAAAAAAAAAAATCACTTCTGATGTCTGTCCACCTTGGCGTTGTGTTAGCACACGCTTGGCAGCTGCATTCAGCAAATCTGAAGACCATGAAAGGACCGGATGAATTTAATCTTACGTCTTTATAAGAAAACCCGTGGAGCTGGAAGAGCGTGTCATGTTTTCCAGACGACCGTATGTTCTTTGTGAGTGAAAGATGACTATTGTGAACAGAAGTGAATTTTGGAGTTCATGAACAGATGCAAGAGGATGTGGAGTTTCCTTTTGCTATAGATGTACAAAGATGTCACAGTGCGTTATTAAAAGGTTTTAAGAGGCATTCAGAAACATGAAGGAGGCAGATGGAGAGACCATGTCGAGCAGAGCTTCAAATATGGATTGTAATAATGTGGGGAATGGACTTAGCCAACCTGAACATAATATCAAGACCCCCCCAACATAATTACCTTAATGAGGGAGATGAACAGGTTGATTTTCTTTTTTTTCTGAACTCATTTCCTTTGTTAAAGCAGCTGCCATCCGCAAGGAAACTGTTCGCTCTTAATTGGCCCTTAAAAGATATCAAACAAATCTACATATATATACATATATATATATATATATATATATATATATATATATATATATATATATATATATATATATATATATATATATATATATAAAAGATAAATAAAAAAAACAAAAAAAACAAAAACAAAAATATATATATATATATATATATATATATATATATATATATATATATATATATATATATATATATATATATATATATATATATATATATATATATATATATACTGTATATATATGACTGAGCAAAAATGCTAGGATGCATTTTGTACGTGGATCTAAATTAACATTAATGGCAGAAATCTGAAAAGTTTTCTCCTCATCCCCAGATGATTTCGGGTGACGGTTGAGGCGAAACATAGAGGGTTGGCTGTTTTGCCAACAAATGCAAAACAGCCACTTTGTTTTAACTCTTTGCTGAAAGCATGTCTCTCCCAAATGCACAGCTTGAGCCTGAACAAAACATTTTTCTTTTCATGAGCCTAACATTGCCGTCTGCTGCTTGGCTCAGTTTAGCTTGATGCATCTGTTTGTGAGGGAGAAAAAAGCACCTGCATATCTCTCTCCCAGCTGAACTGTTCAGAAGTGCTGCCAAGTAGAACCAGACAGATGTGGGGACTGGATCTGCAGGAGACAACTCCATCACTCTCCCGCCTCATTCCTCTGTATAAATCACTTGTCTATCATGGCTGTGGAAGTTGTGTTCTGAATCCCATTAGTTTGTGTCTGCCGCAGAGGGCATTGGGGAGAGGCATCCCGAAATGTGGAGGGATGTTCAAATTTGAGGACAAAAGGGCTGCCGCTGCTCTGCATGCTGGGCCTGCAGGTCAGGAGCAGCATGTGTGGTCCATCATGCCTTGACGTATTCCCCTTGTCTGTCGTGGCACCCCGCCATTCCCACTTTAGTGTAATAATGTGTCTGTCTACCCGTAAAGATGTGCTCTCATTCAGCAGGGGACTGAGTCACTAAATAAGTCAATGAGGACAACGTAGCATAGACCATTTCTTTTAAACCACCCGAGCCTCTGACAGGACTATGCTAAAGCAGAAAAGTGGCGTCCACAAATGTGTTTCATTTATTCTTTATTTCATTCATTAAAAGAAAAACAAAACAGTTTAATATGCTGACAACAAATCTTTTTCCTTGAATGAAAGGGAACAGAAAGAAGACTAAGCTTATTTTACCTGTCCCTTTTTCCTAAGAAATAAAATTTAAATTAATGTAATAATGAAAAGAAACGAATTACAAATTAGACAATTAAAAAGAAAAACTTTCCAATAAATGTAATTTAAAAAAAAAAAAACTGCAAAAAAGTTATAGAATAGCACAAAATAGCTGTCGTCAAACACAGATAGTCGTATTCTTTTTTGATTCAAAGAAAAAAATATGACAATGGTGCTAAAATGAGAGAGAGAGAAAAAAGAAAACCCACCTAACTTAACAATTATCATGATATTTCTTCATCAAACTGGCTTTTATTATTGTTTTAAATGTAATGTATGTAATGTGTTTAGGGACATGAGAGGGACATTCGTCCCCTGAAACATGTGAATCTCTCTTTCTCTTCTGTCTTGTACCGTATTTCTGATTCTCTTCTCGTTTACAACAACCTGCACACTGTAGTGGTTGTAATTAGGCTCAACTATCCGCTGACGGGTTCAGTTAAAAAAACAACAACCTCAAAACAAAGGTGTTTCACTCTCTCACTCTATCGCTCTTGCTCTCTCTTTTTTCTCACTATTCATAAACTCCATGCTGGCGCATGAAAAAGTGGTTTACATATATCAGAGCCTGCATGGTTTTAGTCTCGTAGCTTTGACCACGGATGATGTGGGCTATAATAATAGTGCGCCTATCAGATGCAGATAAACTAAAAGCCAGCAGTTTGCTGACATTTTCTGGTTTGTTTTGAAAGATGTAACAGATTAAATATAGTATAATTCTCAAACTTGCAGTTCATCTTGAGCTTGCTGAAAGAAGACGGATATATCACTCTTCCACAAGTCTAATTGGTGCAGATCGTTTTTCTCTACAGATATGTAACTACCACTACTTAGTCACTGTGGTTCATTTTGTGAATTTTCTAATATTTTCCTAACCCCAACCAAGCAGATTTGATTCCTAATCCTAAATTCTTAAATCTAACCAGGACATTGTGATGCCTAATGCCAACCAAACACTAGACGACTTAGCAAAACCTTTATATAGATTATAAAGCAAGGATTTTTAGTTGTTTAGTTAATTTGTAGTTCAAAGACTAAGATTCCCAGACTCCATCTGGCTTCAGTTTTCACCTTACACCTAACGGCTGATATCACAGGAGCAGGACTCTTTGATTCTGTCTTTTTTTTTGTGTGGCGAGACCTCCCTCGCTCCACCACAACAACCCTTTTCACTGCGCTTTTCTGTTGTTGAAATCAGTCTAATACATGCATGCGTTGTTAGCTCTTCCCTGAAATAAATCTTCACCGCTTTGCTGTTCGAGTTTTCTGTCTGGAGTCATTCTGACTAACTGTAACAATATAACCTGACTGACGATAATCACTTCACACTTTCTTTTATTATATTTATTTATTTATTTTAATTAAAGCATCATTTTAATCCATGATATGAAATTAACACCTTTTTTTTGTGTGTATATGTGTACGTGTGTGTGTACATGTCTTTGTAGCTATGTGTGTGTGTATGTATATGTTTGTGTGGCTGTGTGTGTGTGTGTGTGTGTGTGTGTGTGTGTGTGTGTGTGTGTGTGTGTGTGTCTGTGTGTGTGTGTGTGTGTGTGTGTGTGTGTGTGTGTGTGTGTGTGTGTGTGTGTGTGTGTGTGTGTGTGCGGCGGACCGCGACCCAGGCAATCCCCGGCCACCCGGTCCGGGCCAGACACGTGGCCAGGAGGCCCTCACCCTTCAGGCCAACGACCCCCACCCCTTCCGCCGACGCGGGCAGGTGCACCCGCCCCCACGAAAGTGGCCCTCCAAGACCAGAGGGGCGCCCCGCCGCGGAGGCAGCGGGGGAGACCGGAGACGGGCCCGGAGAGAGGGAACCCCCCAACAGGGCGACACCCGCGCAGGCCCGACAACGGAGGGCCTCAGACCCAGGCATCCCATTCATTCATCCATTCACCTATCCGATACCTATACTAATAATAAGATATACTAATAATAATAATAATACTAATAATAATAATAATAATAATAATAATAATAAAAATAATAACCATCTTTGTATAATATAATATTGATAAATTATTAAGTTTTGTTGTCCTGCCAATGGAGGCTCAAATCCTCCATGGCAGGACCCTTCCACACCGCATTCTCACCGACACAGACACACAATCACGCACCGTTTCCCCCTCCCCGGGGGGTCCAGCACCGCCAGAAGGCACCCCAGGCTGCACGGCGAGCCCCGCCAGGCCCGGGTAACCCGACCCACCTATCCCAGGCCGGCGAGGGAACGCGGGTGATGTGGGACCCCCTCCCGCCCCCGGTGTTGAGTGCATGTGATTAATGCCATAAAAACAGGGAGGGGGAGGGCCAAGCATCGATTTGACACCGACCCCCCCCCCCCCCCCTCCCGAACTACGTGTCCTTGTCAAATGTATTTATTAAATGTTGAATGTGCAGTGTCTACAGTGCTGTTAAAACCGTGAGGCGGGGAGTGCCGGGCCACGCGGGACAATGCCCCCCACGACCCAGACCCCCCGCCCCTTAGCCTTAGCCTTAGCCCCGAGCGTATGAGTCGTGTAGGGGGGGAAGGAGGGGGAGCGGAGGCCGAAGCCAGGAAGCAGGACCAGCAAAGCCGGCCCTGGTAAGACACCCGCGTTCCCCCACCGGCCATCCAGTAGACGGGGGCCGGCCCTCCGAGCCGGGCCAGGGCCCCACCGTACCTCCACGGGTGCCCCCGGCGCCGCCGGAGCCCCCAGACGGAGGGGGAAACGGTCCAACATCCCCCCATTCATACTGACAACATAAGACATAGACACCTGGGAATGGTGGCAGTTTAAATAAAACAGTAATCTTGTGTTTTGGATTTTGGTGGCAGGGGCAGGAGGTTTCTTTACATGCAGACCGCAGACTGGACCCTCTGACCTCTCCGAGTTAAGCCGCATGGCTCCATCTTTTGGAAACAGTAGAATTGATGGCCTGTCTGATCATGTGAAACAGATGTGTGTGATGGGAACATGTCACCACCGATGCAGCTCGCAGGCCTCGGCAATGAGGTGATATATGTCACATTTTCTGTTTCACAGTCTATTGGAGAGTCAGAAGGTTTGACTGTCTCACTGGCAAAAATGCACATTAACACTAACAGGGTCCCATCGGGATAATAGTGGAGGCTGGATGTCTTGTCACGGCCGTGTGGTTTAGACAGTGACGTTCTTCACATTATTCTGCTCTGTTAAAGACACAATTATCCCAAAGTTTGGTAACTGCTCAGAAATGTGCCCCCCTCTGTTGACCTGCGTTTGGTTCCTGGGGATGTTAACTCATGTGTAACATACTTGCTTATGTCTTTGGCACTTATTACAGTAAACATTGTCAATGGAGGATGTGTGAACAGTGTGTGTGTGTGTGTGTGTGTGTGTGTGTGTGTGTGTGTGTGTGTGTGTGTGTGTGTGTGTGTGTGTGTGTGTGTGTGTGTGTGTGTGTATAAAATAAGTGACTACAAATCCATTATTCAGTGCCAAAGAGAAAGAGCAGGTATGAAATTTAGTTTGGACCCGACCGACGAGGGTTGTGAGGCAGAGTTGAGATGAAAGACAGTGTACGGAGAGGAGAGCTTCTTCTTTCGTGTTGGTTTTGTTTTAAAATGGTAAGTGAGGTAGTGAATGTCTGGTTCTGGTCACAGTCATTTTAACTGCCTCTCCTCTGGTCCCTGTCCTCTGCTGAAACATAACAATAAAAATAAAATGTCTACTTTGACAAGTATGTGAGAATAATCCGTTCTAAATAAGTTGGCACTCAAATGAATGCGCTTGGTTTTTTCCATGCAAATTAAAATGTGATTAAACAAACATGTTTTCGGCATTTGTCAGGGTTGCCCTTACACTGGAAAGTTGTGATTTTGATTCACGGACCTGACCATGTGTCAAAGTGTCCTTGGAATATGCACAAAACTCCCCATTATAATCACTGGGGCGCAGAAACAAAACTCAGGCATGGTAGGAGTTTGCTGGGGTCATGTGACGTGGACTTTTTGCCTCAAATAGAGTCTGGCAAACGATCGTAGAAGTCACAGACAATGCCTCTGGATTCGCTTATACGGGAGGCCTATGGTCAGTCTTTGTGTAAAGTGCCTCAAAAAGGTTTGTTTCAACTCCAGAGGGGTAATCGTGTCAGTTTCTCGTCTTTGCCTTGTTAGGCCTCGTCAAGCTGAGACCTTCGGGGTTCGTTGGGGCAGACTGGAGCCACATGAGAATTAAAGCTGCAAGCAGCGATGAACGGGTCATCGTGCGCGCAATTTTCACCAATAAAGATCAAGGACTCAAAACTAAGTCCAATGACACCACCCATGACTCTTTATGTCAAACCATTCAAAAGATATGGCAGAAAATAGGAACTATCACATATCGACCAATCAGAAGAAGGGACGGGACTAATTTGCACCAATTACGGTCAAGGACTCAAAACCGAGTCCGATGACACCACCCACGAGTCTTTATGTCAAACCATTCAAATGTTATTGCAGAAAATAGAAGCTATCACATATGGACCAATCAGAAGAAGGGGCGGGACTAATTTGCACCAATTAAGGTGAAGGAGTCAAAACCGAGTCTGATGACACCACCCACAAGTCTTTATGTCAAAAGTTATTGCAGAAGATAGGATATATCAAATATCGACCAATCAGAAAAAGGGGCGGGGCTAATTCATGCCACGAAGGTCAAGTACTCAATACCGAGTCCGATGACACCACCTACGACTCTTTATGTCAAAACGTTCAAAAGTTATGGCAGAAAGTAGGAACTATCAAATATGATACGATCGGGCAAGACACTGAATCCCCAGTTGCTCCCGGTTGTCAGGCCAGCGCGGTTGTGTGGCAGCTCCGCCGACAACCGGTGCGTGAATGTGTGCGTGTGTGGGTGAACGTCAACAGTGTAAAGCCCTTTGGGGCTGTAAGAGTACAGCTGGAAAAGCGCTATATAAGTGTAAGCCATTTACCATTTACTAACTCAGCTGTGGGGCAGAAGGCTGGCAGAGGAGAAAATGTGGCCCACCAGGTGTGACTAATGACCTAAATTAGAGCAGGTGAAGAATAAAATGATCTGGTATGACAAAGTACTTCAAGCACAAGGCTTTGGTCATTAGGGCCCGAGCACCTTCAGTGCGAAGGCCCTATTGTATCTGTAGGAATTTTTCTTTTTCTTCTTCTTCTTCTTCTTCTTCTTCTTCTTCTTCTTCTTCTTCTTCTTCTTCTTCTTCTTCTTATGACGAAAGAAGGGCCTTTTTGCCCCCCTAAACGTGCCCAAAAAGTCACCAAATTTTGCATGCAAGTCAGGCCTTGCGAAAAATTTGATATTTAATGGTTTGAGAAGAGAGAAATCTCTGCTTGAGAAAGGTCCTGTGGACCGAAACGTTGCTTTTTTGTTTACCCTATTAAAGTTTTTTGCACTTGACCTTACAGTGTGCGGGAGACCCCCTTTTTTTCCTTGATTCACTCCTACCTACTCCTACGCACCTGTTTCACCAAGTCTTTTTTAGGTGTGCATCAGCCTCCAGACCTTTACTATATTTAATGGTTTGCATTAATGGGCGTGGTGCCCTAAACTACCGCGACTAACTAACCCCAAAAACTACAGAGCAAGCATGCAGGTGAACAAGCCAATGTGGGGTTGAATTTTTATTTGCAAGTCCATTACCTTTCTTGTTTTATTTGCATACCTCATCTTCCCGTGGTTTTTAAAAGCAGGGTTAAATGTCAACTGTTACATTTTGCTTTTAAAAAGGCACAACTGCAATCTGGACTTTATCAAATGTTTGCCAAAAAAGAATGAATGATGCCATTATTACAGCATTTGTTACTCATTTGATGCACTGATGAGTATTTTCAGCAGCGGCATAATGAATGTGTATGTTGGACCAAGCCCAAATAAGATGGAGTGTGTTCACAGAATAGACCATATTTGTAGTAGATCCGTTAACTGCTGGTTTTGATCCTCTGTGGATTTTACACAGAGCAAAATTTGGAGGATCACCAGACTTTTCAATGCTGCAGATTTACTGAGTTAAAAAGAAAAAAAAAACACTCAGTTCTTCACAATCTACAGCTGAGCGAGACCTGAGTCCAGAGAGCATGTGTAAATCTCATCAGCTGTATATCCAACTGTCCTAGCTCTGCAATTACTAAATTATAAATGCGAAATTAATCAGAAAAAGGGCTTGCTGTTTGTACAAGGAGATTAATCTTGTCCTTGTTACGCCATCGGCAAGAGGCATTTTTCACAAACCCGCCATTTCTCACTTCCTCCCTCCTGGAATGAGAAATATAAATGCGAGCCAAGAGTAAGCATTTACCTTTGGACTGCACGTACCCTGCCAAAACAGAGCTGTAATTATGTGAAGTATTTTGACATAAACAAACTGATGGATGGCCTCTGAACTCTGGGTGCACATAAATGTTTTTCTATGTGTGTTTTTCATTGGCGTGCATAAATGTCTAGCATTTACATGTTTGCGTCTGAGAGAAAAAGTGAGGCCTTGCCTCTGGGTAAGTGGGCAAACTGGTGAAAATTGCAGGTCATTGTTTGAGTGAAAGAAATTGGATATAATAAAAGGGTGTATCAGGGGGCATTTCTGTTTCCAAACCACGACTGAACAAATAATTCCTACTCAGACTGATACTGAGAAGAAAAACTGTTGGAGAAATGGAGGATATGATTATTCACCAAATGTGAATAAAATAAAGTTGCAAGTGAAGACTCCTAAAGAAAAGGGCAAGTATCACTTAATTGAAACTCTACTGTTCTCAGGAGAACCTATCAGTGCCAAATACAAAACTGCTTGGCGGTAAAGAGGAACAGTTAGGGAATCTTTAATGGGATACAATCCATTACGGTAAGTCATAAATGTCTGCAGGGATATTCACATCATTGCAGAGCCGGACCTGATTGCACTGTTGTAAAGACTCATCCACATTTATGTGCCCATGAGCCGACTTTTTATGAGCACTTTGTATAAGTTTGTGAAGGTAAAGTTACGGCTGCGTTATGAGATTTTTTAATCTTCATGCATTATGTGGGACATATTAGTATGAAAGCTCAGAGCACATAAACTATCACCACCCATTTTAAAATGTTTTTAAATGACAACTTATGTTGAAAAATAGACTTAAATCCTCTATTTTCATCTAATAAAAAGGAAAATGCGTGGTCTTTTCACAGCTTGTTTAGCATGTACTCTAAGCTCATAAACACTTTGACTCCATTTATGTTCACGTCAGTCTCAGACCTGTAACAAATTACTCAGGCTCCCACTCCTGCATGTTTTGACTGTGGTATCTGCTGCCTGACTGGTTGGCTCTGCCCTCATTTGTCTGTGACACAAGGAACTGGACACTGTCATTTATCTAGTGTCCCTGGCAGAGGAGCAGTGTCAAACTGTGACATCTCGTCCTCTTAAAAACCTCCATCGGTCGTGGGTACATTCTCTTCTTATTGTTTTGTTTTATAGGGGCCTGGCATGTCTGCATAGAGTATCTGCTATAAAATATGATTGTCACATTGGTCGGGTTGTTGCTCTCTGTATGGTTATGTGCACTATTTTTAGTTGGTGCTTTCCACATATTTGTAAAAGTGCTTTCAAGGACTCACTGACAGCTCCACTTTCAAATATTCCAGCAATAGATGATTCATTTTTTATTCAACTTGCCTGTAACAACACAGACAGTAAACAGTGATCAGACACTTTCATATGTCAAGGCATAGCACTTAAAGGGGTATCTACTTTCAGAAGCTGAAAATCCAAGGATTGATGAGAGATGGCATGGACTTATATATGTCTGTTTGTGGGTTATTTGAGAGAACCAACGTGTGTTTTATGCATTAAAATCTGAAAATGATCTAAGATAGATATTCCCAAGCGGCTATTACTCCCGACTTGTCATATTCCGATGTTTGGCTGGTGCGTTGGGGACTGAGGCAAAGGATACTTGGGTAGATGCAGCTTAAGATCATTTCCATGCATTTTGAAAAATGGCAAGAGAAGGACAACCAGTGCATCAAAAACTAACAGCCAGGATCTCCTGAACATCAGTGTGGTATGAGTATGAGACTATGGATTTTTATTTTACGAGCAAGTTTGGAGGCAAGGCAAGGCGAGGCAAGTTTATTTATATAGCACAATTCAACACAAGGTAATTCAAAGTGCTTTACATTGACATTAAAAGCAGCCAGACATAATTAGACAGTAAATAACAAATAAGATTGAATAAAATTATGAATAAGATGATAAGAAAAGAAGTAAAATAATAAAAAGCACAAGCTGTTAAAAATAAGGGCAGTAGAGTACAGCAGGTAAGTATATAATTAAACAGTAATGTTTTTATCCTGATATGAAGGAGCTGACAGTTGGAGCAGACCTCAGGTCTACAGGAAGTTTGTTCCACCGGTGAGGAGCAGAATAACTGACTGACTGTCTGAGAGCGAAGTGCTCTGCTAGGAAAATATGATGGGGGCTGTTAGAGGCTTTTTAGGACAACCTAATAATAAATAATTATAATGGTCCAATCTTTGTGTAACAAATGCATTGATCAGTTTCCCGGGGTCAGTTTGAGAGTGTTCCTAATTTAAGTAATATTATGAACAAAGGTGGTCCCAGTAACCTGCTGAATATGCCAATTGCGGGACAGATTCAGATTTTTTTTTTTTTTTTTTTTTTCAACTTTATGTTTATTGAGCAACATTTTCATATATATCACACGCTTCAGATGTCACACGATCTCCTTTTCATTTTTACATTCTACTTTCAAACCAGAAAAGGAAACAATAGCAGTACTGGTAACAAACAAGACATAAAACACATCATTCTTTTCCTCCAACAGGGACTGTGTGCCTAAAGACCATTTAGTTACCCAAAAAAAAAAAAAGAAATAAAAAAAAACAAACAAGCCCAACGGGCTATAGAAGATAAAATACACACCAAAGTTACCATAGGACAACAGCAGCCGCAGGTTCCCATCAAATCCCCAGTGGATCACCCGACATGCCAGATGATAAGATCCGGTAAGAGGTCCCTCCCGCACTTGCCCATCACCAATCATCCCCAACCTCCTTCAACCAAGGCGCCCATCGATCGGTAAACTGTGCATTTTGTAATCTCAACATACATGTTATCTTTTCCATTGCATAAATTCCCTTAACTACTGTCTGAAACGTGACTGCTGTTGGAGGGTCTTTCTTAAGCCAGTTCAGGGTTATTGCCTTTTTGGCAGCTGCAAACAATATATGTAGCAGGTATATCTTTTTCCTGCTCATCCCTGCGTCAGGAATAACCCCAAGGATGGCCAATAGTGGGTCCCTGGGTAGAGAAACAACAAATACTTTGTCCAATAAGTCAAATATCTCACAACAAAATTTGTGCAAACGGGGGCACTTCCAAAATATATGTGTGTGGTTTGCAAAGCCTTCCCCGCACCCTCTCCAACATTCACTTGTTCGATTGGGGTCTATTATGGAAAGGATTCCAGGGGTTCTGAAGAATCTATGGACTATTTTCCACTGGTATTCTCTCCATAGGTTTGCATTAGTTACTTTGTGTATTTCAGATGTAATATTGTCCCAAACCTCCTCCCTTATTTCTATTTCAAGCTCTGCTTCCGATTTTTGTTTGATATGTAGGGTGTTTTCTTGTTTCATGGCAGACAGTATTCGGTATACATTAGATATTGGTCTCCCTATATGCTTTCCATTTTGAATTTTTTTCAGGTATTGCTCAATCGGGGAGTCTGATTTTTTAATGCGGTTCCAGTCTGGGTGTTTAAACAAATAACTTCTTATCTGCAGATTATTTTTAAAACAACCTCCCATGTTTTTCTCCATTGTTCTTGTAGTTTGTTGTGCTGGTCTGACCTCCCCACCCAGAGCTTCAGGAGTTGCAACCTGACCTGCAGTCCCCCCCTCTGACTACCTTGGTGTCTGCTGTCTACATCTGCTTATGTAGTCGTCCCTGTAGTGCACCAGTTAGCCATGGTGTCTGTGTCTCTCCTTTCTCTGCTCTTCATCCTCTCTTTCCTATCTCTCTTTTCCTGCTCTGTCCAGCTGGTCTTCAGCAGGAGGGTCCCCTGTTATGATCCAGGTCCTGGTCCAGGTTTCTACCCCCTTATGATCCAGGTCCTGGTCCAGGTTTCTTCCTCCTAAAGGGGAGTTTTTCCTTGCCACTGTTTGGCTTAAGGTTTTTCTCCCACTAGGGAGTTTTTACCTGCCATTGTTTATGTAATAATTGCTTGGGGGTTTATGTTCTGGGTCTCTGGAAAGCGCCTAACTTGTATTGTAAAAGATGGACTATAAATAAAATTGAATTGAATTGATTACACAAAAACAATCAAACAAATGAAGGAAACTTGGTAGAAAGCAGTAGCGTGGGCATTGTTTTTCCTCTTCCATCTATAGGAATGTTACAAACTCTCAGAATAAGGCTCAGGGAATACAATGTTCCAGTAAATGAGCAGTCCAATAGTCAAACCTATTAAATTATGATCCAACTAATAAAGAATCTATCATTTAAGGACAGGGTAATACTTAGAGCATGTGTGCGTGCGTGCGTGCGTGCGTGCGTGCGTGCGTGCGTGCGTGCGTGCGTGCGTGCGTGCGTGCGTGCGTGCGTGCGTGCGTGCGTGCGTGCGTGCGTGCGTGCGTGCGTGCGTGTGTGTGTGTGAGGCAGCAAATAGTAAGTAAGCAGTCACATTAGACTGTGTATGATGTGGTATTTTGACCCCATGACCTCAATCCACCAACATCATCAGAACCTTTACCGGTTTCCACTCTAAATAGGTCAAGTCAAACAAATGTGAGCGTGATGCTGACGTGTTTATCATCATACTGCAGGGGGAAAAAGAGGACTGGAAAAAAAACAGATGTCAAGTTATTAAACTATTCTTCATGCAGATCTTCATTAAGCTTTTATAGTAAATAGTGGTGTTATAATGGTGACCTTTGGAAATATGGGGGGGGGGGGGGGGTGGTTCTTTGTATTTTTAAAATTAACGTGACATGGTGACAAGACAGCTCGTCACTTTGTGAGATTGCTTGGCTTCATGCCCCATGAAGCTTCGTCTGAAGGTGCCAGTGGCTGGTGCCACTTCGTGAGGAGATGGCGTGACTTCATATGTGTGATCTGATCCAGACTTTCAATATAAAATTAATAAAGTAGTAAAAAAAAAAATCCCTCTCCTTATTATAAAATGACGTGTGCCTGTTCAGCATCATTCATAAATAACGCTTTGATCCTTTCCTAGTGGGCATGTCGTAATTTAACAAAAGCATATTTTGGCTTTTACAGGCACTTTTATAAGCGCACCTGGAAAATGCCCCTCATGGGTCACAATCTGAAAAATTATGAGCGTTACAAATCTGCTCAGCTGCTAACACTCTCTGCCAAACAATCCTGGTGAATAAAGCACACTTTGATTTTTTTTTTTTCTGACATCCACCTGCAAGACATACAATTTCTTGTTTTCTACCTCAAATTATCCCTCATTGCCCTCACTTTGTGTCTGTATGGGGGTAAACGAGACAAACCTCAAATTAGACTCCCTCTCAGCTCTGTGCATCTCCTTGGCTCTATTTCCTCAATACACTTTCTGCATGCTATAAAAAGACAGGGTTATCTATCCTTGTAGTTTATGGTCGGAGCATTCTATCTGGATCTCTGCCATGGTGCAGGAAGCCCGAAAGGCTCCACACTCACTGAAAGTTTTACAGAGTGAGACAGCAAGTGGAATATATACACAGAAAGAAAGTGCATGCTGACATCTTGTTTTATGGTGGTGGCCAGAATGTCTTCGACTTCAAAGGCCTTTTTACATTGGGTTTCAATTTGGGGACTTAACATACGTTTCGAATGAATCAAACTGTGTAAAACAGCACAGAAAACAGTCAAAACAAACGTAGCCAACATGAATCACGAACCTAATGGGTTGTCCATTAATCTCCGTTGCCTGCAGTCCCATTCATGCATCAGTTGTTGTCATCACCATGTGTGTACTGTATTAGCCGAAGGGCTCTAGTGTTGCAACTGCTGCGGAGCTGCTGATGGCTGAGGAATGCTAAGTAGAGGGATAAACCTTTGTGGGGGTACACCACAGAGACAGACCCTCAACCAATGCAAAGCATTGAGTTTCAAGACTTCAGAGGGACACAGAGTCCCATTCAAAGGCTCTTTCTGCCATTGAGTCCGAGTTATAATTGCAGTTGCACAGGTGGCTCGAAACTGTTATGCTGCTCACGAGATAGCACAAGCTGGGTTTTTGCACTTTTGTGTGTTTGTGTGAGTTTTTGTTCCCATCATCGACATAATATTTGTTTCTACCTGGTAACGTGAAGATTGTTTCTGCTGCACAGTTTTGTCACTGATCAATATGCCCAAATGAATATGTGTTTGTATCACATAAAAAGTCAGCCTAGTCTCATGAAACAATCTGAATTGTAATGTTTAAAGTCATGAGTCATTTCACACTACCTGCCATGTCCTTTCATCTCAACCCTGACCATTAAACAACCTTTTAAATGAGTAGAAAGACATGAAAATGGATGGGATGGACAAATGTGCCTAACGTTTAGTGCTACAGTAGTTATATGCATCACCATGAGATCATGTTAGAAAAGTATGTGAAGTACAACTGCTTTACAGCGCAGCATCTTTTTTGTCCATCTTCTCCAGGAGCAGAGCAGGTGCAGGCTGCATTACAGAGTGTTTTTCTCTCTGTTACTGTGAATGAAGGTTGTCTCTCCCTAGACAACAGTATTTTGTCAGAGCAAATGCACCCATTGCATTAATTAGCATGCGTAATGTCAGCAGCTTTTCTTTGTGTTGGATTTCGCAGCTCAGATAGCGAACATGTCTGGGGCTAATCTGGGCTAATTTGGCACTTATGGCTCAGTTATGGCTCATCACTGGCAAGTGCTATGTGAGCGAGACCTGTGTTGTAGTGAAAAGTACCTGCAGATATATTTATATCTATTTATTTTTCAGACTGCTTTATGTATATCCACTTGTCAATCCCCTCTGATCCCTATCATTCACTGAGCCCTTTTCTTTCATAGGATGGTGAGACCATGACCCACTCAAGTTTTTTTCAAATTGGCTGGTACTTGTTGCCTTCATTGGTCAGATTGGTTAGATTTAGGCATGAGGACTGGTGAGCCAAACATTGACAGAGAAGGACGGGTCAAGCCTGGGGGAACAAATATTGCCTTTTATTAATTCTGTTAGTTTTCTTTAAATTGTTTGTCTTTAGCATACGTAACCTAGGAGTTGTGTTTGACAAGGACATGTCCCTGGATCACCACTGTAAACAGTTGGTGAAGAATTGCTTTTATCATCTCCGGAATATTGCTAAACTGAGGTCTATGATCTCAAAAACTGAAATTGAAATGATAATTCATGCCTTTGTGTCATCTCGCATTGATTATTGCAACTCTCTTTTTATGTGTTTTAACAAAAAGGCTGTAAATCGCCTTCAGACTGTGCAGAACGCGGCAGCAAGGATCGTAACTGGAACAAGGAAAAGGGATCATATCACCCCGATTTTATACTCTTTACATTGGCTACCAGTTAATTTTAGGATTCATTTTAAGATTTTAGTACTTACTTTTAGAGCCCTAAATAATCAAGCTCCCGTGTACATTGCTGAACTGCTGAGACCCTACTCTCCCTCACGTTCATTAAGGTCATCAGATCAAAAACTCTTGATGGTCCCCCGCACCCATTTTAAAACGCGAGGTGACTGCTCTTTCCAGGCCAGTGCCCCTCGCCTCTGGAATGCACTTCCACTGACCTTACGCAGCATTGAGTCCACTGACAGTTTTAAGAGAGAACTTAAAACATATCTCTTTAGACAGGCTTTCCCCTGATGTTGATGTTTCCCTGGGCATCTGTGAAGTTACCTGTTGTTGTGCTATTGTGTGTTTTATATTCTACTGCATTTTATCCCTGATGTAAAGCACTTTGTGATTGTATCTACGAAAAGTGCTCTATAAATAAATTTGACTTACTTACTTACTTACTTTAGAATATGTAATGAACGGGTAAGATGAAGCAAGCAATTCCACCCAACTTTTTTGTTTCACGATTGCAAACATCCTTGCAAATCTAAATCAGCCAGCATCTCAGCAATAACCGTCCTCCACTCCTGTCAAAAAGGATGGCGACAGAGAAAGAGGTGCTGCCTCTTCGTCCACAGCCAAAGATGCAACATAACAACGTACAACCTCAGTTGAAGACGTCAACTATGGTGGGTGGGCCCCTTTTTTTAATTGCTGGACCTTGTAAATTATTCGAATAAGATGTCTGTCAGATACAGCTATGCTATACATGTGCAATTAACTCTTTAGGGGGTAAAAATAAAACTCAAACCAAATGGATCACTGGGGCTACGACAATGTGCTAATACCACATTTTTGTGTAGTCTTACATGTAACTGTTTATAAAACAGGCATATGGGCTACTTAAAGAGAATATGCATTAAGAGTATACCCACATCTCCAGGGACCAGTACACCTGTAGGCAAGATGTCTCTCAATGTTCGTGAACTGGGCCAAAAGTTGGGTTTTGTCATGTGTGGTATGAGTCACATGTGGTCCAAATTTACAAAAGCCAGTTTTGTCGTGCATTACAGGTGCTGCAAGGCCCAGGTGTGGGCTCAAAGACCCCAAATTAAGAACTTGCCCACATCTGGTGGATATGTGGCCCAGCTCAGGCAGCCCACTCGCCTTGAGTCAACACTGGAAGTCAAGGCCACATATGGTAAGAAAAATGCAGATAGTTTGGGTCCAACATTCTTTGCTATCCAGGAAGGAGAGAAACAGGAGTCAGTCTCCATCAAGCTCTTATTTTTCTGGAATTATGGGGCTCTGTGTCTTAACCTGTGATCAGTCTGATGGTTTGTGATTGCATTTAATTTGCTAGAAAAAGGATGCAAATACTTAAAAAGTGACTGGACAGTAAGAAAAATTAAGTATGTTTTATCTTTTCTTTGGTTGTAAATATAAAGGAAAAGGGAAATGATAAAAAATCAAATGTAGCCCTCCCAACCAATTCTATTTTATTTCACCTTAGTCACGGCAAAATCCCTTATACCTGATGACACCTCGGGCAGAGGGAGCTGAAATGGGGGGAGTCCACGAAAATATGAACGTTTAACTGGGTTTACTTAAACCTAGAGCGTATGACTCTTACTAGGATGCAGAGAGGCCTGGTTAGCTGATCCAATAGCTACATTGTTATTATAAACACTCCCATGCATGTACCTTTAACACACTACAGCCCTGATAACACCACATTCAAATAAACATTTATGACTGCAAATACACGTTTCAACAAGAAGAAGTGTTTATTTAAACAGAAAGAAAACATAGGGCATCACCCTTTACTTTAACCTGGTGACCCTTGAGCTCAAAACAAAATAAAAATAAATACCCTGGGTTTTGCAAGTCAGTTATGGTACCATATCGTTGGCGCACTTGTTAAGTTGGAGCTCATATCC
Source organism: Cololabis saira (assembly GCF_033807715.1). NCBI lineage: Eukaryota > Metazoa > Chordata > Actinopteri > Beloniformes > Belonidae > Cololabis > Cololabis saira. The sequence goes on from NC_084605.1 coordinate 40,311,994, forward strand.
TTGTGAAAGTGTTTCTCAGTACTCACGAGTAAAGCCTGAATTATGGTTCTGCGTCAAAACGACGCCATGCACACGCCGTCGTGAACCTTCGGACTTCTCCATCACTCCATTTCTCCACGGTGCAGTACCCCCCGCGACCGCTAATTCGTGACCTTTTCCTGAATGGTTTATCCGACTTTTTCCGGTCACAGTGAATCAAAGAGATAAGGACAACTATTGTGCAAAAAACAAAAAAAATCACACATACATGAAGAAAAGAGCGCTGAAAGTTCACGACTGCTTCAAACCGGAAACCGAAAAAGCGTTGCTACCAAGCAAACCAATCACAGCCCTCTCGTCTGCGTTTGGTCTGCGTCGCCTCGACGCGTAGTTACAATTTTTGGGAGGTGCACGTCAGTGACGGCGTCAGTGACGGCGTCAGTGACGGCGTCAGTGACGGCGTCAGTGACGGCGTCAGTGACGACGTCAGTGACGGCGTCAGTGACGGCGTCAGTGACGGCGTCAGTGACGACGTCAGTGACGGCGTCAGTGACGGCGTGTGGTCTGCGTCGACACGTACCCTACGCCGTAGGCACGGCGTCGTTTTGACGCAGAACCATAACTCAGCCTTAAGGTGAAAAAAATTATGAAAAACACGAGCCCTACTGCCACATCCCCATGCAGCAGCAGCAGCAGTCGCCCTGGCGACAGCGTGGATCCTGAGCACCCTCTACAGCAGCAGCAGCTCAGCAGCAGGCAGGCATGTAGGTCGTAGACACACTAAGCAAACATTTAAAACACTAATAAACTCACTGTTCGTTCTCATAAATTTTCATATTGTTTCCCGATCAAAAAATGTTCATACTCACTCAGGAAACTCGGCGCACAATATTTCTCCCTCACACACACGCGGTATCCTTCCAGTTAGCCGAGACGCGGCTAACGTTAGCTCTACACACAACGATAATGGCGTCTCGGACACTCAGTTCACTTTCCCGGCTATAACAGCTCTGAACTTGCTCACTTACTCATTTGGTACCAGTAAAACTCAAAACAGACCCTGCGGTTTAAGATATCAGTAACAACAGTAACTTTAAACGGTTTCAGAAAACTTCCAAATACTTTTCATTGTCGTCCCTTTTTTTCCTCTAACGTCTTAAGTCTAACGTCTTCTTTCTCGTCTTTTCTTAGCCTCGCTCCCCTCCAAATCTGGTATGTAGCCTACACCCATAGATATATATATATATATATATATATATATATATATATATATATATATATATATATATATATATATATATATATATAAAGCCTTTATATATATACATATATATATGACAGGCACGGATTGGCTAAACAACAGACTGATACCTGGCTAATCAAATAAACAACCGAAACATCATGAGACATTCACAGACCATGGAAAACATGGGACATTTTACTACCTTACCCAAATGAAGTGCACTTATTATTTCTCTCTATTAATTAAACTTATTTCACCATGGAACTAATTTAACTGGCAGTATTTCAAAATATACTGAATATTTGTAAACTTAAATCACATGAAATAACATCAACATCATTTATGGCAGGGCGCTACACAAATTTTTGTGAAAGATGGATAATTATGAATCCAGCGCTTTACTCCAGCACAGCAGACTGGTTGGTATTATGGACGTAATATTTTGTTCCAATCAAAGGCCCATGATAGTTAGCTGTTGGGTCATCAGGAGCTCCAGGATTTTTACCTTGCTACTTGAAGACCTCTTTTTACTTTCCCTTATGCATTTCTGCCTCATTATGCAAATGGAGAGGGCTGCCCCTCTTGGACCAGTTTCTTTACTATTGGTCAGTAAACAGGAAGGAAATTAAGAGGACATGAGTGTGAGACAGGATTGTAAAAACAAGGAATGCACACACACACACACATATAATATATATATATTTCTGCTTTTATCTTTCATTTTGTCAGTTTTGTTCCTCCATAGTCTTCTTGGATCATTTCCCCAACAGTCTGGTGATCCCTACCAAGGACGCTGTGCTTACACAATTTTAATTGATAATATTTTCTCTTTAAAAAAAAAAAGCATTCCCTTGTAAGTGAAGAAGGCGATAACTAGCAAACAATCATAATGATTAAAATCACAAAGTCTTTAGAAGATTATTTGTTCGTCTTTCAAGTAATTTGTGTTTACACACAAAGTGGCAAAATTCAAGAGAGCGACTCCCGGTGAGAAGTGCCAGCCTTTCCTCAATACAGAGGACTAAAAAAATGATTAATTAATATACTGGATCAAAGACGGATCATTTCAGCTCTCAGCTGGTGGCTGCTGATACATAATTGATGGATCACAGTGAAAAATACTGAAGTATATTCACACTGGCTGTGAGTTCTGTCTGTACTTCAAAGGCTAACATCATGTCCACATATGAATCTCCAGCACACAGTGGAGGACACTTAATTCTAAGTTTACTCATCCTGGCATATGAAACTAGTCAACATTGTAGAAAATAAAGACTGCTTCGAAGTAGCCGCTGACACAGGAACACAGATAAATGAGTATAAGTAGAGTCGTAACTGATTATCTGGATTTTCTTGTGCTGCGTCCAAAATACGAATCTCTCAGCCAATCTTGTCTCACACTTTCCCAATTTAGGTTTCAAAATGTGAGCCGTGGGCAGCATCAATCAACTTCAGCTTACAGCCTCTCCATTTCCGTCCTCTTGTTTCCGCATGCTGCTCAGAGAGACACGTTGCCATGGCACCTATCTGTATTTTTCTTTTGGCGCCTTATCATGTGGACACTCTGCACTTTGTGGCTCTGCAGATATAAAATCCTTTTATACAGATGATTTTATGGTCGGCCTAGTGGTTAGTTTCGCACAGAGGGGTTTGTTGCCTCCAACAGTGATTGTGATTCTGTTCATAAGCCGCCTGCTTCTGAAGGAACTGAACAGTTGGAAAGTCTGGACGGAGGACGGAGCGCGCGCCAGCTCAAGCTGGAATTCACTCCCAGCTCCCAAAGAAATAAGCAGATAAAGAGGTGCATTACGTGAAGAAACTGGCTTTTGTAAGTTACCTTTGTCTGCAGATTGTTTTAACGAAATTACAAGAAAAAAGGGGGAACATTTTTAAGTGAGGTCAACAAAATTTATAATCAAAGAAATGAATGGGCTGAAATTGTCCTCATCATTTCTTGAATTGTGTTGAAAGCAAAAGCTCAATTGGTTGTAACCCATAATACAACAAGTATAAGTTTACCTTGAGTCTGCTGCTGAGTCCTGTGGAGGCGTGTGTCAGTGTCTCCATCGGTCTCCTGATAAAGAGACGAGTTTTGGTCGATACAGAGACACGTGTTATTTTTGCATCCATCTATGTATCAAACCCTTCACCTCTCGGAGGAGAAGACACAGCATCATCTGCATGAGTCACCTCATTGCCGGCCCGTGCCATGACGGCTGCTGTCACCCCCGTAGTCAGGTATTATTTCGTTGCCCCACTTCAGATTAAATGACCTCCATCACCGTCTTCCTCATTCTTCCTTTTTTAACACGCAGCATGTCCTCAGGTTGACAGGCAGGTTGAGGGTGTACCTGTGCACCTCCTTATATATACTGATTTAGGGTGCTTTCACACCTGTCCCGTTTGGAGCAGTTGTTCCGAAACAGGGAGCGTTTCCCCCTAAAGATCAGTTGGTTTGGTATATGTGAACACAGCAATCACACTCGGATGCGGGACAAAACAAGCGAGCTGAGATCTCCTAGGAGAGGTTAGGGTTAGGTTCTCGGCTCGCTTCCATTCCAGACCTGGAGCGGTTCGTTTGCAGTGAGAACAGAATCCACACAGAAACCGACACAACTCACTCATAAGCTGCTTTCACATAGAGCGGTTTGTGCTGCGCCCACCGCCGGGTAGGACGCAGTCTCCACCACCTTCTCTCCTATTGGACACAACTTTCTCTCTTCTACCTTCTCTTCTATTTGACGTGCCGAGATGTCGTCACAGCGCGGCACGGTGAAATTAAAAAATGTTCAATTCGGGTAGGCGTGCCGCAAACGCAGGTGCCGCTGAGCTCGGCGGCAGAGCGATCCGCTCTTGCGCCGTGGTGGCATATACACAATGAACGGGATCGCCAGCGGCAGTCTGCACTTTGCACCCTCTATGTTAAAGCGGTTATAACCATTGTTGTTTTTCCCGGGGTACGGAAGAGGAAACTCCTTCCGCGTTCATTTCTGACCAATGAGAGAACAGTTGGTTCTCATGGCATTTGTTAACAGCTTTGAACCACTGCAGACGATTGTCTTGTGGACACAAACGCCACAAACGAGAAACGAGACAACTGTATCAATTTAGCCCCTGAATGGGAACAAAACAAACGGGCCACAGGTCTGAAAGCTCCCTTACAAAGTTATTTTTCTAACAGAGGCTCAAACAAAACAAATGTTTATCAGAAGACGTGATAGGTAGCTGCTATGGTTTTTGATATGGTAATATGATAATACGGTAATCACTTGTTAGCCATCAGAATGCACATTTTTCCTCTTGTTATGTTATAAAACTGATTATTTTACTTAACTTTACTTTACTTATTTAACATAATTACGTACAGAAGAAATCAATGTTGCGGTGGTAGGCCTTAATTTTTTAACCTGTAACATAAACTTGCCACTTTAAATGGATTAGGGACCAGGAGATGCTCATTTTTCATCTTTGCATTACTGGTCCTTCCTGCTCTGGGCCTTCCTAGCACCTATTCCATCATCACACAATGTTTATACGTGCTTCTACAGCACAAGTGCTGCAGCCGCTGACCTACAGCACTGTGTTTACATACAGAAATGGGAACGATGCAGAAGTGATTCACATTCTTCAATATAGTCCCATATACAGTTTAGTTTGTGGTTGTTATATGTGTTACCTCCTGTATGCATGGACCCAGAAATCTCACTGGGCAATGAGAGTCAAAAAATAAATAATAATTTAAACCATAAGTGTTGTTTCTGTTTTATTTCTTTTGGCTCCCAGCAAGGTGTGATTATGAAGTCTTGTGTAAGTGGAGGACACGTGCGAAACGCCAACATCATAAACAGTTTCCTTCAAAAACCCAACATTTCATTTTAGCACTGAGCTCCCAGAGCCGGTTCAGAGGGAACATGAAGTGGATGTGGCACGTTTTCTTCTCAAATAAACCAAAACCTCAACGTACATCATCAACAAGCCTTTGCATTTGTTTCCCTGCAGCCAAGAGGCCTGAGCATTAAAGTTATCCAGAGTTAAGTTGAAAAAGCCTGCAGCATGTCTGGGAGTTGCTGCCATGACGATGTTTGAGGTTCTGCAGGGATCGAAAAACGAAACACAGACATGTGGACCGAAACTGATGTTTGTGGATTGCCAAAGCCTGATTGTGGAGGTCTGAGTGTGCGGCATGCTAGGCACATACTTCATGCAGAGGTGGAAGAAGGAGCAGCCAGCTGCCTGCCAATATTCAGTATCATTACCCAGATCTCATGCTGATGGCTTAGCTCATGCCGGCATCCTGGAATCTCCCTTCTGTCTGGGAAAATTAACTTCACATGCAGTTGGAGGGGTCTCTCTCTTCCCCTACTGTCACATTGACAGTCAGCCCATGTGGGATGGGCTGCGGGTAAACCCGGATCACATGTTCCACAGCATTCCCAGACGTGAGAGTTTCCCTGAAAAAAATTTCATGTTTGAGGAAAACCTAAAGTGGAAGAGTATTAGGGCCAGGCAAGAGAAAAATAAAATAATATTTTAGAGGAGGAAGATTTTTTTTCATTATGCAATTTGAGAAAAAAGTCGAAATGTTGAGAAAAAAGTTAAAATTTCGTGAATAAAGTCAACCTTCTGAGACTAAAACAAACAGCGCATGTGTCTTTACAAAATGCCTTGTAGGCCTATACCCTTAACGTTCCACTCCAAGGATGTAGTTAGTTAGTTAGTTAGTTAGTTAGTTAGTTAGTTAGTTAGTTAGTTAGTTAGTTAGTTAGTTAGTTAGTTAGTTAGTTAGTTAGTTAGTTAGTTAGTTAGTTAGTTAGTTAGTTAGTTAGTTACAGCTGCTGCTGCAGAGCTGTCAGTCGTTCTCCTAACTGGATTGGATGGGCCAGAGGACACATTTACACTTTATTCACCAAATTGTATTTCAACTTTATTCTCAAAATTTTGACTTTATTCACGAATTTTCGACTTTATTCTTGAAATTGTATTTCAACATTAATCTCGACATTTGGACTTTTTTCTCAAAATTGTATTTCAACATTATTTTCAACATTTCATTACTATGGGAGTTTTTGCCTGCCATTGTTTATGTAATAATTGCTCGGGGGTTTATGTTTATGTTTATGTTCATGTTCTGGATCTCTGGAAAGCGTCTAGAGACAACATCTGTTGTATTACACGCTATATAAATAAAATTGAATTGAATTGAATTTCGACTTTTTTCTCAAAATTATATTTCAACATTAATCTCGACATTTCGACTTTTTTCTTGACATTTAAACTTTTTTCTCAAAGTGCACAATAAAAAAAAATCTTTCTCTCAAATATTTTTTCTCCTGCATGGCCCTAATACTCTTCCGTAATATGTTTTAAGAAACATGGCAGCCCCTTGTTTCCATGGATATCTCGAGATCTTCTGTGTTTTTCATGCAGTGACCCCAGATGTGCCGCCGGTTTGTCATCCGGCACCGCGGGCTCTCTCCGACCCACCTGGGACACGCGGCACCGCTTTGGTCCTGAGAATCACGGGCTCCGTTTTACTGAGACGGGCTGTTTGTGTGTCCCACGCCAGCTGCAGCTCCAGCTCCACGGGTTTGTTTGAAGAATTCAACGAGAGTAATTCAGACAGATTTTAGTGTGACTCAGCCCTTTCTCCACCAAACATTAGTCTCACTGCCGCCTGTTTGAGGTTGGGCTTCATCTGACGTTAGGCAAACACAAAGTGCATGTGTGTGCAAGACTAAAGTATTACTGCTGAAGATGAAAAATAGATCTGTAATCATGTTTTCACTGGTTGCTTCGGCTTCACTTCTGAAGAGTTGAGATTGTGGGCATAACCAGACTCCTAACAGCAGCTAAATAAGATTTTACTGATTTATTTTTTCAAGTTTTCGAGACATTTGTGAAACTTGAATCTATTCAATCAGACATTAAACGATCCACTGCTGAGCCAGTGCATTTTTTTCCCCCCTGATGAAGCCAGATGAGCATATATGAGAGGAGTCAGCTGTATCGGAGGCCCACCGGACACCTCCTTAGGGAGGTTTTCTGAGCATGTCCCTCCTGGACGAGGCCCAGGACATGCTGGAGAGACTATGGGCTGGATGAGGAACTTATGTTTAACCCGCTTTGGCAATGTAATCGCAAGACGTGTTATTGGTCACCTCGGGCCTGAAGGTGAATTGGGGAGGGGGTATCCACGAAGCAAAACGTAACCTGTGTGAGCGTGTAGAATGACATATTATCCCTACATCAGCAGGATTTATACGCCGGTAGACAGGTGTAGTTTTCAAAACGAGGATGGATGAACATCAGGATGAATGTTTTTGGCCGGGTTTTGGTTCTTGTTCGTCATCTTGCTGTCCGCTTCTTAAACAGTGGATCATCCTTTGTATCATCCTTTGTGGTTCTGGACATACGCCGGTCTATGGCGTCCTCGGCTCTGAGGCCACATTTACACATAGCCGGGTATTTACAAAAACTGATATTTCAATTCAATTCAATTCAATTCAATTTTATTTATATAGCGTCTAATACAACAGAGTTGTCTCTAGACGCTTTACAGAGACCCATACCCAGAACAGAATATTTCCCCATCTACGTTTTGAAAAATACCATAATTTACACGAACCCGTATACGGTAAATACGCTGTTAAGGTGCTATGAGCAGCCAAACCTACAGGGGGCAGTGTAACGAGAAGATAAAGTCATGCTAGCCAATCAGAATCCTGCAAAAAAACATCAACAAATGACACGGGTAACTATCATGGTAACTATATACAGTATACATAGATGCCGCATCGAATGCCGCCGCCCACTTAAGTGACGTGCCTATAGGTCCGCCATCTTGGTACAGACCCCTCGCCACGGCAATGCATTACATGTATGGAGGAGCAGCGTTTCTACACACACAAAAGTGATCATGATGTTGTGAAGCTAATTTCACGTGATTTGTTTGTCAAACGTCACACATTACAGACACACATAGATAAAACAAAAAGAAAAGAAAGAAAAGAACCCAGAAAACGTTCAATGTTCAGGTCTTTATTTACTATACAAGTATTTACCATATAATTGTTTCTATTGCCATTACTATTATTATTAATATTATATTATATTAACATATATTATATATACATATATATTATATATTATATTATATATTAACATTATATTAACATTGAATTATTATTGTTACTATTGCTATTACATTCTCTTATTGTTATATCACTATCATCATTAGATGATTATAATAAATATAATGTATACTATCATATATATATATATATATATATATATATATATATATATATATATATATACATACATATGTCTATATATTTATATATATATATATATCTATCTAGACAAGCTCCGAATGTGTCAGTGGTCTTGCATGTGGTCCGTGAGGAGAATGGCACAAATGATGTGTTTTTGCTTGGGGAACATATTGGAGACACACAGTTTGGCATTGACAACCACCATTCCAACCTACTGAAAGTGGTGGTGTCTGTGTTTCTCAAAATTAGGCTGCACCACATTGCAAAGGTCACCTCACTCAAATGCCAGAGCGGTAGCACAAGAAAGAAACTGTGGAAAACCGTTCTCTTTCAGGGGTTTTAGCTAGAATCTGTGAAAGGCTTGTATTATACTATAGATAGAGATATAGAGATATATAGATAGAGATATATAGATAGATAGAGAGATATATAGATATAGATAGATTGAGATATAGAGATAGATAGATAGATCAAGATAGATAGATAGATCGAGATATAAAGATAGATAGATAGATAGATAGAGATGTATAGATATATATATATAAATATATAGACATATGTATATATACATATGATAGTATACATTATATTTATTATAATCATCTAATGATGATAGTGATATAACAATAAGAGAATGTAATAGCAATAGTAACAATAATAATTCAATGTTAATATAATGTTAATGTATAATATAATATATAATATATATGTATATATATATATAATATATGTTAATATAATATAATATTAATAATAATAGTAATGGCAATAGAAACAATTATATAGTAAATACTTGTATAGTAAATAAAGACCTGAACATTGAACGTTTTCTGGGTTCTTTTCTTTCTTTTCTTTTTGTTTTATCTATGTGTGTCTGTAATGTGTGACGTTTGACAAACATATCACGTGAAATTAGCTTCACAACATCATTTATGATCACTTTTGTGTGTGTAGAAACGCCGCTCCTCCATAGATGTAATGCATTGCCGTGGCGAGTGGTCTGTACCAAGATGGCGGACCAGCCACAGTGGATGCGGCGTCTATGTATATATGTCTATGACTACAATGGCCAAAGAAATTGTAAACGCAGGTCGCACACATGACGCTGGTGACGTTTCTGTCGCATAATGTGACGTTCTGAAGCCTAAATGTCCGTTTCCCTCCGTTTACAAGCAAACATGAAGACGAGTTTTTTGCAAATCTCTACTTTGGCCGGAGTTTTCAGAAATTATAGTTTTTGGAGACTTTGAGCTTCGTTTTCGTGTAAACGAACGGTCAAAACGCATGAAAGAGGCTGATCAGCTCGAAGATCTCGCTCCCCAGTTACTCATCTTGCTAATATAGATCCTACCTGAGACTTTCTGCTGCTGTTGTTACTCTCATCAGCTGTTTCCTTATTTTATAGAATAATAATGGAGTGTCTGGGCATCTCTGCTCAGACTGCTGCCCCTGCGACCCCGTCCCGGATCAGCCGGAAGGAAATGGATGGATGGAGAAATCCTAAATATTACAACCAAAGAGCAATTATATTACCATCTATCTTAACTAATTTGTTTTTTTGCTGACACATATTAAAAAATTGAAACCGAGTTTTAAAAAAGGGTTAAAACGAAGGGAAAAAAATTAAAATGCAAAATTTCTATTAATTTGTCCCACTTTTATTTGCCATTTAGGATGCTGTGACATTAGTTTTTTGTTTGTTTTGTTTTTGTTTTGCTTTTAAGATGCACTCTTTTCAAGTTCTAGCATCCTTATTTTAAGTTTAACATTTTGTCATCTTTATTTTCAGGCTGGTCTTTGCAGGATCAAACTTCTGAAACCGCACATGTACTCTAGTAGGTCCAGCGATGACACATTGGCAGGGGTGCTGGGGAGATTATCACTGGAAGTGATAAATATCGCTTTCCAAGTGACAAAATAAGTCCCATCGTCACACCATGGCTGTGCTTTACCCCGCCGTTCCTTCAACGACAGGTATTATGAGCTCCGGCACAGCGGTGACCCTCAACAAGGAGGTAGGGAATTGATGGATGTGTGGATTGATAAACAGTGGGATTTTTTAAAATATTTTTTTACCCTGGGTTTCAAAACATTCTTGGGTACTTGTTTCTGATTAAAAAAACGTTAAAGTCCCTGTTTTGACACACAAACCTGCTCTTGAAGGAGAAAACAGTCAACTTGATCAACCCCTGCATAAAACAGTCACACAAATTCAGTTTTCATTAGAAAAAAATAACAAGAAGAAGAAATTGAGGTTTGGTTGTTTGAATTAAACAATAATAATTTATCACGTCACAAAAAATTGAGCAGCGAGAAGATCCGTCCGAGGTGGACGCTGATGTCTCTACTACCAAATACACAAGCCCTTGTCTGTTGCTGCCCTTGAGTAGATGCACCTCTCGCCGTACGCTGAACCCGGGACGACACACTCCTTTTACTGCCCTGGAGGAGGCCGTTCTTTTCGTCCGTCAGAGTTACGAGCGTGTAGCTGCCCTCTGCAGCTCCCGTCTGTGTGTCACTCATTTATCCAAATGGAATCAGACCCGCTGTGTCACGTCTCTCTTTTATCATCCCGTGACATGAATAAAAGCAGATGTTTCTGCCGTGTTCGGTTTGACACATGACAGGATTGCCACGTATCCTTCAGCAGTTTCCCGGTCATTCATTCAAAGATGAAGGAAAGTCGAAATGGTTTTATAGAGCGGGGAGCGCGGGATTAGGCTGCCACGCATACGGCCCGACGTGGAACAGCAGTAAATCTTTAGGCAGACAATCACACAGTTTGATATGTTTCCAATTCTGGGGGTCATACTTTTATTCAAAAAACGATGATCAGTTTTCAGACGTCTGCACTTGCAGTATGTGGCTCCTTTTTGGCCGGTTTAGGTCCCACACAAAGTACTTTACACTGTTTTTCTCATTCGTGCACACAGACACATTCACACGTTACTCCTTGTTATATGTGCACTCTACATGCTGTAGGACTCTGATACCTCGGTAACCTCGTGCACATGATGGATGCTGTGGTGTTTAATGTGGGGATTTCCCCCAATGATAAAATATCCTTCAGAAATTTGAAGGTTCATCCATCCAGTAACAGTCCAGATACTCGCACGATCAACCCGTACGATGGCCTAACTGTCGTCATAGACGTTGGTGCAACACCTGACAAATTCACTTACAAATTGATTTGCAACTAGTCTGCTGTTTCGAGCCAAAACGACATGGCTGTTTTACCATCAGCCCTGTTTTACCGTTAGCCCTGTTTTCCCGTTAGCCCTGTTTTACCGTTAGCCCTGTTTTCCCATTAGCCCTGTTTTACCGTTAGCCCTGTTTTCCCGTTAGCCCTGTTTTACCGTTAGCCCTGTTTTCCCATTAGCCCTGTTTTACCGTCAGCCCTGTTTTACCGTTAGCCCTGTTTTACCGTTAGTCCTGTTTTACCGCTAGCCCTGTTTTACCGCTAGCCCTGTTTTACCGTTAGCCCTGTTTTCCCATTAGCCCTGTTTTACCGTTAGCCCTGTTTTACCGTTAGCCCTGTTTTCCTGTTAGCCCTGTTTTACCGTCAGCCCTGTTTTACCGTTAGCCCTGTTTTACCGTTAGCCCTGTTTTACCATTAGCCCTATTTTTACTGTTAGCCCTGTTTTACTATTAGCCCTGTTTTCCAGTTAGCCCTGTTTTACTGTTAGCTCTGTTTTACCGTTAGCCCTGTCTTCCTGTTAGCCCTCTTTTTACTATTAGCCCTGTATTCCCGTTAGCCCTGGTTTCCAGGACAGGTTTAGAGCAACAGAGAGCCGCTTGGTCTATTAGCACTAGCAGCAGAACAAGTCACAATATCTTTATAGTAAAAATTATTATGATCTTTTCGGTTTGTCTGCTTTGTTTTTTGTTGTTGTTGATGGTGTTTTTTTTTCAGTACCAGGCATTAGATAGGTTTGTTTATGCTGTAGGTTGACGGTTTTAACATTGGAGGTGTCCTCACGGTCATTCAAGTAACAAGTTTAACAACGTCTTTGATGGTGACTCATTAGCAGGCTGCATGGAGGCCCGTGGAAGTGGATCTTGTCACCTTCTGTGCAAAAAAAAGCTCCTATTTCCGTAAAACTACCTTCCAGAAACATCAGGTCTGCTCTGACTGTTCGCGTGGCACATCTCAGCTCCAACCCTCTAAACTCCCAATCGTGGTTCCTGGAGAGCTAAGATCCGTAGCAGTTCCTAGACTGGCCACTAGAGGCTGGCTGCAAAAGTGAGGGAATCTCCGTTGAGTCCCGTGTTAAAATGTCCAGCTTTAGAGCAAATATAAACATATTTTGGTTTCAATTGTTTGATTTCACATCTATGACAACTCTGAGGGGGTTGAATCTTTTCGTACTACGCCATTTAGTGCGAGAAAAAAATGATTTACTGCTCGATAAAGACAACAGCATATGGTAGCTACATCCAACATGATGCTTCTCATTTTTTTAATGCAGTTTTTGGCTTCAAGGCAAACCTCATGTAAACATGTTTTATGGTGATGTTGCTCAATGAAGATTTCCACTGCCTCTCAGTGTTCTAAGTAAATCTACTTCATTTAGAGCGCATGAATTGTATTTATGTCACAAAAGATGGGTTTTGATGTGACCACATCAGTAAAGGAGCACAGAAGAAGAAGAAAAGAAGAAAAGTCTGGTCTGACATTTCCAACTTATCACATAAAGGGTTGGGTTTCCTCGGTGCCATAGTCTGCATTTATTTCATTACGCCTGACTCCTCTACCTCTCTGTGACCTTCTTCGTGTCGTTGAGACGCTCAGAGCAGAACCGATGATGAACCAGCATGTTTCCACTGAAAACGCTAAACTTGAAATTCAAATTTCTCTAGAACAGTGGTTGTGACGAGTTGACAGCTCTTTCAGGCACACGTTCATTCTGCCCGGAAAAATGTGAGACATTTTGGTCTCGATTATGTGGGAAAGACAACACCGGCTCTGTCATCGTTACTTTCTGCTTTTATTGCTGAAGAAACGCAGCGCAGCAACCCGGAGCACCTTTAACACACTCGTAACTGCTATAGGCTGCAGCTGCAGAAGGATTGCTTGCATTCCTTATCTCACCTGCAAGACATTTCTCGACTGAGGGCTGTAAATTTTCCGACTTTTGCTGCTCAGGAGTTTGTTTTTGCGAATCTGAAGTCTGTTTCATTTTTTTCCGCTGACATTATTTTTCAAATTAATTCCTCACAGCTGTTAACAGATGTTGAAGGGAAAGATGATCGTAAATGTTAAACTTCTGCAGAGGTAGGTTACATATAAAAACACCAAAACCGAGCGAGATGTGGTTCTCCAGACGAGGGAATCAAAGATGAAAGCGCGAGAAAGGGCCGAGGAAATCTCTAAATCGCGTTTGGTGGCTAAGTAACGGAATAACATTGAAGTTAACCCTTAATTAGCACTTGAAATTCAAGGATAAATTGGTGTTTCAGGCTCAAAACCTAATAAATCCCTTTCAAGGATGAGAAAAATGGGAATACTCCTAAACCAGAAACTCTGAGTCACCACATACCTTAAATTAAAAGAAAAATACTTTGGAAACACGTGCACACATCATGGAGATCATGTTGAGTCATTACAGTCTGTGAATTGACCGCATGCATATCCATTTCACACGTTATAAAGTGCAGTTGAGGCATGCCGACCGAGCAGATGTGTCGCCCCGTGTCAGTCTGGAAGTGGAACCGGGAAATACTCCAAAAATGTTCATCATCGCCGACCCAAATGTGACGAGAAGCTATTTCCCTCCCTGAGCCAGCATAGATTTGATCCTTTCTCAAAGTTTTGTCAAATAACCAATAATAACCCCCAATAAGATTTCCAAAATCTCTGAATTTACAGAAAACATCAGTAGTCAGAAAATACCTGCATTTACACTGCGGCAGGTCTCATTCCCTGACGCGTCCAGCTCGGTACTTTAAATAAGAGCCCACACGCTGAAACAATTACAGGAATAATGTGAGGTGTTTTAACAGCTGTAGAGTGGGGGAGGGCAGGGTGTGAGGCTGCTGGACTCCATGCATCCTGCAATGATGAGCAAAGAGAGACCAGTATCAGTACCCCACACACCAAAATCATTTCAGTAGGTCAACAATGGCAAGACAGTTGTGAGTAAAGCATGAGGGGTCAATTTATCCAGGGATGGGGACACATTTGGTCCAAAAATACTAGAATTTGCTAGACTGATAGATGGATGGAGTTATTTTGAGTTTACAGTTTTAACCCAACCGTCAGGATGTACCTGGTGAACAAGACCGGCATTCGCAGGACAGGTGATCATAACTATAGTTAGTGATTTGCTCTATGTGTCTTCGATTGATTTCTCCTGGCAGCATTCTCTGAACCACTCGCCCACATTTGCCAAAACAGATGAAAAGCCACACAATATGATTCTGGATATCTAACATAAATAAAAGAAAAAGGAAAGAACGTTCAGAGTTTCCGATTTGGGGACATTCCCATTCCAACATTACTTTACATTACTTTTAACTCCAACTTCATGTTTAGTTTTTAGCACGTGACAAAGCTGCAGTGACTAAAAGCTACGTGTTGTGTTTTTGTTTGGACTGGATGAATGTGACAGCTGATAAAGAAAGCTCTTACTCTTCCACTTTCCCCTCCAGGTTACCTGAAGCGGACTCAAGAGTTTCACCTCCCCTCATGGGGAGAAGCTCAGGCCATCAGGTTGCAACATACGTGTCTTCACTCCAAGGTTTCTTCAGCTCCCGTGAAAAAACCTCTGGAGAAGATCATTCCTGCCCTCAGCAATAACCTTTCATCATGTTATTTTTGGTTAATTATGCACAGCAACAGTTTAATTGATATCATGAAAGTAATTTACAGTGGTGCTCTTCAAACAGCCCCCCCTCTGGTGACCACGGTGCTCTGCTCTCCACACGACGGCCTGGGAAAACGCACCGCACTCTCCGCTCCGTGAACCAGAACATCTGCTGCTAATATGGGTCAGCTTCATCTCCAGATGTTTTTGGAAAAAAAAAGAAAAAAAGTCCTGCGCATGATGACCAAATAAAAAACACAAATGGCATGAATCAAGCAGGCAGCATGTTGATTCCCCAGCACTTGAATCAACAAGCCGGGGCACCTGCCGAGCTGTGAGATATCTAAACTGGGATCCCCGCCGGGTCTTCGTCAGCTCCAAACAAGGCTCTTCCTGGGCCCGGGTCAAGCGAGGAGAACATCGGAGGCCCACGGAGTATTTATAATACAAACAGCAGTCGCGTTATCTCTGTGAAGTAGGATTTGTTGTGTCTGTTATTCGGTGTGTCGTGGAGGCATGATGGGGTTTAACTGCGGCCTTTTTGCACGTTGCCCAATTTGCTCTGATTTTTGACCCTGTCTTTGTACGTTTTGACCGTATAGAAAACTAATTCTCGTCAGTTGTGTGAAATAAGACCTGGAAACAGGGATTGTGGCATAGAATTGTCAAATTGGTTGAATTCACCGTACGAATTGTTACAGATTACTTTTGTAATACTGTATTTGACCCGGTCTTTGTACATTTTGACCGTATAGAAATGTAATTCTTGCCATTGTAAGAATGAGATTGTATTGTATTTATTATTTACTGTTTAATTGTGTCATGCTGCTTTTAATGTTGATGTAAAGCACTTTGAATTACCTTATGTTGTATTGTGCTATACAAATAAACGTGCCTTGCCTGCCTTGATATTGTGGGAATCTATTAAGCTGGAGTAAAGTCTGCTAAAAATCTGTTGCTGTGAGGTTCAAGGTTCAAGGTTCAAGGTTCACTTTATTGTCATTCCAAAAGTCCAAGTACAAGTTGAACAAAATTTCGTTTCACTGGCTCAAAGCAAGCAATAATAACAATTAAAACACTAAAAACTCTAAACACTAAAAGATAAGGACACTAGGTGACGCCATCATTTCCTCTGGAAATGCAGCAGCAGAAGCAGATCAGCTCAGGTTCATTGTCTTGATTGATGCAAATTAAAGAAGCAGACTTCTGGAAAATCCACCATCACCCATTTCAAAATGAGCTCGTAAAAGCTCCCCTTGTGAAGTACTTGTTCCTGAAAAGCCTTGAAAGCTCTTCCTTATCAGGAACGACCACCTCTCCGCTCCTATCAGGAGTCGCAGGAGAGCAAACATCTGTATCTGACACGAGCGAGCGGCTAATTGTTTGTGAGACCTTGGTGAGTAGCACATGAGTCTAAGAGGAAAGTACTGATAGAGCCGTCCATTAGTTCCTCTCACACTGCTTATTTGAGCTTTACATAAAGGAACACGGTATTGCAGCCTCCTATCGGGGAAAAATGTGTGGCAATGCTTTCAATTCACTCCCAACACGCGACCTCCAGCTCCCCGCTGCAGCCCAGGGCTCTCTAAAGCGTTTTATTCTTCTTCTGTGGTGCATGAAGACCTTTGTAGTCCTGCATTACAATTAATTTTCTGTTCGTTTTGTGGCAGGAAGCAACCTTTTCCTCTGTGAATGGCCTGGTTGTTCCAGCGGGCCACTCCCCCTTCCTCAGACCTAATGCGTCTGCTGACCCCTGAGTGGGGAAGTTTTATGCGGCTGACCTTTGAACTTTCACGTCTGTGTATTTATGTCTGAAAAAACAGTGAAATTATGACACTTAACACTGTCGCCTGGTTGTGTCTGGACCGGCGTTGTGCACCTCCCCTCCGACAATTAGACAAAGACACGCTTAAAGCCTGAATGGTTTAGGATTTCGGGGGGGATTTTTGTGAAGGGGCCAAAATATGCTAATGTCTAACCATCTTATTCCAATCTTTGGTACCTCTTGAATATCTCCTCACAACTTAAAAGGCTGTGAATGATTTCTGACTGATGAAAAGATACACGGCCAGAGCGCCGTTGGCCAGATGTCTTGTGATTGGATGAATTCCTGAGGCCTCCAGGTGAGGGCTGGCTGGGCCTAATGGTGCATGGATGGGCACAGCTGGCTGCCAGCTTGAGGATGTCCATGTTTTAGTTTTAGCAGAATCGGATGGGAACTTTTGCCGGTACGTTACAGGGATGTTTTGGAACAGAGTACATTCAGCCGCGTAGTTAATTTAACTTTTAGGCTGTCATGACGCTGGGAAGAAAAAAAACAATAGAAAACTGCCTCTCCAACTCAAATCAGTTTATTCGAATCTCACACCAGGACAACTTTGATTGTTGGCAGCTAAACTAAAAAGTACAGATTAAACTAATTTCAAACAGCTGCTCTTGGGTGAGATTCTCCCCCATTTAGTGTTGGAGCTGCACCAGCTTTCATGGCTCATCATACCGGGTGTTGCTGGTGAACAATAGAAGTACACTGATACGTTCACTGTGCTATCAGCTGCTGGGACTTTCTTTTTATGAGTGTTACTCTCCCAGTTCTCTCTCCGTTTCTCCATAAAACAATGAAAAAGAAGAGCTGGACTTCAAAGAAGCAAATAGTCAGCTGAGGTTCGTTTGAATGATTATTTAATCTGAGGCAAAGCCTGCATGTGATGCAGTAATGCAGGAAGTAGTGTTATCACACTACCACATCGTGTTGATGAGGCCAGAAACAGTTGGAAACTGGATTTTGATGACTTCAGAGTGACCGGCTTCGTGGCATCCAGTGATGCCAGGGAAGTGCAAATGTGCGAAAAAAGGTTTCCATTAAACTTTTGAGATAAACTGGATCGAAATACCAAAAGAACGCCTCATGAAAACGTAAAGAGGCTTTTGCAATATTCAATAGTTTTTTTTTTTTATTAGAGGCGTTTCTATTAGAGGTTTTTATTTGCGATATTCCGGTTTTGCATGAATCTAGGGGTAATGTAAACGCAACTGACGACCGGGTCTGCGCTTATGTGTTCAATGTTGGGTTTTTTTGTCGGGAAGCTCTGGAGTGATGCGCTAGCTTTGTGTTTTCTTGATATTTTCCAATATCAACGTACACAAAACCATCAAAAAATTACTTACCCTACCTTTAAAGAAAGTGCATTATTTTTTATAAAAATCACCTTTTTCTGTTTTGATATCATATATCTGTCCGTCTAAAGTGACTATGAAACCAAACCTCAGAGACACCCCAACCCCATCACTGAAAATATGTCTTTCAACAAGCTGTTCAGCGCCGTGCAGGTGGACCAGAGCAGAATGATCTGCCTCCCTGTGATCGTCACATTACTCTAAGTGATACTGCGTGATCTGGACCTCGGACGAGGGCATCAGGGACATTGATTTCAGGAAAGGACGAGATGAGCGGAGTCAAGAGGCCATTTCATCAACACCTCGGGAAAACTGTATCAACTTTTCCAAAATAAAAAAAGAAGCGTATACGGTAATAAGTCTCCTTCAAAGTTAATTCAGTCGTATCACACAACTGAGTGAAGAGAGATGTGAGCTAAAACACAAAGAGGAGACCTGATGAACTGCAGATGCCCTGATAATTGGCTCTTACGTACAGGTGTGAACATTTCTATAAACGGTAATAGCTGCCCTCTCTGAGGACGAGGGCTATAAATCAGCGCTGCCTGTGAATAATGGTGCAGAAACATCCAATTTTAAACATTATAAACGCCGTAGCCTCAGGTGTTGGAGCGCCGGTGTGTTTAATTCTGTTTCGGTGTCTAAATTTGCGTGCAGCAGATACTGCAGATCGGAATTAGTCTCTTTACATTTATCAAAATTGTAACAAATGCCACACTGTAAAAACAGATGGTGCAACAGTACACTCCAAAAACATACAGAGATATAAAACAAAGACAAAATTACGGCATTGAGGTCCAACTGGCTTCTGTTCAGGCAGCGTTTTCCAGCATCCCTGAATAGTTCAGAGTTCACTTCTCTGCAACTTGTATCAGTGTGAGCTAATGCTTAGTCATCAGTGAGGAACCACTTTGCACATCCATCTGTTAGAGTTTAGCCTCTTTTTTTATTCTTCTTTTCTTCCATAAGGAGCCAATCCAGCAGCAAAGTCTTTGATCATCTTCCTCAAGTGTGGTCACGGTGGTTTTACTCCACTCCTTTTTGGCTCAATCAAGGCCCCCTGATTTCCATGAGGTCCGGCTCCAGAAAACGAGACCCTGACCGCCGCGGAGGCTCCGCCGAGCACCAGTAAATGGGCAATCTCATTCCCCCTTATCGGTTCGGCCTGGCTGGATGTGGATGCTAATCAGCTCCATATCTCGGTAATGGTGTTCCTGTTAATTGCTTTCCCTCATTGTGGCTGTATTCACTTTCATTTATGATTTCTATCTGCAAATGAGGTCAAAAAGGCACCTGGATCTTGTTTTCAGTCGAGCTTCGCTGATCCTTCACTGCAAATGCTTAGAACGACGGTTGACCTTGTAGCCTTACAACTGTCAACGATCGATGGTTGTAGCTTCTCCGTGTTATACCAGGTCTTCAACTTGGTCAGTGTGATCCTTATTTAAGCATAAATGTAGTTTCTCATTAGTTACTGTGTCGCACCAACACACGCCGTCGCTCTCACAGCGGTGACACTTGCTGACCATTTTTTAATCATGACTCAGCTCCCCACGAGAATGCTGCCATCTGCATATTCATGGAGGCTTTGCATCTGACGCTCACATCCTTAGACCTGGTAACAGTGTGATATCTTGAATGGCTCGAGGGCAAGTCAGCCCCCCGTCTGAGTCCCATGCAAATGCAAACGTGAGGCAGACTCTGATTTGGTTAATCACGTTCCTCACCGTGACTGGCCTGAGCTGACCTGGCCTGGACAGATAGTGACAGATATCCAGCTGACGGCCCAGGCCCGCAGCTGACACAGCATAACCGAAATTGAAAAATTAATTTGACAAATTAACTATGATGCAAATATACGTCTTTGGAGAGGGAGATCTTGTAGATCGGAGGTCAGCCGGGGCTAACTGGGTCATCTTTTGTTGCCGTCTCCCCCACCTTCAACCCTTGAGCCCTTCATTCACCGTCAGAGGGTTAACCGTCGGTTCTTTCAAGCTTCTCCTCATGCATAAATGAACCTGGACCCTCCTCTCCCAGTCACCCCTTGGGGCTTGTCAAGGGAGAAGAAGGTCTGAGAGCATTCCTCCATGAAGATTTCCCCCCTTTCTAACTCTGCTTTGATTTTACGCTCTTTCTTCCCCCTTGAGATGTGCCCGTCCTGGACAAGAGCCTGCGTACCTGGTGAAACAATAGCGCTGCCTGTGCTGCCTAATGAAGCTAAACTGAGCTCAGGGTGCAGGTGGGGGTTGTATTGTCTCAGTACTTCGCACTGCCAGGGGGTGAAAAAAGAGGGAGAAACGCCATTCTCCTCAGCTTTCTGCAGACTAAATCAAATTAGCTGAAGCACGCTTGTGAAAGAGGAGGTCCTCCAAAGTGGAGTCAGTTTTTCCTCAGAAGCCTTTGTTATTCACAAGTACCGCGCTGCTGCGCCGCCGCTGTCAAAGCAGAGGACCTTCTCCACCTGATCTTCAACCTCGTCAGCCCTAATGATGCCCCCCAGGCGTCGGGGCCTGCAGGGCGGGAGGGAGGATGGAGGGAGGATGGAGGGAGGATGGAGGGCTTCTGCGTGGGGCAAAACTCTGCTTCCTCCAACGACATTGCTAAGAGTTGAGGCTGCTGCAGATCCTAAACCCACTGAGCTGATCCACGGGGGACTAAAAGAGTCTTTCTCCCACATCATTAGTGACAAGTGATTCTAACATTCGGAACGGATATGAAAAACAAAAAATCAAAATTCTGAACCATGAAAATGTTAAATTTCATGTAGTTTTATGGAAGTAATTTCCCCACTACGTTGAACTTGAGTGAAACTCAGATCAACCACATGCTGAAATGACCTTACAACCAAAGGCGTTTCTGTAAGCAGTTAACACACACCTCTAACTGGATACTTTCAAACTTTCAAAAACAAACATGCAAAAGTAAAACCCTGCAGAACTACAGGAACGATGAGTCCTGCTTCAATCATATAGTACCATACTGACCCCTAGTGTCACTTTAATGACACAGCACATTTTAATATTAAAATCTGCACCTTGCATTGTCACAGTTATAATTATGTGATGAATCAAAGGGGAAAATAAAAACCTGCTGCATTTTTGGACTTCCTAGCGGTATCCTCTCTTTTCTATGAGTCATTTCGTCTAGTTGCATCACCTGGAGCTGCTTGCTGTCCTCCTTCAAGGATACAAAACTGGTAAACTGGGGCTGTTATCGGTGCAACGTTGTGGATCCAAGTGTCTGGACTGAGGCACTGCTTGCGACTGGTCTACACGTATCATATCTCTGCATCGCAGCAGGAGCAGTGGAAATCTCTCTTTTTTGGAGGGTGCGGGTCATTTTTTGACTGACTGGCTTCAGAATTGGGACATGGATGATGGGTCTCCCGTGACAACGTGGCGGCTGCGGGGGATCCAGCTGAGGCTGCAGGTTCTGATCTGCAGGTTCTGATCTGCAGGTTCTGATCTGCAGGTTCTGATCTGCAGGTTCTGATCTGCAGGTTCTGATCTGCAGGTTCTGATCTGCAGGTTCTGATCTGCAGCGCTGTGATCAGCCACCCTGAGGAGGATTGAGTCACGGGTCAGAGGGTGATGGGGACCTCTCTTCCTTATCCGTTCACTTGTGGCCTTCTCGCTCCATTTCACTGACTGTGCTGCAAAAGAAAAGCTTTACTTACAACAAAGATCCATCACCTTGAAAGCAAACTTCCAATTTTGACAAATACTCGAGCCGGATTACTTTTCTGAGATTTAAGGGAAGTGGACAGGAAGCGAGTCTGGGATTCCATCCCAGGGGTCTCTGGTTTCGCTTGGCTCCGGCTGTGAATCCTTTGAGTGGGAGAAGCCATGTCGCCTCCCCCAGAGGAGGTGTACGGAGACTTTCTGGTTAAAACGGAAGATCTCTCCAAAACCAAATCCTCTTTAGTCCCCACGTCTCCCATCACTGCCCAAGTCGACTCTGTGTAGTCCCAGAAGATTTTGCCAAACTGGTAGAGTAGCACCTGAGTGGTAGTGTTCACCAATATCCTGAAAAAGGATGACAATAACAACTGGAACTGCAATTACTGCGAACACCTTGACCGTGAAAGACGATGTCCGACTCACCTTTGGTCCAGAAAGTGCAGGGACAGGAGACATTCTGGCTCACAATCTATTGTGATCTCTCTCAAACAGTCTCCCGCGAGAAAGATTAAAAATGCGAATCTTCCCATCCAGACAGCCGGTGATCACACGGAGGTAGAGGAGGGTCAGAGACCTCACCTCACTGCAGAAAAGCAAGACACGAGTCCAATCTCACTACACTTTAAATCTAGAATCGATCAGTTCTCCAGCTCCGTGTCGACTTCAGACATTTGTGTCTTACTTTGGGTGGATGAACGTTTGAAGACACTTGTTAGCGTTGCGGTCGATGCTCCACGCCATCAGCTTGCCGCGACAGTCCCCAGATAGAAGGTACCATTCATTGAAGAACAAGCACCTCACTGAGCTCTTGTGAGCGTTGATCACCTTCGGAAGATGGATGCTTTATGAACATGAAATGTTTTATCGGATTACATTTTATTAAAACCAAACCTTTTCTTCCTCTGTGAACCTAACATCCTCACCTTGAGCAGCGAGCCATTCTCTCACAGCTGCTGCAGACCGCTGTTGCATTGATCTTCACACATTTCACAAAGCTGGGATGTTTGAAATTTAAATTCCTGAAGAGCTTCCCCGTGTCTAAACTCCACACTGATGAAACAATCGTTCATAATTCACTTTCACGTGGAAGAATACTGCAGCACAAATATGTTTAAGCCTCAACAAGGTATTTAACCCAAACTTCTGCGGCCACTGACTTCTTGTTCCCCCAACAAACCTGCTGGAAGACACAACTTGTCGTCACAGAAAAGATGTTTGAGGAGATTACCGTTCTGTGTCAGCCGAACAAAACTAACAAGAGAGATTGCTGCAGCTGCTAAACTTTAACTGTCCAGCACATAACTGAAACCTGCAAAGATTACAAAGAATCTTCAACAACTGGGACTGAAAATCTATTAAAAGTTCACTAAAAGATGAAAAAAATACTGTGAATAGAATAGTACCAGCCGTGACTTCTTTATCAGAAGGGGAACTGACTTTGAGGTTAAAAACTCTAAGACATAGGCTACTTAGTACATCTTTTAGGAAGCATGTTGACTGGATATGTTGACGGAGTAAAAATGAAAAGAAGTGATTCCATGTCTTACTTAAAGTGGCACAGGTTTTATGATTTATTATCATAAGATAACTGGCTTACTGGAAAAGGGTTATCAGACGTGTATATATTAAAAACAGAGTACACACCCTCGTATATGTGATAATTTGTCTAAAAGAGTCTCAGCGTGGACATCCAGGCAGTAGATGGTCCAGCGTGGCCGTACAACACCTTCTCACACCTTTGGATCTGCAGACTCCAACACCTGCAGGTAAAAACAGTCACAGCAGATATTATGTTATCCTTGGTATTCATTTAGTTTTGAAAAGTCTCAAAATGTCCTCTCTGGATTTGGGATGAGGTTTTACTTCAGTGGGAGAGTTTAGGTACCTGAGGTCTGAGTGGTGGGTAGGTACTAGAGGAAAAGCGCCTCTACTCGCCACGCCCCCGTTTTGCGCTTTTACACTACGGGTGGAGGCGGGTGGAGGTGTGCCGAGTAGGTACTTTTTCTGTAACTATTCTGCCGAGGTTCTAAGTGTGCTGAGTCGGCTGTATCTGACGTCATCACACTACAGGCCACCAATATGTCGGGGGGCGGGCTGTCAGACATTTGAATCAGGAAGCGGGAATCAGCACATGAGCGGCTTGCGACTTCCTCATTTTATTCAACCAGCAACGGCAGCGCAAACGTCTGTTTCATGATCCAACTCTGAGGGTCAGATGTTCATAAACCTGGTGCTGAGGAGAGAATTAAAAAGGGATCTACACGGGAGATAAGGAACGACCAGATCTACCAGGAGCTCTGTCTCTTCATAGCTGCTCACGGCTCCAGCTGACTTTTCAGCAGCGTCGACACAAAAAAGCGTTGCTGCTTGAAGCTTCTCTCTCTCTCATTTTTTAACTTGATATCGAACACAAGTCACAGACCCAGCAGCACATCTATCATCTCCTCCAGGTTCTACATCTTTAGTGTTGTTGTCTTCTTCCTTTAGATACACAATCAAATACGTCACAGCAGCTTCACTCCGACCTCCTACTTCTCATCTGGGTGTCTAAAAACAAACGAGGAGGAGGTGAGTGGAGGCGAGACGAGTAGGTCCTAGTATAAAAGCGCCATAATTGAGACAGGGTAGGTGGCTTAGTTGATAGAGCGTTCGCCCATGAACCTGAAGGTCAGTGATTCAAGTCCTAGTTCCTCCTGTGTCCACCAAAGTGTCCTTGGGCAAGACACTGAATCCCCAGTTGCTCCCGGTTGTCAGGCCAGTGCGGTTGTATGGCAGGTACGTGGTATGTGATCAACCGCTGTGTGTGTGTGTGTGTGTGTGTGCGTGTGCGTGTGCGTGTGTGTGTGTGTGTGTGTGTGTGTGTGTGTGTGTGTGTGTGTGTGTGTGTGTGTGTGTGTGTGTGTGTGTGTGTGTGTGTGTGTGTGTGTGTACGTCTACAGTGTAAAGCCCTTTGGGGCTGTAGGAGTACAGCTGGAAAGCGCTATATAAGTGTAAGCCATTTACCATCTACAGGAGATGCTCCACCGTTCAGGGGAGGCTCCCGGGACTGTTGCTGCTCCTCCACAAGGAGACGAGTCAGGTAACCTCGTGAGCTTTATTTTACTTGCATTTATTCATTTTAGCTATTTAGGGTCAAGAGGAACTATCAGTATATCAGGAACTTACAGTATATTTGACATATATGAAGTACAAGTCAAAGATATGGTCATAAAATGGGGGGGGTGCAGGCAGGTGGAAGCAGCAGCGGGATGACCAAAGGGGGGTGGAGGACCGCAGGCCAGCATGCAGCTCCTGAAGCTCCGGCCTGCAAACATCCACAAAAGAGAAAAAAGGGGGGCCAGCACAAGAAACTACAGGAGCGATGGACAAAAATGATAGCTATGAGATATTTATAATAAATAAAAATGGAAATGGAGAAGAGAGGAAGGGAAGAGGAGAGGAGAAGAAGGGTGAGAGGCACCGCCCAGCGGATCATGTCGGTGCCCCCCTGCAGCATTGGCCTATAGCAGCATATCTACCACCAAGCTATATTTGAGACTAACTATTATAGTCTTGTTCTATAGCTGCAACTATGACTACTGACTCTAACACACTAGAGTTTACACTACCTAGAGATTTACCAACACCAGCTAGAGGTTTACTAAACAGAAAGGTTTAGTAAGGTAGAAAGGTAAGTGTCCACATTCATGTACAACAGTTACACTGAATTAAGTATTGTGGTGCAGACAACTAAAACTATGACGTTTACCAAAACATCCTGCAAGATTTCCCAAAGCCATTTCAAATATTTATTTTTTTTAATCATGAAGATATAAAAACATTCCTAAACCTCCATCATGGCCTTCACTTCATTCCGAAAGATTCTTCTGAATCTGATTTCTTGCCACGTGTCCTCTGTGCAGATCCGCCAGTACCGACAAACCGACTTACAACATCTCAAAGTCGGCTCCTCCAACAGACCTGGAAGAAGAGATGTGCATTAAGTCTTTAAACTTTCAGGGTGATCATGATGTCCTTGGGATTACTTTGTAGTTCCTGAATCTAATCTGCTCAAATAGGCTGATTTTAATGAAAAAATGATTTCAGAAATTACGTGTCTTTTACCTATGAAGGTTAAACATGGTCATTTGTGTTAGCTATGTTGACTTGCCTAATATCTTCATGGTGAACAGGTCGGCTGCTAATGAAGTCCCTGTACTGGCTGACCCCAGATAAAGACCTGGGGCCTCATGTACAAAGCGTGCGTAAGCACAAAAACGTGGCGTACGCCCTTTTCCACGCAAACGTTCAGATGTTTCAAGAGTGAAATGACCGTGGAAATGTGCGGTGCCCGACGCCAACTTCATGGCTGGCGTACGCACGTTTCCACAGCTATTGGTCCGTTGGCGACACTTAGAGGTGATGCTGGGAAACTGTTAATAATGTGAAAACAATAAGCCCTCAGAATGATGTGAGCATCAGAGACACTGATGAACAATTAACACATTCACCTGTCTGCAATTACACAAGTGGATATAAAAGCATGCGCAAAGTGGTCCAGAAATACCGTTAACAACAATGGCAGCTTTGGCAGTGTTAGAAGATATCACAAATGGCGCAGTAAGAAGAGAAGGCGTGGACCCGGAGGAGTCTGGTACTCCTACATGTGCGCTCAATTCCACATTGATTGGGATGTACAAAGGAAATTCAATTCA
Source organism: Cololabis saira (assembly GCF_033807715.1). Lineage (NCBI taxonomy): Eukaryota > Metazoa > Chordata > Actinopteri > Beloniformes > Belonidae > Cololabis > Cololabis saira. Next base: position 40,338,844 of record NC_084605.1, read on the forward strand.
ATTCAATTCAATTTTATTTATATAGCGTCTAATACAACAGAGTTGTCTCTAGACGCTTTACAGAGACCCATACCCAGAACATGACCCCCGAGCAGTTATTACATAAACAATGGCAGGTAAAAACTCCCCTAGTGGGAGAAAAACCTGAAGCCAAACAGTGGCAAGGAAAAACTCCCCTTTAGGAGGGAAGAAACCTTGAGCAGGACCAGGCTCATCAGGGGGGACCCTCCTGCCGAGGGCCAGACTGGTGGGTCAGGGACGGCAACAGCACAGCAGGCAGGTGGAAGCAGCAACGGGATGACCGGGGGTGGGGACCGCAGGCCAGCACACAGCTCCCGAAGCTCCGGCCCAATCAGCAAGTCCCAGGTTGGGGTGCAGGGTCAGGAAAAGACTTGTGCTCCGTAATGCAAGCTACAAGCCACCCACGGCCACCTGCAGGACAAAAGAGAGAAAAGGGAGGAGAAGGGGGGGCCAGCAACGGGATGACCAGGGGTGGGGACCGCAGGCCAGCACGCAGCTCCCGAAGCTCCGGCCCAATCATCAAGTCCCAGGTTGGGGTGCAGGGTCGGGGAAAGGTTGAGAAGGGGCAGGGCCAGGGAGAGGAGTCTTGAGGGACGAACATTCTCCCCCGCCCAAAAGGGGCCGTTACCCTGCCCCCCTCACTCCCACACTGCAGGTTCCGGTGTCCGGCAAAGGATGCTGCAACATGGACAAAAGAGAGAAAAGGGAGGAGAAGGGGGGGCCAGCACAAGAAACCACAGGAGCGACTCTGACACACTAAAGTTTACACTACCTAGAGATTTACCAACACCAGCTAGAGGAAATGTGCTTGGATTCATGCCTACGCACAGTTTCATACATCTGGATTTTTTTGTGCGTAGGACGTTTTCTGGATTTAAGCGTAAGCCATGTTTCAGTAGGAAATCCACGCAAGTCTTTGTACATGAGGCCCCTGGAGGATCCAGGCACGACCGTGAGAGCAGGCTCTTCTGGCTCTTCGTCATCATAGGACTGTTGTCACAAACTAAAAAAGCATATGATTATTCTGTTGGAATAGGAAAAATAAAAAACGTGAAATGCAACATGGTGGGAGAAAAGGTTTAAAATGCAAAGCAGAAATCACAGGGAAAATAAACAACCTTTTCACCAAAACAGGCAACTATTGTTGTTATTTGGCGGCCTCTAGTGGACAATAGTGAAACACCACCGCATAGTTGCGGAAATCCTGAGATATATATCTAGAATTTCCCCTTTTTTTAAAGTCACAATTTCAGAATATTCTCTCGTAATTTTGTGATGTTGGAAACTCATACTTTTTTTTATATATATTTTTATACTCACTGTGCATTTTTAAGCAGGATAAATTATTAGTGAATGGGGGTAGGATTAAATTCATTTACACTTCTTCCTACTCCTTTTTGCACATGTAATTAAGATATTAAGTGTTAAAGTATGAGATTCTTTGTTTTGTTGTTTTTTGTTTGCTTTGTTTTTTTTCTTATCTTCTCTTTAATTGTTGTCTTTTACATGTACAAAATAAAATCAAAATCAAATCAAATCAGATAAATAGCATCGAGCTACTGATTTATAGTTAATATATTCTGTGAGTTGCGAGATCTCTGAGCGGGGAGAAAAACACGTGCGCCGCCCGGGAATCGAACCCGGGTCGCAAGAATGGGAATCTTGCATGATACCACTACACCAGCGGCGCCGATGGAGAGATTGCCGCTGACTCCATATATATAGAGAGAAAGAAAAGTCGGAATATAGTGTGTTTTTAAAGGTTTATCATGTATTTACGTATTTGAGGATTTACGAGTATTGAATGACTACCGTTGGAAGCATAATTGTCGAGGAAGAAAATCACTTAACTTAAATTTTATTTTGAAATAACCATAGATGCGTACACTTATTTTGAAAGGCAGTCGCTTCCGGTCCTCTGTCAGTGTGACTGGGATCGTCATGTTTGCTAACCTGCTAGCGGCTAAAATGATCCTTTTCTTCGCGCTGGTTAAAGAGGAACTTAAGGATTATATCTGCTGAACATCGACCAGGTCCAACAAATGATGTGCTTTAACATAGAAAGTCTTGTAGAGAGTTAAAGTTCTCATTTAAAATGTTATTATCGGAGATGCCTTTGCAATATGATGCACGTCCTGCGGTTAAATCTGAAAAAATAATCGCATTTGGTAAAGCAGTGTAGTTTGCTTTGGAAGATTAATTAGCCATATTTCATAGTTTAGTTTATCTGTTTTTTTTCTTATCGAATTGCATCACATTTAAATCTCACATGTGCAGAATTATTACTAATGTTGAGCCAGCTATGTTAGCTTTAGCTTGTGTTGTGTGACCAGCTGACACATATAACTATATATATATAACTAATGATCCTTTACTTTTACAGTATTTACTCATGTCGGACGCGGATAACGACGTGGAGTTGGTTGAAACAACCGAGGAAGTTGTTGAAACAGAAGAATCCCTCCCTGTTAATACCAACACGCCATCAGGTGCAGTACTTTACCTGACAACACTAAAGTTAAACTACAGTACTTTACCTGACAACACTAAAGTTAAACTACAGTACTTTACCTGACAACACTAAAGTTAAACTACAGTACTTTACCTGACAACACTAAAGTTAAACTACAGTACTTTACCTGACAACACTAAAGTTAAACTACAGTACTTTACCTGACAACACTAAAGTTAAACTACAGTACTTTACCTGACAACACTAAAGTTAAACTACAGTACTTTACCTCACAACACTAAAGTTAAACTACAGTACTTTACCTCACAACACTAAAGTTAAACTACAGCACTTTACCTGACAACACTAAAGTTAAACTACAGTACTTTACCTGACAACACTAAAGTTAAACTACAGTACTTTACCTGACAACACTAAAGTTAAACTACAGTACTTTACCTGACAACACTAAAGTTAAACTACAGTACTTTACCTCACAACACTAAAGTTAAACTACAGTACTTTACCTCACAACACACTAAATTAAACTACAATACTTTACCTCACAACACACTAAATTAAACTACAATATTTTACCTCACAACACACTAAAGTTAAACTACAGTACTTTACCTCACAACACACTAAATTAAACTACAGTACTTTACCTCACAACACACTAAATTAAACTACAATACTTTACCTCACAACACACTAAATTAAACTACAGTACTTTACCTCACAACACACTAAATTAAACTACAGTACTTTACCTCACAACACACTAAATTAAACTACAGTACTTTACCTCACAACACACTAAATTAAACTACAGTACTTTACCTCACAACACAGTAAATTGAACTACAGTACTTTACCTCACAACACACTAAAGTTAAACTACTAACAAAAGGTCACATTTATGTCCCTCTTAAAACACTTATTCAATCACTGCCCTAGTTAAGTGTCTTGATGACATAAAGGGCTGGATGTCTCTGAACTGTTTAAATTTTAATGAAAAAGAGACGGTGGTTTTTGGTGGAACAGCCTTCCAGATCTGGGCTCCTTGGCCCGGCATGTAAAACCAACCATCACTAACCTTGGGGTCAAAGTGGATGCAGATCTCAAGCTTGACAGCGAGATCAGGGCGGTTGTCAAATTGAGTTTTTATCATTTGTGGCATCTGGCTAAAATAAAGCCAATTCTTTCAAGACAGAAGTTTTAAATAGTAATCCATGCCTTTGTCACCACTCAGCTGAACTATTGCAACGCCCTTTATGTGGGGGTTAGTGCTTCCTCCGTCTCCAGATGGTCCAGAATGCTGCAGAACGCCTTTTAACTGAACACGTGACGGAAACATGAGAACATTTCCCCCATTTTAGCCTCTCTCCACTGGCTGCCCATACAGTCTAGGTTTCATTTTAAAATTATTTTATTTGCTTTTAAATCCTTGAATGGTCTTGCCCCGTCGTATCTCTCTGAGCTCCTACACCCTTATACACCCAGTCGCTCTCTCAGATCAGCTGATCTACTGTAGTACTGTAGTACTACAGTACTATAGTTGATCAGCTGATCTACTGTAGTACTGTAGTACTACAGTATTATAGTAGATCAGCTGATCTACTATAGTACTGTAGTAGTACTATAGTAGATCAGCTGATCAGCTGATCTACTGTAGTACTATAGTACTACAGTAGATCAGCTGATCAGCTGATCTACTGTAGTACTATAGTACTACAGCTGATCAGCTGATCAGCTGTAGTACTACAGTATTATAGTAGATCAGCTGATCTACTATAGTACTGTAGTAGTACTATAGTACTACAGTAGATCAGCTGATCAGCTGCTCCTGAGAGCCTGAAACTAAGGCCTCGTTTACACAGAGCAAAAACGGAGGCGTTTTCATGCGTTTTGGCCGTTCGTTTACACGAAAAAGGAGCTCAAAGTCACCAAAAACAATCATTTCTGAAAACTCCGGCCAAAGTGGAGATTTTCAAAAACTCAGTTTTCACGTTTGCGTCTAAACAGAGGAAAACGGAGATTTAGGCTTCAGAACGTCACATTATGAGACAGAAACGTCACCATCGTCATGTGTGCGACCTGTGTTTACAATTAGTTTGGCCACCGTCAATATTTTCTTGTATTTTACCTGTTTTATATTCTAAAGTCACACTTAAAAGTAACTCCACTTCTCTGTCACTCCAAACGAAAGACTGGCAGTCCAGGCTGATTTATGGTTCCGCGTTACACCAACGCAGAGCTACGGCGTAGGGTACGCGGCGACGCGCACCGTACGTAGGCTATGCCGTCGATTTAACGCGGAACCATATTATTCAGGCTTCACACGTGTCATTTGTTGATGTTTTTTTCCAGGATTCTGATTGGCTAGCATGACTTTACGCTTCTCGTTACACTGCCCCCCGCAGGTTTGGCTGCTCATAGCACCCCTTAACAGCATATTTATGCGGGTTCGTGTAAACAAAGAGATTTTGAAAACGATCTTGTGTAAACAATGGAATTTTTCAAAACGTAGAGGGGGAAATATCCGTTTTTGTAAATACCCGGCTATGTGTAAACGGGGCCTAAAAGGAAGCTCAGAGGGGACGGCGCCTTCGCTGTTGCTGCTGCAAAACTTTGGAACAACCTGCCTCAGCAAATCAGACATCATCCTCTCTGTCTGTTTTTTAAATCCCTCCTCAAAACCCACCTCTTCTCCTTGGCTTTTCACACCTAGCAAGACAGTTGAGTTTATTTTATCCTTTTATTCTTTTATCTTATTTTATTCACTTAACCCACCATGATTGTTTTATTTACGTGTCTAATGTTTAACGGTGTTTTGTTTTCCATTCGCCTGTCCAGCACTTTGGACCATATTGTTTTTAAAGTGCTTTATAAATTGACTAGACTTGACTACAAACTACATGCAAGGATTTTGAACAACTTCCCTTCTTGTCTTAATGCAGCTTGATTTGATCCACTTCAAATGTTGACTATCGTAGATTGCCTGCTTCCAGTCAGCTTTAAAAGTTGTGTGTTTGGTTGTTCCTGCAGTGGCACCAGATCTGGAACCGGAACAATCATCCATCCAGAGGCTGCTGAACACGGTGGGACAAGAAGAGAATCATAATGGCTTTTGTAAGTGAAATACTCTTTGCAAGAAAATGTAGATGCATTCAATTCTACCTTCCCTATCTATCCACCCCCTCCCAACTTAGCTCCCGTAGACGGATCCACTGGTATCACTTCATCTACAAAACCATCACTGGAAGCAACCCTTTATATCTTGGCTCACTAGTTAATATCAACATCAGTAATCTGCACCTACATTCAAGCAGTTACATGATGAAACAATTACCTCCTTTGGCCATAATTCATTTCAGTTTGCCGCTGCTAATGATTGGAATCATCTGCAACAAACACTTAAACTTCACACATTCATCCCATTCTCCTCCTTCAAAAACACACTCCCAACATTCATCTGCGATCAGTGCACATGTTTGTAACTCTTCCGGACCAGCGCTAAAACTTTTTACTCATATCTTTTGTGTGTTTTTTATATATGGTGTTTGATTGTTTGTTTCACTGTGATTGTATGTGCTTGACTCTTTGTGCTGCCTCTTGCCCAAGTCGTCATTGTAAATGAGAAACTGTTCTCAACTGACTTACCTGGTTAAATAAAGGTTAAATAAAACTTCATGTCACAACCTCTGGTTATGTTCAGAAGAATACGTTGAAATTCCTCTGAACTGATCTGCAGGGGCTGAAGTGCCTTTCACCACGTGTTCAGACGCCTTCTCTATAAACTCATTTGTTTGTGTAATTCAAAAATGATTTATGTCTAATAGTCATGTTCAATTTTTCCTCTCTTTTCCTTTTTGCTCTATATTTTCTTTTCAGGTTGTGAGGAGTGTCTCACTCTCTTCCAGAACCAGTATGGTCCTGATAAAACGAATGGCCCATCTTTTATTCTTGACTTCCCAACGAGCATGGGGGTCCCCCAGAGGGCCCTGCTCACGCTGCCGTACGGCCTGATGATCGGTAGGTCCAGCATTCCTGGTGCCGGAGTCGGGGTCATAAATCATGGAGCGCTGGTGTCTCCTGGAATGCATTTTGGACCGTTTGAAGGAGAAGTGACATCAATGGAAAATGCCATGGAAAGCGACGTCTCCTGGGAGGTGAGATTTAAAATATTCAACCAGACTTCCTTCTGTAAGCATGCACAGTATGGGTATTGGGTTTTTTTTTTCTTAATACTGAATTGTTCTGCAGATTCACAAAGGAGAAGACCAGTACGAGTATATTAATGCCACCAAAGATTCATACTCAAACTGGATGAGGTACGGAATTCTAAATCACTGCATCTATCTATTTAGCATTTCTTGTTGACATCAGAAAATTCTTCAAAATTATGGTAAAGAAAAGGGTAATTTTGCAGATTAACACATTTGTGACACTTTCAGAGTGACTGGAAACACCACTGATCTTATTTTATGATTCCTCACAACTTTATTTTTATTCAGGTACGTCAACTTTGCTCGCAGTAAAGAGGAGACAAACTTGTTGGCAGTCCAGTACAAGGGTAGCATCCTGTTTCACTGCTGCCGCTCTATCCGTACTGGAGACGAGCTCACCATGTGGCCCAGCAGCAACCTGACCGCTCATTTCAGCAAAGCTTGGGCCCACATGTGGCTTTTGAAGTTACACGCAGCTGGTACCTTTTTGCTTATTCTCAAACTTTATGCCAAAATGTGTCCTGTGCAATCACTTTTAAGTGAACTAAAAACAATTTTTTGCCCCTCCCCCCCCTTTTTTTTTTTTTTTTTTTTTTTTAAATTGTAGAGACTAGTATACCTGCCACAGCTCCTGTCTTCCAGTGCTCCCACTGTCGTCTCTCCTTCACCACAGAGGCTTTCCTCCAGCGACATGCCGGAGACTTTCACCCGCAGCCTAAAGCCGGTGAACGCCACGCTTCTGCAGACCCGGGTCAATCTGCCGCGCTTGTCCCGGGATTAGCTGGCGATTCCCTCAAGTCCAATACGTGCGACGATTGCGGAAAGGTTTTCAAGCAAATGCCTCACCTCACGAGGCACAAGCTGTGTGTCCACTCGAACAAGCGCCCGTACTGCTGCCCGCATTGCAAGCGAAGCTTCAGCCAGGCGTCTGGTTTGATCAGACATCAGCGCGTCCACCAGCAGGAGTATGTAATACAGGTTTTGAAGAGGAATGAAATAGCTGTTAAAACCGAAGGCTGTGCAGCAGAGGAAGAAGGTTTTAATCCTGCAGAAGCAGTTGTATCGGAGGAAACGCAGGACATGGATCAAAGTGAGAATCCGCATGAAGCTACGAGTGCAACAGAGACTCTAAACGCTGCGGATGATGAGGCTGAATGTCGGCTGAATTGTTCAGACTGTGATAAGAGCTTCACAAATGAAGCGGCTTTCAAAAAGCACAAGGTAACGGTTCACGAGAAGTTGCGTCCGTACGTCTGTGCTGTGTGTCAGAAATGCTTCCGTCAATACCACGACCTGAACAGGCATCTGCAGAGACACCAGAAGGAAAAGGAAAGGAGCGATGAAATGACTCCGGACACAGGGGATCCCACCGTTATGCCCTTCAGCTGCGCCAAGTGTGCGGTGACTTTCTCCTCCGTAGACGCCCTGCAGCAGCACATCAATGAGATCCACTCGGACGACGCCTCCAGCAAAAACCAAGAGGCCGGTTTGCTTCCTTCCAGCGTCGACTCGGCCCAAGATCCTCCGTCTCTCAGGCCTCAGCGTCTCGGAGCAAGATCGAAAGTTTCCGCCGTCACCAAGCTGTTGGCACCCAAGCGGAAAGCAGCCACCTCAGCTCAGACTGAAGCAGAGGCGGCCGGCCTCAAAAAAGCCGTGTTGGCCAAGTGCAAGTGGTTCAGCTGCAACCGCTGCAAAAAGACCTACGAGAACCCCGACGATCTGAAAGCACACAAGTGTCACCTGAAGCAGCTCAAATGTGGCCAATGCGGCGCAGCGTTTTCCAAGATCGGTTACCTGAAGAGACACGAGCGGGTGGCGCATGTCAAGAATAAATCTTACAGATGTGAGCGCTGCAGTAAAGACTTCTCCACATCTGGCAAGCTTAAACAGCACGAGAAAAACAACTCCTGCATGAAGTACCACTGTGCTTCGGAGCACTTCCCCTGCTCCTTCTGCCAGTTCTCCTTCACCCTGAAGAGCTACCTTATCAAACACATCAAGAGGCATCACCCCGTGGAGTTTCTGTCCCGCGACCAGGAAAGCCTGGCGAGTCAGCTGGACGAGAAGGGCGGCGAGTACACGTGTCCGCACTGCGGGACAGACTGCGAAAACCAAAAAGCGTTCAAATCCCACATGTGCTTCCGGCAGCTGAAGGTGCTGTACCTGTGCACGGACTGCGGGAAGAGCTTCACCAACCACTACAGCCTGAAGCAGCACCAGCGCATCCACACGGGCGAGAAGCCGTACAGCTGCCAGCACTGCGGCAAGAGCTTCTCCTACGTGGGCCAGCTCAACGTGCACCTGCGCACCCACACGGGGGAGAAGCCCTACCTGTGCACGCACTGCGGGGAGAGCTTCCGCCAGTCGGGGGACCTGAAGAGGCACGAGAGGAAGCACACGGGCGTGAGGCCGTACAGCTGCCCCGAGTGCAGCAAGAACTTCAGCCGCCCGCAGAGCCTCAAGGCTCACCAGATGCTGCACCTGGGACAGAGGATGTTCAAGTGCACGCAGTGCGGGAAGAGCTTTTCCAGGAACTATCATCTCAGGAGACACCACCAGAAGATGCACACGTAGTCCCGTCACGTTTGAAAGACTGGAAATACCACTAAGGATTATGTCATATTTTGTGTACAGCAGTAGCCCTTATTTAAACGAAAGCCTTTAATTTCCCGGAACAAAGTTGTTTGGACTAAATGGACTAATGGACAGTGAAACTGATTATTCTGCATTTGCCAAAGGTTTGGCAGAGGTTTTCCTTTAGTTTGTCATTTTGGTTTGAAATAAAAACAACAAAGTTAACCGTCACTGTTGACCATTTATTCCACAAAACATACAATGCAAAGCATGTGCACTGTACAAGCCTTAATATTATGAAAATAGTCACAACCATGCCTGTTTTTTAATTAAGTAATCCTAGATTTTAAATATTTTAATTGTTTTGTTTTTTTAGTCATCCAGAGCTACTTTTTACATGACACAGTCTAACTGACTATTTGACCCTTTTTGCACCGCTTTCATCAATTTTTTTTGTTTGCTTTTCTCGTTTTTGTCCTTGTTAGCTCACGTGGCCTTATTGACTATATTATAAATATTACATAAAATGAAAACTTTGCAGTCAGTCAGACCTGAATGATACAAACGTACAGTAACACGGGTCGACTGGTTGCAGCTACGTGTAAACTGAAGCGGGCGGAGAGCCGGCAGTGATTCCTCGTGTCTCTCTCAGCCATGTCGAGAGCAGCTGCTGGTACAAGACGAAAAATGTGCTGCTGGTAACTTCTCCTTCAAACCTACGGAAGAGTGTGAGGGCCAGGCAGGAGAAAAATACAAATATTTTAGAAGAGGAAGATTTTTTTTTCATTATGCACTTTGAGAAAAAAAGTCGAAATGTTGAATAAAAAGTCAAAATGTCAAGATTAATGTTGAAGTACAATTATGATAAAAAAAATGTAAATGTTGAGAAAAAAGTCAAAATTTCGTGAATAAAGTTGAAATGTTGAGAAAAAAGTTGAAATGTTGAGAAAAGGCGAAATTTCGTGAATAGTTGAAATGTTGAGAAAAAAGGCGAAATTGACTTTATTCACGAAATTTCGACTATTCTTGAAATTGTATTTCAGCATTAATCTCGACATTTTGAATTTTTTCTCGAAATTGTATTTCAACATTAATCTCGACATTTTGACTTTTCTCGAAGTGCAAAATAAAAAAAATCTTCCCCTCAAATATTTTTTCTCCTGCACGGCCCTAATACTCTTCCATACAAACTCCTCACTCCTGTAGCGGTTCGTTCATCAGTAGTCCTAGCTAATATCGATTATACAAGTCCGTAACAACATCCACTTGACGGGCGGGAGGGGTCGTTGTTGGTGGAGCAGCAGTTGTGGAGGCTCGTTTCTGTGGTCCTTTTTTTTTTTTACTTTTTTTTTTTTTCTTTTTTTTAAAGATGCAAGTGATGAAACCAAAGGGGTTGGTCGGTTATTGACGAGTTCTAATGAGTAAAAAATAAACAAACACTTCTGAAAGGTAGGCAACACGTGGTTCTCCAGGTTTTGTGAGTTCCCTATGAATGCTGGGTAACAGCGTTGAAGACGCGTCACTCCCGCTGATTCCTCCGCTGATTCCTCCGCCGCTGCGATGTGCCGCGTCTCTTCCAGTGCAATAGTCCCTCCGCTTCAAACCTCCCATCACATCAAATATACAACAAACCCTCATGTTCATTAGTTTATATTAATGTTAAATGTTTTACACGTTAAAAGTTTTTTGTTTTGTTTTTTTACAAACCAAACTTGATTGTTAAACCACACAGTATCACATCTGTACAAACGAGAAAAGAAATAAAGAAAAATCACAGAATTAGGCAAAAGAAAGAGGATTTAGTTTTTTTTGTTGTGTTTTCTTTTTTCTTTTTGGCAATTCAAAGCAACAGCTTGGTCCGTCACGAAACAACAAATTAAAAGAGTAAAATACTGAAGTCTGAGTAGGAAAGAACGGTCCGTCAGGAGAGTCCGTGTTTGGAATGATGACGCGTCTTCCCGTTCCCGTAAATGTCAACAGAAAAACAGGGTTATAAAGGGTTAAGTGACTGAAACACGAGGCCTGAGGACGAACGCGACCAAGCTCATGGTGGGGGACGAGAGATACCCTGCAGTTCATTCTGAGCACAGTAACACTCCTCCTCCAGGTGAAGTATTACATGTTTAGAGGGAAAAGGCTTCTATAAAGGTTCAGATTTCAGCTCCTCCACCCTGCACTCCAGGTCAGCCACCTACGGAAGAGACCAAAAGGAAATTAAGACACCCAGAAACTGCTGCCGTGTGCATAATGATCAGTTTCCTAACAGTTCAGCATGTGCAGTTTATATTTATGATCATTTCTATGTAGTATATTGATCTGGTGGAGCTTTATTCATGACACAAGCCCTCCCCTTTATTCCAAATTGCTGCCTCATTGTAAGACCTGGTGTGTCAGACACTTTTACTCATTGATGATTATACTAAGCTTTAAATTGCTAAAGGCAGTAAACTTAATTACTGCGCAAAGATCAAATACACTAAAGAGAACCTGGACTCGGCAGATTTTCCAGCCGAATATTGACCTATAAATATGCAAATAAAGATCTCCCTGGCATGTTATTTCAAAGAGGAGGGACTACTTTAACTCATAGTCCTCCATACGGACGGATAATGATTTTACTGAATCCCACCTAAAACAGGAAACACTGAAACACTCGCTTGAAAATGGTGCTTTTCTTCTTTATCTCTGTGGTATTTAGCTTTTTAGCTTTTCGTCTGGCCGTTCTGGACCTCTCTTAACTTATCTCATCTACATCTGTGAGCTTTTTTTTCTGTTTGCAGTCTCCGCACCTTTGGTGTTAGGAGCCCCGTTGTTCTGTGATATCAGGTGAAGACATGAACATAAACAAGTCCTTCCTTCAGAATCCTTTTTTTTTTTTTTAAACTTAACTTTTTTATTTCCATTGGGCCAGTATCAGCCTTCAAAGTCCGGCCCACACATTAAGCCAGAAAAGCCCTCACACAAATCCTGAAACTTGGAAATATAGCAGCCAGGTTCACGGAGATGAATGGAAATCTTTCTTTGTCCTCACTAAGCAAAGCCACTTGTTTTCTGGCTGACACAGCTCTTTGTCTGGGCTGGAGATCAGCACTATGAGCGGCCGGGGCATTGTGGGGGTTCAGAGTCCTGCCCGGGGACACGGCGGTCATGGCGGGAGCGTGAATGGATCCAGAGCTTCTGACTGGACGGTAACAGTACCAGTACATTAGTCCACAGCCTTCCCACCACCTTTGACCTTCCTGACACCAGCAATGATTCAGTCAACTCAACTTGATGACTCAAAACACCTTTTCAAAGAGTTGGAAGAGGACCGTGTCTAATGACGGTGTTGTTAGGAACCAGGGCTGGGGATCCATTCAAATGTCAAGAATTGATTTGATTCTGATTCTTAAGATTCAGAATCGATTATCGCGATTTGGTTCTATCCGATTATCGGATAGATACACTTCAGGTGGAGCTTTGATAGGATTATTACACACACACACACACACACACACACACACACACACACACACACACACACACACACACACACACACACACACACACACACACACACACACACACACACACACACACACACACACACACACACACACACACACACAGGCTTGTTCACCTGCATACTTGCTCTGTAGTTTTTGGGGTTAGTTAGCGGTAGCTTAGCCTAGCCTAGCCTAGCTTAGCTCAGACTGTGATCAGATATCAAGATTTGGGTCGATTGCTGCTCGTGTTTTGGTCGGCTCCGTGACGGTTTCGTGTTTGTGGTTTTTGTTGCAGATTTGTATGTGTATATATATGTATGCGTATGTATGCGTATGTATATGTATATATGTTAAATATACTAATAATGCACATATGCCTTAGGTTTTTACCAGCATGGTATTAACCATTAATATGTGTGCAGACAAGGTAAAAAAAAAAAAAAAAAAGACATACGAATGGATTTTTAGGAATTAATATGAGAATCGATTTAGAATTTTTCAACAAGGCCTATTAGGAACAGTGAACAACTCTCACCTGTTCCTCCAGTTGTCCCGACTCCTCCTTCAGGAGAGAGGCTTCAGCTCCAGCTTGTGCACAACGCTGAGTCTCCTTCTTCAGGTACTCAATCTCCCTGTTAAACAAACCAAACATCAGATCTGGGTTGACGTGTTCCAGCTCCAGCTCCAGCTCCAGCTTCCCTGCTGGCGGTCCGGTCTTACTTCTGCTGATACTCCTTGATCAGGCGTTTGGCTTTGCTGTATTTGCGTTCCAGCGCCTGGTACTGGGCCTGCGTCTCCTTGAGGTGCTCGTCCACCGCCTGGCACAGGCTCTGAGCCTCCATCCAGTAGCCCTCCAGCTTCTCCATCCGCTCCTTGTTCTCCTGCAGGGTCTGCTCCAGCTGGGCTTTATCCATACGCCAGCGCTGCTTGTCCTGCTCCGCGTGGTGCAGCTGTAGCGACGGATCGAGCGTCCGCTTTAATCACATTATCATATCGACAGACAAAACTCCTCTTGTTCCCAAAATGACACATAAATATTATTCATAGTAATAGATTTACCTTTCTCTTCAGCTGCTGGATCTCCGCTTGAGTCACAGCGTGTTTAATTTGGAGCTTTAACAAAGACACAGACAGATGATGCAGAGTTTTAAATACCAGCGTTAACGTTAAACACACGAGTGGAGAGAAAAAGCTGCGAGGAGTCGTGTCCCACCTCCTTGTATTTGTGCGCCAGCTTCTCAGGGTCCGTCTCCAGAGGAGACATGTCCTCGTTCTCTGCCAAGTCAAACACCTCGATGGCGCTGGGATACGGCGGACTGGCCTCTTCATCATCGTCCTCCTCCTCATCTGTGCCATATTCACCGCCCTGCAGGGTCAGGAACACATGGACATGAAATAAAAGAAGGTAGAAGGAAGCATTTAGATGGCAAAAGCTGAATTGGGGTCTTTTTATAAACACTTATACTCAAGGTCTTATTTTACAAGTAAAAATTTTGAAATTGTGTCATTTAAAACAGGCTTGGTTTAATTTTTACAATAAAAATCTCATAGTAGACGAGAATACAACACATTTAATGGAGATTCTCTTCATTGCATTGACACCAAATGGCCACTAGATGGCGCAAAGAACAACATTTCACCCTAACGTCCCCCTTTTATGCAACCCCACTGCTTTTCAAGAACCACCCTGCTTTCTTCCTGGTCATGAACAGAGCCAGCTCCTCAGACATTACACCACATCAAGGGCAGCTCCTTGAGCACCAGTAGTTTCACCAAAGTGAAAACAGTGAAAAGCTGAGACCTGATCAACAAAACAACAAAAGGCTTTCCAGGACACAACATGAGTCATCCTGATTTGTCCTCATTTCTGAGCTCAGCTGATCGTGCTGCTGCTTACATGCTGGACGCTGCTTTTACCGTTTATCGGAGTAGTGAGATAAATGTCATAATCCTGAAGGGAAACAGAGACACAGCGAGGACTGGAAAAACACCGCCTTGTTTTTCATTTTCATGTAGCACTTTGAGTCTGGAGGTTAGATCATCATTAAAGGCTCTCCAATAGAATAATGGGGATGTGATGCAGCTGGAACAGTTAACAGGGAGCTGTGTTTGCTGGCAGGTGGAAGGAGAGGAGATTCTCCACCGTTCTGATCCAGTAACTCTCTCTTGGTGCTTTTCCACTAGAACCTACTCAGCTCGGCTCTCCTCGCCTCGGTTTGGTTCTTTTCCACCAGGAGTCTAACGTGTCGAGTAGATACTTTTCTGTATCTATTCTGCCGAGGTTCTAAGCTGCTGAGTCGGCTGTATCTGACATCATCACACTACAGACCACCGATTGGTCGGGGGGTTGGAGTCAGACGTCTGAGTCAGCAGGAGGAAATCAGAGAAAGAGACTCTGACGGATTCTTGTTCATTTTATTCGACAGGCAACGGCAGCAGAAGTCTGTTTGGTGATCCAACTCTGAGGGTCAGATGTTCATAAAAAAAAAGGGATCTAGACGGCGATAAGGAACGACCAGATCCACCAGGAGCTCTGTCTCTTCATAGCTGCTCACGGCTCCAGCTGACTTTTCAGCAGCACTGAGACAAACTAAAAAAATAAAAAAACGCTGCCGCTTGAAGCTTCTCTCACTCTCATTTTAACTTGATATGGAACACAACCACAGACCCAGCAGCACATCTATCATCTCCTCCAGGTTCTACATCTTTAGTGTTGTTGTCTTCTTCCTTTAGATCACACAATCAAATACGTCACAGCAGTTTCTCCAACCTCCTACTTCTGCTCCAGGTGATGAATTGTAGTGGAAAAGAAACCAGGCTGAGTAGAGCCGAGTATGTGCTAGTGGAAAAGCACCATTAGAGTCTGGAGGTTAGATTAAAGGCTCTCCAATAGAATAATGGGGATATGTTGCAGCTGGAACACAGGGAGCTGTTTGCTGCAGGTGGAAGGTTGTGATCCAGCAACTCTGTGTGTGAGTCTCAGACCAACCTCCTGTTCATCCATGTACTGGTTGTAGCGCTGCTCCATCATCTCCCTCTGCCAGCGCTCCTGCTCCAGCGTCTGCTGGATGAGCTGGGCCACCTCGCTCTGCTCGCCCGGCTTCTCTCGCCCAATCACAAACCTGCATTAAGACATACATTATTCAGACACAGCGCTCAACCCACACCGTGACCACAGGGGCTACCTGGACTGAACTCAGCTTTTATATGGTGCAAACTTGCTGCACCCCCCGTTCACCACTGAGCAATGACACTTGCACATTAGGGACAACAGGGTTTTTCTTAAGTGGCAAGAAACTGTGAGCGACATGTGAACCCTGGTCTCTGCAGACACAGCTCTGCACACGGCCGGGATGGGATGCAAAGTGATCACAAACTGTTTATGCATGCACCCGTCCACAGTTTGAGTCTATAAATGGCGCCAGTTAAGTGCTGGCAACTCTTCCCGGGAGTGGCACCCGGCCAAGATAGCAGCAACGGCACAAAACAGAATCCTCAATGAAGAAAGAAGAATCCATGAGTGAAAGACTGGCAAACATCTCTGTTCATGAGGTGCTGAGCAGCAGGGCAGAGCTCTCTCTCCCAGATCAACCTGAAGCTAAACAGCACCTTTCAATCCAAACACTACTGGAAGAGAGGTGGATGGATGAAATAAAAGTTCAACTGTTGAGTTTTCAGCATTAAGTTAAGTAACATTGAGGTGGTGAAGCAGGCTCTCCCCGGAAACTTCCTTCGTTGACAGATGAGAAGGTTCTGAGGCTCTTCAGTTCCTTAACCACCCGAGTCCGTGTACAGACGGGAGGTGGAACAGCTGGTCCACTAGTGCAGTCAGAACCACCTGGAAAAACCCACTGCCACTCCCCCCCCCCTCACCACCAGGACCAGGACCAGGTCCAGGACCAGGACCAGGACCAGGACCAGGACCAGGACCAGGACTACAGAGCTCTGTAGCTAAAACCTCCAGACACAAGGACAGTTTCTTCCCCCCAGCTGTTGCTCTGATGAATCTCATCACTCATAGTCTCAGAGTAATCAACCAATAACGTGCAATAACAATAGCAATAGCAACTGCTAACAACATCAGTTACTGCTGTAACAAGCACCTTCCACTTTATAATAATCATGTCTGCCTCACTCTGCTCCTGCACCTTTCACTTTTTGTATTTTTTGTATAATTTTTTGTATAATTTGTTTTGTATAATTGTATATATGTTATTTTATTCAGAGCTGTCATGTTTCTACCTCAAACTGCTGCACCTTAGATGTTTATTTGTATATATGTCAACAAGTACCACATTTGTTTATTTACTGCCTAAAGAGAAAAATAACCAGAGCCAAATTCCCTGTTGGACAATGTTGGAACCTAAAACCAATAAAGATGATTGTGATTGTGATTCTGAACATGGGGTGTCCCTTAAGAGAGTTAAACATATCAGACTTCATGAAAAGCGACTGAGCTGTAGTAAATCTGGAAAGAGGAATGGGAAACTTCTGCAGTGTTAACCTTTAGTAGGTCCCAACTACTGAAACCAGCAGAAACCAGGTTCAACCAGCTATTAACTCCAAGAAAAACCACCCATAATTACTTTTTCCACCAGCACTGTGAACACCTACCGGATGTGTCGATTAAGATACAAGAAATGCCGGCGGTTTGTCTTTCACTGTAACTTAGATGAATATCAAACCATATTTTATGGTAAATAAATATAGAAAACCAGTAAATTCCAAAGAGTTCATGCACTTTGTCCTTTTCTTGCTTTTCATGTGAAATAAACTGCTTTTGGTCTTCCTGAGTTTGTGTAGTTACATGTTTTACTGTGTTTATATCTGAACGTAGACAGGCTCTCTGGAGTTTCTCGGTTGTTAAAATCAAATCACCGGCCGGCCTCTCCTTCAGCGGCCGCAAAGTTCCCTGAGTGTCTCACTGTCCTGACCGAGGTTCTCAAGTCTGCGCTGAATTAAAGCGAGCCGTAAACACGGGGAGTTGCAGTGACTCACAGAACGGCAGACGGTTATTAAGCCAGCCGCTGCCCGACTCCCAATTTCTGCAGCGTTAACGGGTAATTAAACGCTCACAAACGCATTTCCTGTCCCAGTCCGTTTGCCGGCCTGATGTTTTTCATGAATAGGATTCTGCTCGGCTGCCCTGCGCCGTCACCGGGGCAGATCCATAATGCATGAAGCTATCTGTGGAGGTCTCTGATCTTCACGTCACACAACACTAACAATTATCCCCGCAGTGCTGACCAACTAAACCCTGAATTATGAATGAGCTTAGATTACAAAAGGAGCTCGCTGGAAAAGTCAGTGCCACCAAAAAAAACTCCAGGGAGCAAAAAAAAGGCTACAAATAGCCGCCCGGCATTTGAAAACGATGCTTGTGACGCCAACTGAGTTTGTTGCTGATAACAGTGTTTTGGGCGGCTGCGGAGAGGAGTCTCCGGCCTCGCTGGGGCGGCCTCTAAAAGGAGCGCTAAGCTGCACAAGGGTGTAATCATGTCCCTGCGAGAGACATGATATAAATCTGAAGTCTGGTGGACTGCGTGAGCAGGACGGGCCAACGTTAGTTCAGCTGGTGTAAAGGAAGTTGTTGCTGTAAAACACCAGTCCTGTGGCCTTCAGAGTGTCACATAATAAAACCTAATAAACTTCTCCCGTAGTGAAAGTCCTGCACAAATTTCAACCTAACGATGCTGCTTTACTAAACTGAGGGTTATTGTGATGCATTAAATTACTATAGGGGTCGTACATAAAAGCGAAATGGGCAAAAGAATTAAACATAGAGTTGTCAGAGGGGGATTGGCTCCATGAATAGAACCCAACACTCCTCAACCAGCTCCAAAAGATGGAGGGAATTTGGTTTGAAAAATGTAATTCATTTTTTTTTATTACTCCAAAAATTAAAATAAACAACTGGGTGAGCAACAATATTGCTGGAGACAGTGTGGGCAATTGAGTGCCAACCACTCACATTTTCTGGTTGTGTAAGAAAATACAGGCATTTTGGGATCCTGAGAGCCATGGAGAAAGTTTTGGGATATGGGATTCCTAAAGATCCCCGAGTTATTTACTTAGGAGTGATTCCAGAGGATGGAATAAATAAAGACGACATATGCATTTTAAAATTCTATCTCTTGCATCTAAGAAAGCCATTACAAGAAATGGGCTGAAGATGGAAACCTGGCCTGAGCCGATGGTTGGACGTTGTAGAAGAAATATGATCAATGGAACTAATTAGCTACAGCCTACGACTTAAAACAGAGATGTACTTAGCAAGATGGACTAAATGGCATTATTATATAAGAGAGTATTGTTTCCCCCCCCTTGTTTTTTTGTATTATTGTATACCTGTTTTTGTTCTTGTTTTTCTATTATTTCTGAAAATTGAAAAATAAAGTTAAAAAAAAAAAATGACTAGAGGGTCACCCAAGTCATTATGACTCATCTCTTCACGAGGGTGAAGGCCTTTGCAAAAATGTCATGGCTGCCCAATTTCCTTCCTAGAGTTGCTCACAAAAATTGTTACTGTGTCCATCTATGAAAAAGAAAATGAGCCAAAGATGCTGCAATAAAGCCAAGATCATTCACTCCTTCAGAGCGAGTCTTACTTGACGGTTCCTGAGGTGTTCCTGAGCACAGAGGCGGCGAAGCTTTGAGTGACTCCCACCAGGCTGGTCCCGTCCACCTCCACAATCAGGTCGTTCACCTGGATCCTGCGGAGACGGTTTACAGAAATAAGTGCTCCATCTTAGCAGCGGGACACGGGTTTTTCCAGCTGCCAAGAAGGAAGAATAAAGATCTGATACTGAAAATAAAACCCGGACGAAGCCAAACTCAGTAAAGAATCCCAGCGCGCTGACTGCTGGAGCTTAGATGTTTGGGTACAGTTTGTTCAGCAGGTCCAGGGTGGGACTCACCTGCCGTCCCTGTGAGCTGCTCCTCCGTCCGTGACCGTCTTGACGAAGATGCCCAGTTTCTCCAGGCCCATGTCAGCGCCCGCGCCCATGCCGATGATGCTGATGCCCAGGCCGTCCCCGTCTGAAACAGACCAGGGTCAGGGTTAGAGGAGGAGATTTTCCACTCTTCTGATCCCACACCAGTAACTCTCTCTGCCAGTTTTCGGACCACCAGAGGGCGAGATCAGCTACAGTAATCCCTGGTTTTTCACGAGGGTTACGTTCCAAAAAGAACCCGGGATAGGTGAAATCCGCAAAGAAGCAACCTTTATTTTTTATTTTTTTTTACAATTATTATACAAGGCTTCTAATTGCGGAGATCAGCCCCGCCCCACCGCGACCCGAGTAACTGGATTTGAATGGGAGAAAATGAAAAATACAAAAGTACAGTAGGACAAATAGTGACTGGTGTGTATTTCCCTGCTGATGCTGCTGCATCCTGACTCGCTCTGTAGCATCTTTTTCTCCTAAAGCCGCAGTGCAGGAGAAGAACATAGTTATGGGTCGTTGTTGTTGCTCTTTTTTCTTCTGGACAAAAAGATTCTTATAAACCGACACCATGGATTATATCTGAGACTGTAATGAACGATTCATCAAAGGTCCCGTTCTTGAGCTGCTGCTGAAGCTCATTGGTTCATTGGCCGTTCTCAGCTTGTTGCTAAGCAACCAACGTTATTGACACAGGAAGTGAAGAAGCGGGGAGACTGTTCAGACAATCAGAATGCAGAACACGATGCACAATGTAAATCCGTGAAGCAGCGAAACGTGAAAGGTGAACCGCGTTATAGCGAGAGATTACTGTACCTGTATAACTAAACAGCTCCAAAGATTCCCAGGAGTCTTTCTGGGTTTTTTTGTTTATTTTTTTGGTGACCAGGCAAACAGGAAGCCGTGTAAACACTCTCATATTTAGTTTCTGACCCAAAAATGGGTCACATTGTTGCTATTGGTTGTCTGGTATGGACTACTTTCACCTCAGATTTAAAGGCCCTTCTCTTTACCAGAGATGTGATTTATCACTCTGCACACACCGATCTTATACAATGTCTGGCCGAAAAGTCAGCGCATGGCTTTGACTGAGCAGACAGATACGAGCCTTGCTGCAGTCATTAACGCCTCTAAGTTGACAAAGAGGCATTTAACCCAAACTGGGGCAGCAAGGAGTTCCTCATTCCTAAAGCTACCTACTGGAAGACACGTCTGTGTTTGTGGAAAAGAAGTTCAGAAAGGTCACATGATCACCAACCTACAAAGGACTTAAGGAAAGTATTAAATGAGGTTTGTTTTCCATCAATCTAATAATCTAAAGTAACTACTGGATCAAACTGCCTTGCAATTACAAAAAAAGCTTAAAATGTATCAAACCTTTAGTACAGTAGTCAGGAGAGTCTGTGAATATGACAATGATCTGTCAAGAATCTCCAACATACAGTTTTTGCAGAAAATCCCCCCCCATAGTCCAACACTACAGAGCTAAAACAGTCTCAAGATTCACAAATGTATTTCTGATGCACACACACATATAACCTGATTTACAAACGCCTTGTGGTCTGTAGACTTCGCTGCATTTGTGTGAGAATTTTTGAGACTCCTCATGTTCCTTAATATAGAGTGCAGGTTTACTCGTAGTTCCTAGAGTATCTGTAATGTAGATTTGGAGGGCGGGCGTTCTGCTATCAGGCACCATTACTATGGAACCAACTTCCAATCTGGGTTAAGGAGGCTGACACCACCTCCACCTTTAAAACTAAACTTAAAACCTTTCTGTTTAGTAAAGCCTATAGTTAGTGTTTAGTAAACCTCTAGGTAGTGTAAACTCTAGTGTGTTAGAGTCAGTAGTCATAGTTGCAGCTATAGAACAAGACTATAATAGTTAGTCTAAAACATAGCTTTTTTTGTAGATATGCAGCTATAGAGCTACGCAAATGATAGGCGTTGTATTCTGAATCCCTGGTCCTTAAAAAAAAATCCAAGTAATTTATTAATTAATTTAAATCCCACTTTTCATACACAGACAGTTAAATTCAAAAATACTCTATTAAAAATACTCTAATAATAATATTTGGCTTGTATTGGTAGTTGCCCCAGAAAGATATCTGATTGGTTGCAGATCATTCCGTGTTTAAAAAGAAAAGACACTTGTGGGTTGAGGCGAGTCAGGGGAGTCTTAAAATCCCACACAAATGCGGCGACATCCACAGACCACAAGCCGTTTGTAAATCAGGCTACGTGTGTGTGTGTGTGTGTGTGTGTGTGTGTGTGTGTGTGTGTGTGTGTGTGTGTGTGTGTGTGTGTGTGTGTGTGTGTGTGTATCAGAAATACATGTGTTGAGACTGTTGTAGCTCCAGACAACACAAACCCAGTGTAAGTTCTGTCAGAGCTTATCAAGAAAGGGGGACTTTTTCTTTCTAGATTTTAAAGCTGACATCAGTGGTGTTTGCAAACATGTGGCAGAGGTTTAACTGTAATAAAAAGCAGACATAGAAAAAAAAATAAATCAACTTTCATGTGGTCTTGAAATAATATGTGGTTATTTTTGTAAATATGACTTGAAGAACACCCAGATTTCCAGTGTGAGGGTTAATGTGCTGAGGTTTTCAGTCTGCCTCTATCTTAGCGATGCATACTGTACACAAAGCATTGCATCACTGTCACATATGGCATCCCGTGCAACCTGACCTGCAAACAGAGCTAAATATAGTATTTTATGCATATATTAATGGACAAACGTGTTGAAGGAATACTGGCATTGTGACTTCAGAGGGAGAGAGCGAAAGCTTTGTGGAAAGCCCAACAGCCGGCTGAAGGCAGATGGTGAGAACTCCGGGCCTTTTTACATCAGTAATAACAAATTAACTAATTTCATGAAAACAAAATTAGCTTTCTATTTCCTGTCACAACGCAAATCAGTGAACTAATTCCTCGAGCTGGTTAAAATACTGTAAACGCTCACGTGGCCAGACCTGAGTCCATTCGTCTCATGGGAAGACTGATAAAAGCCCTGAGGTGTTTTCAACATGATGTCTAGTACCTTTCTCCAGCTCCACAGGAAACAGGTCCAGCCGCTCCACCCTCTTCTCCAGCTCGTACTCGGCCGACGCCGCCATGGGATCCACATCTTCGTTGCGTCTGTCGTAGTCCTCGTTGGGATAGGTGGCAAACACCTGCAGGAGAGGAGAAACCTGGGTCACCATGGCTCACTTTGTTAAACAGACTAGACTGTTAAACAGACTCTGGTACTGGTTTAAACCGGTTCAGCTCCTCAAAGACCCACCAATTCTTTGTAAGTATGGATGCTTACAAAAAATTACATTTTTTACTTGCATGAAAAGCGTTATAGAAATAAAGATTGATTTGATTTTGATTTGATTTGACGGCTGCACTTCAACCTCAAACCACTGACGGAGGTGGATCATGTCAGCACAATGTGCTGCCACCAAACTCTGGGCGCTGGTTCTCAATGATGTAATTTAGATGCATAAGACCCTTCTGACCCTCGTTAAAGACCCGGCAGCAGCACCCCTGCACCCCAGCCCCCCTGCACCCCGGGGGACAACGACCCTCTGCAGCCTAAAAAAACTGCTCAAGAACTGAAGACCCAAACAAATCCAGACGACAAGTCCAGCTGCCCCAAACCCACGCTATCAGGCAGGTGGTTTTGATATTTGATATGTTAAATATCTACAATATTAAGACAGGAATAATGTGGCTTTACTGTACATTGCAGTACATTAAAGCCACATTATGTAATCTACTTTAATGGCAAGTGAGATGAGATGACTGATTCCAGTCTCATTACTGTTAAATGGCCAAGTGGACACTTAGATTAGGTCAGCACAAACACTGGTTGCAGGGGAATTGCTAACCTCTGCCATAAAAATGAAAAGAAAAAGAAAAAAAAGTAAGCATTGGCTCCAGCTCTTGTGTTATAACTGTGTTTTTGAAGGCGGGGGTCCTTGCTTTCCTTTCCTTTGCAGCTGCATTGAGCTATCACTGTCTCATCTCAGTTTTCTCTCTGCATGAAAGCAATTGAATTTCCTGTGTAAAGTTTCAGAGCTGAGTCAGCACATCATTACAGTACAGAGCAGCAAAATACAGTTTCGTTTAGATAAAAATAGCATACGTGACGTGACTGCAGCTAATGAAGTTCACTTAAATTTTAAACTACTGACGGCAGGAACTGTCAGCTTTGCATGCGCCGTCAAAAACACTGCAGACACCCTTCCTCTACGGAAAGACAAGTAAGACGAGTGAAACAGGACGGTTGCTGACATGACTTCTGTCTGAACTGCACCTGTCAGCCAACACTGATGTTTGCCCCAAATGCTTGCATTTATCTGCTTAAAACTAACAAAAATGTTGCAAAATATATGATAAGTTCAAAAAAATTACCAGATCAAGTTGATACAAATTCCAGGAGCGACAAACAATGTGCTTCAGTTAAATAAAGGAGACATATTATGACTTATTTTCGAAAGTTGATACAATTTATTTGGTCTTAAGGAAATGTTTGGGACAGGTTTTGTTCAAAATACCACAGAGAAAAAGTAGTAAAACCTTTGTTAATCATGTCTTTACTACTCTGCTGATAGCAGCTGATTTTAGGAGGTGGAGTCAGCCAGTCACCCCACCCCTGTCTTCTTGGGTGGGAGGGTTTGATGAAAGCAAGAGACTGTTTAAACAGAACTGGACAAACGCCCTGTAATGTTATAATTAATTGTTTTTATGCTTCTTTTTTGTCTGTCCACACGGCGCCATATTGGCCGGGGCTGACACTGCCCATCCCTAGATCCATGGGAGGGAGAATGGGGAGAGCGAGCAGGCCTGGAAGCTGAAACACACCCACATCGGCTCAGTTACCACTAGAACCCAAAGTTAGCTATTTGCGCTTAGCAGGCTAGCTCATGCTATATTGCTGGAGCGACTGGAGAATTGGGTCGGACGATCTGGCACAGTACTAGACTGGTTTGAGTCTTACTTAAAGGACAGCGACCATTTTTCTACAATAGGTAACTTTACATCGGGATTGACAAAAATAATATGTGGTGTTCCCCAAGGTTCCATCCTAGGACCCCTCCTATTTAACATCTACATGCTTCTGCTTGATCAGATGATAATAAACAACATGATCATTCAGTTCAATTTTATTTATATAGCGTCTATTACAACAGAAGTTGTCTCTAGGTGATTTCCAGAGACTTAGAACATGAACCCCGATAAATTACCATAACTATGCAGATAACACACAACTTTACATTACAATGCCACCGGGTGAGAATGAGCCCAAACAAGCGTTGAGTAGATGCATAGATCAAATCAGTGAGTGGATAATAATTTTCTTCAGTTGAACAAAAACAAATCTGAAGTAGTTGTCTTTGGATCAAAAGAAGAGCGTTTAAGTGTCAGCACAGCTTCAGTTATTACAGCTACATGTGTAGTCATGGACTCAGACCCGAACCTTCAGAGACACATAAACACTATTACTACGTCAACCTTTTATCACTTGAAGAACTTCTCCAGGATTAAAGGACTAAAGTCTCAGCAGGACCTTGGAAGACTCATCCATGCGTTTATCTCCAGCCTGTGGAGACAACAGTGTCTTCACAGGTCAATCAGCAAAAAATCAGCCAAACAACTACAACTGATCCAGAGCGCTGCTGCCCGGGTTCTCACCAGAACTAAGAATATGGTCCACATCACTCCGGTTCTGTGGTCTTTACTCTGGTTCCCTGCACCTCAGAGAATAAACTTTAAAATATTTATGTTAGTTTATAATTCATTGAATGGTTTAGGACCAAAATACATCAGGGACTTGTTTCCATAGCAACCACCCCAACCTCTCAGGTGTTCTGGTTCAGGTCTGCTCTGTGTCCCCAGAACCAGAACCAAACCTGGAGAAGCAGCATTCAGCTTCTATGCTCCACAGATCTGGATCAAACATCCAGAAAACTGCAGGAAGCTGAAACCATCGGTTCGTTTAGATCAAGGTTAACAACTAATTTGTTTACATCTGCCTTTGGATAAATTATTTACACCATCCTGAATTTATATTTTAACAATGTTAATTTTAGTACTACACTGTAAGTCTAACTTAAGTCTTTTTATCCTGCCACTGCACTGTAACTTTTTTCTTCTTCTTCACTTTTCACATTTATTTATTACATATTTATTATGTAAATCACCTTCAATTGCGTTGTTGCTGAAATGTGCTACACAAATAAACTTGCCTTGCCTCATGCTAACCTATGATGTTAACTAAATATGAAGCAGGATTTCTACTTCTGCGTCGCCGCTAGGCACGGCACCAAAGCTATATTTGGTTTTTAAACTTCTGCATTATTGTTTGCATCACTCTGTAATTACACCACCAACTGGAAAGCAGCAATGTAGGTTCTTTTTCTGCAGCACCGTTGCTCGCAGGGCCGAGTTTCTTTTTTGTTTACTTCCTTTTTACAACGAGTTGGAGTTTTTACAGACACTGCAGCAAACTATTATTCTATATAACTAAAAAATCCCGCAGAACGACTACGAATCTTTCAATCATGTTTATTGCGATGCATAGTTACATTTGTTAGAGGTGTAACATCAGCCCACGCCCTAGCTTAAACCCACGCAGAAGCATGAGGCTTCACCTTTCATGCATTCTGATGAAATCAATCCCTCCGTCCTCATTTCAGGCGTCACTACTGAAACGATGCTTGTGTTGCCAAGCTGAACCATGGAGAGACTGATCTTGCACCAGCAGGAACCTCAACAGGCTGATTCCCAACTTTATGACAAATAACTCCATCTTTGCCCTGGAAACTATTGTTACCTTGACTTTGTCTTCTCATTTCTGTTGTCGCTCCAGTAACAACATTTGAACATTTGAAACAAGGACTGATGGGCCAACATTTGGCTAATTAATTTCAACCCTTAAATCCTCTGGGATTTCTAGACCTGGGTCCAAGTGGACGCCCTGCAGTTTGGTGGTCCCAACGCCAGCTGGCCGGAGTTGAGGGCGGCTCGGCTGGAGGAGCAGACTGTTGTGGCTGCTGCCAGCCAACACGCTAGAGTCTGTTCGCCGGCTGGCCCAGGTAACAGCAGCTACTTTGCAACAGGCCATGGTGGTCTAAGTCTTTCCTCAAAGCTCAGAAGTTAAGACAGTGCTAATCCTTACCTAGCTAATGAGATGACAGCTGTCAGACAATGCCTCAAACTATTTATAATCTTGCTGCCTTGGTTTAATTCACCGTAAGAATTGTTACAGATTACTTTTGTAATACTGTATTTGACCCGGTCTTTGTACGTTTTGACCGTATAGAAACGTAATTCTTGCCATTGTAAGAATGAGATGTACCTGCTGTACTCTACTGCCCTTACTCTTTAACAACTTGTGCTTTTTATTATTTTACCTCTTTTCTTATAATTTTATTTCATTTTATTTGTTATTTACTGTTTAATTGTGTCTTGCTGCTTTTAATGTTGATGTAAAGCTGTTTGAATTACCTTATGTTGAATTGTGCTCTACAAATAAATTTGGCTCACCTTGCCTTGCCTAATATAATTCTACCTTATGGAGTAAATAAAAATGAACCCCTGGTACAGGTGTCATGGATGTGAAATCTAGCTACGGAGACAAAAAAAATATATAAATAAATAAATAGTTCCAGGTTGTGCACGTGGGGGTCAGTGAAGATTGGCTTACCTTTGTATCGAGGCCCTAGTGGTCGTTCAAGTAACTACAATTTCTGCATTGAATTCAACTCTGAAAACTGGCTGTAACCCCTTGGTTACAGCTTAACGCTTCCCACCACCGTAGTAAGGAAAATGTAGCACATCAACAGGTAAAAATGTGACTAATTTTACACTGATCTGGGTCTGTGATGTCACAGTACCCTGTTGATTATAGTGAATCACTGAACGAGAAGTTTTCAGACTTTATCCACCCCAAAAAGAAGAGTCTGGGTGGTGCCATGCTGGTGTTTTTGATCTTTCTCGGACACAAAAATGGAGGTATTTTGTAAGCAATGTCCTATTTAAGGCTTTTGAACCATCGCACTTTTCGAGGCAACTAAAATGATCGCAGCCTGTAATCAAATGTTCAGAGGTTTTGGGGATACAAGTATCCGGGATACTTAACCAGATTAGCGGTGCGTTAACAAGTGACTACCACTGCTCATGCACGCATAACAAAATTCCCTTTTATCGATCGTCTCAACAGAGATGGCCGCAGCGTTTCCTTGAGCCTTCCGAGCTGTATCATTTCACCGAGGTAATCAAATACACGGGGGGCAGAAATCAATCAGTGCACCGGAGTGGCTCGCCTGAGCGGCTGAGGCCTTCTTTCTCCGGGCCTCAACTTCCCACATTCACTCAGCCTAACAGCATGACAGTTTACATAATCACCTCCAGCATGCTAATGAAGGCTTTCTGCAGGTGCTGCACACACACAAACACATAAAGCTGAATCTGTAAGCGCCTCACTTGCAGTCTTCCAGGGTGATTATGTATGCAGCACCCAAGCACACTCCACTACCAACACTAATTCAGTGCTGGACCTTCGCCTCTCCAACGTTCTCCAACTTGTTCACTTCATTTTCTCAGCTTTTCGCTCGGAAATCTTTGTTCCCTCAAGTGCAATTATTCACACTTTTTGTCCTCCCATCTTTCTTTGCTTTATTTCTCCAAAATGTCAGTAAGTTATGATAACTGTGTTAATTATGACCAACGTGAGGCTCTTCACTCCTACAGCTCCTGTCAAATGTGGCGTCTACTCCCCTCATAAATTTCCTCCGTACAATTTAGTTTACTTGAGTTTTTTCACTCTCCTTTTCAGCCAAACTACTGCCATCCCTACCTGTAAGAGATAAAAGAGTTCCTTAAAGTGTCAAACTTCTCAGTCAAAACTGAATTTGTGACATTTATTGCATTTATTTTTAAATAGAAAATTATAATTTAGTTAATTGAAGTATTCAGCCACAAGAGGGACTTCATCTTTTCAAGAAATATCACATACATCATCTGAGATGCACATAGGCACTGTGATGGTCCATTATTATTATTAATAATATTTTTTTTTGTATTATTATTATCATTAAGCCTGTAGTTTCTCATTTCAGCGGCTACTAGTTTGTTTTATTGGAATCAGACATCAACAGCCTAGGTGGATCTGTCAGAGAACTTGCACACACGTTGTCTTAATGACGTGTAAGTGACATGTTTTGGTCAAAAGAAACCTTTAATAAAGCATGAAAGCTCCCTTTATTATACATCTTTCCTGTTTTGTTCAGTGCAGGAGGTTTAGGCCACGTTTACACATAGTATTTACAAAAAACGAATATTTCCCCCTCTACGTTTTGAAAAATACCATAATTTACACAAACCCGTATGAATACGCTGTTAAGGTGCTATGAGCAGCCAAACCTACAGGGGGCAGTGTAACGAGAAGATAAAGTCATGCTAGCCAATCAGAATCCTGGGAAAAAAAAAACATCAACAAATGACACGAGTAACTTCCAGTTACTTCCAAGATGAACGAGAGTCTTTCGTTTGGAGTGACAGAGAAATGGAGTTACTTTTAAGTGTGACGTTAGAAGGGGGCACGGTGGCGCAGCAGGTAGTGCAGCCGTCTCACAGCTAGAAGGTCCTGCCGGGGACGCTGTGGGCGCTGAAGTGCGTGTTAGTTCCCCCATGACTTCAGTGCCCACACCCTGGGTGGGGTTGGTGAAAGGGCCTTTCTGTGTGGAGTTTGCATGTTCTCCCCGTGTTCCCCTGGGTAGCTAATGGGAGCTACCCTCACAAAAACATGCACACAGTCCTGGGCTACACATGCCCCCTCTGGCCAACCGGGGAACAGATGGGGTGGGGAGGATCTGGCCGGAATAACGTGATCCTTCCACGCGCTACGTCCGGTCAGAGAATCCTCACCCTGTCTGGTGAAAAGAAGCGGTCCGTCACTCCTCAGGATAAGAAGGAGACCTGAGCTCAGTGTAGGGCCCTGCCTGGGTTGGCAGAGGAGAGCAATGCCCAGGACTGTTACTTAGGTATGAGCACTGGGTGATGAAATGGGTAAAAAATCGGGGATAAAAAAATTAAAAAAAAAAAAAAGTGTGACGTTAGAATATAAAACAGGTAAAATACAAGAAAATATTGACGGTGGCCAAACAAATTGTAAACACTCATGACGCTGGTGACGTTTCTGTCTCATGTTCTGAAGCCTAAATGTATGCCTAAATACAAGCAAACGTGAAGACGGAGTTTGCAAATCTCCACTTTGAAGTTTTCAGAAACTATAGTTTTTGGAGACTTTGTGTTTCGTTTTTGTGTAAACGAACGGCCAAAACGCATGAAAACACCACCGTTTTTGCTCCGTGTAAACGGGGCATTAATGGTGTGCACTTGTTTTGAAATGGGTGCTACTCCTTTGTGCTACCTGCTACCTAGACGCAGCAAATGCAGGACAACATGAAACTGGATGGAGCTCAAAATCTTTAACCTGGAGGATTTGACACTGATCTGGGCGTGTGATGTCACAGAAAGTCTGAGCAGCCCACTGACATATTCTCGGACTGCTCACTGGGTCCCACATGGAGCTGAAGTGCTGCGGTCTGGTTTCCCTGCACGCTGCCTCTGCTGGAGCAAGGTAAGGTTCAGCAGTCCCAAACAAAGTTCCCATGATTGTTTTATCTCAACATGCTATTAAGCATGCACCCCCAAAATCTTTTCTTGATGTCATAAAAATACTACAACATCACAATAAATTGTCTAGTTACTGCACGAATATTACCGGGTGATTCGTATATAAAGAAAGTAAAATGTTTTGCCAACATTATCTTCCAAAGATCACTAAAAAAAATGCAAATCATTATAGACTAATTAGTCCTATTTCTTTGACAGGGGAACTTGTGACCCTTTGGCCTCATGAGAAAGCTCGTCAAGCTCGCGGCCTCCCATTGTTGTCAGTGAGTATTCTAGGCCAATCATCTCCCGGCCACAGCTCCACATTTACCCCGCAGGCCTGAGACTTCCTGAGAGGCATAAATCTCCTCATTTAAGCATTAAAATTAGTACAACTGGGCATAAATCCTACAAGCCTGGAGTTTTTTTCAACAAAAATGCATCGATGTTTGCAACATAGTTCTTGCTTGCTGCTTGTCTGATTACAGGATAGGAGAGGCTGGCAGTTTGCTCTCACCTGTTGGGTAGACAAAACAAGTTCAACAAAAAGGAAGACAGCAGCTGTACCATCATTTGAACAGCTGTTCTGGTTTACTAACAGTTAGGTGAATGATTTCAAACCAAGCGCAACTGAATTCAGAATGAGGCAGCTTTTGGTTTAGGTTGCCTTTTGATGGATTAACCGGATGCAGATCAAATACACACAGCTTCGTGTGAAACAATGACAATGCACTTGAAGCCCGCATGCTCGTCTTGGTACTCAAGTGGCACTGGGTTGCTCTTTGACTTTAAGATCCAGAGACCACAGCTGGTGGCCGTCGCTGGCCTCATTCACACCTTGAGTGCAGCAGAAGACCAAACAGCAGGGATGCTCTGCAGCATTAACATTAGACAGTGGAAACAAACAAGCGTGCTCAGATGTGTCAGGACCTGAGGCCTGGGGAAGGCCGGGGGACAGGTGCACCAGTCCAGGCTGGAACACGTCCTTCCTTTGCCAGAGAAACACTTCTTCGCTGCTCCTTGCTGACAATGATCGGTGCGGGGCAGACGGTCTAATTGGGACTCTGGATGATGTAACCCCTGACCCCTCCCAACGTAAGCACGCCGGGTGAAAGATTAACAGCCCCAATGGTAAGGTGGATCCCTTTGGAAGACAAACATTGGGATTAAAGGCGACGCGGCGGCGGGTGGGGGAGTGGGCGGGACTTCGGGAGGACACTGTTCCAGTTGTGGCAGATAGTAGGTCAGAGGAGCTAACAGATGGCCAGGAAACTCCCTTCCTCCCTCCCTCTGCTGCAGGCCGCCTGGGATGTCCTACAAAAGCTCTGTGGGCTAGTGCCACTCACCGGCTAACAGCTTGTGTTTGTGACTCCAAGGAGCAAACACTTGGGATTGTAAAGGGTATTAAAAGCAGGCAACAAGCGACAACTACCATTTTACATTCTGTGAAAGGGAGATGGCTAAATGATAGAGCTGCTCTGGAAGCCGCTCTGCTCCAGTGGTTCTGTCCTGATGGTTCTCTGGCTGTGATTGGATAACTCACTTTGGTGTTACCCCCCTTTTACACATCCCCACAGCTGCACGTCAACTTCTGGATTTATTCCCCTCTTGACTCTAAAACAACAACAACAACAACAACCTAATTTTGGATTTAGCCAATAGGATGTGCATTTTCCACTCCCTGCACCCGCAGGAGCCAGTTTTCCTTTGTTTTTACCCTTTCACTCTTAAATCCAGTCTCTGCTTCATACGACCGAGTAATTTAAACTGATAGTATCCATGTATAATTGAATGCTTGTTAAATGTCTACTAAATGTTTCTGCATGCTTTATATTGATAACAGCACAGGCTGTTATCAATCAACTATTACAGGGTCATTATATTTGTATGAAGCTGTCAGTAAAGCAGAGCTTCGTAATAGTTTATAGTCCGAACATTAATAGACTTTTGGTGGTCAATGTTGGGGGTTAATCCAGATACAATGATGGGCAACATCCTTATTGAACAGAGTTCACACGAGTTCACAGAGGACGTGGATGAATTCACTTTTAAACAGGTATTAGTTCCTGGTATCAACGTCCATCCTGAGTGATCCAGTCACAAGTAAACATCCCTCATGTAGAGCTGGAAACGCGCCCATAACGCATTTGAGAACACACCTGAATCACATTCGGAGGTGACCAGACCACATTTTCTTTCAGCAGGGGAAACGCAATGCATTCTGGGCCACATTAGGACTACTTATATAACTGGAATCTTCTATGAAGGTGGAAGGAAATACTCGTTCAATATTAACGAGCCCACTGGTTAAACTAGTGAGCTTTATGGGCGGCCACTTCACCCGAGGGTCCACGGAATGTCCACAAGACGGGGTTTAATTCAAATGATTGCAAATTATTAATATAATACATTTTCATTTACTTATTTGTTTGTTACTTTGTTCTTGTACGGTCATCGCCCCTGTCAAGATCCCTCCCTGGGGGGGGGGGGGGGGGGGGGGGTTTCCCCGTGTCCCAATCCTAAATCCACAACTTCTCAGAGCTGCCCACTGGTGATGGATCACCCAGGACAGATGTTGATACCAGGTCTAAACTAGGCTTTATATCCACCGCTCTTTTTGTGCTTAATCAGCCAGGGGGGACAATTCCACAACCAGAATTACAGAAGATAGCAATAAGGCATAATTAAGAGAGCATCCATTACATTTAAGCGAATAGGAAAACACTTTTGAATAGGCTAACATGACAGAAAGCATAAACACATAAAACATTGTCAATAATGGAAATTGAGGCTGTTGAACATCTTGTATACAAATTGTCTTAATTTCCAATTGTCTCCAACAGATTTTTCAATTATTGGATAAATTATTTAAATTCTAACTACAAGAGACATCAAGGCACTTTCAGAAAACTCTTTTAGGACTTTTCTTTACTTGTGAGTGAAACTGTTTTCCAGAAGACGGCTGGATGGCATGAAGTACCAGAGAAAAGAAGAAAAGCTCAGCTTACGAGATGTAGTGAGCCACTCGACTTCACTCCACCCCTTCTACACTCAGATCTGTCCTGCAGCTTGAAGACAAACCATGCACATGTACATTTGGACCAAATTACTCAATAACCTTTGAAGCACGTTATTACCATGTTAGAGTGTATACGCTGGGAAAACGGGAACGCGTACACAGCCACACTTAAAAAGAGAACACACCTAACTTGCTGGTAATTTCCTCTTGTTTACAATTCAACCATGGACGGTTGGTACTGGTGTTGTAACAAGTCTTAGCTGGACTGGCCCAGGTCATTGTGGGAACACTGAGGCAACATAACAGCCAGCTGGCCTTACACATACGTCCACAATCACACTATAGTTTAGTATCTTGATTAGCTTGAATCCTTGGCCTTGACTGTCAATCATTTCCTCTTAGTTTGAACCTTTTTAGGGGCTTATGTTAAGAACGTTTGCATTTATGAGCTACATGTCACTGCTCCTTGCGTGTAAAAATGGTACTGCCACAAATGGCACTAATGGTTAAAGATGCAAAAAAAAAACAGAAGGAGAACCTTTTTCAAGTCATAAAACATTAAACAAAGAAATGGTAGAGCATTTTTAGCTCAAATCTTTCTTATTAATGTGCAAAGGTTAGTCCCCTATTATTTAAGCCAGTGTTTTCTTATACCAGTGTTTCCCAATCCTGGTCCTCGGGGTCCACTGTCCTGCAGGTTTTAGATGTTTCCCTGCTTCAGCACACCGTGATACAAGTGGCTGTGTCATCAACAAGACCTTGATTACAAGCTAATGAGGACTGTTCATTTGAATGGGGTGTGTTGAAGCCGGGAAACATCTAAAACATGCAGGACAGTGGTCCCCGAGGACCAGGATTGGGAAACACCGTCTTATACAGAAGCAGAAGCAAAAGCTCAGATGAAAACCTTTTGTTTGCAAAAACAAATTAAAGTCATGCAAGTATCCTCATGGTTCTACTTCTACACTTTTATACCTTTATAGCCTCTTATTATAAATGCATGCATGCTTTATATCTATAATCGTAGGGAGGAGGGGGCAATGTGGGGTTCACATGGACACGTGGAGGGACCACAGATGGATCTGGTTCCACGTACAAGACAACCTTCTCTACCTACTAAACCACGGCTGCCCCAGGGGCTTCCTAATCCACATTCAGCAGCAAAGACTTACAGTACTTGTTTTCTGTATAACTTTCTCATTCTGTCTCGTCAGTGAAGGGATTTTGGTGCAGATTTGCCGTCTTAAATGTTTTCTACTCCTGAAAAACCTTTCACACTGTAGAATATTGACTGTTTTATAACATTGTGAGAATAAAAATTAATTGAGTGCCTAAAATATCTGACGTGGCAGAGGTGTGCTCTGCACACCTAATGATCAGCAGAAGGTGGATTTTTTTTAATTAAATACTAGCATGATGGGTTCACCTATTACTAAGACCCACTGAGATCACCGATTTGATTATGTTTTAACACACAGAGAAAAAAACAGAGTTAAAACGGCCTACCAACCGTTGCACATAACCGGTAAGTACCGAGTGAGCGGCGCGCCTGGGATGTAAATGTGAATCTTCAGCACTCTATAAAGCACAGTCAGTGCCTCACATGTGACCGTCGCCGGCGTCTGCTGTTTTCCTGACAACATGATGACAGGTCACACAAAAGCGAGCACCGCTCAGGGTCTGTGAGTGAGCCGTTGCGTAATGTGGCTTGTCGCAGTAACCTCACGGAGGCAGTGCGCCCACAAACGCTCGCAAACCTCCACTGCAAGGCTGAAAAGTGGGACAGCGTGACCTTGCTGATAATTCGTCTGGTCTCCCGCCCCTCCTGGCAGCGAGCGAGGCCCGGTGTGAGATGCTGCAGACCCGCTGAGTCTAAAGTAATGGGCAGTTTGAGGATACTGTGACATATGGTGATGTATCACCCCCCCCCCCCCCCCCCCCTCTCTGGCTGGCCCGTGCAGCAGATGCATAAACCACCAAAAGTTACATTCTGGATTTGCTTTCTTGCCATTTTTCTTGCAACCTTGAAAATTGCAGCCCCCCCCCTTTACAACACCCAACAATATGACTTTATTTCACCAAATAAGCAGTTATTTTCCTGTTAATAACACAGTGTGAGATAAATGTCTGGGCGGTCCTTGAACAGGCGCGTTGTGTAAGCAGCAGAAAGCCTGGAGACAGAGGAGAGATAGATAAGTGTTTGATACGGGGGCCATGAAAGTGTGAGTGCATTCTAGGTGACGGGTGAGCAAGGTGATTGTGATGTATGAAAAATAAATCAGATTATATCGGGTTTGGACGGAGCGTAGCACAAATCCAGAAGAGATTATCTTCTTTAAAAAAAAAAGGAAAAACAAATAACCAAAAAGCTCTCGCTGCACAACAGGGTGAATAATTAAAAATCACAACTCCGCCCAGAGGCTACATCCAAAACAAGAGTATTTTATTTGATATCGAGAGATGCAGAACGGAGCCAAAACAAACAAGATAAGCAAATAAATAAGACATGAGAGACAGCTTCCTGCGTTCTGCAGGGGAGGCAGCCGTCAAAGGCGAGGCGAGTCTCTGGCGGTAACAATGCTGCTATTTTTACTAACAGCAGGCAGCCTGGCGACACGAACGAAGGAAGAGAAGGAGCGAGAGGGAGAAAGTGTCGGGAGGAGCAAACACAGAGCCTGGTGTGAACTCTGCTACACTCAGCTGCTATTTTGGAGCAGACAAACAAGAGAGACAGACCGAGAGGAGGGCTCAGTGGAAATCGGGGACAAAGAAAGACTTGCACCCATTGAGCCGCCATCACCACCACAAGGCCAGGACTGTGGCCGAGGGCTGAAATGTTGCACACAGGAGAAATATGCACTAAAATGGAGACTTCCTGTTTGGAAGAGAAACCAAGGGACAGTGTGACTTTTGAGCTGGCAGTTTTACAGTGGCATGACATTTGAGCTGTATAGAAACGTCCCTCCCACTTGACCTCACCCCACGCCTGCATCAATCTTCATAACAAAGGGCCACACTGAGAGTGTAGGAAGGGTCTCAATAGGAGGTTATTCTCCAGCGTCTGCGCTGGAACCAACAGACCCGTTTACACATAGCCGGGTATTTACAAAAACTATTTCCCCCTCTACGTTTTGAAAAATTCCATCGTTTACGCGAGATCGTTTTCCAAATCTCTTCCTTTACACGAATCCGCATAAATAAGCTGTTAACGTCATGCCAGCCAATCAGAATCCTGGAAAAAACATCAACAAATGACACGTGTAATTCCAATTAAGGCTGAGACCGCGTCCACACGTAGCCGGGTATTATTCAAACCGAATATTTCCCCCCCTCCGTTTATAAAATAATTTGTATCCACATTACCTCGTTTAAAAAAAAAAATCCTTCCACACATAACCGAAGATCTGCGTTTTCGACCACATTCATAAGCATTCCAAACCTGTAGATCATCTGCGGCTCCCGGGGAAGCTGCGCCTCCGCGGCGCAGCTTCCCCGGCAGGCGCGTCTCCTTCTCGGTAAGCCGCAGTTAACGAACCCGAGTCCCCCCCGTGTCCCGCCACGGAGCTGCCGCGTTATCGACGCAGCCCTCGTACGGTAGGGCGTAGGGTGCGCATCGCCGCGTACCCTACGCCGTAGACTCTGCATCGATTTAACGCAGGACCATAATTCAGGATTTACTTCCAAGACGGAACGAGAGTCTTTCGTTTGGAGTGACAGAGAAGTGGAGTTACTTTTAAGTGTGACTTTAGAATATAAAACAGGTAAAATACAAGAAAATATTGACGGTTACAAACTAATTGTAAACACAGGTCGCACACATGACGATGGTGACGTTTCTGTCTCATAATGTGACGTTCTGAAGCCTAAATCTCCGTTTTCCTCTGTTTAGACGCAAACGTGAAAACAGAGTTTTTGAAAATCTCCACTTTGGCCGGAGTTTTCAGAAATTATTGTTTTTGGTGACTTTGAGCTCCGTTTTCGTGTAAACGAACGGCCAAAACGCATGAAAACGCCTCCATTTTTGCTCCGTGTAAACGGGGCCTGATTCAGCCCATCCAAGAAGATAACTCGTGACTTTTTGTCCCAACCGTACCTGACACTTCCTCCTGCTGTCCCTTTGATCTCAAGAGGAGAAGATCATGTGTAATAAGGCTCTTTTTTTTTTTAAATGTTCTTGTGCATTAATATTTCACTATGCTTGTACAAATATTAGGGATGTGGTAGATGTATTGTGACATTATTTCAAAGATTACCACAAATTCCTGCGGTCTCAATGAAATGTTTGTGAAATACCTTGGTTAAAATCCCTCACGGGTTCTTCTTCAGCCGTGTGTTTGCAGCTCTGGTTACAGCAGCTGGTTTTAGGGGGTGGAGTCTGTTTTGTAATCAATATCATAGCTTTGCACCATCTCCTTCCAAGATACAGCCAAAGCAGAGAGAGATAAAGGCTGAGAAGACGAGTGAGTCTGGGCCTGTAATGCCATATTAGCCTGCAAATCTGGGCCTGGACCAAAGCGGTTCCGGTGCTAATTCGGTGCTACTGCCAGACCGAGCTCCGGTTTTTTGCTTTTTCAGTACCACGTAAGAGGAAAACTAGTGCTATGGTGGTGCCGAAACCTTGCTGAGCCAGATGCAAGAATAAACCACGTCACCCAAACTATGATCGCCATATTTAAACAACTTCTGTGAGTTTAAAACAAGTATCATACACGGGAAATTCTGGATGCATTCTTATTAATTTAACCATCCAATCAGCGTACAGCAATCATGTGACTCTAAATAGACTTACTTTCATCCTGAAACATACATGCCATCGATGTTAGTGGCTGGAACTTGCATGAAATCCATCCTGGACTTCAAACAAGATTTTTAGGGTCAGAATCAGCGTCTGCACAGACCAAAATTAGATTCCCATCTTTGTTATTCCGAAGGTTTCGCGCTCCTTTTACTGCCGCATTTGGTTGACATAATAAATGATAAACGGCGGTTTTCCACTAGCGAGAGCTCCGGGTAGATTGTTCAGGGTTCAGGCTCTCAGGAACCTTCACGGGGTGGACAGGTACTCAGGTTGGCCAACAGCAACCTCCTGCTGCTCACCGGGGTTTCTAAATAATGTTCAGCACTCTGAAGTGAACATAAATCATGTGACCTACTGGAGGAGAAGCATTTTGCTACCAGTACATTTGATAAAATTGGAGATTACAAGAAAAACGAGCCAACGAGCACCGGAGAGGTGATTTTTTTTTTTATGTAACAATTCCTCTCTAAGCATTTCCTCAGGACCTCAGATTTGAACGTTAACACAGCAAGACTTCCTGCATAATGTCTATCTGACTGTATGGATGAGTAATACACGAACACTTTGCACATAGAAGTGTTGCAGATAGCTGCTGTTCATATGGAAATGCTGGCATGCTATTTGAGAGCACTGGGTGGCTTGGTGCTGCAACACCTCTGTTGGCTGTTTGATGGAGGAAAAGCTGTGAAAAGGCTGTGCACGAGGCTTTAGCTGAACCGGCAGTTTGATGTGCACTGAACATGTAACAGACCAGTCGGTATATACAGATCTACTTTCCATGTAATACTAACTTTTCCTTTTTACATTAAATCAATGTTTAAACGCCCGCTGACATCCTTCACCCGGTGAAATTCTGTATTTCACTACAGATCACAGTTAGAAATATCAAATATTAAGACAATATGGTCTTCTTTCAATGGAAACTGCTCCACAGAGCCTGCCCTGATGGGTTCTCTGTTAATCATCGTCATCTCAAATAGTCTGACATTTATTGTTAATGATCCTGAAAACCACATTTCTCTGAGCAACAGGAACCCACTTAAACACTACTCATTTCATTGTATCTGGAGCGGTATTGATTTCTGCAGCCTGTCTGTGCTCTCGTGTCGTGCCAAGTGGCCTGTGCGCCGTATTTCTCCACCCGATTGGCCGTGATAAAGAACAGAACCACCTAGTATCTGAAATGAGATGCGTTTCCGTGAGAGTGATGCACGGCGTCAGGGCCCACTTGGGCTGGCAGCATCTCTGCAAACCCGGGACCTCGAGGCAGAGCGGAGCGGAGCAGAGCGGCACGAGAGGAATCTGACGCTCCTCTCCAGATCATTGCACCGCCGCCCGACACAGAGAGGTGCTTTGAGTCGGCCCGTCCTCCTCCTCGTCTGTTCTGTCCACTCATTTCACTGGGACAAGAAGAGATCACAGTCTTCTCTCTCTATTTTTCCCACTTCCTGTGTCTTTTGTCACATTCCAAGAAGCGCTCCATTCCTCGGCCAACTCCTCTCAGCTAGAAAGGTTTTGTTACACCATCACTGCATTGTTTTAAGTTCTTCTCAAACTGTTTTCTACCCTCTTGTAGTTTTCAGTCATGAACCTGTTTGTTTAGTTGTGGATCAATGCCTTGTTGTCACATGTGTGTATCCACACAAAATGTAAGGAGGTCCAGTCATTCCTCCTGGAACCGCTGTGAGCTCTGAGGTAGTAGTAAATCTCTGAGAGGGCGTATGTACGCTGGGAGGCAGCACTGAAAAACCAGCGGCACTGGGTTGTTTTGACTATGTGGTGAAACGGTAGCGGATGCGAGTGTTGGCGCACCGTTGACAAAGAGCTGTCACCCGAACGTTTAACCGTTGGGTCAGAACGTTTAACCGTTGGTTCAGAACGTTTAACCGTTAGTTAAGAACGTTTAACCGTTGGTTCAGAACGTTTAACCGTTGGTTCAGAACGTTTAACCGTTGGTTCAGAACGTTTAACCGTTGGTTCAGAACGTTTAACCGTTGGTTCAGAGCGTTTAACCGTTGGTTCAGAACGTTTAACCGTTAGTTCAGAACGTTTAACCGTTGGTTCAGAACGTTTAACCGTTGGTTCAGAACGTTTAACCGTTAGTTCAGAACGTTTAACCGTTGGTTCAGAGCGTTTAACCGTTGGTTCAGAACGTTGAACCGTTGGTTCAGAACGTTTAACCGTTGGTTCAGAACGTTTAACCGTTGGTTCAGAACGGCGCTCCCTCGCTTTGAACACTTGGGCAGAGCTGGATTCACAAGAGTTAAAGGAACGAAGTGTGAGGGAAGTGATCCAGTCCAGCGATGAAACATTTTGTTCTGTTTTCCCTACAGAATCTGCCTTGAGAATAAAAAAAAAGTACGTTCCTGGGGACACAGCAGTCAGGCGATCACAAAGTGCTTTACGGCCGACAAAAATAAATAAAAGTCTTAACAACACCTACGAAAGCTTGTCTTAGGCTTCAACGTCAGAGCCACGGCACATGTACGCCACAGCAGGTACATCTGCACCGTGGCTCCGCCGTGGCCCGACGTGCACGTCTACATGAACCTGACCGGGTCGGCCCATAGCATTGTTGTTGTCTTCTTCTAAAGCCACTAAGATCACTGCTGCAGGTGCCAGTAAAATGATTGTTGGTCAGCTTTAACTCTCATATCATCTGCTGTATCTGTTCTGCTGCCATGTCTGAGCTGCATTCAGGAAGTAAAGAACAGGAAACTCAGCACTGGGAGCTGCAGCGCCCCCTAGCGTCTGGTGGTGTAATTACAGAGCTACACAAACAACAACAGACACGCATGAACGGCAGAAACAAACACAAATGATAGCGGTCCATAGATGGGCATGGTTGCCCGCTTGACTCCCCCACCGCACCCCATCCCTTCCTCAACCCAATCCCCCAAAAAAGGGGGGAAAAACGTATTGATTGATCATTGATTGATCATGATGAAACACTAGAAGCAGATGCCACAACTGCAGAGTTACTAACTTAAATCCCCAAAAAGTGTCTATTTGAAGTTTGAAGTTTTTTCCTGCATCTATTTTGAGAGCAGCACCTGTTGAGATATTGGATGTGCGCGACCTATTTCACCCTTTGTATATTTTGTCAGTCAAATGTAAATGAAACCATTAAGAAGGAGGTTTACGTAATAATATCAAATACATAACGTCATAAATCTAGTTAACATATGCAACACATTTAGTTTATTAGCCTGTTTACGATAAATCTTTGTTATGCAAATGAAATTATATATTAAATTGAAACACATAAATCTTTAAATTAGGCCTAACTATTCCTGTGTGAACATGTTAATAGGAAAAGATGAAGAATAATATAAAATACATCAATCAATATTGGAATAAATAGATTTGAGTAAGATTGATAAGTGCAGTCGAGCCAGCTTTACAGTATGAAATATGTTAAATTGTTTTATGTGTGTGTATAAATACACGTCATAGGCTATAGGGGGTTTTGTCCCGCTCCACCTGCAGATTCCACAAAACAGGACTTATTCAGTTCCTCTCACAGTCGCAGTGACATTTCCACAAATCCACGTTGAAATAATTTACACATATTGATCATTAGTAGGTGAAACCAGTGTATCATGTGGGCTGCAGACAGACACGTGGGAAGGACGGGTAAGGATTCCCTCTGTTATCCTAAAAGAATAAATACATCCAAAATTGAGCCAAACCTCTCATCTGCCACCTCAATGTGTCCACTGCTCTAAATACTCTCCAGGCCTTTTTGTTTTCTCCTCCCATAACAATTTCCTGTAACAGCTCCCATTGCGTGGCAGATACATATCTACACCATGGCTTTTTAAGGGGCTCATGTCTGCTGCACAGCAGGAATGCAGAACCATCCATTAGCAACCAGCTTCTGTGGAGGGAGGGTGTCAGCGGTGTGCAGAACCCTGAACTAGAACTGGGTGCAATCAAAATGTCAGCATCTGTCCGACGGGGAAGAAGCCGAGAGAGTTCATTAAAAAAGAGCTGACAAAAGCGCAGGCGATGACTGCAGCACAGGAGATAAGCTCCAAGGTCAAGTTCAACAATCCTCTGAACAAACAGGATGAAAACAAATCCCACAGCAGAATATGCACATAATTACACTCCAGAAATCAGCACCTAAGCCTAATTGAATGAGCCTCACAGGATGTAGCCTGAGAGATGACGCCGGTTCTGAGTCGTACCTGCAACGCTTTCTGCTCACTTGATGCATTTTTCCTCACCTTGATGGGGTCTATGCTGAAGCGGATCTTCCTGGAAGGGGGCGGCTCCTCTTCTGCAGGCAGCCCGGAGATCTCCATGCAGCTGGACTCGGGCTCGTACCGGTCGTCCTCTTCATCCTCCTCGTCCTCGTCCCTCTGGCTTCCCCCAAAGTCGTCTCCCTCTGCACCACAGGTACTGGTATCCAAAGAGTCGAGGCCCGAGTGGTCGTCTCTGAAAATCCGCCCTTCGTCCTCCTGGATGTCCTTCTGCCACTCGCCCCCCTCAGGGTAGCCTTGCTTCTGTTTTACAGTCTCTCCATTCTCCACAGACCCCTGGCTGTCACCCTGCAGGGTTGTGCTGCCGGACTCCTTGGCCACAGAGTGATCCTCTGGAAAAACATCAGCCCTGGCCTCAACACCGGCGTCAGAAACAGTCTTTTCTTTCTGTTCATTCGACTCTCCTCCTTTACTTGAAAGTTTATCAGCTGGGGCGCCCTGGCCAGCACTCTGGTCCCTATTAATACTCTCGGACGGGGGAGTCACCCTTCCTCTGGTGCCCCTCGGAGGCGTCTCCTGGCCCTTATGACTGCTTATCTCTTCCTCCCGGCCTGATGCGAAGGCACTGACCCTCTTGGTGATTATCTTGGAGTTTAACACCCCCACCTTGGTGCTGACCCCCCGTGAGGGGAGCGGCGGCGTGGAGGAGAGGCGGTGGAGGTTGTTCCGGAGCTCGGCCGCCCTCTCGAACACGGCACTGAGCTGGCTGACGGTGGGGGACACCGCCTCGCTGGTGTCCAGGCTGTCCAGGGACTCGGTGCTGCCGTTGAAGCGGGACACGTCCAGCCTGCCGTCCTGGTAGCCCGGGGGCTTGTCGGCCTTCAGCAGGACCCTGGTGGTGGCCAGCTTC
Organism: Cololabis saira; assembly: GCF_033807715.1. Lineage (NCBI taxonomy): Eukaryota > Metazoa > Chordata > Actinopteri > Beloniformes > Belonidae > Cololabis > Cololabis saira. Next base: position 40,382,158 of record NC_084605.1, read on the forward strand.
TCCTGGTGCTGCTGCAGATGATGCTGCAGCTTCTCCTGCTGCTGCAGCTCCTGCAGCTGTCTGTCCTGCTGCTGCAGCTGTCTGTCCTGCAGCTTCTCCTCCTGCAGCAGCTGCAGCTTGTCCTGCTGCTGCAGCTCCTGCTGCAGCTGCAGCTGCTGCCGGTCCTGCAGCTGCTGCAGCTGCTGCAGCTGCTGCTGCTCGAAGATGCGCCGGGTCTCCTGCAGCTTGGAGTAGCTGGGCGAGGATGCTCGCTGGTGTCCGTTCTCGGGCTTGGGGTCGAACCTGCTGACCCGCTCGGACACGGAGGAGCCCAGTTTGAGCAGGGCGCTGTGGTCCACGTTCTCGTTGAGGCTGCCGGCCCTGGGCAGGGACAGGCGCACCCTGCCGCCGTCCTCCCCCTCGGTGTCCGGGCTGCTCTGCATCTGCTGGAACATGTTCTTGATGCGGTGCACGTTGGAGCCGTAGCGGCGGCCCCGGGGCCCCTCCTGCAGGGCCCCGTTGGCGGCCAGGTCCTTGACGGGCTTCAGGGCCTGCATCCCCGCCTCGTACGCGTTTCTGTGCGGGGATGGGCTCCGGAGCGTGGAGCCGGAGCCGGAGCCGGAGCCGGCGCTCTTGGATGTGGATTCCGTCTTCATCATGGTCGCTCAGGCGGTGCGGCGGATGCTCAGCGACGGCATGTCTCCCTTCCACCAAACCCCCCCTGGCAAATCTGCGTTATCCACCGGGGATCCGGACTAGACCAGCCGAGGGGGAGAAACAAAAACAACAGATTGCATTAAAGGCCTGCTTGTCTCTGCTGCAATTCCCGTCCTGTGCAGCGGAGAAAGTAAAGCACGATGCATCTGTCATTAGCTGCCTGCAGTCACACCAAGCAAAGCCCTGCTGGAAAATGGCATTAGTCATAAAAACATATTTGCACGGAAAATTGGAACAGTGATGAACGGCGGATTTACCGCCACTGACGACAGATTGCTTACGTTTAATCCCTTTTTGCGGGCAGCATCATTTGGATGTGTTCAGTCTGCGAGCCTCAGATTTCTGCTCATCTCGCAGCGGCAGGCTGCTGCATGCAGGAGGGAGCCGCGGGGTCCTAGCGCCCGTCGCGTCACGCGGCTCTACTCCGCCTGATTGACAGGACAGGAGGTTATTAATCATTCCGATCACTACCTAAATCAGAGGACAGGACAGGTAGGACTTCACACACTGCTATTTGTTGTTGCCAAAATGATTAATGAATCTAATATTCATCATTTCTACTGAACTGAGGAGAAGAATGATTTAATGAGTATCAATCAAACAGTTTTTAAAAGATGAAAGCTGATATAGATGCATGTTTTCTGTTTTCTAATCATCTAGATCTAAATGATCTAACAAAAAGTCAACAATACCATGACTCATGGCTGACTTAATATAAATGAAATCAGACAGAACTGTTTTAAACAGTAAAGTGTTGCCTTTGTTGATGCCATCAAATGATAAATTAGTTCATATTTTTCACAGAAATGTTCTTTTGTGAATAAAATATGAAGCTATGAGATTTGCACATCATTACATTTCTTTTTTTATTTATACTTTCTTTTAAGTATTTTCACCTTTTATGTTACATATTTTGGAAATAGCTATTATTACTGCGTTTATTTCCTCTGAACTGAGGAGAAGAATGATTCACTGATTATCAATCAAACGGTTTTTTTAACTGAAAACTGATATAGATGCATGTTTTCTTTTTTTCTAATCATTTTACTAGATCTAAATGATCTAACAAAAAGTAAACAATATTATGACTCATGGCTGACTTAATATAAATGAAATCAGACAGAACTGTTTTAAACAGTAGAGTGTTGCCTTTGTTGATGCAAGTAGCATCCATGTTGGGTTATGAAAGGTTTCTCCAAGTCCCGCAATCTAACTTACAAGTTGAAACCAACTCAGAAGTAACAAAAATCACAGTTCATTGACTTACCACTGTTCCATGTTAAAATGTCCAACTCTGCAGCAGGAATTAACATATTTACAGCCAGATTCAATAACGGTTTTGATCTCCATAAACACAATTCACATCCGTGACAACGATATACAGGTTGAATTTTTGGAGGGGTTGAGCTCTGTTGCTCCTGGCATGGATCGGTGGAGCTGGAACAAATTGGGGGTCAAATTGTTATTACATTTTATTTTTGGGTCAAAAAAGACAAAACAAATAACTATAGATAATTATTTTGTCTAAAAGAAAACGCAAAATCAGAGTGACTACGTTTACATGCAGTCAAAATTCGGGTTATTGCCAATATTCAGGTTTTAAAAGGGTTATTGACTGCATGTAAACGCAGTCGGAGTCAACATAAATAGTCCAGCTGCCAGCTTCTGAGTGAGAAATACAACTGAAAGTTAAAAATAAAAAACTCTACATGACATGTATTTCATTTTTTTTCAAGAGTCATCCCCTCCACGAGCACAAGCGTCAGAGCTGAAGGGGCTGTGAAACGAACAGAGCGGCACCAGGACCCAGCGGAGCGGCCTCACGTCAAACCGCTGTCGCCACTAACACATCCGTTATTCTCAGGCCACATTGTCGCTTCCTGCACTCTGCATCAACAGCAGATAGACAAATCAAACATGGTCCCTGGTAGTAGACAAGGCGCTCTCCTTATTTTTAGTTTCTGAGCCTGCCCACAAAGTATCGGTTTCTGCAGTTTTAAGGTGGCTCCTTTAATTACAAGGCCAGCACATACGTTCAGCTGTTTCATGCTGAAAGGACGTATTCCTCGCATGCTGACTTCACTGTTTTCCCTTTTACAGTTTTAACTGACGAGCTTTACAGCAATAAGAGGCTTATTCTAAGGGAGACCAGTGGATGAAGCTGAATATAACCAGATCGGGTCTAGTGTTACAAATAAGTGCGGTACTGATGTGTAACTGCAGGTCTTTTGCAACAAAAAGTTGTGGTCTGTCATTCAGTTGGTGTCAAACCTCTACAGTATTTTACATCTGTATGAAGAGAAGCATCAACTCATATGAAACCCAATTTCTGAAAAGGGCTGGTACTCTGTGTCAAATGTAATTAAAAACAGAATAATGATTTTAATCAGAGTAGTAAGGACGTTTGTTGTGTGTTTTTATTATTATTATTATTATTATTATTATTATTATTATTATTATTATTATTATTATTATTATTATTATTATTATTATTATTATTTGAAGGCAGGTTCCTTTGAGCTTTAACCTTTGTGAACTGTGTTCTGAGAATTCTGGACGGCTTCCTGGGTCCATTCAGTAATTCCCATTAAATAATTATATCTGTTTTTAATGGAGTGCTGCTTGACAGCCCAAACATTTTCAGCCCTGTGCCGTGTGCACAGAGATGCATCCAGAGACCTTTGATATCATGTCCTGCATATTACAACGTCTTTGCAAAAAAATTTTTCCAAGGAACAAACTTTGTGACATTGGTCCACCATTTTTCCCACAGACTGGCGGACCTCTGTCCATCTCCCATCTTTACTACTGAGATACTCTGCATCTCTAAGAGGCTCGTTTATACAAAATGTTCGTCAATGTCATGTTTCCGTTTAACTTTATTAGCTGTAGATGTTAATCCTGGTGTTCTTGTTGTTTTTCAGCCTCCTGTCCTGTCGACTCCAACATGCTGCTGCCATCAAATTATAAATCAGTTCAGATTTTTCACAGAAATGTTCTTTTGTGAATAAAATATGAAGCTATGAGATTTGTGCAATTGTTTTTAAGCATCCTGACCTTTTATGTTACCCATCCATCCATCCATTATCTATACATCTATCTATATTATCTTTTATGTTACATATTTTAGAAATTGCTATTATTCCCGCATTTACGTCCACTGAACTGAGGAGAAGAATGATTTACTGATTATCAATCAAGCAGTTTTTAAAAGATGAAAGCTGAGATGCATGTTTTCTTTTTTCTAAATTCCTCTTCATGATTAAACACTACATGGCTGACATTTTGAGTATCATGCAGAGTTGGAGCATAAGAAGAACAAATTACATTTTGATCCAGATCACTTTCATTAAAAGTGTAAAATAGGGCGCCACCCACACTGGCACAGAATCAGAGCACCATTTTACATTTTAACAGGTTTATATAAGTGTGAAGTTGTAGGAGAAGCAGAATGTAGCTGTTATAAAAGTGTTAAATGTATAAAGCAATGGAAATAAAAGTATAGCTTGAGTGAGTGTACTTAGTTGCTGAAGCTGTAGAAACTTTCATACCAGAAGGGAAGGATTTTTGGGGGGTTTGCGTGGGGCGTCGTGCTGGCACGGGTGTCCGGGCCCTTGGGGACGAAGCTGGGGTTTGGCTCTTCGTCACTGATGTCTCCACTGCCAGGCGGGGGTCTGCCTGTAGCGGGGGTCTGCCTGTAGCAGGGGTCTGCCTGTAGCGGGGGTCTGCCTGTAGCGGGGGTCTGCCTGTAGCGGGGGTCTGCCTGTAGCAGGGGTCTGCCTGTAGCAGGGGTCTGCCTGTAGCAGGGGTCTGCCAGTAGCGGGGGTCTGCCTGTAGCAGGGGTCTGCCTGTAGCGGGGGTCTGCCTGTAGCAGGGGTCTGCCTGTAGCGGGGGTCTGCCTGTAGCAGGGGTCAGGTGCCAGGTGGGGGACCTCCAGGTGGGGGACCTCCAGGTGAGGGGACCTCCAGGTGGATGACCTCCAGGTGAGGGACCTCCAGGTGGGGGACCTCCTGGTGAGGGGACCTCCAGGTGAGGGGACCTCCAGGTGGGGGACCTCCAGGTGGGAGACCTCCAGGTGGGGGACCTCCAGGTGGGGGACCTCCAGGTGGGGGACCTCCTGGTGAGGGGACCTCCAGGTGGGGGGACCTCCAGGTGAGGGACCTCCAGGTGGATGACCTCCAGGTGAGGGACCTCCAGGTGGGGGACCTCCAGGTGAGGGACCTCCAGGTGGGAGACCTCCAGGTGAGGGACCTCCAGGTGAGGGGACCTCCAGGTGAGGGACCTCCAGGTGGATGACCTCCAGGTGAGGGACCTCCAGGTGGGGGACCTCCAGGTGAGGGGACCTCCAGGTGGATGACCTCCAGGTGAGGGACCTCCAGGTGGGGGACCTCCAGGTGAGGGACCTCCAGGTGAGGGACCTCCAGGTGGGGGACCTCCAGGTGAGGGACCTCCAGGTGAGGGACCTCCAGGTGGATGACCTCCAGGTGAGGGACCTCCAGGTGGGGGACCTCCAGGTGGGGGACCTCCAGGTGGGAGACTCTCGGGGTGCACCGTGACTGTTGGTGTGAATTTACAATTCTAACATTTAGCATTAAATTGATATAAGATTACTTTATGCATTATTTATATGTTTATTTGTCTGTTTTTTTTTTTCATAAATTCAAAAGACTCAGAAAACCGATGAATGTAAAATGTAGTTATGGACTACTGAAGAAGGGGCAGGATTAAATACATTTGATTTCATTTTACCCATTTTCATACATGCTAAACAGGATTTATGCGTATTGTTATGCATGTAGATAGATAGATAGATTTACCAGAGGTTTTATATGTTCAAAATGTGTGTGTATGTTCATGTGTGTATTTATAGATAGATATTCATGAGTGTTAACGTTGTTATGCTCTTTAAAATGGCTTTGACATGTCTGGAATGGATCAATAAATGAAATTAAATATCAGCAGAGGGAATAGTGCAGGATTGATGGACAGACAGACTGAGACTCATCCGGATGTTATTAGGTGAAAGATAAAAATAGCTGGGACATGTGTGTGGCCGCGACCATGCCCCGCTCCACTTGGCTCTGTCAATCAGAGGTCAAAACAAGATGGCAGGCTGCGGGAGCTGGCTCTTCTTTCTAACAGGCAAGTTTCCCCAAATCCCTCAGCTGCATGTGATACAGCAATAGCAGTTTAAATCCCTGTCTCAGGTCTGTGTTTATTATACACTCTTGTCTTAAATATCAGCTTTGGAGGCCTGGCCTCTCAGCAGATTAGAACATCTGGGTTGTGTGTTGTCAGGTTTGGTTGAGTTTTTGTATTATCCCTCAGATAAGCCATCTTAAGTGCCGTTTACTCTCACACACAGTTTGTGCTGCCAGCTTGTTTGGGGCCAATGCAGAAATCAAACTTACCATTCCCGCGGGGAGGTTATTTACGTACGAGCTGATGAGAGAAACTTTCCAGAATGACTTTGAGCCTTTGTCAAAACTCTACGGTAGGTCTGACTTCTCTTAAAATAAAAAGAAATAAGGCTACAGAACAAGAGCGTTTTCACTTCTCTACATCTATTTCTTTTTTCCTGTGTGTTACAAAGCTGGACGTTTGTACGATGACCCCATGATTTTTAAGTGCAACAGGCAGAATTTCCCAGATCTCCCAGAGTGGCTGCGTTTCACCCAACGACACCCCTTTGATAACGGCTTCTTGTACGGCACACCGATGACTCCAGGAAAAACCTTTATTGAGGTTTGAGCCGTTTTTTGTAAATTTCACTAACAGCAACACAAGCTGCAACCAGCACTGGACGTACAGTAGCATCTGGATCAGTTACAAACGCTTTGGACTCCTCTTCAGTAGCATTTTTAGAAAATAGCAAATGTATAAATAAATAAATACTAACTAATAATATTTCTTTAAAAAAGGAAGAGCACGTTTTTTTAAAAAGTGCCATATCTGTTTTAATCAAACTGCAATTATTATTAAGGACGCCACACAAAGATTTCAAGGGTTGAAATCAAATTTTATTGATTGTTGTTTTTAAATTGCTGGGGAGAAAATAAACAAGGAAAAAGGTTAACCCAAAAGTAATGAACCAAAAGGAGATGGAGATCCCGGCCAAAAAGTGTGATGTGTGATTTGTTTCTTATCCTTTATCTTATCTTTTATCTCTTATCTTTTTTATCCTGTAGTATTTAACTAAAATTTTCTTGCTCACAATGTTTTATCTTTGTGTCTGTGAAGCATCTTTGATATATTTTTAAAGCGCTATATTAATAAAATTGATTATGATTATTATGATTATGATTATGATGATTATTATTATTATTACAACAAAAAAATATATGCACTAAATTATGATGCTTTAATATATAAATTAGAATTATATCATAAATATAAGTTCATATTTTGGGTCTAAATGTTAGAGTGATCTCTGATTCAAAGGAATTCCTACTATATTGAAATAAAACGTCAATTAAAGTCCTTTATAGGGCATTTAAAATTACACTCTACAAAATCCAGAAATATAAGAAGAAATAAGCACTAAATCGTCCATATTGCACTACAACAATCCAAATCTTATTGTGGATATTCAATGTATCTAAAAACGTATTACATGGTGGAATAAAAACTTTACTGAGGTATTTGTAGTTGTTTTTGCTTGGGAGGGAATAATCTATTGTCCGTCTCCAGCGGACGTGGCAGACGCTTGAGAACTAAAGCATTCTGGGAAATGTAGGAAACCATTGACGCAAAAGTAGAAAGCGCTTCTAATCAGAAATGACAGTGGTGAAGTTAATGTCTTTTTCTGGCAGATCTATGCGACCAACAAGCGCAGCTACGACACAGCCAGACACCTCCTTGTCATCAAAGTCGTTCCAGGTATGTGTTTCTAAAAATAAAAGCCGTACGCCTATTTTAATGAACGAGTGTGACTGATGGAGATGAAGAAGTGAAGAAACAGTGTGTCATCAACAGAGAAAACGCTGCCCTATCAAGCGGAGTTCTTCATCAAGCTGAGGGAGATTGAAAAGGTGCTGCCCCCTTCTGTCCAGGATGAGATCCAGCAGGATCTGCAGAAGCTGTGGAGGACGGAGGCCTTGGAGATTGTGAATATTACCAACGCGCTGGACCGCGGGGGCAGAGTCCCCCTGCCCATCGCTGGACACTTTGAGGGGTAAAACACAGCCCTATGTTTGTTTGTTTCGTTTGTTTTTTTTTAGGATCCGCTTTAGCATTCGCAATTATATACATTATACATGACAACAAAACAATAATAGACACAACTCCTTTAGCCACAAATATAACACAGAGGATAGCTAAATCACCATAATTCTCAGACATAAATACATAAAGTCAAATAAACCACCTTCATAAACAATACCTGCCTGAAATGACCTTATCTTAGAATTCTTGAGCACTTTTCATCTTTATTGTGATAGAGTTTACACTACCTGTAATTCTATTCAAACTTCATTCTGTTCCTTCCAAATGTCAAATCATAATTCATTACATTTTAAAAGATATTGTTTGCACTGAATCTTAAACCAATCTTTGCTACCTACATGAGAAATGTAAACTGGTATAGAGTTCCACCCAACCATGGCTCTGTAAAAAAAAGTTCTCTGTATGTGCAAAACCAAACTCTGAAAGGAGTGCTTGTGTATTAAATCTCCTCTGTGTCAGGGTGTACGTCAAGGTGGGGTCGCAAAAGTATTTCTCGGAGTGTCTTCTGAGGGTGCTGACCTTGGAGCACCAAAAACAGTGCGCGGTCGCCACCAAAGTGAGGGCGCCTGGAGGATGCAACTTCTGCAGCATTCCCAGCAACTGCATCACCTGGTGCAAGACGGAGCTGGTGAGGCCTGAAACACCTGACTCACCGTTGGAATTTTCAGATCCTGTCATATTATTCATTATTAGGCCTGTGTTGCTAAAATCGATTCCCATATTAATTCCTAAAAATCGATTTGTATGTCTAAAGATAGTTTTTTTTTCATCATTACATTACAACTTTTGGTATTTTTTTTGTTTATGCCCAAAAAAGTAATGTTTTTTTGGACACAAGAATAACTGGTGCCATGTTTTTGCCTTTAAATATGTTTAAAGGTATGAAAACATTCAAGTTTTTAGTTATAATTGCATAAATTGTCTATATTTCATTACTTTATACACTGTCTTGGGGTTACATTTGCATAAAAGGCTAAAAACCAAATTTTCAAAAAATGAAAAACCGAAATAGACCGAAAATGGAAAAAATTACAATGGAATGTGGGAAAAATTTAAGCCGATTTCATCCGTCTCTGTTTCTTCCCTGGATCTGTTTGGTAATTCTGCCTCACGATGTTTCTGAAAGCAGTTCTATCAGCATTCTGGGAGCTGATTGGTCTTTACAGCATCATTAGCTGCAATAACTGTTTAATCTCAATATAATACTAGTATTAATATGTTGCATAACTACAGTCATATAATTCATGCAACAGCTCAAAAAACTGTTTTAATAACACTAACCCAAATCAATATCGGAATTTAATCGGATCGAATCAAATCTTGATAATCGATTCTGAATTTTAAGAATCGGAATTCTATCGATTCTTGACATTTGAATCGATCTCCAGCCCTATTAATTATATTATTATTAATCAACTAATCAGAAAACAAGGGAAAGCAATGCCTTTACTTTATACCCAGTGAGTGAATGCCAGCTCTTCCATCTGTGTGCATGAGAGTCAGATCTGCTGGAACTAGCAGCAGCACTCTGCTGTCTTTCCCTGCAGTTTGACCTGACCAAGCGGGAGCCGGAGCCCCCTGCCCCCACCATGGGCTCAGGGGTGCTGGAAGCTGGAGGGGACTTCCACCCCCCCGAGTCCCCCCCGAGCAGAGACTTCTTCCCAGACTACATGGTGACGGTGGTCGTGCCCCTGGTCCTTGCCATCGTCCTGTGTCTGATGCTGGCCTACATCATGTTCGGCAGGCGGGAGGGAGTGTACGTATCTGTTCTGTTTGATACCAAAATATCAGCACCGGTGCTGCGATAGAGGTAAACTGATGGAAGTATTTTTTTGTGTTTACAACTTCTGATATTTTATTTGGGAACACAAAACGAGTTAGACCCTCTTGGTAATTGCTCGGGGGTCATGATCTGGGTCTCTGGAAAGCACCCGGAGACAACTGTTGTAATAGACACTATATGAATTGAATTGAATTGAATTGAATTGAATTGAATTGAATTGAATTGAATTGAATTGAATTGAATTGAATTGAATTGAATTGAATTGAATTGAATTGAATTGAATTGAATTGAATTGAATTGAATTGGTCTTTCTGTGTAGAGTTTGCATGTTCTCCCTGTGCTTGCGTGGGTTCCCTCCGGTTTCTCTGGCATCCTCCCGGTCCAAAAACATGCATGCTAGGTTAGGGTGTAACCCCTCCCTCTCGCCTGTAATGAGCTGTGATAGGCTCCAGCAGACCCCCGTGACCCTACGAAGGATAAAGCGGGTATAGATAATGGATGGATGGATGAATTGGTACCATTTTAGTTCACTGGCTTTTAAGTAAAATGTCCTGCTTGAGTTTATAAATGTTCTCAGTCATTTATGACTTTAAACTGACACATTAATTTTTTTCTTTTACAGTGCAAAGAGAAACGCAAGAACAGACCAGTAAGTAAAGCGCCATGTTCACGGTTCTCTCAATAATAACCAGACTTCATAAAGAAACTATACTTATATATAGTCCTCACTTGGATTGGTGGAATATTATTGACTTGAACAGAAGATTCGGTCGGGCTAACAACACCTAGTAAACTAGTGTGGTTATCGTATAAAAGTCACTCATAACATGCTGTAACCATGAAACCCACATATTAAATGTCCTTTTAGATACAGTTCAAGAAATCCTGTTAAAATCACATTATATCAGGTTTATCAAGCTAAGAATTTGGAAACCACTGATGTCATCTTTATTGATTCACCATATTTTATGATCTGATTCTACAGAAGATGAGCAAGCCGGTGTCACGTTAGATTAGGTAAACTTTGGTTAAGGCTGCTGACAGTGATGTTGTGTGGCTGCAGGATCCAGCTGTACCACCACCACACCATCCACGGGAACACGGACGAGCTGAGGAGCATGGCTGCCCACCGTGCCGGCCCCCCTCCTCTGTCCACGCTGCCCATGTTCAACTGCCGAACGGGAGAGAGGGGATCCCCGCTGCAGTCCGACAGCATCCCACTCATCCTGGCCCAGCAGTGAGTGCCCCCCTTTATCCTTTATCAATGAATCAATGCTTTATTTCGGTTACATTACATTCTTACAACTTAACTTGTGTGCATGTAACTGACAAAACATTATCATACTTTACACTAATCAGTTTCACACAATAAACAATAACACACAAACTTTGTGTAACCGAAAAAGGAGTCGGCTGAAGCCGAAGCTTATTTTTGCCGATCCTGTACCTTCCAAAAGATAACACAGTTTATCAGTAATACAAAAGAAAAGAAAGAAAAGAAAATTTACTCTAAATCCCTCTGCATAATTAAATTATATTCAAATAATTTTGAATTGTAATCCTTAATTTTGTCTTTCAATATTTTTTTAAAACTCAACAGATATCTACATAATTTCAGTTCATCACAAAGTCCATTCCATAATTTGACTCCCAAAAATGAAACACATCTGTATTTAACATTAGTCCTCACATATGAATGAATGAATGAATGAATGAATGAATGAATGAATGAATGAATGAATGAATGAATGAATGAATGTATGCTGTGTCCTAGCTGTGTGAATGTGCTCTGTGTTTTTGTGCCTTTTATGTTTTATGTTTCTTGGTTTTATCCCCCCCCATAAAGTGAATTTCCCCTCTGGGGGATAATAAAATGAAATTGAATTGAATGAATAAATAAAAAACAAAACAAAACAAATCAACAGCCTCACAGGAACCAACACATGTTCAATAGCATTAGGAGGAAGTGGTAGATTTATGTAATCCTAACCCTTATTTAGATTATCATCGTCAGCACTTGACTTTTACTAAATCTTATCCCAATGTGGAATAACTTTCAATTCAATTTCAATTCAATTTTATTTATATAGCGTCTAATACAACGGAGTTGTCTCTAGACGCTTTCCAGAGACCCATACCCAGAACATGACCCCCGAGCAGTTATTACATAAACAATGGCAGGTAAAAACTCCCCTAGTGGGAGAAAAACCTTAAGCCAAACAGTGGCAAGGAAAAACTCCCCTTTAGGAGGGAAGAAACCTTGAGCAGGACCAGGCTCATAAGGGGGGACCCTCCTGCCGAGGGCCAGACTGGTGGGTCAGGGACGGCAACAGCACAGCAGGCAGGTGGAAGCAGCAACGGGATGACCAGGGGTGGGGACCGCAGGCCAGCACGCAGCTCCCGAAGCTCCGGCCCAATCAGCAAGTCCCAGGTTGGGGTGCAGGGTCAGGGAAAGACTTGTGCTCCGTAATGCAAGCTACAAGCCACCCACGACCACCTGCAGAGAGAGAAAAGGGAGGAGAAGGGGGGCCAGCAACGGGATGACCAGGGGTGGGGACCGCAGGCCAGCACGCAGCTCCCGAAGCTCCGGCCCAATCAGCAAGTCCCAGGTTGGGGTGCAGGGTCAGGGAAAGACTTGTGCTCCGTAATGCAAGCTACAAGCCACCCACGACCACCTGCAGAGAGAGAAAAGGGAGGAGAAGGGGGGCCAGCAACGGGATGACCAGGGGTGGGGACCGCAGGCCAGCACGCAGCTCCCGAAGCTCCGGCCCAATCAGCAAGTCCCAGGTTGGGGTGCAGGGTCAGGGAAAGACTTGTGCTCCGTAATGCAAGCTACAAGCCACCCACGACCACCTGCAGAGAGAGAAAAGGGAGGAGAAGGGGGGCCAGCAACGGGATGACCAGGGGTGGGGACCGCAGGCCAGCAGACCAGAAGCTCCGGCCCAATCAGCAAGTCCCAACTTTAACAAAAATAAAAAAATATTGTATTTTAACTTTAATGTAAATATTATACTGTTGCTGTACTTCCAGTATTAATTCTTATGTAAATAAATATATTCTACATTATCATTATAATATCGCTCATCCTTCTGTGCATATATGTATTGTATACACAATAACATACCTAAGTACACACATACATACACATGTACATAATATGCACACATATACACATGCATACATACACCTACGCATACACATGTACTGTACATATACAACATACTTACATCCTCACGTACCTGCATACCGACGTAACGGTACACACATACACATACATACTACTACATACTATACAGACCATATAGTATACACATACATACTACTACATACAGTACTATACCGACCATATAGATTGTTAATGCAATTCATCATCCTTATACCTCATAAAGAGGGATTCTTTATATCTTTTCTTGAATGTAGTCACACTTGAGCAAGGTTTTATCTCCACATTTATACTGTTCCATAGTTTTACTCCACATACTGAAATACAGAATGATTTTAAAGTTGTCCGGGCACTTTACCGGGCCTGATTTACTAAAGGTTTGCGTGCGTAAAAACGTGTGCAAACTTGACATCACCCGCAAAGCAATGCGCAAGCTGATCTACTAACAGCGTGCAAAGAGGACTGCGCCTCTCAAATGAGCAAAATAGCACACGCTATTCATTTAGTACTTTTGCCCTGATGAATAATCAATATGGGGCGTACCCGCCAGAAATCGCTAAATACTGGGAGGGGAAAATGCAAATATGTCCATTTACCACGCGCAATGAGATTTACCAAGCCTGAAAGTTTTTGCGGGGATTGTGATTGCGTCTGTATTTAATACGTTCGAAAGGAAGGTGCTAATCTGCCCAGCATTACGCAGGGATGCTTGTTGGTGCCTGATTTGAGGACTGGGGTGGGGATGGCGAGGATTCTCCACATGCAAAAGGAGAAATATTTTATTTGAATGTTAAATCGAGTATTATTCAGCAAAAGGTTGCCACAGGAGGCACATTCATTTTTTATTTGTGATAATAAATAAATCACGTGTTTTCATGGAGAAAAAAGTGTTTCTCATTGTGCGCCTATACTTGTTCTGCAGTTGTCATACCCCGGTGTTGTGCCGTATTCAGCACCCCTGCCGTGAAAAGAACCCCCTCGTCTGACAAAAATGATATTCTCATTCTGTGTCACGTTCTGTTTAGCGTCCAGTTTTGTGTTAATGATTCATGTTTAAATGCGCTCATGGATTCCACAATAGTCATACTTTCCCACAATTACAGTCACAGATAACAAAAATCGGGTAAATGGTTATTGATGTCATTAATTAATAGCCTGCTTACTGTGTTGTCTTCCATAATATTTGTCAATATATATAATATAAACTCCTAAGTATGTGTTTGTGTGAGTGTGTGTATATATAAATATATTGAAGTGTCAGTGTGTTGTTTTTTTTCTTGGTCTACTTATGCGAATATACGAGGGGGTGCTTTTCACGGTAGGGGTGCTGAATACGGCACAACAATTTACCTCTTCCACTAATATCTCTAACTCCAACTCGTCAAATTTTATTTTGCGCTTGCGACTTTATCCTGCTTTCCTGCTTTCCATCTCCATGGTGCAAAGTTTGCGCCGCAAACCGTAACACCTCATTTAAATACTGAGGTTTGCACCTGTTATCAATTGCGCACGCAACCTTAGTTGATCACCCGCAAAACACACAACAACAGCACGTGCAAACTTTTTCAGTGCACACGCAATTTAGTACTCTTTATTTAGGATCTTAGTAAATCGGGCCCCGGAGTTTTGAAATTGAATTCCCTCCTTAAGTTATAAACCCCCTTCCTCTCTGAGAACATCACTTGGATATTTCCAGGGAGTTGATTATTCCATGCTTTATACATTATAAGGGCAGTTTTTAAAGCAATAATATCAATACATTTTAAAAGATTTGAATTCAAAAAAAGTATATTAGTATGATCTCGATATCCAGCCTTATGAATAATTCTTATAGCTCTTTTTTGAAGTATAGTTATTGCATGAATTGTAGATTTATATGTATTCCCCCACACCTCTGAACAATAATTTAGGTATGGCAAAACCAGGGAACAGTATAACAAGCAAAGTGTTTCATACATAACATGTTTCAAAGACCCATAGCCTTCTTAAATTATAATTTGTTTCTTTTAATCTGAAGAAATGTTGAATACAAGTAGGAAGGCTTTTATTCTTAACTCAAAATAATATTTCTAATGTTTTTAAATAAACAATATCTAATTTTAATGTGCCTGACTCTATAAATAATGTATTAGTAGCATTGGGATAAGAAACTTTATTTATTATTCTTATAACTCTTTTCTGGAGTTTAACTATAGGGTTTATATAAGTTCTGTATGTGTTTCCCCAAATCTCCACACTATATTACATGTACAGTATGGTATTATAAGAGAGAAATACACTATGTTAAAACATTTTTTGTCCAACAGATCCCTTGTTTGGTAATTAATACCAATAGATCTTGACAATTTCTGTCTAATGTAATTAATATGTGGCTTCCAACATGGTTTATGATCTATAATTACTCCCAGAAATTTTGTTTCATATACTCTTTCAATTCTGACTCCATTTAGTCTCAATTTTATTTCACAATTAGGTCTAACACCACGAACACCATACATTTTGTTTTATTTTCCTTTAATGATAATTTATTGATATCAAACCATTTTTTTAACATGCGCTGTAGAGGAGGAGTAGTTTGCACAACATCTGCAGTGGACTTGTACAGATGTGGGACATGGAGAGAGGTGCTCATACAAACAGCTGTTTGGCTTTTTTAGACGTTAAAATGATAAAATGATTAGTCAGCGGGGATCCTGTCACTCAAATCACTTCATCCTTATAACTGAAAGAGGACTTAAATTACTTTTTACTTGAGAATATAAACCACAAGTTTCAAAGTATTAACCCTTTGATGTCGTATGAAATTATACACAGTGTTTATTATAAAATTGAAATAAAAAACCCCCGATTTTGTCTTAAAAATTATTATTTTTTTTTTCTTATCGTCATGAATACATTGGATAATTTTGTGTATTTTTGTCCATCTATTTAGTTTTTATTGTTTGTTAGAACTTTTTGTTTTTTATTATGTTGGTACAGACCTCTCAGACACATCTGTCATTATACACTCAACGTTTTACTGTTTGAAAATAAAAGAAAGACGTAATAAGAGACAGAAATTTTGGCAAATCTACTTTTTAAATTAATTAGATTAATTAAAAAATCTTTTTTGAATCAATTCAACAGTGGTGATACTGTAGAAGATATTAAACAGCTCTCTTTGAGTTGTGGCTAATTCACAGACATTGTCTCTGTTTTGTTGTAAGTTACCACTGAATTGAAGTCAACAAACTCACAAACCATTTCATAGTTCGGATTCATGTAATTATTATCAATACAGCATTTACCCACGCGTTTATGCACATTTTTTGCTTAAAAACGGTCAACTACTGTATTTATTCTACATTTCTGTTGTTACCTGACTTCCTAAGTGTCCTAAAAAGTAAGCAAATCTCTTTTTCCCTCCTGTTTTCGTAGGGATCCCTACTGTGAAACTCTGCCCAGGTAAACCACAGCCTTCACGCCTCCCTCAATATTATTAACCTCCAATCCTGCTCATGAAGTCTATATTTGCAGGAAGTGACAAGAACGATGGATGAAACCTCTTTGGAGAGTGTTATCCGTATATCTCCTGTCTTTGGATCTACATTTGCAGTGGGATGTTGTATTTTCTTCTTTTATTGATCCAGTGAAATAAAATGATAGTGTGCAGTTTATCACGTTGTTGTAGTGTGTTTGTGAGTTTCTTTTGCCCGTCTTGATGACTTATACATTCCAGATTGGGGTTTTTTCTAGAAAAGATGGCCTCTTATTGTAATTGTAATATCCAGAAGAGTCAAATCAAATGCATACCTTTGAATTTCACAGTTTTTGTAATACTTGATTCCCTGCTTCTCAGCAGTTTAAGCTGTCCCGGCACCTGCACCTGACTTCCCAGAACTGTGAACCCGTCTTTTGGGACATTTTGAACCAGTAATTAAAGCAGAAGGAGACAACATTCCCATATTTGGCCCCAGATTCTCTTGGATGCCTAGAAGAACACTTCATAAACTTAACCCTAACCCTTGCTTTTGTCCAATCTGTTCAGCAAAGAAAGTTTGAATCCAGTGTTTTAAATTATATCAACTGAACTGAGAATCGGTGGGTTTTTGCTTTTCCAAGGAGCTTTAAAAATCATGAGGATTAGCAGCTTTCACCTCATCTGTGCACAATGGGAGACAAAGATGCAGATTCTTAATTGCACATCACAACATCAGGACATAGGCTCGCATTTGTTATCACAGTCATTAGAGGAAGCACTCATATTTAGTTTTTTTTACTGCTATCTTTTTGAGAATACTCTGAATAACTTCATATGTTTATGAGCAACACTCTTGGATGAACAACTACATAAAAAAACAACATCTTTTACATCTTTTTCGTTGTCATATCAGAAGTTAAAGTGTAATTTGAGACGTACAGTGGGACAAAAAAGTATTTAGTCAGCCACCAATTGTGCAAGTTCTCCCACTTAAAAAGTTGAGAGAGGCCTGTAATTTTCATCATAGGTAACTTCAAATATGAGAGACAGAATAGAGGGAAAGAATCCAGGAAATCACATTGTAGGATTTTTACTGAATTAATTGGCAAATTCCTCGGTAAAATAAGTATTTGGTCACCGACAAACAAGCAAGATTTCTGGCTTTCACAGACCTGTAACTTCTTCTTTAAGAGGCTCCTCTGTCCTCCACTCGTTTGACCTCTGCCATTGCCAACAAAGGGTATATAACAAAGTATTGAGACCAAATACTTATTTTCCACTATAATTTGCAAACACATTCTTTAAAAATCAGACAATGTGATTTTCTGGATTTTTTTTCCCCATTTTGTCTCATAGTTGAGATATACCTGTGATGGAAATTACAGGCCTCTCTCATCGTTTTAAGTAGGAGAACTTGCACAATTGGTGTCTGAATAAATACTTTTTTGCCCCACTGTATATGTATTTAAAAAAAAAAGAGAAACCCCACTAGGCCATCACAAAAGCAGCTGTTGTTACACTTTCTACCCACAAGGGGGTGCTAATGCTCCACCTTCATTCCTCTTATTAGTCGGACATAAGTGATTGTTTAAAAATGCTATTTGTTGTCCTGCTGTTGATTGTGACAAATGCATGAGCTACTCCTTGATTAAAAAGACTAAACTAAATATCAGCAGCACAACTGATCACTTGGAGCAATCATGTGCATAAAGAGAAAGTTTTCACTTTATTCAGTGTAACTGTTGTGAAACAGTTGGTTTTAGCACATAAGGTTAAACGCTTAAGCATCTTTTCTGCCAAAGATCCTTGCTCTGCAAATAGAAGGGGGTCGTACAGCTTCACGCTGTGTTTTCTCAATCAAACATCAGTTGCACAACAGTCACACAAAAAAAGTGAAAACTCTGCCACTGAGTAGACCACTTCACATGCTTTATTTCAGCACCCAAAATAATTAAAAACATCTCAATTTATTATACATGTACAAAATAAGTACAGAATCTCTCTTTTCAAATCATGAAAGTGGGTCTGCTTGAAATCCTTTTTTAAGAAAACCTTCGCGAAAAAAAAAAGACATCAACATACAACATAAACAACAGGGTGGGAGACGTGTGCTGATTTTTCTTCTTTTTTTTTTGTTTATAGTAAAAAGTAGTTTTCCGGGGGAGAGGAGGGGGGGGGGGGGTGGGGCAGGGCACAGAAGGACCAACAATGAACACATGGGCAGGGACATGTGAATTAACCAGAGTCACTTGCTTGCATCTACAAAGACATGGTTGTATGCATTACATCTGCAGTGGTCTCCCTTTCAGAGGACCTGTGTTAACACACCAAAACTTTAGAAGAAACAAATTGCACTGCAAAGACAACAAGACAGTCAATTTCATAGCACCAAAGGTTTGCAGGCATTAGTGGCAATAATTACAGTATGACCGTGAGAGTTTCACCATCAAATACCAAAAACGAACCGGAACCTTGTGGAGTTGGTAATAGCACCTTTGAATGTTTTTAATTTACCCCCAAAAAAAGACTTGGTGTAAAATGTTCTCATCTAAGACAACATCGTGGGTGAGGTAGCCATCTACGTATTGCAGTGGAGACGAGCGTCTTTGTCTTGCTCTGTCGTTGGTCTTTGCTGGTTTGACCAAGGTTGAGGTGTTTTTTTTTTCCTTTACGTTTTTGAAGTCAGATCAAGAAGACACTGCACACTTTTTACAATTTATTTAACACCAGAAAAATGGTACATATCACTTGTTGTTTTCAATGTCCTTCTGCAGTGGTAGAAAATGGCAAAGGTCACCTGTGTTTCATGGCATGTGGAGAACTTTCTTTTCTCAATTTCCAAGGGGAAATTTTTTCTTTTTTTCTTTTTTACACAAGTATACATTATTTTCTTGTTGCCAGTGGGAGCAAAAGATTCTCTTAAAAGTGTCCTCGTGGTTGGTTTCAGTTGACGCAGCAGTCCCAAAAACTTCTCATAATTGGAAAAGCACAAACACCGTCTTCAGTAGAGTGGTTTTTAAAGCATGTGGCCCAATGGCAGCCGAATGAGTTTTATTGTATAGAAAAATGGGGTTTAGAGATGACTGCTAGAAAAAAAAACAACAATGTCATGTCCATGTTTCTTTCATTTTTACAAGAAGCAAACGGGGCCAATTTGGACGCCAAATTCCTGATCGGGTGCACCAACATCCATAGGAGCAATGTCAATGATGGGCAGGCGGGATGTTTTTGATGTCTTGTAGTCGATGACTGTCTTGCCCCATGTGCCAGTGTGTGACTGTGGAGGGGAGTGGAGAGGAGAAACAGTCAAGACAGTGCTTGGGAATAACAGCTTAATATCTATCACATTAATAACCTCCAAATTGCTCAATTTGTATATGGTTCTTTAAATAAAACTCTTGCTAACTTTTTTCACAATTTCTTTTCCGCGAACAATGAATTTCATAATTCTTCAACCCGTAAAGCCTCCCAGCTTCGGCCCCCACAATCACTAACTATTACGTCTTAATTTAAGATCTCTTGCAGAAGTTCAAAGATGTGGAATTCACTTCCTCCCCACCTTGTCAAACTTTCTCATGAATTATTTAAAAAATCTGTGAAACATATTTAGCTATATCAATAGCTTAATAATATGATGTAAACTTCTACTTACTCACATTTGTCTTTTTTCCTCATTTTTATACAGTAGTGTAGTTTTTTTATTTTTTTGGGTATGTACTTTTTTCTTTTCTTTGTGTGTATGTGTGTGTGCCGTGTGTGTGCTGCGTATGATATGCATTAATGTCCATGATAATGTCCATTTTTATGCTCATTTAAGGAAGTCCTCTCGTCAAGCCCCTAGAGGGTTTGTTGGACCTCCTTGCATATATGCTGTCTACTGTTTTTTTATGGTATTACTGACTTTTTAATATGTGCTAAATAAAAAAATCAAATCAGCTGTGGGCGGTTTGGGAACATTCATCAAACGTAGGGGGGACTCACCGTGCAGCCGTCCTCGCTGACGCTGTATGTGAAGCGGCTGTTGCCCTCCGCTCTGATCTCCACGTCGTTGGAGCCCTGGAGAAGCAGGGCCTTCTTCAGGTTGCCGGAGGAAGAGTCCATGTAGGCGATGCTGTTCTTGCAGTGGTATGTGATGTTCTGAGAGGCCTGGTTGGACATGAGGCGCATGAAGGAGATCTGGATGTTGACATCCTCGGCGTCAGCGCCGTTGCCGCCATACTGGAACTGCGTGTCGGAGGGAAGCAAAGGCATGGTGTCAGTTGCTCGTCGGTACAGTTTTGAGTAAAATCTAGCGTTATTTTGCGGACAGCCTTCCCAC
Organism: Cololabis saira; assembly: GCF_033807715.1. Classification (NCBI taxonomy): domain Eukaryota; kingdom Metazoa; phylum Chordata; class Actinopteri; order Beloniformes; family Belonidae; genus Cololabis; species Cololabis saira. The sequence continues at coordinate 40,402,802 of NC_084605.1, forward strand.
CTGGGATCCACCGGTCATGGACTCGCTGAACCAGACGTGCTTCTTCTCTCTGATGTTCTTGCTGCGGTACCAGTTCTTCATGGGGATGCTGGACTCGCTGGGGTGGATGCAGGTCTCGCCAGTCTCCATGTTGCAGTGGACCTGGATGGCGTCCAGAGCGGATCCCTGGTTGGGATCAACCCAGTACATGCCTGGAATACAAGACCATGGAAGAGTGTCACAGTGAGCTCACGCTTGGTTCCCGGTCCCAGATCCCGGGTCTGCACTCACCGCTCTTCCACTCGGGGTGGCACATCCTCAGGTCACGGCAGGTGCGTGCAGGGCTCTTCTGGGTACCGTCGGGGCTGCGGATCTTCTCCACCTTCTGGGTCAGGGTCTTGAGGGTGACGTCAACCTCCATGTCGCGGTCGCGCAGCATGTTGGGGTCGTCGGCACGGTAGCCTCCACGCATGGGATCGGGGGCCTTCTCCTGGATGGGCTGGCTGACGAAGTCAAATCCGCCACCGGGAGCTCCGGGGGGTCCGGCGGGTCCGGGAGGTCCAGGAGGACCCTGTCATCCACAAACAAGAGTCTGACAAACTGCCGACACATTGCGAAAGGTGCAACGTGAGGAAAGACAACAGTGGAGCTTACAGCAGGTCCCATCTCTCCATTGCGACCACGAGGTCCAGGGGGTCCGACGGGTCCGGGCAGACCGTTCATGCCATCCTTACCAGGGGAGCCGCTGCTTCCAGAAGGTCCCTATGAAGCAAAACCCCATGATCACTGGACGGAAACATCCGCACGGATCGCTATTTTATTGCAAATGAATATCCATATAGCTATCTTTTTTGACACGATGACGAATCCAGATGGATAATGCTAATCAACGACATATTAAAACAGCTGGACTTACTCGGGGTCCGGCAGGTCCAGAGGCACCAGCAGGTCCTCTCTCTCCAGGACCTCCCTAGAAACATGTGAAGTACCAGCATTAGATATAGTTTATAACAGCTGAAGTAAAAGAAACATCCTTTGATGCAAAAAAACTGTGACAGCATCAAGTCTTGCATGTAAATTGGAAGAATTTCATGTCTTTCAGAGGGTGAAAAATCTACTCACAGCAGTTCCGGGGAGACCCTGCATGCCGCTGAATCCTCTGTGTCCCTTGTGGCCTCTATCTCCAGCCTCACCAGCCTCTCCTCTGTCTCCCTTACCACCAGCGGGGCCCTGGGGGGAAGAACATGTGCAAGACGGCCATCACACACTGAGGCAGATCTGGGGCCACACGGCTAAATTATTGCGTATGAAAGAAAATGCGAATGGATCATGTCAAGTGTTAGAGAACGTACAGCACCACCACGGGCACCAGCAGGGCCGGAAGGACCGGCGGGACCAGCGGAACCCTGAAACAAAAAGAGACAGCAAAAATGAAGTTACGGTGAAAATACACGCCACATTGATTTGGTTCATCCTGCAAAGGGTGTAAAAAAAGGTTGCAGAAGAAGGAGAAGAAACTTACACTCTCTCCACGGTCACCAGTTTTGCCAGAGGGACCAACAGCACCAGGGGCTCCAGGAGCGCCAGGAGCTCCAGGGGGTCCAGCATTACCGCCCTCACCACGGTCTCCCTAAAGATGCACATCACCACTTTATTATTTATCTTTTTAAGAAGCAGATTTGATATTTTGACATTGCTGTAGTCCTTGAATATGATAAAGATGAGTCCTTTGGAAGGGGATTACCTTGGGTCCGGGAGGTCCATCCCGACCAGGGGCACCATCGTGACCTTGGGATCCCTGTGGAAGAGCATCAGAGGAGGTGGGTCATCCCTGAACAACAGTGAACTACGGATGCATACCCTTCAGCCAATGAACTAAACATCAGTATCTGCCAAAGCAAGACCTCGTACCTCGCGACCAGCCTCTCCAGTAGCACCAGACAGTCCGGGGGGTCCGGCGGGTCCGGGGAGTCCACGCTCACCAAGTTGTCCAGAGGGTCCCTGCTTTCCAGGCTCACCCTAAAAAGCAGAGAGGGCCGGTTATCTGGAGGCGGACGGACGCTCAGAGAAAGCCCCTGCGGGCTTTTCCAATAAAGGACAATGTTGTGCGCAAGTTACACGTTGAAAACTTTTATTTTCCCCCACAAGAGGGAATTGGAACAGATTATTTGTTCATCAATCAAAGATTTGAAGTGGATAGACTGGAAGAGTACTCACAGAAGGTCCGGGCAGACCGGAGAAACCGCGCTCTCCACGCTGACCAGGGAGACCTACAATACCACGGGGGCCAGAAATACCTTGGGGTCCAGGGAGACCAGCGGGACCCTGCGATGAAGGACAACGTGTTCAGTGAGCAGGCAATTATTCATATTGAGGGACTGAGTGGTGGAGTTGTTCTCAGCGATCACGATGCTAACTGAACACTTACGAGGGCTCCATCGGGGCCAGAGGATCCCCTCTCTCCGGAGAGTCCAGGAGCTCCGACACCACCGACCTCTCCGGGGCGACCAGCAGCACCAGTCTCACCGCGACCTCCTCTGGGTCCGTCTTTGCCAACGGGTCCGGAAGGTCCGGGGGGTCCACCAGCGCCCTGAAAACATGGGTGGGATGTTAAGACACAGGTGGCTCAGGAGTTGACCGCTAGGGATTGTTGCTGCCCGGGGAGCTCTCAGACTGAACCCCAGGTCATCAGGCGTGTGGGGGAACTCACAGATGGGCCAGGAGGTCCAACTCTGCCAGCGGGTCCAGGGAAACCAGTAGCACCCTACAAAAACACACACTTTGTTGAGCTAAATCAAACTTAATGAGCGACACATTTCAATAATACAAAATGATTGTATGAGTGTTTTTGTATCCTAATAAATATTTTATGCTTTTCCCATTTTGCTAGTCAACAATAACAATGTTTTTATTGTTTTTAAGGCCACGTGGCCCAATATCTCAAAAGTGTGGAAGAGAAACAGCAGTTTAACTGGTTGACTTTTACATTAAAAGTAGTCCATGTCCCTGTTCTCACCATCACTGTGGTTTGTGTCGTCTAAATCTATAAAATATCAGCTTTCTGATGAATACTTACAGGAGATCCAGCACCACCGCGAGCACCTTTGGGTCCAGCAGGACCAGCAGGTCCCTGAGGAAAGAAAGATTTTAAGTAAATTTCAGTCCAATAAGAAATATACACAATGTAATGTAAATATCATGCAATCATTTTTTTTTTGGGGGGGGGGTTATGTGAAAGGTAATAGCATATTTTGTGCATGAATCAACCTGAGGTCCAGAACCTCCGACGGGTCCACCGGGTCCAGGGGCACCAGCATCTCCTTTGGGTCCAGAGTCACCACTCTCTCCCTTGGCACCAGGCTGACCATCAGCACCCTGAAGAAAAGGTTCAAGAGACAACACTGACGTCTGCTTTCTTGTCCCAGCTCTGGTCAGAAATCAGGCCCAGTGTCCTACTCACAGGAGGTCCAGCAAATCCAGCGGGTCCAGCAGGTCCATTCTCTCCACGGTCACCCTGTTGGAAGATGAACAAAGTTCATGTTATCACGTGAAGACAGTGTCCAAAGCAATCATTCACTGAGGAATCACATCTATCTTTTGAAAGCGGTTGATTATTTCAGTGTTAATTGGCGTATAAGTTTGTAGAAGAACTTACAGGGGAACCGCGAGGACCGGTAGGTCCAGAAACTCCAGGAGGTCCGCCCTCACCCTGAAATCAGAGGTGGAAAAAAAACTAGAGGTCAGAAGGCATTAATGACCAAAACACCAACATGCAGGTATCATATTAACACACAGCATATCCTTTTTAATACATCTTAGATATTACACTAAACATATGAGATGTGGTATTTTTGATAAAATCACAGGAATGCCTAAAAAGATACTATTTTTACATCAGGTTAACACCTGAAACCTAAAAATACCTAAAAATCATGCAAAAGTTCATCAGAACCATGAACCTGTGGGTCAAATGAAAACTTCCCTGGATCTCACCTTCTCACCCTGAGCACCAGGAGGTCCGGGGACTCCGATAGCGCCGGTCATACCACGCCCGCCATCTTTGCCAGGTGCACCATCAAGTCCCTTAGCGCCGCCATCACCCTAGAGAGACAGAAATGTTGTGGAGAAGTTAAAATGATGTTGTAGGCGGACAGTGTCCATCCTTAAAACATCTCCTAACAAAGATACGGTATGTAGTCGTGGTACTCACTCTCTCTCCCTTGGCACCGGACATGCCGCTGGCTCCTCTCTCGCCGGGCATTCCCTGCATACCAGGGGCTCCCACACCACCGGGGGCACCACCGACACCAGGCTCACCCTGCACACAAGCACCAGGACATCAATGTTCACATTAGCAACCAAAGATGAGATCAGCTACAGATGCTCGGGACTGTAGGGGTTGGGGGTTCAGCTGGCCAACCAGTTAGCGTCAGAATGAAAAACACTGTAAAAAGTTTTCTGTGGAATCACCACAGTTAAAACGACTGTTTAGGAAAAGCAAGTTACCAGGAATAGTTACTGAACAACTGTTACACAATATGTATTGATGGTACTGTGGGATGCAATGGTCTTGTTTTTAATACTCACAAGGGCTCTAATAGACCTCACACTGAGAAAGTCCTTGCTCGTTTATTGTATATGAACCTGTTTCTCATAATTATGAGGAAGTGAAGGCTGCCCTCTGCACAATCACATGACAGATGCATCTGAGAAAGTTCCTGCACCGTGTCTTATTTATTATTAAATCTGAGACTATCTCAGCATGATGAGCACCATTGTAACTGCTGAAATCTGATTGTGAGCTGCTGCAGAGCGGCTCCGACCTTCCTGCTAGTTTAATCAGCTCCAGCAGCAGCTGAGTTGGTTCCTGCATCACCGTGTGTGTAAATCCACCTGTACATGAGTACAGTGGAGCCACACTCAGCCACAACAAGCTTTCCTTTTTAGGCTACTGATAGTTTATGAATATATAGCTTTGGGGTGGGTAAACATTTAACTGAGGCACAATCGTCTTAAATAATGATACAGAAAATATATGTTTGACCATAAAACTGAATAAATTATCTATTCATGAACCATCTAACAGCACTAAAGCAGATGATTTAATCCCCTCTAGAGATTTAAAATACTGTGTGTGTGTGTATATATATATATAAACTAAACTGGCTTATTTGCAAAATAAAGATGAGTTTTTGTGATGTGAAAAGACCAGCTAGCCTCAATAATCAGCATAAAGAGCGGCAGTACTGCAGGCTGGGTGCTGTCAGATGTAAAGATCAATAAACCCTTATGGTAATTTTACAAGGAAATAATTGAAGCCTCTTCAGGATGAAGCAGGTCGACACATACGGAGAAATGTCCCCCAATCAGTGATTCCATCAAAGTGTACGGGCAAGATGAACCTGGAAACAGCAAGACGTCTTTTCCTGAAACATATTCCTGTCTGCAACCTCGACAGTGATGGGATTTAAATGATACCCAACACTTTCCTGATCTTTGTTGCTTTGAATTGTTTTTCGAACAAGGATCTTCTGCGCTCCCATCGTAGCTCATTTTTTACAGTGATTAAGACCTTTGATGGTTGTGTTTGCAAACGCCATTTGTTAAAAATCGCAAAGCTGTTTTATGTATTTCGGAGTCTCAGACAGAGTCCAAGCTCCAACGTAAGGGAAGAATCAGCGTTTCACAATGTTTCACCATACCCTGGTTTCTCCTCAAACGTACCTTGGGACCATCGCTACCACCAGCACCAGTAGCACCACGAGCTCCAGTTGGGCCAGCGACGCCGGGGGCACCACGCTCTCCGGGGAAACCTCTGTCACCCTGACACAATACAGAGACACATCATTTACGGCCTTTCTGGAGAGGATTTTGACAGAGCTTTACTCCTGAAGTGCATTAAGTACTCACTCTGGGTCCAGATGGGCCTGAAGGTCCACCCTCACCGGGGGCACCCTGAACAAAAGAGAAAGATTGGGGTTAGCACATCATCAGTCCTTTCTAACTAAAACTATACAACATGGAGCCTCAGTTTCATATTCAAAGTAAAGGTTAATGTGTTACAATTCCTGGTGGGTCATACCTGATCACCGGGCTTTCCAGTCTCACCAGTAGCACCTTGGGGTCCAGGAAGACCCTGCACAAAAAGAGAAGATGGATGATGTAACAAATAGAGTTGTGGCAGCATCTAGAAGTATAATCCCAAGCAAGGGGAGTGTGGGCTCGTTGGGTTCCCCTCAGAACACACCTGGAATCCAGGGGGACCGCCGGGTCCCTGCTCTCCCTTCTCTCCAGCAGGTCCCTGAATCAGACAAGGGCAAAAAAGATATTTCACACTCATTTTTCATGAATTTGCCAAATGAAATGTTGTGGTCAACAAAATGGAAACACGTGTTGAACCCGATGAAGAAGGTGGGGTACGTACACCAGGGCCAGAAGGTCCAGGAGCACCAACATCACCGTCTTTGCCAGGGGCACCCTGAGGACAAAAACATGACCTTATCAATTATCGTTTTTTCTGTTATTTGTAGTGGAGCCAGATTTGCATAGATTTGAAAACATATCCACTACTTACAACGCCTCCAGCAGCTCCACCGGGACCTCTCTCGCCAGGCTTGCCACCCTCACCCTGTGAAAAACACACACATATTCAGACCTTCCCTCTCTGGAAACAAAATGTAAATATGTGATGAAAAAGGGTGGAGGTCGTCTTTGAACTCACAGCGGCTCCCTTGGGTCCGGGGAATCCCATAACTCCGGGCTGTCCTCTGGCTCCAGAGGGGCCACCGGGTCCAGGGCGACCATCTTGTCCGGGAGCACCCTAAGGATTATTGAGACGAGACAAGACAGAATCAAATAAACATTTACAACAATTTGTGTCAATTCTTTCCAGCTTCATTTTTTTTCTGTGACCTAATATTCTGAACGTGTTCAAAAATCAAGTCCGCTCATCAGGCGCTCGGTACTTACAGAGGGTCCAGCTTTGCCATCAGGGCCAGGGCTGCCAGGGCTACCAGTCACACCCTAAGGAGTAAAGGTTTGCATGTGAGATTTATAGAAAAAATCAATATGTGTGAGCTTATTTTCATAGATTTTCAATTCAGGGTTTCACAGAAGCTCACCTTGGATCCAGGAGCGCCAGGGGCGCCGGAGGTTCCGGACTCGCCAGTGGCTCCTTGGGCTCCCATTGCTCCGGGGGCACCGCGCTCACCAGGGGCACCCTGTGAACGAGTGAAGGAAAGTCAGGAGGAATGAAAACGTGGTTTGACTTCACAGTATGAAGCAAAATGATCATCTTGTAGCTTCTGGTTGAAGATATTAATACATTCTATGAGCCAAAGTTTTGTTTATATCTTCTCTGGAACGGACTGCGTTATTGCTGAACAGACGAACCAACTCACCTTTCCGCCAGCAGTTCCATCAGAGCCAGGGAAACCACGAGCACCAGGTCCACCCTAGAAACACAGACACCGTCTACATCAGCCACCGGAGCACAGCTATCAGCTCAAGCTGGGGGAAACCCCCTGGGAATTTAACCTGCTCTAAACATGTGAGCTTGCAGAAACACAACTTGGATGGGATGGTTTTGCTATGTTTATGCTAGATTGCTACTTAGCAACCAAATAAAATACAACTAGAAGTACATTTGCAACTGAGAGAAGTCTGAAAAATCTGAACTAAAAGAGAAAGCAGCATACACGCTCTCCATTGGGTCCACGGGGTCCAGCACCACCAGGCTCTCCACGGGCTCCTCTCTTTCCTTCCTCACCAGAGGCTCCACTGAGTCCCTGAACTCCAACGGGGCCCTGGATTAAAAAAGAAAACCAAACATTTTATTTCCTGATATCACACAAAGTGATGACTGAATGAAAAAAGTGCTATCGGCGCAGTCTGCAACTTACAGCCTCACCCTTGGCACCAGGCTCTCCCTTAGGGCCAGAAGGACCGGGGTCACCCTGTTGGAAGATATACGCACATTTAAATCATGTTCATTTAGATAATCCTGCAGCTACATAATATAGTAGAGTACAGCCCCACTAAGGCTGAAAATGTCCACAGTAAGCAGTCACTCACATTGTTACCCTTGGGGCCAGGAGCACCAATAGCTCCCTGAGCTCCACCAGGACCGCGAGCACCGGGGAAACCAGGAGCACCAGCAATACCAGCAGCACCCTGTTGGAGAAAGAGAACTGGGAAGTAAGAGCACTGCGTATACTAACTTCTAATGGAGAAACCATGATCGGTGTGTACCACACTTACAGTAGCACCCTTAGCACCAGGGGAACCATCGGATCCAGGAGCACCCTGTTCCAAGAATAACACAAATTAAATGATTCGTAGTTGTTGGTTTTTTTGTCAAATATGTGAATAAATATTTGAAAAAGATGTCCCAGGTCAGTTCATTCAAGATCTACTCACAGCAGCGCCAGCAGCTCCAGCGGGTCCTGGGTTACCGGCCTCACCACGAGCTCCCTGGGGTCCCTCAGATCCACGACCTCCCTGAGGACCAGTCTCTCCCTGTGGGGGGAAGCAATTACAGCTCCTTTAATATAACCTGATTGCTAAAACGTTTACTGGATCAAACCGTTAACAGAATGAATCAAGTAGACTGAATTCATAGAGTCTGATTCTCATCAAAGTCCAGTTACCGGTTGCTTTTTTTCCTGCTCAGTCATGTATGACTGCATAATATGAGACGGCACCCTGACATCAAAATAGATGCACTAAAGTCAGGTGAGGAGAAGCAACAGAGGAAATGTTGAGGCGTACTAAAGCCACCTGGACTCTGCAGGGCTGGACCAGATCTGGCTTTGCTTTTCTGTCATAGGAAACTTCTAAATCTTTGCTGATGAAGTTGAGAGTCTAATTCATCTGCAGGATTTAATTTGGGAGGTTTTTTTTTTCTAAAATTAAGACTCCCTGCATTTTGAACAAGCAAAATCCAAATATCATCCACGGTTGGGCCTAATCCGTACTTTTGTTTGTTTATGTTTACTAATAGGAGATTACAACAGAAAAACAGGAAGTGGGATTTTTTACGTCGTGTCACGTTCCTTCTACCTTGGTCCTGGCTAATATGGTCAGATGTTTCAAGAGAAGTGTTCAAGACATTGCGTGACTCACCTTAGCACCAGCACCACCAGGGAATCCAGGGGGGCCTGAAGGTCCGGTAGATCCCTAAATATCCATAAACAGGATATTATCAGACATACTGTTTGATTCAAAACACTGGATTGAGCTTCTGGCTCTAGCAGTTATCAGTCATCAAACACGACACTTACAGGAGGACCGGCAGGACCAGTGTTGCCATCGTTACCACGAGCACCCTGCAGGAGAGCAGGGGGAGAGAATCAATCAGAAACACCGCACATAAAACAACCATCCTCCTCTAGAGGTTCAAAGTGTTTCCAAGCGACTACAGAGAGAAACATGCTTACAGAGGGGCCAGAGGGTCCGGGGCGGCCTCTCTCACCAGGAAGACCACGAGCACCCTGGAAAAGACAAAAATCAGAGCACTTTTAGCCTGACAGGAAAAGGAAACGTCAGATTCTAAATGCCTTCAAATCATTTATACGTGTGAAACCTGACAGGTGTTACTAAACGTACCATGGCGCCAGGGATACCGTTCTCACCAGAAGCACCAGGCTCTCCCTGTGGACGAGTTCAGAGAGGAAACAGAGATTACCTCTGCACGGTTTATACATAATGATGCTTTTTTTTTAAAGAAAAGAGGTTTGTTCTCATGTCCACCCTACCTTGGGGCCAGCAGGTCCACCGTCTCCCTTGGCTCCGTCCAGACCGCTGAATCCCTGAGGACGAGATCAGTGAGCATGAGCAGATCAGGTCACTGCTGTGACAGAATGTGACGACAGTCGAAACTGATCATTAAAACTCACTCTGTGTCCCTTGATGCCGGGGAGTCCAGGAGTTCCAGGGAATCCACGAGCACCCTGCATGGGAGGGGGGGGGAAATGTCAGTGAGTGAAGACAAACCACAACCAGGGCTAGATCTGTTGAATATACCGGTAAGTTGAAAACAAACAGTTTTGTTTGCTACATAAACTACTAAACTGTGTTGCCTTAACTATCAGGTTTCACGCAGAAGTCTTGGTTTTACGACTGATCTTTTCCTCACTCACCTGGGGGCCGGAAGGTCCACGCTCACCGGGGCGTCCAGCTTTGCCAGCCTCACCCTTCACAATCACACAGGGACAGATAAGGATTTCAACCACCGCATGAAATCATGATGTAACATCAAAAACATTTTTAAAAAAGGACGTGAAGCAAAAGTCGACAGTTAATCACTTACATCATCTCCGTTCTTTCCGGGGGGACCATTGGAACCACGGGGACCCATGGGACCCTAAGATAGAAATAAATGACACAATTGATGTCAAAACAAATATTTTCTGGGATACTTGCAGGCACGTGTTATTGTGTCAGAGAAGTTCCTGCAGATCTCCCTTCACAACAGCCTCTTCAATTTTATTGGTTCATTGATGTGGATAAATCTCTCCCAAGATGAACATTTATTACGTAGATTATCAGAAACACTCACAGGTGCGCCAGGCTCGCCAGGCTCACCGGGAGGTCCATTGAAACCCTGAGGACCCTGATAGACAACAAAAAAAGCAGAGTTTGATAAATATCTTATATATTTGATGGAAGAAAAATATTTGGTGCAAACTGAAATGAGAGTTTTTGACTTGTTTGACTGTCATTTAATCAAAGAATGACTTACAGAGGAACCGGCAGATCCAGGGGGACCACGGGAACCCATGGGACCCTATTGATGAAGGTAAGAAAATAAAGTTTTAGTTTTTCTTGCTGCTATCAAACTTATTTTACAAATAGTAGCGTTAGGTTTGCAAGAGGAATGCTTTCACACCATTGGGCCAGGGACAGGTGGGCCGCTGGATTTGGAGGGGTCCATGTAGCTCATCTGAGGAGAGAAGTTCTGTGACGGGAGAAGACAGAGAATTAGTTGCTGAGGTTTGGAAAAACAAAGCATGAAAGGATCATACCAGCTCAAAAACAAAGTCCCTCTTCCCCCACACTTCTACTCTCTCGCTGCCGTTTCGGCCCGTTACCTCTAAGTGGAGGGGTCGCCACATTGGCACAGGTTTTACACCAGATGTCCTTTCTGACGCACCCCGCAAGTACGGGGAGACACACACAACCATTTCCCTCACACTTCCACTGTGTTGTTGACCGAGATAAAGTACTATTGGGTTAAATATGAGCTGAACTTTAAGACTGTACATAGTGTAGTTGCTTTCATGTGTACGTTAAGCCGTCTAAGGTGATGGGAGCATAAACCTGTGGGACAGGGGAGCTGTCCCCCCCTAGTGCTGAACACACACAGGTCATTCCCTCATCTTCTTCACCCTCCAGTCTGCTTATTGAAATGTGCTGAACACTGAATCCACTGCAGAGTGAACATGATTTTTCTAAATATTTTTAGGCCTCGCTTGAATAGATTTGAGTGGGTTTTGTTACTTACTCCGCCAAGGCCAGGTGGTCCAGGGGGGCCGGGTGGGCCGGGGAGGCCGGGAGTTCCAGGGATTCCATCTGGGCCGGCAGGACCAGCAGGACCCTGCAGACACGTCAGTCAGCAAATACTCATCACTAATATTTCAACTATGAAGAAACTAACAGAATCAGTTTTACAGCAGAAGATTGATTTAAGATGTTTCTGTTTTACACTTGAGGTGAAGAAGAAGAAAAATAGAGGTATGGTCTTCAATAAACACTAAAAGTTTCCCCTTTGCTGTGATTTAATTGTTTATTTTTAAAACTATTTCCCACTTGTGACTTTTGAACTCTCATTAACCTTTTGACCTGGTTACCAGAGGTCGTCAGAGACTATGACGTCACAGCCGCTTCATCAGCATTTACGTCTATTTTTAGGGGGTCTTTTGTAAAATAAGAGTGGGACTGTGTATCTTTTAGCAGTTTGCGCCTCTAACTGGTGATTCATTCACATTACAACACCAGGAAAACAAACAGAAGCAATTTAAATGCAAAAAGGAAAAGATGCCGATCGGAAAATTTGTGCTGAAATTTTGCAGGCTGCTTCAGCCAGTAAAATGTTTTGTAAGGAAACATCTTGTTTTGACTGATGCATCTTACTTCTTTCAGGCAGGATATATTCATCATTAAAAGTATTTAAAAGAAGATCCATTAAATATTAAGAAGCTTAGGTTTTGCCTCTATGTACAGTCTTGTTCAAAACTGTTTAAATGTGATTTGCAGAGCAGCAAAGAGAATGTTTCCTGTAGAGTCCAAATAATGTTGAAAAAGGTGAAACGTACCTGGTCTCCGTCAGGTCCAGGGGGTCCAGCTGGGGTCTAAAAACAAGTAAAAAGCTGAATTAAGCTATGCTTAAAAGCATTAAAGCCAAGATTTAGCAGTTTAATATCTTTGATGAAGTTAATAAAGTGTGGACTCTAATCTCACTTTGTTTACAAGTTTATAGAAAGTCAAAAGGGCTAAATACCTCAGGGCCTGGCATCTCACCTGAGGGAGCAACAGAAAAAGAAATGTCAGCAATCTCTGTCACAATTTCACTCAGATTTAAAATAGTCTACGACTGAATGTTGTTAGGTGAAGCTTAGCACGAGGCTGCAAACGGAAATCCACCATAGCCGGAAGCAGGGGGTTAAGCTCATAATGTGTGCATGTTTTAATCATTATTTATTTGCTGGTAGATATGAAAAGTACAGGTCATCTTTGCAGTGGTGCTGCAGGCTTGGTTGAAAATTACATATTCAATATCAGATTCCACCAAAGAGCAGATATAATCCACTGTTTGAAAAATGTATACATATCGTCATAAAGAGGAGCTGAACTGTAATATAATCCAAAGCAAATGTTTTCTGAATGAAATCTTCAAGCAAGCAGGGTGGACGGCGGGCAGGTGAGCTGGAGGCCTCCAGTCCATTCGTGACCAGACAGACAGAAGCGGGGAGAGATGCGGTTGGAGCAAACTACAGTAGGTGGCGCCACAAGGCTAATAAGACCACGGGAGTGGTGTGGAGTACCATCGTCAGGGCAGATGGGGCAGCACTCTCCATCGGGGATGTATGGGTCCTCGCAGTCGGATGTGTCTTCACAGATTACGTCGTCGCACAAGGCATTGCCGCTGTCGCACACGCAGATCTGGCAGGGCTCGGGTTTCCATACGTCCTTGTCATTGTACAACTGTCCGTCTACCTTGCAGCTGCCAAGTGTGCCTGGAGAAAAAAAGAAAAACGTCACGATGAGCTTGGTGCTACTGACTGGGAAAAAAATGAGGACACATAAATGTCGTGTGACTGGGAAGAAATCAGAAAACTAGTTTCTGTGAAGATAGCGCAGGTGAACTTTTGTTTGTCCACTGCTACAGCTACACAGGTGCACGTTATAGCTGAAGAGATTTGTGCTCGTGGACAAGATTCTCAGTAAAAATGAAGGAGGCTGAAACCATGATTCACATCATCTGATGTGTGCAGTTACTTCCAGTCCTCACAGACCATAAAATCATAAAATCAATGCTTTAGCCATTGTTGTCATGGTTTCTTTGAAATGTGTAGACTCATTAAACTTCAAAAACTAAAAAGATTGCTAATATTCTCCTTTATTTAAGTGTTAATTGAACTCATAAAATGACTTTACTTCAAATATCGTAATATTATTACATGTTGACAGCATTCCTAACGGTATGTGCCACCTGCTTCCAGATCTGTTTTTTAATTTGTACAAACTTTAAGAGCCCTGTAAGTTTCAAATGAACTAACAACTAAACATAACTTTAACTTTAGCTTTATCTAATTAAAACAGTTTTTTTCTTATTTTAAAATAAATGCAACTATACTTTGGTAATGTAACATTTTTTGAATTGGTGGTTGGTGGAGAGTGGTGGCAAAATATGCTGAAATGGGAAACACAATTACAGAGAAATGGTTGGATAAACCCTTATGAAAATTAAAAACAAAAAGAAAAAAAAAATATATTTTGCCAGAGAGTAAGTACCGTGGTAACTAAGAAAGTTGCTGTAGACCTTTATAATGCGTGACTTCTGCTAGTTTAGGGGGGCAAGGCTTTAATCTGTGGTTGCTATGGCCAGCCCTCCGCCACATCATCAGTCTGGTTATCATTTCTCAAACTGGTGCAGCAGTTAAATCTGTCAAACTCAATAAATGGGTCTGTTAATGATTTACACAATTAGAAACACTTGGCTGAGAGCAGAAACATGGTCAAAGCTCAAAGGAATTTGGAGGCCATTTTTTGTGAGTCCTAGCCCTGGACAGGAAAAAAAGACCCCAGAAATGACTGTCCAGTATTCCTGCTGAGGTCTCGCCCAGGTGATTCCAATGAGGAGCCAATAATGGGATTTTACTGTGGGTCATCCCAAGTGTCGCTGGAGCATGCGTGGTTGGGCCTTGTGGATGATAGGTGTAGCTGCAGTTCCAGTCTTCACCACCGAGTGGCGCTGCTGTCCCGCTAAACGGGGCCTCCCGCGCCCCTTCTGAGATGGTGATTACTCGAGGTCTAGACAAACCTATTTCACCGTCGACGTCACACTTTAGCGATTTTTTCCGTTCTTTTTTTCCCCCCGCTAACCAAGTCCTGTTAAAACGTTTAGTTCAACGTGACAACCCCCCCAAAAAAACATTTCTGCAAAAGTTTTACATCTTCTTTGACGGGGAGAACCTCACAGAGCTCATGCCTGCTCTGTTTTGATGTGTTTTAATGAAATAATCAACTTTCTTAAGAAAGAGGTCTTCTGGTTTAAACAAACAGTCGATGAATAAAATGTAATAATGAACACTGGCTATCAAAAAATCTGCACGACTGTGTTTGAACAGAAGTCCTGGCACTGCGCATCAGAGACAATGCAGCTGCTCCCCTCGGAGCGCTCCGGCAGGGCGCACACTGAGCATGTATCTGCACGTCAGTGAAAGCAGCAAACAAGGTGGAAAAATCCAATCTATATATGTAAAAAAAATAATCCTATTTGCTTCCAGATCTCCAGAAAAAGAAGAAAGAAAGAAAAAAACTCCCCACAGTGCAAGAACCCAGTGGATTCAGGCATCACGCAGAATCATTTCCAGCAAACTGCTCAGCATCCTTTCGGACTTTTCTACATCCTGAAAGTGCCACCGTCCAAAAAGAAAAGAAAAAAGGTATGTTTGAAAGGGATACTTACTATCATCCTCGCCTTGACTTCTCACCAAAAGCACTGATGCGCTGAGCAAAAGCGCTAACCGGATATCCACAAAGCTGAACATGTCTAAATATTAGACATGTAGATTCTTTGTGGCTGGGGAAATCCTCTTTTTCTCCTCAGACGCCACTCATACAGGGTAGGGTCCGGTCTGTGTGATAACTCCAATCCAGACCCTAGCAGAAACTCCCTACTGCTAAACAAATGGGTCAGCTTGGCTTTTATATGCCAAAACTTTTGGGGAGGTCCTGGACGCACCAGAGAACTTGTACATGTTCTAGTCTCAGGGTTCCTCCTTCACCGGAGAGAGAGGGGGAGAGAGAGAGAGGGGGGCTGTCTTTAAACATGTCAAACAAGTTCACGCCTCAGCTCAAACGTGGATGGTGAGGAAAGTCATCATTTGCGCGCCGACTTGCAGCTGCTTACACGTCTTTTATCATCGATTCACTCTCGATGTGGATTTCCTTAATTGAGCCTTGTGTTGACGTGTTTTGTGTTTTGAGCTGCCAGAGTGAGACCTCGTGTCGCTGCGTTTAGAGGGGATTTATTCATTGGCGAGGTGATCTACTTCACCAACTTCAGTTTCGTCAAGGATATGAAGAGTCCCGGTCTTATTTAGGAATTTTTGTTTGTTTTTTTACTTGATGAAAGTAAAATTATCAGAAGGGAGAGGAAGGAAGGAGTTCTAGGTGTCGTAGGAGGATGTATCAGCCCAAGCTGCGTGTGCGTAATTTTACGCACGGAGAGAAACGGTCATTTGTAGTTCCTCGAAGAACAATCAGGGGTTTACCTACAATTAATTAGGTGGCTCATCCTTTTCTGTAGTATCGCATCAGGAAACATATTATTATAGTGCATATAGCCTGTATTTTTGTTGGCCTACACACTATATCCCCAGGTATCCAACTTCTGCAAAGAGCTACAGATACGCTTTCAGGATGTGCAGCCTAAATGTGTGATTACAACAGCATTGAATAAAGTTGCAGTTATTTCATGAATAAAATAACAACAAATACGATGTCACTATCCGACATGAGCACCAAATACGTATTTCACCCCTTCATTGTTTCAACCATCTCTCGGCAACTTTGTTCCACTAAAAATAAGAAAAAAAGCCAAAACAAAACTGTGCAACATGAACAGAGTTTACGAACATATCATGTATTCAAATCCACCTTTTTCCAGCAGACACACTGCCATCTCCTGATGTTAGAGGCGGAGGGGGAGGAAGAAAAAAAAAAGAAGATCTGGCAGATGCACAAAGCAGTCTGGTTACAGTGTGGACACGTTGCAGCTTCTGCAACTGCACACAGCCTCGATCTGACCTCATGTAGCCTACACTCTGCCTCGGCGTTTTTTTGTTTAAAAAAAACAACTTTTGTAACTGAACTTAAATATACCTCCCCATCCTCCTCCTGCCAACATTTATAGACATCAAAATCGGACATATGGATGACAACTGTATATCCATGGTTGAGAAGTTAGAGAGAATGTTTTTCAGCCACATTTTATATTAATTGTTTGATTAAAAAGAAAAACATAGTTTTGTATCCTGTTATGACAAAGGTCGGTGATGCAAAAATGATGTTGTAGTCACTGGACACAAATTGGTCCAGTTATTAATTCCTTACTTAGACAGGGGTGATGATATTCAGCGATGTAGTGGAGGTTGGAAACGTGGGTATAGACCCTGTTCTTGTCCAGGAATTGATTTGTCATCAGTGTAAGAGTACTCTTCCTAAATTGACCCCAAGATGGGCCAGTCACAGATTATCAGCTGTGTGTATTTGTATTTTGTATTTATTTATTTAGCACAATTTAAAAAAAATAGTGCAAGGAGGGAACGAAGCCCAGAGGGCTTGTACAGAGTTCCACCCCCGTCATCTACTGTAAACAGAAAATTAAATGTACAAACATAGGAAATCTCTAATTATAAACATGAAAAGAAAACAAGAATACATAATAGAGAATACATTGAAAAATTAGGACATGAGATGTTTTTTCAGCAATTGTTTGAAGGATATAAATGACAATGTGGACCTCAGAGACATATCTAAATTGTTCCAGAGTTTAGGACCTCTAAATGAAATAATAAACTGATGAGAAGATGTTCGACAGAAGGGTAAATGTAGGTTGACACTGTGTCTAGTTGAGTATGAATGCAAGTCAGATGAAAAACTAAAGAAATGATGAAAGGTGTCCGGAAGTGTGACATGAGGCATCAGTACGGGACTGGTGCCTGATCTCCGGCCTAAACCAGACCAACACATGCAAAACAGGCGCTGAACAATAGCCAGAGAGAAGCAGGGAAACAGCAGGTGAAATCTTTGCATTCCTAAGTACAGATAAATGCACTTAAACCACAGAAATGAATGTCATGCACATAAGTGTAGATTTGACGTATGTGGTAACTCAAAAACAACTGGGTGTATACCTGCATATACTCTGATCTATACACTACACCACTATTACTGTTTTTCCAAATGTAAACCCTTCTATCTATCTATCTATCTATCTATCTATCTATCTATCTATCTATCTATCTATCTATCTATCTATCTATCTATCTATCTATCTATCTATCTATCTATCTATCTATCTATCTATCTATCTATCTATCTATCTATCTATCTATCTATCTATCTATCTATCTATCTATCTATCTAGTGATAAATAACCTTTTTGATATCATGTTAAACATACAAATATACTTGGAGCTTGGTAATACCACTTCTTCCCTCTAGAAGTGATATAAATCATTGCAGTATTCCGTCTGCCATCAAGTCAGATCAGAGGATACTTTACTCGCCTGTCAATCCAGCTCTGAGTCCTGCATGGACCGCTCACTCACCCCCAGCTTGCAGAGCGACTGTGGGGAAAATTCACACAAAATCTCTAGAACAAAACAAATGAGCTACTTTTTGGAGACCAGTTGAGTGACTGGATTGCTGTCGTGTTTAGTGCCACCACAGTCAGGTGCAAAATGGACTGCCAAAAAAGGACATGTCAGATAAAGGATTAAAAAAAAAGACTGAACAATGGACAATATTGGCATTACTCCATTTGGCATTACTTCATAAAGAGCTGTTATCACGCCCCCTGATGAAGACAACTCTTGGCAAATAAAGAAATGTTTATGTTTATCTGATGCAGAGTTACAGACATTTTTCTTCCGGATTTATGAGTAGGAGGAAATATTGAACTTAATATAGATCCTAATAACATCTGCTCCAACACGGATAGTGGCAACTAATCTCGATTTTACAGGATCTCAGAGCTGCATTCGACACGTTTGAACATAACATCTAGTTGGATTAAAAACTGGGTGGGACTTTCTGTTACAGCACTAACCTCGTTTGAGTCCTAAAAGACAGGGACTATTCTGTGTCTCTACTACAAATCTGAGCTAGCAAAAATACTGCTTGGAGTTCCCCAGGGTTCCATTTTGGGACTTTTGTTGTTCGACATCTCTTTCCTCTACCTTGTTCATGTTGTCACCACAGTGTCATCAAAACTATGCAGATGACACACAAATCTATATAACCATCTCACCAGGAGACTAAAATCCAATTCCAACGTTGATCAAATTAGTAGTGGGTAGGGTAGTGTCTGGGCTGGATTGTGGGTGTTGCTGTCAGGGGCCTGGGTGCTGGTGTTGCGTGCTGTCCTGTGGGGGTCGTTGAAGGAGACTGGACTTGGTGGTTTTGGTGTGGGATGGCAGCATGGTGGGATTGGTGGGGGGTCTGGGTGCTCTCGGGGTGCACCGTGTATATGGGTGTGAATGTGTATATGAGTATCAGTGTGTAGTTGGATGTGAATTTACAGTCTAAAATTTAGCATTAAACTAATATCCAATTACTTTCTGCATTATTTATATGAATATATGTCTGTTTTTTTGTTTTTTCATAAATTCAAAAGACTCAGAACTCAGACTCAGACTACTGAAGAAGGGGTGGGATTAAATACATTTGACTTCTTCTTACCCCTTTTCAGACATGTTAAACAGAATTTTTGTGTATTGTTATCCGTGTGCATGTAGGTGTTTTTATAGATAGATGTGTGCACATTGGAGATAGATAGATAGATAGATAGATAGATAGATAGATAGATAGATAGATAGATAGATAGATAGATAGATAGATAGATAGATAGATAGATAGATAGATAGATAGATAGATAGATAGATAGATAGATAGATAGATAGATAGATAGATAGATAGATAGATAGATAGATAGATAGATAGATAGATAGATAGATAGATAGATAGATAGATAGATAGATAGATAGATAGATAGATAGATAGATAGATACCTGTTTGGTATACCTGTATCATAGATACACTCATTCATACTAGTGTTAACAATGTTATGCTCTATACAATAGTATTAATAAAAGTATACTAAAACATAAAAGAATCAAGAAAATATAGCTTATTTTTTTACTTAAACTTTTTTTTACTTTTTACGGTTTAGTTATGACTGAAAAGTCCAAAACAATCATTCAAGGATTATATGGATTATGTTTTTAAAACCATTTTATTTAACAAACGTGTCTTGCCTGGTCTGTGCGTCTTCGTACAGTCAGCTAAAGCCCCGGAGGAGAAGACCTTTGTCATCTTAATAATATTGCTTCATGTGTGGCAGAAGATGAACACTTTCCAGGGACTGGTGTGGCCGGTGATTTAGCTTGAAGCAAACAGGTATATTTAAACATCTGTTGCTGGTGTAATGACAGCAGTGTTCCTGCTCAGACACGTGCCAGCAGGGGGTCAGCTGTCAGCCCCACTTTCACCTCCACTCTCCACTAACTTTAACTTTCACAGGAGTGTAAACCTGCTATCATTTAATATCGGAAGACTACAGTCAGAAGTTGAAAAATCTGGAAGCATGTTTAGGAAATATGTGCATGTTGTATTAAATTAATGTCAAAATAACATTTTACTGGAGCCACAACTCTATTATATGTTAAAATTAATTTCAACTTAGGTTATAAATGATGTTTTTTTATGTATGCACACTTACCCGAATGGCTCTCCTTTAAAAAGATAGACATAAGTGGAAACTGTTGATATGTCACCAACTGGAGGATGTAGTGAACAAAATGAAATTAAATAGGGAAATTATGAAAATAGGGACGTTGTGTGTTTGTGTGAGAGGAAACCCTCTTGATAAGTCTCGTGTCTGTGTACTGTTTCTGCGACTTTAAGTTAAAAGAGTAAAATATGTCGATTTTGCCCTCTTTCTTTTAAAAGAAAAGGTTGTTGCTAATCAGCTGAAATCAGATGAGGAATCTGTGTCACAAGCGCTGCTTTCACAGCACTTTCCTGCAAGTGAAACAAAGCTGAAGCTCACGGGTCAGCGTTTAAATAGAACTGGTAATTTTCTGGTGTTTGCTTTGGACTCAAGCTGCTGCAATCTATAATATATGGAGTCCAGTCTGGTTTGGGTGGAAGCGCTCCGAGGGATTTTATGGCAGTTTAGCTGCCTACAAATACGTTTCTACCGTAGCTTGGAGCTACAAGATATTTAAACTTGTTCACAGGATAAAATCATGTTATTAAACTAATTTCTCATTATTTCCAAAGTATCATTGGAAATGTATCCCTGTCTCTGGGTCATTAACAAGAAGCACAAGCACAGTTTAATTAGATCCTCCACGCTTAGCCAATATTGGCAGCTTGTAGAAGGAGACAGAAGCTCCAAATTAAACACGTTGTTGGTTAAAAAAAAGAAAAAAAGGTGTTTCACTGCCACTTTTTCAACCTTTTCAATGGTTCATTTCAATGTTAATGAGCAAAGTTCAACTGTTTTCCACGATGAAAAACCACAGGCCTGCCGGTGTCTGTTTGATGGCAGAGGGGCTTGTTTTTGTTAAGAGCGACGCTCGGGAGGGGTTGTCTCCCCATGCTCTTATTTGACACAAGCTCAGGACTGATTATAAACGGACTAAAGGAGCTGTGTAACAGAACTGCATCTGTAATAAATTCATCTCGTATTGTAGGACATCTTTTCATGCACAAATTTCTTGCAAAAGCTTGCAAGGTAACTAAACAAGCCAAAAATGAGCATTCCCCAGTAAGCCTCAGAGCTATCGCCAGCAACACGTAGCATCTGCCCGCCTTGTCCACGTGTTTCTACTTGTACGTCTCTGAGTGTCTCTCCAAGCGTAACAGAGCCCAACCTTCTCTGTCTCTCACTCTCACTCTTGTCTGTTACTGCGCTTGGCAGGCTTCAGTCCACATTATTGAGTAGCAGAGTAACTGCTTTTTACTGTCTTATATATATATATATATATATATATATATATATATATATATATATATATATATATATATATATATGTATATATATATATATATATATATATATATATATATATATATATATATATATATATATATATATATATATATATATATATATATATATCAACACTCTGTCAAACTGGCATTTAGCGTTAAGGCCACCATTACTCATTGTTCCAGGTCATTATGATGTTTGTTGATTATTTTCAATTGTGGGTTTTTGCGCAGACATTTCTTGTATTGTTTAGGTAGAAACCTCCTGCAGACCCACCGGCCTCAGACTAATTACAGGGGACCAGGTGGAAATTGTAGTGTCAAAATAAAAGTGGCCACTGAACAGTATATCGTTAAATGCTAAATGGCTGTTATCAGTCTCTAACACTGTTTATCTTGAAATATTTTCAACAATTGCACGCGTTCATTCACAAAGAAAAAAAAATAAGTTCAAGCAGAACAGGGGCAAAAAATGTTACTAAATGATAACAAGTACAACCCATGGAGAAATCTTCAGAGACTTTGAACGCTTGAAGCTTTTATTTAGATATAAAACATGTTGCAGGTGCAGTGATTCTGGCAACACAGTACACAGGTAAATGTCTGCGGTGGGCAGATAGCAGGTCAGGGACAGATCGACCCCCGTGGCCCTGGGGCTTGCGTCATCGTGTGCTATTACACTCTTGTTAGACTCTCAGCATGTTGGCATCCACGAGTTCAGCTCTGTACGCCAACATTCAGCAGGAAGCTGCGTTTAACTCAGGCTGATTATCTTTTCATTCAACTCAGACATGTAATTATAGTTCTGTCGCATGGGTAAGTACAGAACTGCTTTTAAAGCCAGCATTTATCAAAGAGAGATAATGGGATGAGTTTTCACCTCTTTCCTGCTTGATGAATGTAAGTATAAGAACGTAAAGCAACTTGAGGTCCTTATGAAGGACAGTGATTGTGTTCGTTGGGTACAGTTTTGTTTATTTTCAATTCAATTCAATTAAATTTTATTTTCAATTCATATTTGTCAGGCTTATTTGAAACTCTTGCATAACAATGTTGTGATCACGACACACTGTTGCTGGTAATCAGTAAAGCCCTTTCCCATTTCACATTATATAATTAATGGCAGCCTGAGGGTCACACACTACAGGATCTGACAGCCGCCCAACTGCTCTCCAAAACCACATTAAATCAACAAAACACAAATAGGATGTAACCTCATGCAAAAAAAAGTAGATTTTTCTAAATTGGTTTGAGGGAGGAAACAAATGGTGCAAGCTGCTTGTGCAATGATTTGTTCAGAGCAAGACAAGGAAAGTAAAAGCAAGGAGAAAAGAAAATGGGCCGAGAAAAAGATCAGTACATGTGGGTGTTAATCTAAAAGTAGCTGCATGTTTGTAATTGGTACCGTGCATTGTGTGCATCTCCCCTTTGCTTTGCTGATTTCCCCTTCAGGATTCCCTTTCTCACGCTGATCGTACCTGATACACTGCTTTCTTATTGGCTGCAGCCCAAACAGGGATTCCCTGATAGCTCCGGACATTTCACTTTTTGAATATAAGTTGGCAATGACTTGGCAACACATCGGTGAGCTCTGGGACTGAACAGAATGTCATCCAGTTTGAAAAAGCCTTTGGTATCAAGCTGTGCAAGAATTTTAAACCAGATTATACATAAGCAAATGAGGACGTGTTCAACTCACATTTTTGTCCAATATTAGAAGAGCTTGTAAGTTTTGCATGTGCCAATTGTAAATTGCATGTGTCTCAGGGGTCTTTGGCGTCTCACATGGGTCTAAAGTGTCCAAAAACTCTGTCTTCTCCAAATAACGATGCATAGCTTTGGTTGATAATGAGACACTATGTTATTTACCTGTTTTGTTTCCATATTTCTTTTTTTTTGGCTTTCTATGACTCATCTTCTCTCAACTTGTAGTTTTTCATTTTTAATTTCTGTAGCCTCCAACATGGTCGCTCCAAAATGCAACCCCAAGCATAATGGGATTGATGCAGGTATAGAAAATGGATGGGTGGATGGTTTCATCCGATGCTGCTTGCCGCGGGCCCCCACCTGTAACGGTCCAAATCATCATTTTGTAGGTGTTTTTACTGGTATTTTGAAATATTTAATTACCTGGAAAAGATACTTAAAAAAAGTTGGGTCCCTTTCGTACACCAGAGTGTTGCTGCCCAGAGCTGCCCGAGCATTTATATGAGAGCAAACTTGTGGTGAGACTTTGATGGTTATATAACCTGGTAAGAATGGCGACTGTCTTGACTGATGGACTCCAGACTGTTGCTAACATCATGCTTCTATAGCTGTGGTCACACTTGCTGATGATTAAGGGATGATCAATTTATCAAGGTGATTTGATTATCAACATGTCTTCTGCTTTGGTTCCTTAGGAAGCAGTGACAGTGCACAGGAGTTCCTTTTGACTTTGTTTTGACAAATGTAATGATGTTGTTGTGGAGTATGCAATGTTTTTGGATGTTGTAAGGACGTCATACAATATACAATCATGCCCTTGTAAAGAGAGTTTTATCAGTCGAGGACATCAGAGTAATTAAAAATGCTAATAATTGTGTTTCCAGAGAGTATTGCTGAGGCAGTTAGTTCTGTGCTGGTGTTGGAATCAAAATCACAAGATGTATGGGCTGTGTAAGATGGGTTCAATAGAGACACTAATGGCCCTTTTCCACTAGTACCTACTCAGCGCGCCCCGGCTCGGGACGGCTCGCCCCGTTTGTTTCCCCCCCCCAGGTGAGAAGTGGGGGGGTTGGGGTGAAGCTGCTGTGACGTACTCGATTGCGCAACCCCTTTGTTCGTGTCGGCGCAGATGAGAAACCAGCTGGAGCGCCTGAGAAGAAACAGAACACCTGGTAGATCTGGTCGTTCCTTATCACCCGTCTACATCCCTTTTTTAATTCTCTCCTTAGCCACCAGGTTTATGAACATCTGCACCTCAGAGTTGGATCATGAAACAGACGTTTGCGCTGTATAATAAAATCGCTGCGAGTCGCTCTCGCGCTGACTCCCGCTTCCTGATTCAAACATCTGACCGCCCCGCCCCCCGACCAATCAGTGGTGTGGAGGGTGATGACCACCTGCCTCGGCCCGTAGTGGAAAAGCGCTATACAGGGCCGTGGCGGGTAGAAGCGCTGAGTAGGTACTAGTGGAAAAGCTCCATATTGGGTCAAAGAATCACCCAGAATCTGTGTTCAAGTTCCCTTCCTCTCTAGGCTGGTCTTGGGTAGACTTCACAGATTTCAGATTTCAGTGATCCCCCGTCACTCTCAGGACATTTGCAATAAGCGGTGTGCATGTGCAGTCGGAGGAATAACTAGTGTCACTGCAACTGCTGCCTCCATAAAAATAAACCTTCCAGATCAGGCCCAGACTCCACGAGTTAATTCAAAGCAGCAGCATCAGCTGGAAAAAAAAAAGATCCTTTTGCACAGGATTGTGGGTAAATGCTCAATTACAGAGTGAGTTCCTGAGCCCACGGTTGCCGGTTAAAGTACATCAAGCAGATCCCTTTGTGAGCTGCAATCATCTCATAAAAGCCAGTTTTTTGTCTTTTTAGCCTGCAGACTGGTTGTTGCTGAGCACCACTCTCACCGTTACAGGAGTCATTTCATTTGTGGCCATGGAAACAATCTTTGACAAAGACACTACACTAGAAACTCTCTTACTAGTCTTTTTTTTTATGTATTTATTTATTCATTTAAACTATTTTTGAATGAATAGTTGGACACTGGAATGAAGGCAGTACTGCAGTTTGAGTTCTTGAAATGGAAAGTGGAAAGTTTTCAGTTCAGGCTCTAACACTATATATATATATATATATATATATATATATATATATATATATATATATATATATATATATATATATATATATATATATATATATATATATATATATATATATATATATATATATATATATATATATCTATCCTGAACCAACCAGTATGTGTGGAGACTGGGTTCATTTTAAAGTTGTTTAAAGTCAGTCACAGTGCATCAACGAAGGTGTGACCAGCTCATGCTTTGTATCATAAAACAGCATTGCTCATCTTTTAATGACATGTTTTTTTTCTGATTTTTCATTGGAAATTGACCCCAGTAGGAAGTATAAGTGTGTCCCTGCAACCCTGCCCAGCTGTCAGCTGGATTAAGCTCCAGGCTTACGTGGAAATATCCTGTTGTTTAACGAGACACAACTTACTTAAATGCATGTGTTAATATCCAGCTCATGTTAAAACAGTCTGTTCCAGATAAAAAGTAAGTATAAATAATAAAAACCGAAATGTTGCAACTGTTGGATAAAGTTTCCTTGAGGTTCGCTGGATACACTGTTTTTCTCTGCCGTGTCCGTCCTACATCCCTGAAACCATTTTAGTATTTTCTATCAACAAAACACAAAAAATTCAAGTACCGGTATTTTGATACAAAACATTACACATTTTCCAAAGCTGGTTGCATATGGATATAACAACTAAATACACATATCATTCACACTGCACATCCTTGTCTCACGGCACAGAGACAGAGTGGATGAGCTGATCCACGATTTCCATGAAAATGAAATGCTCCAACAGCTTACAAGTTTCAATCTTCCCAACAAATGGTTTGAACGGATGATGCATTTTGGACAAAAGGTTAAATATCTCCATGAACCCAGAAAAGAGGTCCCTTTGCCCTCCATTCAAGCTCTTGAGGATTATCGTGACTTGGATGACTGAGACTCTACACACCAATATGTCTCAATGATGTTGTGATTACAGGATGTTATATTAATAGATTTAATAGATTTAATATAATTATTAATATAACATATCTTTTCTGGAAGGTGTTTGATATATAAACAGCCTTCTGGAGATCTCAGGTCTTCTCCCAATCCAGGTACATGCTGTACTAACAATATTAACAAATCAACCAGCGAACTCACCAATATACTCATTATTCATGAATGATTTGCAAAACCACAAAAGTGCTCTCATTTTACTTCAACGTTAACAGTTACTTGAGTTCAATGAGATGTGAATCATATTACAGCTTGGTGTAAAAAGAAACTGGTCAATTCAAACAAAACAGTTACTTTAAACTAAATGTCAGTTTGTGAATGTAGTAAAAGGACATAATTGGATGCTCCACATCTTATTTCCTGCAAAAGCAAAGTCACCCTAAATTGCAGCCTCTCACGAGCACCACCCATCATGACGCATCACTTCCTGTATGTGGAGGTGAGATAAAATGGAGAAGAAACCCACAGTCACGACTTAGTCTTTTGTCCAACTGGACGTTAAAACTCCAGCATGTGAAACTCAGACGACGGTCTTCACACTTGACAGCAGTTTCAGGTTTTCCTGTCAGACGAGCTTCACGTTTATCTGCTGGAATAGTTCATCTCATGGAACACAAATTTCAGCCTTTTTCTTGGTCTGGTTTTCCTCTCGTCCTTCCATCTGGATTTCCCCAGCGTCCCAGCCCCCATCCAAACTCCAGCTCTCCATCCCTCCCTCTTTTTTTTTCTTTTTTTTGCCCTGCCTCCCCTCGTTTCTCCCATCCTTCCACTCCCCCACCAGCGCAGACATCCAGTCAGACAGAGGGAAAGAGTGGATGGAAAATATGACTGGATCCTTCCCTGACTTCAGATAATATGCAAGACTCTTGGTGAACGCAGAACTTCAAAAAACATGGGCACAGGGAAGAAAATACCTTAAAAGAATTCTCTTAACTTTGTCTAAAAGACTGAACTTCTCACATTTCACATCAAATCCTCAGAAGGTGCAGGACCAAGCCTTAAGATCCCTACTATGCTTCTTGAATTCATATTTCTCTGCCACAACAGGTCAAATGAGAATGAAAAGATGTGCTCTTCAAGCCACTCATTATTCTGAAAATAACTTTAAAAGCCTTAAAATCAAAGTTTCCAAAAGGTTTCACATTACACAAGCCTGTCACTATGTTTGGGGCCCGTTAAAGGTAGGGTAAGGGATTTCTGGATCTGTCGATATATTAAACAAACCTCAATGAAACATGTGAAGCTACCTCCTTCCTCCCCCTGGAGAAATAATTGTTATGCTATTTATTTATCTATGTATTTTTTTACACTGTCCTAATGAGCCAAAGTGTGGTTTGGTGGCATCACGGCAACAAGGGCCCGGGTTTGAATCCCAGTGGGGCCATTTCTGTGTGGAGTTTGCATTTATGCGATGGACTTTTCAGCTTTTTCAGCCTTTTGGCAGAAGACAGCTGTGATTGGCTCCATCAAACCCCCCATGGCCCTGAATTAGAATAAGTGGGTGTGGATAAAGGATGAACATGTGATGAGGAAGTAGATAGTGAGGATATGTTTATGCCTACTCTCCCTTTACTGTACCTCAACCCTGTGTGTGAAGTGAAGGAGATTGGTTGTCTCCATTCTCTGAAGTGGCTGCTATGAACAGATGTGTTCAGATGTGGTTAAAAAAAAAAGGGGGGGGGGGGCGAAGTGGTGTTTTGACAAAAAAAATGTAACAGACATTTTCATGAAGACCTCAGGAAACTGTGTTGACTGTAAGTGATAACGGTGAGATGCTTGTGCAGTTCTACTCTGGCAGCTCTGAACAATCTGTCAGAGTCAGAGATGTGTTTTATCTGAGCTTATAATCACTTCAGGAACCACAACATGTCCTCAAAAGCGCAGCCTTTTCCTTTTATCCCATGTCCCCTTTGATTTGATGGATTTATAAGATAAGATAAGAAAACCCTTTATTTGACCCACAATGGGGAAATTGCAGTTTGCAACAACATAGAATAAGACATAGATTAAGAGTTGGTTGTGTGGGTTGTCATTGTCCAGCATGGATGGCTTTAGCCAGGACTCCCACCCACCTCCCCCACCGAGTCCAGAGGGGGGACAGAACTGGACTTCCTGATGATCTTATCCAGCGTCTTCCTCTCCCCAAACCTCAGAACGGCTGATGCCACTACAGAGTCATGAAGGTCTGTCATCGGTCATCAGTCTGGTGTTGAGATGAACCCCCAGGTACTTACATCCACAACAATCCACTTGCCCATTGTCCATTCCCTGGACGTTCACTGGTGAGGGGAGGGTGTTCAAGTGAAGACTCTTTGGTTGGTTTTACACTGACTGAGCTCTCTCAACGTCTGGTAAAGTTGGTCATTCATGACAGCACTTATTCCTTCTTATTCCTATTTTCTCTCTGCTTTTGCAATATTTCCACATTGCCAAGCAACGTTTAAGAAAAAGGCCACGTTAGGTTTTTAATTGTCTGTTTTCCTCTCAGCGCTTTCTGTGCACGAACCAACATCTGTACTAATCTTAGGAATATAATTGTGAGCAGTCTCATTACTCCTCTGTACCTCTGGCTTTAGTTATCTAACTATTAATGATTAGGAGCCATGATTAGAGGCTAAAGTCAGCCTCACAAAGCAGAAGGGGGCAGGCCGGCTCAGAGATCCCGTCTGGAAATGCAGTTACTCCAGCTGCCTGCCACCCCTCTTCATGTACTCATAAATACTACGGCCCACAGAGAGGCTCACACAAGAGAAAAATGAAGGAAAAGCAGACAGTACGGAGGGTTATTAAAGAGGGAAAAGACAAGTCCAGATAAACAAACACTCAAAAGCAAGGACAAAAAGATCTGTGTGGAGAGGCAGGGGTCAACGCATGGATTAAAGCAGAAAGTGGGAGTTCTGTTACTTCTTTTAAAAGTTCTGTATTTCTATCGAAGTAACAAGCATAGAAACAAAGCAAAATACACAGCAGGTGAGAAACTTAGAGACACTGGAAATGGAAATAGGGAAGCTTGTAACTATGTAGGGAAAAATTCCCATCTGTCGGATGACTCATACTCTCCTTCAGCCGCAGAAACGAAATTTAACTGTGTCGAATCCAAGTTGTCCTTTCTCTGCTAAGACAATGATACCCTGGAAATATATAGATCTACTTAAACACCCTGATACCTGATCAGCTAAATGTATTATCTCAAGTATTTGATGTCATGTTTACATCCTAAAGGTGTGATGTCAAGTTGCAGAGTACACGAGTAGAGGGAGTATTTGTTTCAGGCAGCGCTGCGTATACCTCTCCTTTGGTGTATCACATTCACCAACATGTACCAAGTATCTTTTTATCTATTTACTTTTCTTCTGAACCAAGGAAGACAAAGCTAAGCACCGGTTCCCCTCACTGGTCGGTCTGGTCGGTCAGGAGTTTCCCCCATGGAGGGAATAATAAAGGTTATCTTATCTTATCTTATCTTATCTTTAGGATAATCCTTCTGTCCTGGTACACTGCCAAAACAGCTGCTCCAGAAATAAGTCTAATATTCCATAAATCTAACCAAAATGGTCATATTTCAGGCAAATATGTCTTTGCCAGTAGAATAAGAAAAATCTTCTTAATTAGCATTCTGAAAATAAGCAAAAACGAGTCAACTTTTTTGAAAACTTTAAAAACGTTTTTAGAAATGAGTTTTTGGTGTCTACAAGTTGTGTGTGAATAAAGCTCCCTTTGGGGGTTAACTAAATGTGTCAGAGTAGTCTCATGAGTATATATTTATAACACGACGAGGGCATTGCTGGGAAAGAAAAGAAAAAGCATTGCAGAATTTAAAGCTACATCTCCTTCTGCATCGCCTGTGACACCAAGGCTGCTCATTTCTTAGCGTGAGTTAAAGGTTTGGCCTGCCACGGATGTTTGAGCTAGACAGTGACATAAAAGGTTTTACTCAATCAGCCCTTGGGACTCATGTATGATTTGTCCTCAACACAGATGAGCAGAAGACGTTTGTCTTCACAGTTAGGGCCAAATCCACAAAGAATAGATTGCGCCCGCAAATAGCGCTGTGAATTGCGCCGCAATTTGCGCCCGCAATTTGCCCCGCTTTAAGGTCCTATTCACAAAAGATTTTGCTCTAATGATATGCCGGCGCAAACACGCCCATAAAGTTTTGCAGTAACTTCATTAACACCGGATCGGGATCAGATCAGGATCTGACGGTAATTCATGTTCTGTGTTTTGCTACACACACCTACAGGTCAGCTGTTAAACACACACATTCTAGATTTATATGTTTATATGGTGGAATTGTTTGTAATAAAGCAGCCCCTTACTGTATGGATGAATCCTGAGCTCCGTCCTGTTATTCTTATTTTTAAATCCGAGATAAGTCCACAACCCCACTTGATCTGACTCTCTACAGTCATGTCTGACTGTAGATTTCACCCTTAATATCATTCAGTATCACACAGGCTTGAATGATATTGAAGAAAGAGAGAAACATAGACAGAGCGGGAGTGAGGAGTGAGTTTGCGTGCAGTTAATACACGCTTCGAAAAGACGGTATTTGCTCCACTATTTTTGCGTGTGGCAAATAGCGCTGGCCTTTGTGAATTAGACGGTTTTTGCAATGAGGCTTATTTGCATAGAAAGGGGGCAATTTTGCGCCGAATGTATGAATATTACCTAATTTACATGCATGCAAATGGCACAGGCGCACCATGACACTATTTGCTTGGCAGCGCAGTTTGTGGTGCAATTCGCCCTTTGCGGGTGCTTTGTGAATTAGACTCTCTCCTTTTGTCTCATTTGCACCGGTTTAGCGGCCGCAAAAGCCGCGCAATCCTTTTGTGGATTTGGCCCTAAGTGTCCTCCTCTACGTTATACAACAGCAGACGAGAATAAATCAGGAAAACCGAACGGCTGTCCTCAACCGTTTGGTAGTTTAATACGTTGTGGGTGGGACTCAGCTCCTCCATATGAATTAAGTGTCAAAACCAGCCTTTATATGACAAACCCAATATCTTTTTTAACCTTTGTATTTGTGGCTTAAACGTGCAAATTAAAAAATGGGGGAGAGAATAAGGGCCAGTCCCAATCCCCCCCTAGTCCTACTTTTCAGCCCTACCCCTAAATTTTGCGCTTTCCCGTGAGGGTAGTGGTGTCCCAATTCCTCTTTTCACCTAGGGCTAGTGGACATAAGGAGGGCTAGTGTGTATGAATCTAGCGCTTCACAGCGAGGGATTTCAGATGCTGACTCGCTGACCGAGGGCCAGAAAAAATTCCCAGAATGCTTTACGTCATCATTTGCAGACTGAATCAAACAAAAAAACATGGCGGACATTTCAAATTTTTAGTAACTAAAATCAATATTTTGATTTAGTTTCTGCATAAAAATACGTTTTGATTACATTTCTAGCGAGAAATATATATTTTACTTTCATAATATTCACTTAGTGAATGTATATAATCACTCGCTTGCCCGTTGTTGCGAACTCTTTTTCATTTTTTTTTTTTTTTTTTTTCCAACAACCTTGTCTGCACACATATTATTGATTGATACCGTGACGGTAGAAACCGAAAGTGTATATGTGTGCATTATTACTATATTTAATATATATACATATATATACGCACACATATGCGTACACATACATAAATATACACATACAAACCCAGTGTTTTTGTTTTTTTTTTTGGGGGGGGGGGGGGGGGTGACGACCTCCACTGCCAATCCAGGAAGCAGGAACACACGGAGACACACGTCAAGCACTGGAAATCTGCAACAAAAAACCACAAACAAAGCACGAAACCGGCACGGAGCCAACCAAAACAATAACAGCAATCGACCTAAATCTTGAGATCTGATCGCAGTCTGAGCTAAGCTATCGCTACCGCTACCTAAACCCAAAAACTAGAGAGCCAGCATGCAGGTGAACAAGCCAGTGTGTATGTCTATGTGTGTGTGTGTGTATGTATATGATCATGCGTGTGTGTGTGTGTGTAAATGCATGTGACTAAGTGACTATATGTGTGTGTGTGTGTGTGTGTGTGTGTGTGTGTGTGTGTGTGTGTGTGTGTGTGTGTGTGTGTGTGTGTGTGTGTAATAAACCAAACAAAGCTCCACCTGAAGTGTATCTATAGTGGGGGAGGGGGGGGAGCAACCCCGCCACCCGCGAGACCAGAGGCCGACACGGAAGAGCCCGGAACCCAGGCCACCGGCAACCCCACAGAGGGGAGAAGTAGGAGGGAGGCAACCCACCGCCTGCGAGGCCCCCCCCCCCCCGGCGGCGGCTGAGGGGGCCCGCGGGCGGGGCCCCCACGGCGCGGGAAGAAGCAGCCAGGGATCCCGCGACGGCGGACCGCGACCCAGGCAATCCCCGGCCACCCGGTCCGGGCCGGACACTCGGCCAGGAGGCCCTCACTCTTCAGGCCAACGACCCCCACCCGGCAGGGGGCCAGCCTGCCCGGAGAGACAGAACCGCCCCGGCCGCCGACGCGGGCAGGCGCACCCGTCCCCCACGAAAGTGGCCCTCCAAGACCAGAGGGGCTCCCCACCGCAGAGGCAGCGGGGGGGACCGGAGACAGGCCCGGAGAGAGGGAACCCCCCAACAAGGCGACACCCGTGCAGGCCCGACAACGGAGGGCCCCAGACCCAGGCATCCCATTCATTCATCCATTCACCTATCCGATACCTATACTAATAATAATATAATATACTATACATAATAATAATACTAATAATAATAATAATAATAATAATAATAATACTCTTTTTCAAACCTCGCCAGAATAAAGGCTGATTTATGGTTCCGCGTTACACCAACGCAGAGCCTACGGCGTAGGTTACGCGGAGACGCGCTCCATACGCCGTAACCTACGCCGTAGGCTACCCTACACCGTAACCTACGCCGTACCCTACCCGCTTTCTTTTATTCACCTTCTCCGATAAAACTTTTATTTTCTTGGGTTTTTCCGCTGCTTGGGCCATGACACCAGCTTCTGCTGAGCTCTGCGCTCTACGCCCCGCCCAGCTTTGGTCTCCACTAAGAATCGGGAAGGAGGGGGAAGTAACGTATGCCGTAAAGCAGTCAAAGCCGTAAAAATGTGTAGTTTTTTAGTGTGGAAGGGTTCCTACCATGCTCCTCCAAGTTACATAGTGCCAGTGAAGGCGATACAGACCCCTCAGACCATGACAGAGGTTCATTAAACCTGTTGGAAGTTGATGTACCATCACAATGATGATGATGAAATATTACATTAAGCTGGAAAAGTTACATAGTGCTGCTTTAATGTGATCATTTGAACTTCTCTATTTTCAATCTCGGTTTCATTTTCTTTACAAAAAGTGACCAGATTACTTTGAGATAATGTAACCTAAATGAAGTCCTGGTAAGATGAACAGGTCAGTTCAACAGTAACTTGCAAGAGTTTCCTTTAAAACTGTTTTCTTACAGAATAAAACACGTGTTTACTTGTCTGAGCGTTTCATTGCAGCAGACTGTGAGCGATGTGAGCGATCATGAAGATTCTAGTCTTTAGGAGGATATGTTAACCCTTATTTGTGAAAAATGACACATTTTGCCGAGGTATTAATTATAAGTCTGGAACAGACCACAAGTCCAAATATAGATCAGGGAGGAGACGTTTTTGAGCTTGTTTCGACCACGTTTACTGACTTCCTCTTGTATTAACTCTTTCATCTCATCCAGGTCAGCTTCTTGATTACCAATACCACCCAACGGCACCTCTGGGAAACTCTGTAAACAATACCACATCTGAGCATGTGCAGTGTATCTCTGAGCGCTCTTAGACTGAGCCAGTCCGGCCCAAAGTTTGCTGAGCACCTCGGAGCGGCTGAGAAGAAAAAAGTGACCTCAATACAAAAGAATGCAGTGTGGTCTCTCTCGTCTGTTCTCCCTCCCCTAACATCCAGCACGAGTAAAAATTACTTCACGTAACCCACTGTTTAGCAGAGGCAGTCTATAAGAGTCTGAGCCATTTAAACGGTTGCAACCACCATCTTCCCCCCTTCGCTCTTCTTTCATTTTCATGTAAAGTTGCCACGTTAAACACTTTCTCTCTTTCCTTTCGGGACTTCTCTCATGAGGAGATCGCTCAAAAACAAACAAAGCTCTCTCTGGCAGACGTGCACACGCAAAAAACTGTGGTGTATCAAAAGCAGCGCAGCATTGTACTTTTGTTCAGACATTTCTTGATCATTTTTAGGACTTATTATCTCTCTGACTCTACTGGTCGTGTCCTGATCAGTCACACATGCGAATGATAGTCTGTGCTGCTTCCTTTTGTCATAGGAGTCACTCTTGTCTGTTTGGATAATTCCTCTGTATTTTGGAGTTTAAATAAATAAAATGGACAAACTGATCTCAGTTCTGATTACAAAAGCACAACTTTAAGTTTAAAACTGGAAGGAGAGATGCAGAGAGGATAACAGAAGTCTCACTGGTTAACAGCATGTTTTCATGTTTGAAATCTATAATCCCAGTTTTGCAGGACTGGAATCTCATGATCTGGTGATCAGACACCTCTGCACAAGTTCCTGTAGGCCTGATGCCTCGGGGAGAGATTGGATGCATGGCGAGGTATCCGTGTGCCAGCCACATGTTGAGAAAACACTGCTGCTGCAGGAGGAGGAGGAGGAGCTGAGATTTATGCTCGCCTCCTGTGTCACCCTGGAAATATAGGACTAACAGCTTTCAGATGTTGGATGGAGGTCGGAAGAGTTGTGATGTGGGCTGGGGAAGCGTCTGTTTGCTGGTAATCATTAATGTTGGTAGTTAGAAATGTTATGTCATGTGTCATGTGTGAGGTTCAACTCTGACATGTCGCCACCATCACAGCAGCTCCGTTTAAAATATATCACAATACAGACCAAAATTAGAAAAAGTGGCTGATCTGGGGTTAAGCTTGGTGTCAATCTTTGGAGAATGACACATAATATGAATGATTCAGATACACCTTTTATATTGTGAGTGCACCATTTCCTGTATATATTCCTTCTTTCACATTTCACATCATATATTCACATTTTGAGAGAATAACATCCTTTCTCACCAGTAAATCTTAGTCTAAGCTGATCTGTAAAGTTTCTCATGAAACATCAGTACGTTTTTTAAGAAAAACAGCTCGTGTCAACCATGTCACATATTTGGCCTAAAAAGAAAAAGATAAAAGATAACAGACACATTTGTCACTTGCACAGAAAATGTAATGTAATAAACTAAAACCCTAAATAAAAACTGAAATAATGATTCCTGTGGCTTGGTGGTTCGTTTCTCTCTGTTTGTTTGTTCTCTTCATGCTTGCATGTATGTCAGGTAGAGTGTGTGGTTGGTTGTCTACGCGGGCCCTGTTGGACTGGTGACTTGTCCAGGGCCCAGCCTTTCATCCTGACAGAGCTGGTAGCTCCAGCAGAGCCCTGCCATCCTAATTGAGCATAAGTGAGTATAAATAATGGGTGGACAATGAAGCCTTTAATTTAAAAAAAGAAAAAATATTATTATTTTTCTCAGCTCCTTATGTCCTGATTTCCTTGTCTTCTGTCTGACTTGCTGAATCTTTAAACTCCTAAAATGTAACAGGAGAAGTGAGGACGCACCAGTAATCTTTATCCTACTAGTGTTAAAGGGGATTGACTTGTCCATCCGTCCAGTCACCACCTTTCCATTTGCTAAAGCTTCTGCACTGCTGCATCCCATCAACACTGAACTGCATTCTTCAGTTGGATTAACAGCGTTGCATATTCATTCTTACCGATGAAGCTCCAGTGATTAACAAAAGCACGAAAATAACAAATCAGTCATTAAGGTATCATCTGGAGACATTATGATGAGCTAAACTCCTATTCAGAAGACATTTAACTCAATTTATCATTCATAAATAATGATTTTTATTCATTTTTGTTTCACACATGTTTTTTATCTACTTATGACCTTCTTTTAATGGTGCAGATTTATTTTCCTTTCCCCAGGTTGACCAAATACACTAATAAGAACTTAGAACGGCCGTACGCTTTTGAAGTTGCTATACATCAAACGTGGTACTGGTGAGAAGTTCAATACTTGTTGCAAAGAGCATTTTATTTTGTTTTTGACGTTGAACTGCTCAGCATTCAGTATCATATGTTATAAAAGTGTTAGTTTTTTTCCAAGAAAACTGAGGTTCTACTTTTTTTCACCACATTCACAAATGTGCAGGAGTATTTGTGTAAAACTCTGTGAGATGTTGCAGTCGCAACGGTTCAACTCTGTCATCAGGTTTTAAAGCTGGGTCCAATCAGGTACTCAACAAAGCGAACGGACAGGTGCTAACGGAAATAGTTCATGATAGTTCATATACAGTAGTTGCTTTCTGAACCTGCAGAAAGCTCAAAGTCAAAGAAAAAGCAGAACAAAGGAACTTTTGTCATTTTTGTGTCAGTCTTTTCAAAGGTGCAAAAATAAAGCAAACTATTATAACGATCAACCAACTAGATGCTGAGTGCTAAAGAGAAATACAAAGATACTAAGATCCATCCTCTAGGCAGCATGAATGAGTTCCCAGATTGATTCAATTCAATTCAATTCAATTTTATTTATATAGCGTCTAATACAACAAAAGTTGTCTCTAGACGCTTTCCAGAGACCCATACCCAGAACATGACCCCCGAGCAATTATTACATAAACAATGGCAGGTAAAAACTCCCCTAGTGGGAGAAAAAGCGTAAGCCAAACAGTGGCAAGAAAAACTCCCCTTTAGGAGGAAGAAACCTGGACCTGGACCTGGATCATAAGGGGGTAGAAACCTGGACCTGGACCTGGATCATAAGGGGGGACCCTCCTGCCGAGGGCCAGATTGATAGGCACTAAGAACCCTTTCTCTTAGATTATTGCTGATGTCTTTCCTGGTTAGCATTGTTTTAACTCACACCTGAATGCTCCAGAGCAGCAAACATATTTCTACATTTCAACTTTTGAAAGTATAATAGTGTAATAATTTCATTTTTAACATGACTATAACCATTTCTTCACGACTCACATTGTGTTTCCCCCTCATCATGTCCCCTCAGTGACAGTAAAAAGTTGGATTATTGTTTTTATTTAAACACAACAATGATTTTATTTCACCGATCTCTGCATGTGCATGTGCAGTTATTTCACATGCACACCTGGAAAGCTTTGAAGCTGCGTGAACTTGCTGATCTTATTACAGACTGTACTTTCTGCTTTCTTTAACCTCGCCATTTAGGAACTGGGACTGTACAGACGCTACGTTCATTTCGCCCTGCAATTTTAAATGTAACAGCATAATTTCAAATAAAAAACTGCTCCTTCTTTGGAACAATAGCTTCACTACATGGACCTGTAAAGTAGCAGCAATTATTTACTTTCTCTTTTATCATGAATACAAAAATGAGAACGCATACTTTCTAGTTCCAGTCCTGCAGCTGCCACGGATATATTTTCAGATGGCACCTGATCTGAACACTTCTCAACGACAGTTTCCCAGATTCCAACTATAAATTCAATTTAAATACCACAGTTCAAAAATGATTAAAATGAGTAAACCATTAACCTCTGATGTGAAAGTCATGACAGAGTTGAGACGGCAGTGAGTGAACGTCACACTGAGTGCCAGACTTTTGCTTTTCACTGACACTCGAGCGCAAGATATTTCCATCCCAAAATAAAAACTAAATTAGAGGGTTATAGGATGGAGGAAAGAAACGGCCACTGGGCTTGGTTTTTGGCCCCGTGCACTCAGCTGCAACAGGCTTTTCTTTCCTGTCTCCTATTATTCTTGGTCTCCTGCCTGGAGTAGCCAAGAGATGGAGAGAGCCAGTGAGAAGAAGAGAGAGAAGACCAAGGGGGACAGAAGCAGAGGTAGAGAAATGCAGAAGAAACTTCACAAAGGTGGCGAGCAGCGATGGAGGGAATAGGGGAGACTGACTCCTCCTCCTCCGTCTGACCTGGAAAGTGTTGAAACGAGGATTTGCACGAGCTGATGAAGAAAATTTGGAGGACGTTCAAGAGCAGCCACTTTGAGATAACTATAGCCTTTGCCTCGGCCACCAAATATCCATTCCTGTGACAGAAAAGAAAGAGACAAAGAAAAAATCTCAGTATATACGGTGCTTCAAACTTCACTCTTACAGATTATGCAGCACATTGATTGCTTTACATTTGCATTACCACACTAATTAATTGTCAAAGTTATATTTCCTTGCCTTTAGTGATCAGTTCAACTTTGAAGGTTTAAATTGGGGAAAGCTATTAGATTGTTGGAAACATCAACTACTAAACCGTTTCACGTTTGTTATCCGAGGTTAAGGAGCTGTTAAATCTCAGATGTAGGTTTATTAGCTTGATGAGCCAATATTTCTTTGGATGCTGCAGGAAAATAGTATTAATATTAATGATATTTAGCTCAAATATGCTAGTCATCTGCGGTTTTCTTTGGCCAACAATTTTCCTTCGACTCGGGGTGAGTGTGGCTGCCTAAACTCAGCCACATCACGAGCAGACATACCCCAGATCTGGATGTTCTTTGAGTCTTTTGGCTTTTTGTGACTCGCAACACATGCCTGCAACTGAGCCACATGCTCCAAAAAGGCCCAGATTAGGCCCAAATTGCATCTACTATCTTGGACTGTAGCAGACCGTAAAAGTGCTAGCCGTACGCCTTATAAAAAGAACTGGACAAACCCTCTGATTTAGTGCCCATTGTTTCCTGAGACGACAGTTTGAAGTCTTTTATCTTCAAAGGTCTGGACGTTGATGAGGTTTGGATTAGCTCGAGTTGAGCAGTCGGCACCCAGCTAAAATAACTAACGAGTTAGTTATTTTATCTTGGCTTAGCTAAAGCTAGTGTATGACGTTTTACGAGATCCAGGACTAAGTCAAATAGTTTTATCATCATGGGAGAAGAAGTGGAGGCGGTGGAGGAGTAGAAATACCTCGGTGCTCACCTGGACAGCAGACTGGGCCGGAGATGCAACCCTGATGCTGTTTATAAGAAACAACAGAGCAGACTTTCCTTCTTGGACAAGCTCCAGTCCGTCAGTATTTTCAGCATACGTCTGTTGTGAAGAACGCAGTTGCACCTGCAGTCGTCCGCTGGAGGAGCAGCTTCACAGGCAGTGGCTTAAAGAAACCGAACAGACTGATAGAAGAAGACTGGTTCTGTCCTGGAGCCTCTGGAGATGATCACACAAAGAAAGATCCTTCATAAAACAAAATAAAATAAAAACTGAGAACTTAAGCTTCTTCGTGGGCTGAGAGTAAAGAAAAAAGTGAACAGATTTTTTCCCCCTTCTTTTATAAACACAAATCTGTTCTGTTCTATTATCTCTGTCTTAATTTGATATGTTCTTACACAGGTACAGAAATCTTCCCAAATCCTGTCCAAACAATGTGTGTTCTTTTTGCTCTTCTACAATGTCCTCTGACTAATTTCTTTTCCAGTCACACAGATAGTTTTAATGCCTGAGCTGCAAGACGGTCCAACAGTGACAAAACCAGATGTCTTTGGATGCTGGTGCTGCAACCTGAGCGAACATTGTCACTACAGCAGCCAACTAAGAGATCGATATTCAGACTGAAACAAGTTTCCCTGGAAATGTTCCTCAGTGGAAACTGATTCATACTATTAAGAGCGCCCTGTTTACAATTTCACAGACAAGCACCATCTTTTCCTCAGAATGATTTGCATGTGTCACATCAGGTATCTTTTAACACAAAAAAGGTATTTGAGAAGCGGTTATTGTTTAATGCTGCATCAAAGAACAGCAGCTGTTTGTTTGAGGGGAAAAGCTGCATTTGGGTTGAGATCTGTATAAGAAGGCCCACGCAGAAGCAATGAGGACACACTTAAGACCGGCTCACTATTTACTAACTGAAAGGCTCAAGGTATTCCAATACCTTTGCTTTTTTTTTTCCTTTTTCTCTTTTTGTTTTACAGTGGCTTCAGGTGTTTCAGATGTTTTATTGGAAGCCACAAACCAGTTTAAGGTCCTTGGTAAATGTACAGTTTGGGGCTTCGGGTCATAAAGGCCCCACTGATGACTAAATACAGCTGTATTGTGATGCTTGGCGGTAGTGAACAGTTAATATGGAAAAGTGTGGCATCTTTTAGCCATGTTTTTGTTGAGGTATTATTGAGTTGTATGAGGCGTGCTCAGTGATGACATTCTCTCATCTGCTGCAAAATGATCAGATGTGTGTTATTCCACGAAACAGATTGGTGAAGATGTCCACCTAACTATGCATACAACAGTCACCTTAGCACCAGTCTGTGGAGACGTGGGACCTCCGGTGTGTCTTCAGCAGAAGATCAGCTTGTTCTGCAGGGAAGAGATGTAGGTGTATCTGGGTTGTTCTGACTGAAGTGAATCAAATTAGGATCTGGGAAGCTTTGTTCCTCAAACTGTTGCTGAACTGTTTTTTTGCTATATTTGGGCGCATTAGGGTGCATGGTGATGTTGCTTCTGTCAATCAGTGTTACCTCTGGATACTCGGGATGGGATCTAGAGACAGGAACCTGCCAGGAGAGCCCCCCGCCCCGCTAAGCGCAGGTCTATCCTGGGAGTGCCATCGTCAACCGTGGCCACTGTAGTCCGTGAGAGCGGTCAAGTGCCGCGGCGCTCAGCTGAAGATGAACGCCATCATGGCAGGTTAAGTGGACAGAGAGTCAGACACAGGAATATGGTAGAAAATACGGTCTAGTTTCATGACAAAACGCCACAACAAAACTTTGATCTATAATTTGTGTTCTGAAGAAATTGTGGTTGTGACAGTCATTTCTTCCCTCGGTAGATAAGCACATTTTTGTTGCGCAAGCTGTTATGCATTATTTCCCATGCGGGATATGCTAGCAATTCGTGGTTTGGAGAGCAGAAGGATATTGCGGTAAGACCATGAGCTGTGTGATTAGAGACTTACAAGACTCTGAATAATAGATAAAGGGTTGTGTAGTCTGAACGGCTCGGCAGCCTGCCAACACTAGAAGTGTGTGGTGTGAAAGCGGCCAGAACCAACTCATTTATAATAAGATCTTTAAGATCTTTACTATTTGAGCCGATTGTTGTGCTGATTGTTGCTACTGGGCTTTTGCTGGTTATTCAGCAGGTTAAAGTAAGTCAGGGCCAGGCCCCCCGGCGACAGCGCTGCACATTAAGCTGCTCCCCCTCAACTAATGGGCTAATGCAGCAGGTAGAGAGGTAAACAAACAAAGATCTGGCTGCAGGTTTTACATACCCTCACTTAGGAGATGTTATGTTTCCCATGTTTCTGTATGAAACCTCCTAAGGGCATGAGTTAGCCTTTATGAGACGCTGACAGGACTGCATCCATGAAAACAGTTGTTTGATTGATCACAAAACCCAGATCAGTTTAAGGTTTTCAGCTTCATACATCGTGACTGCATCCAACTAGAAACAAGGGTGAAGATTAAACGCCTTCTGTCGGATATCAGGAGAAACACAGTTTACGTTGGCAGCTGCTCACTTTCAGCGGGAGGGGTGTCCAGATGTCCAGAGCCGTGTTCAGAGTCCACGTCACACAGCGTAGCTCGATCACCCTGGTATCAGTGATAACTCTGGTACCAGCTGGTGTTTAATGCAGACGTTTGATTTATGGGATTTATATCTCATTTTTGAGCATAAAAATCAATAAAAGTGAGAAATATCTGTTTTGAGGGGAATTTAAGTGATTTCAAGGATATAACATTTTGCATTAGGTAGATCTCAGAGTCCTAACGCATCAGCGAGGACTCTTCAGAGGAAATACCATGAAATACATAAAGGAAAAAGAGACGGCAGTCTGAGCCAAACAGGTTAAATATGGCTGAAAAAAATAAAACAGCAGTTTTGGTCTCCACGTCACACGTTTAACTACAATAAGCACTGCTAGATGGTTTAGGGTGAGGTGGTAGTGGGAGGGGGAAACAGATGAACATGCTCTGATTGGCTCCAGCCCGTTGCCCATATTTAGATCAGTGTCCCCCCCTCGGTTTGTTTCAGCTGTGCAGCGCTGGAATGAAAAAGCAAGATGTCTCTCTTGTGCTTTCCACATCATATCATGGAAAGTCAATGAGAGATTGTTCACTGGCTTTGACACACAGCTTACTCAGGCAGTTGTTAGCCGTCTGTCTCGTGGACAGATTGACGTGCAGGAGGTTTCAAAAATAAAGGCAGTGAAAGTTTTGCTCCTTGAGCTCGTGACTGGTTGTGCTTCGTGTTCTGCAGCCACAGAGAATCAAACGGGCAGATTAAACCATGGCCCCAGGTCACAAAGAAGACAGAGTTTCAATTTACAGAAATTGTCAGACTGGAATGCAGAACTCTGACATCTTTTTTTAGTTTTTGTATTGATGCAGAAATGTTAAAATGTTCTAAAATGATGGTAGAGATGAACATGATTCATGTTTGCAGGCCTCTGCTAACCCTGTTTTCAATCGAAGGTTCTGTGTCACAGTGTTAGCCCCCTAAATTATCTTTTTTTTTCTTTTCCGTCCACGTTTGCAAGCAATAGAGAGAGAAAAAAAAAGAAAAGGAAAAGAAACGAAGAGGTGGTGCTCTCCTTTGCTTAACATCAACTTGTCATTTCCCAGGCCTGCCACATCAACAAAGAGAGTAGACTTGGCTGAGGGGCAAAGAGGAGGAACAAAAACTAAGTTGAGCCAGAATATGGAGAGAGAGAGAGAGAGAGAGAGAGAGAGAGAGAGAGAGAGAGAGAGAGAGAGAGAGAGAGAGAGAGAGAGAGAGAGAGAGATAGAGAGAGGGGATGAGGAGGAGGGTCAATTTGAGCTTGAAAATGGCTGATAGATCTGCACTGATTTCACCCTCTGACACCAGTCATGTTATGCTTGGTCTTTATGTTTGCTGGTGCTACTTCTGTTTTTGTGGTTTTGTGGAAGAAAAGCTGTTTTGCTGATTACTCTGGTGTTTTTTCAAAAGGTGTATGAAAACAACCAACCTGAAAACATAAGAATAATGCTAATGTTAATATATGACATGCTTTTCAATGAATGGCAATGACAGTGATTTTTGACGGAGTGATAGAAACATGTGTCAACTTCCCGAGCCATCGTTGCTGTGCACCAAACATCTGACTTTATTTAAAAACAGATGGCATAAGCACAGGCTTTTATGCATCCATGGGTTTTGTGCACCTGCCACAGGGAGGCAGGAGCCAGGAGTGGGGTCTACCTGGGCAGGTAACGGTACACCACAGGGCTGCACCAACCTTACCATGCACACCACTGAGACTCACCCATCAAATGAAGTGCAGGATTTTGGACCCGGGAGGAAGCTGGAGAACCTGGGGGTGTGGGGTAACGGGACACACCATGTAATATTTAAAGATCTGCAGGAGAGAATTATATTTGATTATTGCTAACATAAAGAATAGAGCTGCATTTCCTTAAATGCTGAAATAAATCTGCACATGTAATCACTGGGTTATGCAGGTGGCACCTCCCAGTGGCCCAATGACTTCACACTGTGAGTTGGAATCAAGGAAGAAAGAGTTTTCATGAAGTCTGAAAGTGGCCACCCACTATTAAAATAGGATCCAATGTCCTGCCCTCCACAGGCTCCTGCCGACTAACGCATGCATTTCAGCTGCAGAGCCCCCTGGATTATAAAGAGTAGCATCAAATTTAGCTTTTAACACCTCCTCCATAGCTTAGACTGCCTTGAAAGACTTTAAATGGCATGAAACACATTCATGTATTATGAAAGAAAAGGTTGATTCTGATGCTTAAAACCTACTGAAGGTCATTTGTATACAAAATGATATATTAATCGCTGATATTGGGGAGGATGTAAACCTTCCCAGCTGAACTCCCCCTAGTCCGTAGCCTCTCCCTCAACATGCCAAGCCACTCAACCGTCTGCATTCCTCTTTTGTAGAGTTTTCCTGGAGCTTTACAAGACACCATTGCCTCATCCAGTCTGCTTTCCCTATCATCCTCAGCAGTGAGATTCTAACAGTACATTAAAACCTGATGCTGTTTGAGTCACTGATTGTGTTCCTGTGCTCAGCTCACAGCCTTAGAAGATAAACAGCAAAGATTATAAAGGCAAAAGAAAACCATTTGGTAGCTCGGTATTTATTTGTTTATACTGTTTGTCTGGGACATCTTAACTCCCCACCTCGGTAAATGCAGTTTGATGTCCCTCTCCTTTTATTTTGATCCTGTCTCTACCTGTCTTGCGCATTTCTGAAGTTCTTGATTTCTCTTCACGCCTCCTCCTGC
This sequence comes from Cololabis saira, assembly GCF_033807715.1. Classification (NCBI taxonomy): domain Eukaryota; kingdom Metazoa; phylum Chordata; class Actinopteri; order Beloniformes; family Belonidae; genus Cololabis; species Cololabis saira. Next base: position 40,447,342 of record NC_084605.1, read on the forward strand.
ATCAGCAGTGCGAGGAAGAGAAGCACAGTCAACACGAGTAGCCACCCTCAGGGATCGTAAGAGTTCACAAGGTGGGAGTACCAAGGCCGCGTCAGACTCCTCCCTCGGCTCACCAAAGCGGGCCCTGACCCCACCCAGCCTCTCCCTGCCTCGCCTAAACGACTGCTCTCTCCAGTAGGAGACAAATACCACACCATCAAATCATACAGTTCCCAACCGTGAAAAAGCATTGTCCTCCCCGGGTAATTTTGGTGTCACGTGCAGGAGGTTTTAATGTGGCAGGGACCAGCCCTGTGACGCTCCTCCCTCTACTGAGCAGCCTCCTTTTTTTCCCCAAAAAACTTTTTTGTTCCATTTTCATGAAATTTGATATTACAGCTTCAGGGACACCTTTATGTTTTTATGTCTTGTACTGATGTTACAGAAAACACAGGTAACTTGCTCTTAAGTGTTTTTCCTTTCGGATGAAAGTGGGAATGATGACAGCTTGGATAAATGAAGGCAAGAGGAACATCTTTTTGTTCTGTCCCGGCACATGAGTTCAATTCCTCCGGCATCTGGAAACGCTTAAGTCTGCAGTTCTGGCTGCATTGTGCGCCGCTCTGCAGTGTGACTTCAGCTCTGGAAACAAAACCTTCAGGAAGAAAAAAGGAGAAAAAGGAAAAGGGTTTTTTTTGGTCTGCAACAGAAAAACAGTTTGCATGTCCCCACATACACACATCTTTAGTTTTTATCATGGTTCTGATCCACCATAATAAATATATCTTTGGTTCAACTGATGGAGACCAAAATATTTTTCAAATAAATGTTATCCTTATTAGCAGCAGTGTAGAACAGCAACCATATCCTGAGGCAACATCTTACTTCAAAAGGTGGGGCACAAAATTTCTTTTATCCACGAGACCCGTGAGTTGCTCTCATCACAGCTGTAGGTAAGCTTCAACGGTTTTAACCCTATAACGCAATGTATCATATCTGGCATGTTCATTTCTGAGATTTGTACCACCCACACAATAAAAAAAAATCTGAAAAGATTTGCATAATTATGAGAAAATCGTTAAATACAAAATTGGAAGCGATTTTGATTTCAATATACACAAAAAATATATTTTGTGTGTGTGTTATTAAATATTTCAGGCATTAAAGGGTTAAATACCTTTGTGATGTAAAAACTATGAACCCCCCACAAGCTGAAGATAAGCTTGTTTCACCATATTCATGCACAGATGTGCACTTTTCAGAAACACCAGGTAGGCTGCTGTTCAGACACCGTGTCTTTAAAGATCAACATACCTTAAATACATATCATGGCATTACTTATTCATTAAGATAATACACAGGATCAAAACATGCACGCACACACACATACACACACTCAGAAAGAAACAGACCTAAGCTTCTGGGTTATCCTGTCGTATCTTCTCAGACTCTGCAACTGAACGTATCAGTGTACGTCAGTAATGATGATTCACATAAAATCATCCCATCAGCTCCCTTTCAAACAGTTTACAGTAATATCGACAGGATTGAAAAGCTATTTTCTGTATATTACATTTACCCAAAAGAGCAATCACAACCTGCATGAAAGTAATTGCTTTATGCATTAAATTGATTTCACATGCAACAAAAATAATATTTATTCATTGTTGAAACGAAACACAGTGCCGAGTTTAGCTTGCTTTGATGCAATTGAAACAAACAGCAATTCCAATTTAAAAACTGTTTAAGTGTGAATCAGCTGAACCTGTATTTGTGACACCATCCCATTCAACCTCAAGCAGACACTGAAATCTTCAGCGTTTAGCTTTTACTGTGTTAAAGTGCAGCTAAGGTACCGGTATGTGCTAGCTTGGCATGTGGCTAAGTCAACAGAAACAAACCATGAATGAAAACAAAAGGAAAGTTTCAAACTAAAGCAAATTTAGATTTGATGAAAACAAAGTCTCAAAACCATCATGTGTGTAAATCCACCACAAAGCTCCTCTAACTTGTAGCCAAACTAATATTTGTTCATTCTGCTGTCTCACAGAATGTTGTGAGACCGTCTCTAACGTTACATTTTGTAATTCTCTCAATCTTAAAGGAGCCGTCTGTAAGAAATGGCCAAAACTGGTACTGCAGTCACTTTCAAAATATTGTTGAGCGGCGTGTACCCTCCCCCTCCTCCCCCCGACCAGAGGTTGCCAGGTAGGCTGCAGAATGCAGCAGGAACGTAGGCTGCCATGGCTGCGATAATAAGAGCCGAGCTGGCAACCCGGATGCCGAAACAATACTGACTTTGTGATTGGGTTGGTGGAGGGTGGAGCTTCAGGCCAAAACAAAAAATCACAACATAAACATCAGTTGAGGGCTTCAACTCCTCTTTTTAAACTGGAATATCCTGGCTTGAGTGCTGTTGTCAGTGACATAAGTATTTGAAATGAACATGATTTTTAAATGTCTGTTGACATATCGGGGTCATTTTATGATTAGTTTTATTATTGCTCTTACATACAGCTCCTTTAAATGTAAGTAACTTGTTTTTTTTATATCAGATAATCTTCCTCTTCTCTCATAAACTTGCCTTTTAATCCTTTTTCATCTTTCAATTGACCAATAAAGCCCATAAAAAAGTAATTCTTCTGCTATTAGCGATTAAAAATATGTTTATTTACTTATACTTTGTCTTTTGATGCTTCCACTTTTGTAGCTTTTCCAAAATATTCGTGGAGCAAAATAAAGCCATAAAGTCCTAAACAGCTTAGCTCCACGATATTTGCAAGACCTGATAGTGCCTTATGTTCCTGGCAGAGCTCTCCGTTCTCAGAGTGCAGGTTTACTCGTAGTTCCTTGAGTATCCAAATGTAGATTTGGAGGGCGGGCGGTCTGCTATCAGGAACCGTTACTATGGAACCAACTTCCAATCTGGGTTAAGGAGGCTGACACCACCTCCACCTTTAAAACTAAACTTAAAACCTTTCTGTTTAGTAAAGCTTATAGTTAGTGTTAATACACCTCTAGTTAGTGTTTAGTAAAGATCTAGTTAGTGTTAGTAAACCTCTAGTTAGTGTTTAGTAAACATTTAGTTAGTGTTAGTAAACCTGTAGTTAGTGTAACTCTAGTGTGTTAGAGTCAGTAGTCATAGCTGCATCTGCAGGACCAGACTAGAGCAGCTGGTCGGAAACAGAGCTTCGATGTAGCTGCTATAGAGCTGCAGGGGGGACCAACATGATCCACTGATCGGTACCCTTCATCCCTCCTTCTCTCCTCTTCTTCTCTTTCCTTTCTTCAGATCAACTCTCAGTTATTAATTAGAAGTATCTCATCACCATCATTGTTCTCCATTGTTCTTGTAGTTTGTTGTACTGGTCTTCCCCCTCTTTTTCTCTTCTGTACATGCCAGAGCTTCAGGAGCTGCATGCTGCCCTGCAGTCCCCCCCTCTTATCATCCCACTGCTGCTTCCACCTGTCTGTATGGTTGTCTGGTAGATGCTTGCTGACATCCTGACCTGCAGTCTCACCCTCTGACTACCTCAATGTCTGCTGTCTACATCTGCTTATGTAGTCGTCCCTGTAGTGCACCAGCTAACCATAGTGTCTGTGTCTCTCCTTTCTCTGTCTGTTCTCTCTTCTCCTGCTCCACCTGGCTGTCCTTCAGCGGGAGGGTCCCCTCTTATGAGCCAGGTCCTGATCCAGGTTTCTTCCCTCTTAACAGGGAGTTTTTACCTGCCAGTGTTTATGTTATGTTTATGTAATAATTGCTAGGGAATCATTTTCTGGGTCTCTGGAAAGATCCTAGAGACAACTTCTCTTGTAATAGACGCTATATAAATAAAATTGAATTGAAAAATTGAATCTAAAGGTTTTCGTCCAATTATCCAATGGAGTGTTTATAGTAGTTCCTTCTAGAGTCAGGATCTCCAACTCTATAAAGAAACTTTTTTCATCTTGATGTTTGGTCCAGCGGTTGTTTTATTGATGAACTCCAGTAGTAAGAACATTAGGATCAGTGACTGAGGTCAGTCTTACTTAGATTAATGTGGGTGTGTGTGCGTGTGTGTGCGTGTGTGTGTGTGTGTGTGTGTGTGTGTTGTGTGTGTGTGTGTGTGTGTGTGTGTGTGTGTGTGTGTGTGTGTGTGTGTGTGTGTGTGTGTGTGTGTGTGTGTGTGTGTGTGTGTGTGTGTTTTTCTGTCAGTGAAAGTGATCTGCTCGTCTTCATAAATCTTACAAGCCTGAACAAGCACACCACCTTGTTAAATCACCTGTAGCTATACGTTTACTCCACCACACATGCAGTATATCAAATAACTTCACAGTCACAATAATGTCAGCGGCCCACAATCTTCATATATCTTCACAGTTTCTTTTTTTTATCTTTGTTTTTATGTGTCAGTTCAGTTTTGCTAGTGGTCCATCTCTTCACCAACTGCTAATCTAAGGGGTAAATCCACAAAAGGATTGCGCGGCTTTTGCGGCCGCTAAACCGGTGCAAATGACACAAAAAGAGAGCGTCTAATTCACCAAGCACCTGCAAAGGGCGAATTGCACCACAAACTGCGCTGCCAAGCAAATAGTGGCATTGTGCGCCTGTGCTATTTGCATGCATGTAAATTAGGTAATATTCATACATTCGGCGCAAAATTGCCCCCTTTCTATGCAAATAAGCCTCATTGCAAAAACCGTCTAATTCACAAAGGCCAGCGCTATTTGCCACACGCAAAAATAGTGGAGCAAATACCGTCTTTTCGAAGCGTGTATTAACTGCGCGCAAACTCACTCCTCACTCCCGCTCTGTCTATGTTTCTCTCTCTCTTCAATATCATTCAAGCCTGTGTGATACTGAATGATATTAAGGGTGAAATCTACAGTCAGACATGACTGTAGACAGTCAGATCAAGTGGGGTTGTGGACTTATCTCGGATTTAAAAATAAAAATAACAGGACGGAGCTCAGGATTCATCCATACAGTAGGGGCTGCTTTATTACAAACAATTCCACCATATAAACATATAAATCTAGAATGTGTGTGTTTAACAGCTGACCTGTAGGTGTGTGTAGCAAAACACAGAACATGAATTACCGTCAGATCCTTATCTGGGACCTCATCTATAAAGCTTGCTTGCGCACAAAAAGGGCCTGAAAGATGCGGCGACGCACACTGTACGGTGCGCGTCGCCGCGTAACCTTAGCCGTATGCTCTGCGTCGATTTAACGCGGAACCATAAATCAGCCTTGAACAGCACTGAGGGAGGAGGGACAGTGTCTTGAGGATTTACAGGCTGAGCCTACCATTAGTTCTTAAACTGTAAAAAAAAAAAACGGGGGGGAGACAAAAGCATGAGTTTGAAAAGTGGGGGGGCATGTCCCCCCTGTTCCCAGTGGAAATTGTGCCCTTGCGCCTCACTGCGTTTTATTTTCACTCGCTTTATTTTTTATTTCTGCAGTTTTCATTATGGACCAATCTGTGTGCTGAAATATGGAGAACACTGGAAACAGCTCCGCTCACTTACTCAGACAAGGGCAAATTGCACTCAGCTCCAAAACTTTATGGGCGTGTTTGCGCCGGTATATCATTAGAGCAAAATTTTTTGTGAATAGGACCTTAAGGCGGGGCAAATTGCGGGCGCGAATTGCGGGCGCAAATGCGGCGCAATTCACAGCGCTATTTGCGGGCGCAATCTGTTCTTTGTGGATTTACCCCTAAGTATTTTGTTAATCTCCTGTTAAAAATAAAGCAATACTTCTGTAAAATGTCCACTTTTCAAAAGCATTTTTAAGATTTGAAGAAAGTGCTGAGTGAAACTTTATGACAGCGAGGGTATAGAAAAGGTGATGCCCGCCTGTGTACTGGTGTCTTACTTACTGAAAGATTTTATTGTATATACACACACGGCGCAACCTGGCAACCCCAGATCCCTTTCATATAACAAATCCCAGTTTAGCCACTGTGGACAACCACCTTCTCACAGTTACATGAGTGATACAGAGGTCTGGACTGGCAGTTCCACTTTGCAGGGAGAAAAAAAACCTACAGACTGAGAAGCAAAAGGTGGAGTCACTCATTGTGGTTCCTGTTATTTCTTTGTCTGCGGTGCAGCGTTTTCACTGGAGAAGTTTAATCACACAGCCGGCTGGAAGGCCAAACATGCGAGTTCAGAGAGGTGAATCATGAGCCAGAGTCAGTCACTATAATCTGCACTTTTTCCTCAGTTGTTATCTCACAAAATGTCGGAAAAAAAGGACAGAACCCTAACCCTAACCCTAACCCATGGCTCAATGCTTTAAGATGCTTAAAAATGTAATCCTGCCGGCGCGGGTTTAGCTCCGAAGTGAAAACAGATCGGATCGACTCTCCTGGATCATCATCACGCTGTTGGGGCTTTGTCTCCGGCCCCGGGGCCGCTGAGCAGAGGTCAGAGAGAGCTAACATGAGAACAAACTCTACACTTGACAGGAGATGAGGGCAGAAGCGTCAGTCAGCTGGAGACCAAAGTTTGCCGTTACTTTCTTCTGCTCCGATAAATGAACACAAGCACAGTCATGGTAGTCCTCGTAAAAGGGACATCTTGAGAGAAAAGAAGATATTTTCTTTCTTTTTTTTTTTACTTTAAAAGAAAATCTAGTCAACACAATCCAGTCACTTTGTTTTGAGCCACTTAGGTCTGGAAATAAGTTGATCAGTGAGCTATTCAGATTTGTATGGGAACTGTGAAATCACAGATACAGAGAGAGAGGATCCAGCTCTCCCATCCTTATCTCCCTCCAACTTCCTCTGTTGCATTTCTCGTCCCTCAGAAGTGGACAGCACAAAACTTCATAAATGAGACACGTTAGTCTCCAGATGGAGGTGGAGTCAAGTGTCTGACTCTGCCCTGGAAATCTGGCAGTTATGAACAGAGCTGTAAAGACATGGTGGAAAAGGGAGCTGTTGGACTGCATCCAACATGTCAGAGATGTTAACGCCCAAGTAAATTCTTCTGATATGGTTATGAAATAAAAATACATAATGATAATAAAGTATAATATCAATTTCAACTTCAGTAGTCCTGAGGGGAAGAGTATCAGACAAAGTAAACCCCCCAAAAAGTACAATAGCAAAAAGAAAATGTAAACCTTACAATCGCTACAAATGCAAAAACAAAACAGAAAACATAGTTTAAAAAAATTCGTAAATTTGGTGCTGACTAATCACACACAAGAAATCTTGCGCTTCCTTCTCTGTAAAGTGAGTTATCTGCTGTTGTGTCTCTTGAAATGCTACAGCTGCCAGTTTGTTGCATTACAGAGCGCTTAACAAAAAACCTTTGTGGTATTTTTGTGTTGTTTTTTTATCTTCTGTTTCATTATTTTTCCATTTGCATGTCCTCTTTTGTGATTCTGTATCATTTAGTTGAGTTTTGCACCTCTGGGCCGCCGACGCCGTACTCACCTTTCAGAGTTAAATCAAAGGCTTATAAGCAGATTTATTCAGATTTGTGCATTTAAACATAGACCTGCTGAAGTATCTCGCAGACTTTTGATGCTGTTTGAAGTCAGGGGAGAAAGTGAGCGTGCTCCGCGCAGCCGCGCTACTCACATCAGTGTCAAGTACAACCGCAAACGTTTGGTGTGTGTGTGAAGAACAAGGCAGAAGTAAGTCTCAGCAAACTGCAACACAAAGCAAAGTGTGCCAAAGGCTTTGCAGCAAATCCCAAAAAGATTTTGAGGATTTTTGTTTGTTTGTTTACTTGTATCACTAAATATTAAGTTTTATATATTTTTAATTGCTATGTATAGTCTTTCTCCTCTTTGCCAAGGACTTCTATCTCCTTGTTTTCTGTTGAGACAACAGATCTCACCGTCTATTTGCAAAAACAAACAGGTGTGCCCCTGAGCGTTATACAGTCTACCAGTAATTAACACCTTCTATACTTAAAGAGTCAAATCACGAAAACGAAAAAAAAAAAGAGCCATAAAGAGCTCCTGAGTGGATCTGAACCATGAGTTGAGGAGTCATCCCTGGATGAGGTTTGTCTGGGTTCACACCCACACAAGAGGCAGTCGCCTCCCTCGGACCTCACAGGTTCTCTGCGTTCATGCACTGATGAAGCAGCAGTGATAAATGCAGATGCATCAGTGTAAAAGAGAAGCAGAAGAGGGTGAGGTAGGTTTGCTTCAAAGGAAGGTGACTGAAACTGTGAAATATGAGATGCTGGACTGTGAAAGAGCAAGAGATGTATCTTTGAGCCACTACGTGACAGCAACGCGATTAAATCGTGTTTAAATCCTCACAACCGTCCCACATTATTAAAGCCAGAGATTCTTGTGTTCTAGTTTGTTACTTTCAGTCAGTACGTAGCTCTGCTTCCAGTAGATGGACAAAAAACACTCATTTTTTCTTATTTATGGCAACAAAAAAGAACCAAAACACAAAATTAGGCTACCAAAATAGATAGTTAGTATAGAAATACTAAAGTCATTTTTTTTCGTAAGTTGAAATCTTTATAAACATTAACAACTTATGAAACCCAAGAGTTAAATATCACTTACATATCAAGAAGGTAGCTTTCTGTAGCATATATCGAATATTATTATTCAATATATTATTATAGTTTATTATTATTCTAGTCTATACATCCTTTGCCGTCTGGTTTTATCACTTGAAATATTTTTAATTCATAAAATTGTTCAGGAAAGGGAGCATGAATCATGATGGCTTCTACAAACATGGAGACAGTTGTCATTGTAATCTACAGCTCACTTTAACCCAGTGTTGTATTGTATAACCTTGTATGTCATTGTCCAGAATAACTTCTCGGAAACTTCATCACTACTCTCGTAACGACACATGATACCATCCTAACAGCTCCCGTTGCAGCACATTGCTATAGCTACGTTTATAAAATCTGTTTCAGGTGTCGGGGTCTGCCTCTCTCTTGACTCCAACTCAACGGGTCGTGGAACTTTTGAAATCAGGGGCCACAGTTTGTTGCAGCAAACTTGTAAGGAGCATATACTGTAAAAAACAACTGCAATCACAGGTCACTGTCTTCTTTAGCTAATGCTGGGTTAATATAAACAGGTGGTTGCATCGCTAAGCACGGTAGCATGACGATTACGGACGAGAAAGTGATAAGGGCTGGCAATCAATCACATTAAAAAAAGAGACTTATTGTTTGATATAAACTCAAACAATTGAGACCAGATGTATCAGGTTATAAATATGTTTACTTCTGCTAAAAAGAATGGAAATAGAGGAACTGCAACAGATATTAGCCCCAACCCAGAGGTTTGACGGCTGGCGTTTGGTAAGGAGCAGCAAATGTTGCATGATGGGTAGACTCTGGTCTGAATCTGTGATGTCACAGATCCTGCAAATCTGAACGTCTCACTTGATTACGTAATATAAGCCTCCGATTTGTGTATTTGTCAAAGTTTTATTTGATTGTCATCCACACCCAACTATAAGCTCTTCAGTGTGGAAAAAGTAAATTTTTCATGACATGTCCTCTTTAAGAAATCTGTATTCATTCAAGCATATAAAAACTTAAAATATCCCAAATTAATGCTCAGTTCTTAAAGCCATAGTCATCAGCTGTTAGTGAAAAACACCGTAATACAACCTAAAGTCAAAAAGCCAGGAGAGCAGGAGATCCTCCCGAATGAAAAGCTGACACTGTCGTTGGCGTTCTGAGAACAATTGCGTTTAATCCTGCTGGTATAAATATGCAGATGTGTGGACTATTCCTGTGTCAAACCGCAGAGATTACTCAGTCAGAGAACAGAAAAAATGGTGGATGAAGCCATGCTCTCTGAATTTTTCCATTTGGTTCACCAGAACGCTGACCTCAGCCTTCCTCACTGGAAAAACAGCCTGTCATCTGCGCAGATCAGGGAGACCCATATATTTGGTTGTATCAGGAGAAACTGAACTTAAATCAAGATATTAGTTTGTACACTTACATATATAAATCTAACACTGAACTTTTGCTTTCAAAACTTTAAAAAAAAAAGTTAAATGTTTATCTTTCCATGGTATCAAGCAGCACTAAAAGATGGCAGTTAAGGATGGGCGACCTTTAAATTGGCAGGTGCTTTCTCTTGTCACCTGCTCATGCCTTTAAGCCCAGGCAGTCTGATCCTCGGCGCTATTGTCTTGTCGACCCTTGCAGTCTCTTCGGAGAGAGTCCTCAGATTGGTAGCAGCTGGAGCTTTTGGCTGAGTTCAAGCAGTGGGAGGCTGCAGCGGGCCAGAGGGGAGGAGCTCCAACATCTGGAAAAGAAGGAAATCTGGCTGCAGCACGGAGACAAGAGCCCAGTAACATGAATGCTCGCCGAGCCAATCCTGCTGCTGCAGTGTTTGGAAGTTTACAATAAAGAAAAAGTCTGTAAGGGGGGGTTTTGTTCGTTTAACACTTGATTGAAGCCTCTGCAGTATTATTTTTGTTTAGTGTTGTGCCTCTGCAGGGTGGAGAGGGTGAGAGAGAGCTGTGGAGAGAGTGGAAAGAGTGGACTGCTTTTCTTAAGTATGAACCCTGTGGGCCTCTCCTAATGTAAGTGCGTGTCTAAACATGTGGGAGCCGCCTGCAAGAAGAAAAAGGAAAGAAGGGGGTTGAGCTGGTCAAGAAGAACTTAAATTCCTCCTCAGATCTGCTCGTTTAAGGATTCGGAGATTGCTTTTCTGTAAATGTCGCTGATGTCTTTTCAGTTAAACGTTTCTGTGCACCATAATTATATTCTCTAGCTGCACAGAAGAACAATTTAATCTCAGTAGAAATTAGTCTTCACATCATCTAAAAACTTTTGAGACGAATAAAAACTAAACAGCAAGTTTGAAATTTTTGTTCCTCTGGAAAAAAGTTCAAAATGATTGCAATTTCTAGCACAGCAGGATGTAAATCTGTCTTAGTGATTCCCCAAAGCAAAAACAAACCTAATGTTTATCATAGGGCATGGATTACCTAACTCTACACATGCTTGTCAATACAGGAAGTTAAAATAAGCACTTTCTAGGTCACCAGTAAGACCTCTAAAAGGTACGTTCAATCTTCTCTTCTTGCCTTGCCCTATGATCCATATCATTACCTCAGAAATGACCATCCATGTTTAAATGTTAGATCCCCTTTTTTAATCTTATATGTTTTGTGTGAAAATGGAAGATTAAAATAAAATGAAATAATTCAACCGTACGAGGTGCCAGTATTAGCCAAATAAAATCTCAGACAAGCAACAGCATGTAACTTTTTTCACCATGGTATTATTTATTCAAGACGAATGAAGCCAAAAAATAGTAAAGTGAGCAATACTAAGTATCCCCTTACTGTTTGCATATGATTTTATTGCGTGGGTGGAAGCCAGTTGCTACTAATTATTACACCTAGATGAATTGATCATAATCAGGTGTGCATGTCTATAAAAGCAGAAGCTTGGGGGGTTTGTAGGACTGGTGCTGGGTTAACACAAAAATGGAGAGACATAAGCAATGTTCCTGGAGGAACTTGTTGCTGCATATCAGTCTGGAAAGGACTTTATTTCGAAAGATTTGGATCTTCAACATTCATAAAGTGAGAAAAGATCCTTCACAAGTGGAAAGCATTCACAACCACTCTCAGTTTTTGCAGGAGTAGACATCAGGCAACGATGTCCCAAGATCAGACCTTGGGCCTCAGGAGAGCGCTGAAGACCTCACGTGTCCAGTAAGAAGTTAGGAGAACAGTGAAGACCGCATGTGTCCAGTAAGAGGTTAGGAGAACGCTGAAGAACTCACGTGTCCAGTAAGAGGTTAGGAGAACGCTGAAGAACTCACGTGTCCAGTAAGAGGTTAGGAGAACAGTGAAGACCTTGCTGGAAATGTACCGAGATTAAGCAGATCAGAGAGGACAGGAAGATGAGAGTTGGGTGAGGTCTGGGATGCTGCCATCCCAGTGTTGGGAAGGAGAGTATTTCACTTCTTTGTCACCAGCTTGAGGCTTATTCTTATGAAGTTGTCGTTTGTGTGTTTTTCATTCAAAACGGAATCTTGGTTGTCAGCTGATGGTACATAGAAACACCACGGGACATCAATCATTGGATTTTGGGGTAAACTACAGGCGTGCCAGTTTTCACGTTGAAATTACATAACATCTTGACCTGTGGACCTCATAAGTCGGGGTTCTTTTTAGCAACCAACATCATAGTGTTTGTCATTTTGTAATACCTTATTTTTAAATCAAAGACATTGCAGTGATGCCATTTTTTACATCAATATTGAGTAGGTTATGTTACTAAACTGTAACGAGCTAAAATGCTGCCATGCTAAGACCTGCATGGCAACGGTTGTCAACATGTTCATCATCTGTGTTTACGTTGGGCAGAATAATCATATCATGCATGCTGCAAGGTAAAGTCAAAACGCCACCAAAATGATTAGGGCTCATCCTCGGAGAAAGGTAAATCTGCATGTCAAAGCTCAGCTGAAGACGAGGGAAAAGTTACTGTCATCGCAAGAAAAACGTTCAGAAGAAGCAGAGTTATGGGATCATTAAAGTCAGAAAGGTTCAGCATGTGAAAACCATTCAGCAGGATCCACCAAAAGTTGTTTAAAAATTTCAGTCTGGACTAAATTAGTGGAAAGACCAACCAACCAGCAGACGGGATGACTCCCAGAGCCACGTCACTAGGAAAAAAGGACAAGTATAACTTCATTTCTCAAGTCTGAGTTTGGGTTGGTTTTTGAGGGAGTCGGAGCACAGCAAAGGAAGGCAAAAGCCACCGTCGAGTTTATTTCTGGTGAAGAAATGCCCTTTATCCCTTTATCATGCCATGGTAATTATATGCTTTGGTCGACTGAACTTCCAGCCGTACAGTCGGTGTTGTTAACTCCTCCCTTCCACTTGGCTCCTTACTCCTTCAGAGTTTCTGTGTTCATATTCTGAAAAACATCAATAAAAGCAGCCAGCTCAGTGCCGGTTGTTGCTGGAGCTGTCCCTGCGTTTGCAGAGCAGAGAGATGGACGCTCCTGGAGAGGGAGAGGTGCTGGCCTCCCGTCGCCTCCTGGACAAAGGGCTCATTCTTCTCCTCAGATCCCCACCGATGTCCCCTACATACCGCAATATGTCAGCCAATCTGCCCACTGTTTGCTGAGGAAATGTTCACTTAGTGCAGGAAGTCTGAGGTTTCACCCCGTACGTTTGATTTCAACAGTTTCCCAAACACAGCAGGGTTGTGAGTCGGGTCAGAACAACATAGGTGGGAACTGGACCCAGAGGAGTGTGTAAACCTCCACTCACCTGTTACTGACTTTCCTGTTAAAATCTTAACATATTCAGGGCTTAAACACGATCAACCCATAGCATAGCCACCATGAAGCCAGGTTTGTTTCTGTCCTATAAACAGTTTATGTTTTATTTGTTTAAGTAACTTTAGAAAATGAATTCAGATCTTTTTTTCCAGGTTACTTTACATACAGATCACAATTTTGTTGTTGTGCTTTTCATCAGACTAGTCTCCAAATATGATCATGCAGTCTTTCTGTGTCTGATCAGGTTTATTGAACATGTTTCCCAATACAATGAGAAAAACACTATTTACATCAAGAGAACAGCTCACTATACCAATGTCTTCATTTTGCATATTTTAGATATATATTTATAAATCAATGTTATTGTTTTATTGTTATATATATATATATAGATATAGATATATATATAGATATATATATATACTTCCTTTGCCTTTTCAAGATCTGTAAAATGGGAACGCAGCAAGCCACTTCGTGGTCATCTATAAAACTCAGAATACAAAAATAAACCAATACCAGCATCCCCACTAGAGCCGCGCCAACACCAGCAAGGAATAGCAAAAGATCAGTAGTTGTTGCAAAGATCTTAAGGTAAATGCACATATGTGACACAAAGATGCTGTTGTGTTTTAATTGGTCCAGACGAGTCGTCGTTCTGAAGGTGCAGCAGCTTCACAGAAGACAGAATGTGCTTTCTGCCTGCTGGGCCGAGCCGAGGGGCCTGCTGCATCACCTTAGTGTGGTTCTGTCAGTGTCCTGCAGGGGGAGTCGAGAGCACCTCACTGCAGCTTCTTCTCCTTCAGCAGGGCCAGCTCTCTGGCCTTCCTCCTCTTCAGCTTCTTTTTCAGGAAGAGCAGATCGATGTAGACGATGTGATCCAGCACCGTTGAGGCGCAGAGAAGTCCCCCATGTAGAGCACCTGCGATTCCGCAGCTGAACACATCCTGACCTGAGACAGACCAGTGCAGTCCACCAAAATCAGACTCTTGCTCTGCTTTGTTTGTACCAACCACGCACAAAACCGGTCAAATGTCACACCCTGATTCTCCATCAGCTAAGTTTGCCTCTTGTTTGTGAAAACAGTTTTATGCCTGCAACAACTTTACTGGGAAAACTGTGGGGAAATGTTTCATACCTGCGAGGTAGAGGTTTTTAACGGGGGTGTTGCACCTGTTCCTGGCAACAGCTTCAGCATAGAAGCGCTCCACGTTGTGCTCAGCAGAGTACATGGCTCCTTTCTGAGCACCCAGGTAGTGCATGTTGGTCAGAGGGGTTGCCACATCCTGGAAGACCAGCTGAGGAACAAGCCACATGTCAAACAGTGAGAACAACCTCAGGTCGGTTCCCCTGCCCCACACGTTCCCCCCAGAATCATGTGTGCATGTGTGAGCTCCCACCTTGTCTCTGATTTTAGGGAATATGCTGCAGGCCCAGTCGAAGAGGTTCTTAGCAAACCTCATTTTGTATTTGTGGTATTCATCACCTCTTTTGCGCACAGTGGTGTCCTTCCACTCTTCAAACCATTCATATTTCACCATGGTCAGTATTGTCATGCAGGATTTCCCTGTAAACAAGAAAGCAAAAGAGAAAACGAATACATTTAACCTGTTTGAACTTTCTGATGTGCAAATACATTATAGCAGAAGAAGAATATTGTAAAAACACATTTAATGTTTTAGTTTGTCATTGTGTGTACCTGGATGTCGTATTTTGGCCTCTGGGTCTTTTGCAGATGGCATTGTGATGAACATCATGGGGATGTTGTCAGGCGCCTCATCTTTGCTCAGAGCAAAAAAATCCTCCATCCTAGAAGAAACACAGGAAGACAAAGGATGTCTAACACTTAAAAAAAATAAGCATTATGTTACAGTTTTTCTCAATTGGTTTGGTACATTTCTCACATCAGAATTGAAATTCTCAAAAGTTCTTGTTCAGTTTTCACATCATCATGCCATTTGTGCAGATGAAAAAGGCAGTTTCTCATTGCATTGAACAAATTGCAAATGCTTTTGTCCATCCATGCAAATGATTGTGTACAATTCTCAGTTTTTTCGTACATTATTAATTGCTTTTGTCATGCTAATCAAAATGCTTTGTTATAGGAATCTATCAAATAGTCTCTTTCCCCAAAACATTTAGGCTATAGTTCATCATATAAGTCTTCACATGCAAAATGATTTACCAAGCCATCATAACATGTCAAGCATATATACATTTCCATAAGACATTTGTCTGTAAATATGATCTAAATTGGTAAATTCCTCCCAGGTGAATCTAGACTTTCTCTAATGAAAAGAGTTGATCAACCAATGATCAACAGTTTTCTGAATGAGCTCAAGGGAGCATCTCATGAACAATCTACTGGGGAGTATATAGGTAACCAGAGCACAATAGAAAGTTACAATGTCTGACAATGGAAGGACAACAGCCAAGAAGAAGGAGAGGAAGAGGGGTGAGGCTGCGTGGTGGAGGAGTAGGAAGAGGAAGAGGCAGAAGAGGCGGACACATGCGTGTTCCTGATGAAATCAGAGCAACACTTGTAGACCATGTTTTGAATCATGGGCTGACTATGGCTGAAGCGGGGAAAAGGGTGCAGCCAAATGTTGGTAGAACAACTGTGTCCTCAATTATTCAAACTTTCCACAGAGAGAACAGGTGTGTAATCTAACAGTATGTGCTGAATTGCATGGAGTTTACTGTATTTACATGTCAATACAGTAATGCCCCATACAAAATTACAGTAGCCTATTCCACTGATGCTCTATACAATGCCATTGTGTCTTCCTCAAATTTGTTTTGGTTTACATTTCTATTTCCCACATAGGACTGCAATGTCAATGTTTGCCAATGAAGAAGTCATTCTCTAAATGTGAATCTTGTCTTTTCCAATCAATCTTACACGTATACATTATATGAGGTCAAATGTACAACACTTGTCATCACACCTAAACCACATTTTACATCAACATGTCCCTTCAAAGTGCCTTCAATTGCCAACATGACTAATGAATTTGACTGTCTTATCTGTACACAATGACACAATGATTAAACATTCTGATGGCACTGACAAGTATATTGACACAAAAACTTGCTTTTGAGGGATGGACTAAGGATTTTGAGCAAGAGACTGGCTTTTGCAGGTGATCCACAGTGTTTTGCTATTTGTTCAAACTGTTTTGAGAAATGCACTTGATCTTCTGCAAATTGCAAGAATGATTGGAAAAATGTACCAAAGTGATTGAGAAAAACTGTAATGTGTTGTCAGTCTTTCATGTGCAGCAAAGTTCTTTCATCTATTTTCTAGTTTTCATTCTTATACACCAGCGCCCCCTGGTGGCTGCACTCGTGGCGCTCTGCAGCCTGTGTCCCCCACACAGGCTGCACACGCTGGATCCTGTGTGGAAACTGCACTGGATCCTGTGTGAAACTGCACTGGATCCTGTGTGGAAACTGCACTGGATCCTGTGTGGGGCTGCACTGGATCCTGTGTGGGGCTGCACTGGACCCTGTGTGGGGCTGCACTGGATCCTGTGTGGAAACTGCACTGGATCCTGTGTGGGGCTGCACTGGATCCTGTGTGGAAACTGCACTGGACCCTGTGTGGAAACTGCACTGGATCCTGTGTGGGGCTGCACTGGACCCTGTGTGGGGCTGCACTGGATCCTGTGTGGAAACTGCACTGGATCCTGTGTGGAAACTGCACTGGATCCTGTGTGGGGCTGCACTGGATCCTGTGTGGAAACTGCACTGGACCCTGTGTGGAAACTGCACTGGATCCTGTGTGGAAACTGCACTGGATCCTGTGTGGAAACTGCACTGGATACTCACGACTGGTCCATGTCGTTGTTCTTGAACAGCCAGAAGTTAGTGGACACGAGTCCCAGTTCCTCCTGAGTTCCATCAAAGCCGGAGAAGACCAAGAATGATCCTCTCCCGTGCCTCATCATGTTCAGTCTCTCCTGAATGCCTAGATTGAGGTAAAGTTTACTAAAACTTTGAAACATCTACAACAGCTACCGTAACTATTGTCCCGAATCAAGTAGGATGCATACTCTGTTTGACTTGGATCTCAGGTGGGAGAAGTTTCTGGAAGGTGGTGAAGATGCCACAGTCTGAAACGACCACAGGTGCACGGACCTCCACTTCTTCCTGGCCCTTCCTTACCGTCACACCTGCAGCAGAGGTGAAACCTTAACCTCGACATCACTTCTGACTTTACCAGCCGACATGTAGACCAGCTGCAGCTCTCACCGTAGGCTGCTCCGCTCTGGTCCACCAGGACCCGGGAGACTGGAGCTCTAACAAGGCAGTTCCCTCCGTGCTTCTGGATGGTGCGGATGATGTGGAAAGCGATCTCGCTGGCACCCCCTTTAGGGTAGTAGGCACCCCGTTTGTAGTGGTGAACCAGCAGGGCATTGATCAGGACACTGGAGTCCTTCGGAGGCACACCTGCATGTCAGAGTTAGCGTTCAGTTGAAGGGAGAAAAAACACATTTACTTTAACCTCACAGTCACAGTCACTGCTTTACCCAGACGACACTTGGGATACAGCAAGTCTGCATGTTAGTGATCTTTAGAGGGACTCACCGTAGAAAAGGTAAGAAAAGATGACCTGCAGATCCTTGTTTCTGGTCAGTGTGTTAAAGTATTCAGTTGCAGCCGTCCCAGAGAGGCGGAAGACCGAAGAGACAAGGTCTGCGATGCCTGACTTCAGCAGGAAGAGAGACAACCACTGAGGGATGAGCTTCAGCGTCGCCAGATAGTGAGTCTTTTTAGCTGAGACCTGTAGAAACATGGGAGGTGATTTAAAGGGTCGGTCCATGTGTAGATCATATGTAAGACAGATAAGCAGCTCATGATAGTCAATACCTTCATGATTTTGAAGAACTTCTCAATGGCTTCCGTGTCATGGGGGAACTGCTTCATGAGGTGGCTTTTCATCTCGGTTTTACCAGAGAACACGGTGTACTCTCGTTTGTCATCGCCCAGGCCGATCTGGATGGTGTCGAAGTGCTGGGCTAGTTCCTGAAACTCCAATTGGCCTTCGGAGATCTGGTCAAAGGCGATGCGTAGCAGGCTGTTCTCGTGGAGCTGACCGATGTAGTGGAGGCCTGCAGACGGGGACACGGTGGCCCATTCACTCTGACCATACAGTTAAGCACGGCCACTCATATACCGTATATTTGGATGTGTCAGCTTTTCTCACCAACATCAAACTCAAAGCCTTTCTCGATGTACGTGTGGCAGCAGCCTCCCGCCTGGTCATGCTGCTCCAGCACCAGAACCCTCCTCCCTGCTTTGGCCAGGGTGGCCCCGGCTGTCAGCCCCCCGATACCGCTCCCGATCACGATCACATCCAGGCTCCTGGGCACTTTGTCAACACTGAAACCTGGAATGAAACAAACAAAACCGACTGTGGTTCAAAACGCTTTCATCAATGTCCTTTTATGGTGAATGTTGTATAATGCAGGCTGAAGGTTGCTTAGCACACCTCTGCTGCTGTAAGTGCTTAAGTAATACCCAGGACTGGATTCAGGCGTTCGCAATCAAGGACAGATAGGCCTGTTATCATAACCAGCTTATCACAATCTAATTTAGATAAAAACCTGTTGATGAAAAACAGTTACTGTACTTCTGCCAATTTAGATCTGATCTCCAGTCTGATTTATGACACTAAAAACCTATCACCTAGGTGAAAGCATCAGCACATTTCAGTGCTAATAATAACCACAGTGAAACAGCTTTACCCTGAAATCTACGGTGTAAAATGTGAAGTAGTTATTCTTCAAAAAGAACTCATATATTAACAGATTTCTTACTGAAACGACTGGAAAATAAAACAAGAAAAGTAAAAATGATTTAACACATCAGCCTGCAGTCATGAAGCAGCAAACGGTTCTTGATTAAATGTATCTGATGTGCTCTGATCCAAACACCACAGAGATACAGTGTAGTGAGTCCATCTTTAACCATGAAATCACATCTCTGTTCGTAGTGTTCTTTTGAGGGGTAGAGCAACTCCACACCACCTGTCCACCTCTCTGGGGGGGGACTTCTTTAAGATCTGACGTTATAGGGGGAATAGTGACATCAGGCACCCCATTAAATACTCTCAATCAAATATATTTTTCAATGTTCTCTTCACAGCCACTCAGTGTATCAATATCAGTTACAACCACAAGGGGCATCATTACAAATAAACTCATGTGTCAGCCGCTGGTATCAGAGGCCACGTGGTGCCGGACCATCCCCAGTCAGAGCACAGTATGGTCAGGGATTCTTTTGCCGACGTGGATCTGTATGCCCCCATGTGGTCAGGCGCAGTATTGTTACGTAGAGTGCCTTTAAATCAGTGTTTCTCAATCCTGGTCCTCGTGGGCCCCTGTCTTGCATGTTTTAGATGTTTCCCTGCACCAACACACCTGATTCTAATTAAAGGTCCTCATCAGCTTGTCACCAAGGTCTGCACAATTCTGTTGATGACACAGGTACTTGTATCACGCTGTGTTGAAGCAGGAAACATCTAAAACATGCAGGACAGGGGCCCACGAGGACCAGGATTGAGAAGCACTGCTTTAAATGAACTCAGGTGAGACAAACAACACCCACATTCAGAAAACTGACCAGTTAATCAAAGGAACAATCATTTTTTTGATACTAAGCTCTGTTAAAATGTTTACAGGATCAAATCTAGCAAAAACAAGTAATGTTGTGTTTGTCGATGTTCAATTACATTTTGTTTTTATTTTTTACTATGAGTTCAGATTTGTTTATCGCAAGATGAAAAGAAAATGTGCAACTGATGACATTTTAGTTTAAAAACCTGATCGTTGGTATATTTACTCACAGAGTCACGTGACTCAAACGGTGAATGTTTATAATCATTATTGTCACTATGATGTCCCCACTTTGACGTTTGCAGGGAAAACGAGAGACATATGAATGGTTAATGTTCACTTCAGAGTATCATAGAGTGAAAAAGTTAAAGTTTCACTAACCTGACGATTTATAAGTGTTGGAATGTTCCTTTTTGTTTTAATTCATGGGACAACATTGCAGCATAGATTGCTGATTCTTCCCCAGTGCATCATCATTTGTTCCTAAGTATGGGTTCTGTACCTTGCTTGATGACTCTGTCCCGCTTCCTCTGATCAAACTGGCGAGGGCCAGGGGGTCTCACCGACTCCAGGGAGAACGGGCTCCGTTTCCCAAACAGGTACCAGTACGTGCCTCCAGCCCAGATCGCCAACCCCACCAGGAAAATCCAGAGCCACATGTTTGGAGAGAGTCAGGTCCTCGGTCTCTGTCACAGAATGTCCTGAACTCTGGTCCCTCTGATGCTCCTTTTATTGTGCTGCCATGTGAGTGTCAAAGGTGTGCAGAGGACGGGTTGGGGGGGGGGGGGGGGGGGTCATGTAACTGTCTGTGTTATAAGGAGTTGTAAAGATAAGCTGATCAGGAACCCACTTTTCTAGTGATGACGATGCACAAAGAGAAGAAGGCTGATTGGACAAAAACAAGTTTGTTTTGTTTTATCATTCGAGTTTTGCTCATCATTTAAAGGAAATTGCTTTTGACACACCTAAGATAAGCTAAACTATCCTGCAAACCATATGCACAAAATCTTTATATTTTACATTTTTAAAAGAAAAACTTTATTTTTTCAATCTGAAGAACTCAAAGGAAACAAAAATAGATAAGATATATTCATTATTGCTCATATCTAATAGGGCAATTTAGATAAGTTGTTACTACATCTGGGCTATAAGGGTATATAGGTCATTTGATATCTTTACCGCAGTGTTGGTGGATAAAATCCCTGAGTTTCAGCGGTTCATGTCAGACGGGGACATATTCATGGCCTTGGGAGAAGCAAGAAAAGAGACATGACAAGAAGATTACTGACTTTTATAAGTAGTTCAATAGTTTCAACAAAATATTTATCCTGAAACTAGACTTTAATCCAATTTCGTATTATGCAGCACGGCTGTGTTTTTGGGCCTGTCATTGTTTCATCGGCACTTTTCATGGACTTTGCATGCAAGTTGCATAATATCCGGCATTGACTTTGAGCTATAGCATATTCAGTCACAGATAACATAAATCACACTATGCCGCAAGATCTTGCAGTTGTGGGCTAAAGTTAATAGTGTTATTCAGTCAAGGGGCTACTTAGTATTGCCCTTTGGGGGCACGCAGGCATACACGCTCACGTGTGTCCTTTATTTGACAGTCAGGACAGACAGACTTGGGAAAGAGAGAGGGAGGACAGGTCTGGACTGGAACCAGACTGCTTAAGGTTTCTTCCTCCTAAAGGGGAGTTTTTCTTGCCACTGTTTGTCTTAAAGTTTTTCTCCCACTAGGGGAGTTTTTTGTTATGTTTATGTAATAATTGCTCAGGGGTTTATGTTCATGTTCTGGGTTTCCGGAAAGATCCTAGAGACAACTTCTGATGTAATAGATGCTATATAAGTAAATTTTTAAATTGAAATTGAAATTGAACCCCGATGAAGTCACTCTATACCCGTACCAGCCACTGATAATGTTATTGCTGTGTTTTACGGCTCGGACCGACCAAACCGAGGGACGTCTGGGGAGTCATAGTTTCCAGCTTTGTGGATCATTTCCCCTCCAAAAGAAAAAAAACATACATTTATATTAAATACAAATAAGTTACTTTTATCTTGTCCTTCTCGTCTTACAGTTTGACAGGGAAACTACTACAGACGCAAATAAAAAGAGACATTCCTGAATGGGCTTATTGTCAGTTATTTAGTACAATATATGCAGTTGTAGAGTGGAAAAAGTGGAAAAAATTATTAAAATTATCGATGTTGTTACCATCTTTATTTAGCTTTATTTGAACCCAGCCCCAAGGAACATGTTTGATCATACAGTGTATTTAACAAGTACAAGTACTTATAATTGGCTAAAGTAAACTCACTATTGGTCTCAGAAGCTTCTGGACAAATAATCATCTGTAGAGTTTGCTGATTTTGATCTTTACCAGTCTCTGAAGCAAAGTTCTTTTCTCCTGCAACCTCCACCAACTATGTCTTCCTACTTGAATGTTATTCAAACGGCTTGTTTCATCGTCCTTTCTCTGATTGCAGTAACAGCTGCTGGGGTTATCTGCCTACAGTTTGATGACATTATCTTGTCATCATATTATCTGTTATCTCTTGATGTTATCTAGAAACGTTACAAATCCTGCTGATTCTGGTGCTCAGATGTTTAGACTGCAGTGGGTCCACTTCCCTCAGGAGTGTACTTCTGTGGTGTGACTGCTTTGCTTTTTGTTTTTGTTTAAATTTACCCCAAAAAAATGTAGTTCTCTCAAGGATCTTTTTAAGTACACAACTTTCTTGTAGCAGGCATAATTCAAAAGAAGCTTTGGCCTCTGTTTCTATCAGGTAGACGTATTTGTTCATAATTGTGTAACCAGAGTCTTCACCTCTTGCATTTACTTTTTTTTTTATTATTTTAACGGATAAATGAATTGATCAATTATTAAAACTGAGGAGAACACCATTACTGTCAATGATCTTTCCCTCTCCGATCATCGCTCTAAACCTGTTGAAACCAAACCTGCACTTAGAAAGCGGCCCTCGTCTCAAACGTTGCTTTCAAATGCTTAACAAATTGTGTTCATGGATTCGCAATGATCACTAATTGGATGGAGGGCTGAAAAGGGAAGCTGAGATGAAGCTTAAAGACTCTGATACAGGAAGCAGCTGTAAGTCAAAACGGTGGCCCCCAGAGCCTGACCCAGAGAAATCCTATTAGGAACCAGACTAAGCACGAGAAGCCCGGCCCCTGTGACTTGGGCCCGTTTTGTGCGATAACACTGATAAAGGACACTAAACAAAATGCAGTTATTGTCATTTAGCTATATAAAATGATACCATGTAATATATATATATATATATATATATATATATATATATATGTGTGTGTGTGTGTATTCTGATGCATATCAATAACCAGAGCAGACGGGATCGGTTGAAGATTTGTACATCTACATTCATTTAATTACAAATGTACACATTTCCATAGCAGTACACAGAAAGCCAGTTATGAAAAGGTTCCAGCTACAGATCTTGCCTTTGTACTATACATTTGATCCATAAATACTCTACAGGAAAGCCATAAAATAAAAGAAACAGTGCAACTTTTGCTTGCATGACTGTGTGCTATGTCACAACGCAGCCTCCTTTGTCTCCCTTGTAGGGGTTCTTGTCATCTGGGACGCCCTTAATCAGCGGGTCGTTTGGCAGCAGCCCGTCAACGAAAGAGATGGTATCTGAACAGTTTGCGGTCACCTGTTCAGAGGGAAGGAATAGTTTTAGCAGGCACCAATATCTAATATGAGATTTAAAGTTAAAAAGAGGAGAGGTTATGTACTCACTGCTGTCCTCGGTGTGCTGACTTCTTTTTTCAACTGGTCCAACTCCATTTTCAAGATTTCCTTATCTGACATATCCCGAGCCATCCTGGCTGCAAGAAGAGATGAAGATCCTGGTTTTAAAATGTGTGAATATCACAGCAAGAAGCCTCAAAATTAACTTTTGGGATTTTTGTGTCTTCTTTTTATGGATTATTGTAATAATCATTTAATATTCTCTTTGAATCAAAAGTTCTGATAATACGAAGACAAATTACCTGTTGAATGGTGGGATCTCCAACAATCAGAGAAATATGTTGGCTCCTAAGAGCTCACCAACTGTTCGTCTTCCTCTGGTCCGGCGCTCACTTGCACTGATTGATCTGTACTGTCCCGCTGCTCCTCATCCCAGCTCATCCCCGTGCTGGCTTTGGGGCGAGGTCGCCACAGGATTGGACCTGATGTCACCAATCCCTCCGTGATGAGATTAAACAATCAAGAGCCTTATACCGTTAGCAGGAAGGAGGCAGATTCACACTACCTGTACAAGAAAGAAAGATGACAACATTGAAATGATGGATTTGTGAGCATCACATCATCCCTAAACTGCTAGAAACAAGCAGTTTTATTTCTGCATTGCCTCGTGTCCATTAGGTAATTTAATCATGAAACCATTTAGGTTAAGGTAGGAATGGAAAACATATGAAAGAATCATGTATTCTCCCTATTGTCGCTACAAGGATACAAGTGATCAATCAAAACTCAACATCAACACAATCCTGCTGTTTATCAAAGTTTAAAGCTGGTTGGATTTATGAATGCTTTTTTCCTTTTATAACCAGGATGTGGGAATAATATTATTAAAATGAATCAGTTTATTCTTTTCTTTTGGTTCATTTCAGTTATTTCTCCTCCACATTATACATCAAAACAAAGCTGCCAATGATAATGTGTCATTCAAGAGATTTGCTGAGTGTGAACTGGAAACCCATAATTTAAAAACGATAATGTTCCTTTGA
Source organism: Cololabis saira (assembly GCF_033807715.1). Classification (NCBI taxonomy): domain Eukaryota; kingdom Metazoa; phylum Chordata; class Actinopteri; order Beloniformes; family Belonidae; genus Cololabis; species Cololabis saira. Next base: position 40,471,981 of record NC_084605.1, read on the forward strand.
TCAATCAAACAGGAATACAAGTTCAACCAAAATTCTGTTCCCATCACATCTGAGATTTGATATGGGACACGAGAAGCTCCTGATCCTTAACCCAGTCTTCAGCAGGACGACACTAAGCCATTTTCAGGATCTGGGTTAGCACTCAAGATTAACCTCAGTCACGTCACCGTAGATTAACAGTCTTTCCTGTGATGGTTGTGTGTCATTGAGGAACCTGAACTGTTCCCTTTCATTTTTAAATGACTTGTCTGAATTTCACAGGAGAAACTCTCTTCCTGTTGTAAACTGCATTATTTTTCTAATTTCTTAACCCACTGAATGCTGTGTTAACTGCACTGCAATTCACCATGCTTCCTGTGGCTTGATTGTGTTTCCTTTGTTATAAGTCGCTTTGGATAAAAGGGTTTGCTAAATGTTATGTAATACTAATGGGTTTGGGAATTGTGTTTCATAATAATAAAACTGTTAAATTAAATTAAACAAATTAAATTAAAACAAAAACTAGTTCAGACTCAACTGCATCTGATTACTTTAACCAAAATAATTATACAAATAATTAATTCAAAGTGGGAAACATGATGTTGACAAACATGGGCATAGTTTTACTACAAGATCAAATTTGCCGTTTAATATATATTTGCTTTTAAATTAATTTAGAAAATGTGAAAAATAAGGTATTCCCTTTTTCATGTTGATGAAATGCAAAACCAATGTGACATTATAATATATTTATATGTATATTTATTATGTTATGTTGTTGTTATTATTATTATTACAAGCTAATAGTGATCCAATCATTGGAGTGTGTTGAACCTGAGCAACATCTAAAACATGCAGGAAAGTGGGCCCTGAGGGCCAAACTTGAGGCACACTGAACTAGAGGGTTTTCTCAGTTCTTTAATAACCATCTTCATCCAGTAGATGGAGCATTCAGATCTTTTCTTGACCGCATTCAACCAGCCTGACTAACTGCCTCTCTGTCAGCCAATAGGGAGAGGCCTTTGTCCTGGCACTTACGCTTTTCTTCAAAATAAGAGCTTTATTGCAACACCTTGAATGAAAGGTGTCGCCTGTTTCAGGCCAGAGAAAGACGCCGGCTTTTATTTTGACAGGTGCAGTAATTTAGTCCGGAAGTCCAGCGTTTCTGCGTCGTTGGCGGACAGAGCTGCAGCGATGGCGGGTCCCAGCAGGAAACAGATGTTTAGGTTTCTCAGCCAGCTCGGAGCCTTTATTCTGACCCGGTTTGGCTTCTGGAACTGCTTCAGCATGTTGATGCTGTTCGCCGAGAGAGCGGACTCGAAAAGGTAAAATATAGGAGTGGTGCACTTTTAAGCGAGCTAGTTAGCCGACTTCAGCTAACTAGCTCGCGAGAGTAGAAGTGAATGTGCGGTCGGACTTTTAAATGAAATAACTTTATATTTTCTATAATTGTCGAGACGTAGACTAGTGTTATCAAGGCAAAGATGGTAAAAACGGAGACAGAGTTTTTGCTCTTATATCTGCGCCTCGTGTGTGCAGTAAAGTTTCTCAGAAAGTAGAGTTTGATCTGTGTGTTTGATCAGTGTGTTTGATCTGTGTGTGAGGTTCAGGTTGTGGTCACAGGCCACGCCCCCACAGGCCACGCCCCTTTGCTTTACCTTGTAATTATACAAACTAAGAGCAGATTTTCACATTATTTTTAGTACCTACCTACCCATTTTACGTGGCTCATCCTTCCCTCCTAGTCTTTTAAACATGAGCATTTAAATCAGTAATGTAACTATAACATAGTTTGCCTATTAATGGGTAATATTTATAAGGCACATTTTCATAACAAGGAAATTTAAGGTGGTCTATACATAATCAATTCCTAAAAGTAAAGAGAAAGAGAGAAAAGATTGAGTGCAGTGGCATAATAAAGAAAAGTTAGACTTAGGCTGCGTCCCAATTGACCCCCTCGCCCTCGTTTTCTTCACTTCCCCTAAATTTTGCGCGTTCCCGTGAAGGTAGTGGTGTCCCAATTCCTCTTTCACCTAGGGGGAGGGGGCATAACGAGGGTGAGGGGCTGAGAATATCCCCTTCAAATCGAGGGTTTTCACATGCTGACTTCGCGAGCAAGGGGCTATGAAAATTTCCCAGAATGCTACGTAAACTACGCCGTAGGCTCTGCGTGGATTTGACTCGCCGACCGAGAAACAGGCAGAGTCGTCTCAGACTGTGACCGAGGGAGCAAGCATTTTTTTGTGAGAAATAGAGATAAATAATCCTGTGACTCGTCAGATTTGTTTTGGATGTTTCTGATATAATAGTTTTCAGAAACCACAAAGTAATCTAGCTGTTATCTGGGTAATTTACACACTTTCAGATAAAGTTGCCGAAGATCACGCCAGAATAAAGGGATTTATGGTTCCGCGTTACACTAACGCAGAGCCTACGGCGTAGGTTACGTAACCTACGCCGTAAGGTCTGCGTCGATGTACGCGGCGACGCGCGCTGTACGCTGTACCCTGCGCTGTAGGCTCTGCGTCGATTTAACGCGGACCCAAGCTCCGTAGCCGGCAGACAGAAATCTCGAAATTTCGGAGCAAATTTCTTAACAGGCGTAGCTACAACTGTTAGATTTCATCTATTAAACCAACATCTTCCTAAATGATTTATTTCAGCCAGCGTAATTCTCAACAGAGCTGCAGGTTTCTCTCCCGGGACGACGGCGCTGGGTTGACCCAGCGGACACGTCTGTTTTCGGGCTGTGAGCTGAGGCTGCTCCCCGGGGGCGGCGGCTCTTCTCATCTCCGAAAACGTCGAGTCAAATTTCTTAACAGGCGTTATTTGGATAAACTGAGCCCAGGTTGGGGATCTTAACAGTTACTTTTGAGCCTGAAAAAATATTAAAACTTAATAAAGTGCCATATTAACAGCGCTACAACTGAAATTAAAACAGCTTTTGGCTCTCAGCTTCCTGATCAGGGTAGGGATGAAAACGAGGGGTAGGGGGAGAATTGGGACAGGCACCTGGGCCAAGTGCCCTAGATTTCAAGTGCCCTAAAATCTCCCCCTTCTTTTTTAGGGGTTAGGGAAGAAAAGAAGGGCGAGTGGAGAAAAGAAGGGCGAGTGAAGTTGAATTGGGATTGGGCCTTAAGCCGGAGTTGCAGCGTAGCTCTGAATTTAACATAGAAGGCTGACTTTGTAATAGTGTTAATGTGTCTCTGAAGGTTCAGGTCTGAGTCCATGACTACACCTCGATTTCAGGCCTTATTAGTGGTTTGGAGCTGTAATAACTGAAGCTGTGTGCTGACTCTTAAACGTTCTTCTTTTGGTCCAAAAACAACAACTACTACAGCTTTAATTTTGTTCAGCTGAAGAAAATGATGGCACATCCACTCATTGATTTGTGCTAATCACCTTCTCAACGCTTGTATCGGCTCAATGTCACCTGGTGACATTTACAGCCGTAGTTAGGTGGGGTTTCTTATATGCTTAGCGTGGTTTGTAAATTAAAGTGTCTGACTTATTAAAGGGGTCTTGAAATTGCCTTTTTGGTTTAGAAGCAAAAAAACAAGCAGTAACCGAATTCCACCTGGATTATCATAATGTTTATTCAGTTAAATGTAATTTAATTGTTTTTGCAATATTGTGCAAAATTGTCTTCTTATTGTCTTATGTCTTAACAAGATTTCATATGAGACATCAAACGATCATCAGATGAATTAACTAACTAATAAAACGATGACTAAACAATTTAAATTTCCATGATATTGCAGCAGATTCCATTTGATGTTATATTCTACCTTCAACATAATAACATTCACTCACCGCCTGGTGTGTGTATAATGTTGAAGAGGTGATTGTGGACTAAAGGAAGAGACAAACAAATATAATATACATGAAGCAACAACATGAATGGGTGAAATAACTGTTACCAAATCTCTGCAGAAAGCTTTATTTGACCCTCTTTTGACCTGTTTTCTATCTCCAGAAAGCCAGACATCCACGTGCCCTACCTGTATGTGGACATGGGCGTGTCAGTCCTCTGTGCCAGCTTTATGTCATTTGGGGTGAAGAGGAGGTGGTTTGCTGTAGGAGCTGCCATACAGCTAGCCGTCAGCACCTACGCATCCTACGTTGGAGAACAGGTGCATTATGGGGACTGGCTTAAGGTGAGTGATGCTTCCTGCTTTCAGACCTGAAACTTGTTTATTTAACACTTTGGAAAACATCGCAATAGAAAATTGTCACTTTTCAGACTGTCAGATTTGAAATGATAGTAGATTTCTATCCAACATTCAGACCTTTTTGTACTAAATGGGATTCTTAAAACCTCCCAGCTCTTCTACTTCTACTCTTCTACTGAAGCTGAAGCTCCTGTCACCTTGGAGCTGCCAACCAGCTGTTGCTGCATGTTGAGCTTCACATAAAAAAACACATCCAGCTCTGTGTCTTGATGCCAACCCGTCTCTGAGTCAAGAAAGTTTGAGATATCCACCCGTTGCTTCTTCCAGTGATAGCCACTGTACGTCCCACTGGTCTGCAGGTCTTGTCCTCGCAGCTGTGGGACCTGCCCACAGCTGTCGTCCACTGCTCGTTGAGCGGTGATAATCATTGAAAAATGTTCATGACATCAAACTACCGTAATTTCAATCTCTTAACGACTTGTAATCAGCTTCTGTAGATGCCTCTGTTGTGGAGCGTTTTAACAGTTTTATCATGAATGACTGCATCATAAGTTTAATTGAAATTTCATCCTTGGCACAAGCTACCCACAGTTCCTTGATTTTTATTGTGATGACAGTTTCCAGTCATCACCTTTTCCAAAATATCGATAAATTGAAAAGAGCAGACCAATTCAGTACAGCAGAGAAAGTGAAAATTTTTACACAAATTGTACACACAATGTAACATCTTTAACACAACGGTTATCTTTTTGGCTCTGTTTTCAATTTATGAACACTGAAATACAGCACATGGCAAAATCTTAATCATAAATTATTTAAGAATGGATATCGTATAGTAGTTGTTTTTTTAAATCCATAAAACACATAAAAAATCATAACTAGTGCGTTTCAGTGTGCTTTCAGATATTTTGACCAAACTTCACTTTTCATTTTGATATCCCCTCAAAAATTTTTACTATTCTTATCCAAAGTGAGACAAGACAAATGCAAAATATACTTTTTTCCCCACTTTTTATTTGAATTATAATCGGTGTACTTTTCAGCAGTTTCACAAAGGTACCTTTGTTCCTTATATTGTTCTTTAATAGTTTCAGGTGTCCCTCAGGTCTAGCTGCACTCACATGTTTACCCTCTTTTAGCATTTATTGTACTACTTCATTGCTTTATAAGAATTGTCTCTGTTTTCATCAAAGTTCTTTGCTCCACGTAAAAATTGGACGAGGGTCACCATTGAAGGTTGATTGTTTCATCAGAGGCGCTGTTGGAGAACCTTCCCCCGGATTGTAACGACGCGTCCCTTGTTGCCCCGCAGGTACGGATGTACTCCAGGGCGCTGGCCATCATCGGGGGCTTTCTGATTCTGGCCAGCGGGGCGGGTGAGGTCTACAGACAGAAGCCACGCAGCAGATCCCTGCAGTCTACGGGACAGGTTTTCCTGGGAGTCTATCTCATCTGCATAGTAAGACCAGTGTTGACTTTATTTAAATCTGTGTCCTTTGTGAAAAATGTTTGAGTATTTATTTAAAGTAGTGATCAGTATGGAAGAGTATGAGGGCCAGGCAGGAGAAAAATAAAAATAATATTTTAGAGGAGGAAGATTTTTTTTCATTATGCACTTTGAGAAAAAAGTCAATGTTGAGAAAAAAGTCAATGTTGAGAAAAAAGTCAAAATTTGATAACGATATTGATTTGAAACACATACATATCACACGTGCAGTTGCATAACTTCAGAAACGTACCCTTAACGTTACACTGCAAGGATGTAAGTTAGTTAGTTAGTTAGTTACGGCTGCTACGGATTTGATGGACCAGAGGAGACATTTCGACTTTATTCACGAATTTTCGACCTTATTCTTGAAATTGTATTTCAACATTAATCTTGACATTTCCACTTTTTCTTCCCCTCTCAAATATTTTTTCTCCTGCATGGCCCTAATACTTTTCCGTAGATCAGAGACTTAACGTTCGAATGCTAAGGGCAATTTTGGGCTTTTTTTTTTAAGAGTTGGAGCTATTTATCGATTAATTAGTTGAAGACATTAACTATAAAGAATTTATGTTTTTACTTTTGTGTCGTATTTTCTTGTGATTATAGATAAACTGTAAACATCAGCTAATAATAACTTTGATCTGATGCATACAAATTGATTTAAAGTAGTACTTTTTCATGTAAGTAGAGAAACTGACCACAGTGCACTACCGCGCTGCGTCCACCAGGTGTACTCCCTGCAGCACAGTAAAGAAGACTGGCAGGCCTACCAGAACCACATCGCTGGAGGAGAGCTGACGCTGATGCTGCTGGAGGTGCTGCTCGGTGTTCTGGCCCTGGCCTTCCTCTCCGGCTGCTACATCCGCCTGGCCGCCCAGATCCTGGCCACCGTCCTCCCCCTGGGGATCCTGCTCATCGACGGCAACCTGGGCTACTGGCACCACACGCGCAAGGTGGAGTTCTGGAACCAGATGAAGCTGATGGGACACAACGTGGGCATTTTTGGTGCCGTGCTGATCCTGGCTACGGACGGCTGAGCCCGCAGGCTTTCACAGACAACTTTCTACAGACCCGGGCGTCTGCATGACATGAGATTTACTGTCCTTTTAGTCACAGCCCCAATTCATACTTAAAGCTGCTGTTGCTCAGCAACATCTCAGGATTCAAACACTCTGAGCGAAGACGGTTGGACATGAGCTGCTGCTGCAGTTGTCTTTGACTTTGAAGTCGGTATTGTTGTTTTTCAGTTTTTTTTAAATGTATTTATTGTTTTTCAGAATCAGATCAGAATCAGCTTTATTGGCCAGGTTCGAACATTGTCCAACAAGGAATTTGACTCCGGTTATTTCGCTCTTTGGTAGTAAAAATAAACAATAAACAAATGTGGTATTATCTACAGTATAAACATTTTAAGGTGCAGCAGTTTGAGGTAGTGAGAAGGACAGTTCTGAATAAGAATAAGTATAACCTATATACAATTTTAACAGACAAATTATACAAAAAATACAAAAAAAATTATACAAAGGAAATACAAAAGTGAGAGGTGCAGCAGAGTGAGGCAGACATGATTATTAAAGAGGGTGCTGGATGATTTTTATTGCACGTGTTTGGTTACTCTGAGACTGTTAGTTGTGAGAGTTCATCAGAGCAACCGCTTGCGGGAAGAAACTGTCTTTGTGTCTGGAGGTTTTGGCGTACAGTGCTCTGTAGCGCCGTCCAGAGGGGAGGAGTTGGAACAGGCGGTGTCCCGGGTGTGAGGGGTCGGCAGAGATTCGACCTGCCCGTTTCCTGGTCCTGGACCGGTACAGGTCGTCGATAGATGGGAGGTTAGTCCCAACTATCCTCTCTGCAGTCCTGATGGTCCGTTGCAGTCTGTGCCTGTCCAGTTTGGTGGCTGATGCAAACCAGACAGTGATGGAGGAGCAGAGAACTGACTGTATTATGGCAGTGTAAAATGTGATCAGCAGCTGCTGTGGCAGGTTAAATTTCCTGAGCTGCCGCAGGAAGTACAACCTCTGCTGCGCCTTCTTCCTGACGGAGTTGATGTGGGTGGACCACTTCAGGTCCCGGGAGATGGTGGACCCCAGGAACTTGAAGGTGTCTGTGGAGGAGACGGTGCTGTTGAGGATGGTGAGGGGGGGGAGTGGCGGTGGGTTTTTCCTGAAGTCCACTGTCAACTCCACAGTCTTGAGCGGGTTCAGCTCCAGGTGGTTCCGACTGCACCAGTGGACCAGCTGATCCACCTCCCGTCTGTACGCGGACTCGTCACCTTCCCGGATCAGGCCGATGACGGTGGTGTCATCCGCGTACTTCAGGAGCTTCACAGAAGAGTCCCCTGAGGTGCAGTCGTTCGTGTAGAGGGAGAAGAGCAGTGGTGAGAGGACGCACCCCTGGGGGGCGCCAGTGCTGATGGTGCGGGTGCTGGATGTGATGCTCCCCAGCCTCACCTGCTGCCTCCCGTCACTCAGGAAGCTGGTAATCCACTGACAAGTGGGGGCAGGCACGGTGAGCTGGGTGAGCTTCTGGTGGAGGATTGCGGGTGCGATCGTGTTGAACGCCGAGCTGAAGTCCACAAACAGGATCCTCGCATAAGTCCCTGGGGTGTCGAGATGACGCAGGATGTGATGCAGTCCTATGTTGACTGCATCATCCACCGACCTGTTTGCCCGGTAAGCAAACTGCAGGGGGTCGAGCAGGGAGCCTGTGGTGTCCTTCAGGTGGCTCAACACCAGCCGCTCAAAGGTCTTCATGACCACAGACGTCAGGGCGACGGGTCTGTAGTAATTACCCCTTTACACCAAACTGGTTCCAGGGCTGGTGCTAGTGCTGGTGCTAGAGCCGGTTCGCGGTTGGTTCTAAGTAAGAACCGTTTGCTTTTACACAGCTGGTGCTAGCCAGCAGCTGGCCAGAGAGCCACGTCATCACGTCACCACCCCCCCTCGTTTTCATCCCCACCCTGATCAGGAAGCTGAGAGCCAAAAGCTGTTTTAATTTCAGCTGTAGCGCTGTTAATATGGCACTTTATTAAGTTTTAATATTTTTTCAGGTAAAGTAACCTTTAAGATCCCCACCCATGGCTCAGTTTATCCAAATAACGCCTGTTAAGAAATTTGCTCTGAAAATTTCGGAATTTCTGGCTGACTGCCGGCTCCGGAGCTGATTTATGGTTCTGCGATAAATCGACGCAGGGCCTACGGCGAGGGTACGGGTTCTGCTTTGGTTGTTCAGCAGGGTTTCCGCGGGGTTTTAAAAAGTATTAAAAAGTGATAAATGAAAATTGCCAAATTTAAGGCCATTAAAAGTGTTAAATTCACTGTCAGAGGTATTATTTTTTTTTAAATTGGTATTTTTTACCTTTTACATTTTAACAGGGATTAAAGTTCTCCGTCTCTAGACGGATTTCCGTCATTTGGAAAATGAGGGGGAAAAAAAGAAAGAACAAAAAACATTTGCACGTGCGTTTTCTTGTGGTACAGACTATCCAATGAAATCATGTTAGGCATTAAACTGACGCTGTTGTAAACCAATAAATCTAGCCAGAGCCTTGGTATTATCCAATCAGAAATGGAGGAGGGCGGGTTCGCCCCGCCCCCCTGGGGAGACGGGTACCAGTAGTCAAGTCATTTAATTCACATATGCGCGTGGTGTGAAACTATCAAACAATGAACACGGCGTCAAAGCTGGAAATGCTGTTTGAGTATGTGTTTATGCTGCCATATGCGTTAATCTCCGCTCACACAACCAGCTGCGTTAAGAAACGGACCTCGCTCGAACCACGCGAGGAGAGCGCGTCATGCTTTGGGTTGCCACCCGTCCCTTGAAATACGGAATTGTTCCGTAAAGCCTGAATTATGGTTCTGCCCTAAATCTACGCAAGCCTACGCCGTAGCCTACGCCATAGCCTACGGCGTAGGGTACGCGGAGACGCGCAACGTACGGTGTGCGTCGCCGCGTACCTTACGCCGTAGGCTCTGCGTTGGTGTAACGCGGAACCATAAATCAGCCTTAATTGGGAATTAAAAGTTGCGTTCCGTATTGAACCAATACAGACACACAATATGCTCTTATTTATTTATGTCATAATATACAGGTGAAGGTCGGAAAATTCAACTTAAGGTGAAACAAATATATTATTTCCCACTACATGCAAAGTGAGATATTTCAAGCCTTTATTTGTTATAATTTTGATGATTATGGCTCACAGTTTATGAAAACCCCAAATAAAAAACCTAAAAAAAATTAGAATATATTATGAAATCAATAAACAATTCAATCATCAAAATTATAACAAATAAAGGCTTAATATACAGTATCTTGCCTTGCCTGTAATGAGACTATGTAATATACATGTATTAGTTTCACCTCTCAAGTTGAATTATTGAAATAAATTAACTTTTACACCATTTTCTTCACCTGTAGGCTATACAGGACTGTCTCAGAAACTTAGAATATTGTGATAAAGTTCTTTATTTTCTGTAATGCAATTTAAAAAAACAAAAATGTCATACATTCTGGATTCATTACAAATCAACTGAAATATTGCAAGCCTTTTATTATTTTAATATTGCTGATTATGGTTTACAATTTAAGATTAAGATTCCCAGAATATTCTAATTTTTTGAGATAGGATATTTGAGTTTTCTTCAGCTGTAAGTCATGATCAGCAATATTAAAATAATAAAAGGCTTGCAATATTTCAGTTGATTTGTAATGAATCCAGAATGTATGACATTTTTGTTTTTGTAATTGTATTACAGAAAATCACAATATTCTCATTTTCTGAGACAGTCATGTATTCTACATCTGGGCTGATGTTACATACATAGCATAGGAGGATATTTCAGTTGCTAGTACGGTTGGCTTGGCTGTCTGTACAGTCATGCAAGTTCAATGCTATTAAAGCACTTTAAACTTTAAATCAAAGCGTTTTGTTTTTTCATATAAAATAAATACATTTCTATGCATTTTAGAAGGATGTCCCTTTTTTTGGCTCCTGCGCTGCTGAAATCAGGGCGTCCCTTATTTCAATTTCTGAAAGGTGGCAATTCTAGTCATGCTGTAATACAAGATTATGATTCCACCTACTACAGACGGCGCCGTTAAAGTAAATTATCTTTTTTCGCACGTATCTTTTTGTGTCCAGTCAACTGTGTTCTGGCAAAACTTGCAGATCATTGAATCGCCAGACACGTTACACATGGACAAATACACACTCATACACACTCCCAACCAGTGCACAACCAGTGCTGTCCCACAATCAGCCGTGTGAAAAAAGTATTATCTATATTTACTATAGCTTGTTTGGTTTCTTCTGTTATTGGACACATGGTTTGTCATGAAATACCTGAAAAATGCCTGATGCTTCATGTCCAGCTGTGTGTCTTGTGACAGAATAAATTAGACAAGCTAAAAGGATTTTTTTTACTGCATTAGCTATTGCAATCTTTTTTGCACTTTAAATGGATATTGAAAGACCCATTTGAGTTATTTATTTTTTAGTTATTTCACAATAATTATTGTGAAATTATTATTTCACTCGTTATTTTACAGTCGTATAATTCAGGCAACAGCTCAAAAAGCATTTTTAATAACACTAACCCACATCAATATCGGATCGAATCAAATGACGATAAAAAACAGAAAACAGGAGGGCTAATACAGCATTTAACTTTTTTACTTAAAACCTTTGGGAAGCGACCGCACAGCAAAAAAGGGGCCGTTCTTAAAGTGTGCTGCAGCGCATAGATGCCGGGGGAATATGAACTGGCCTGAAAATAATTTTTCAGTCAAATATTTTTTTTGCTTTAATCCCTGTTTTAAGCAGTCTATTTTATTGTCATTCACAAAGTGAAATAAATGTGAAACATCTGGTCAACATCAATGAGTCTATAAATCTGTTCTGTATAGTGTTTTATAGGTCAAAATCTGTATTAATGTTAAAAGGTCCGTGATTAACACTTAATGTTGTGACCGTTTTTAAAAAAAATCTGAAGGTAGTGAAAAAGGTATTAAATTGGTATTAAATTTAACATAAGGATTGCTGTATAAACCCTGTTCAGTAACACCGCCCCCAGCCCGCGACGTAAAGCGGTTCTTACGCCTGGCCCAGCAGCTCAAAGGGGCTGGTGTAGCACCAGTTTTGAGAGCCAGGAGCCGGTGCTTAGGCTGTGTAAAACCAAAGAACTGGTGCTAAGTCTGGCTCTAGCCCAGAACCAGCTCTGGGACCAGCTTGGTGTAAACCTGTGATGGTGTGTTTCTTCGGGACTGGGATGATGGTGGAGCGTTTGAGGCATTTGGGCACCTCACACAGCTCCAAGGACCGGTTAAAGATCCTTGTGAAGGTGGGAGCCAGCTGCTCGGCGCAGGCTCTCAGGCAGGAGGGGGACACGCCGTCCGGGCCTGGAGCCTTCTTGATCTTCTGCCTTTTGAACAGCCGACACACGTCTTCCACAGAGATCTTGAGTGCAGGCAGGGTCTCGGGTGGGGGGAGGGGGGTAGACTAGAGGTGGGGGGGGGTTGGCTGAGGTGAGGTGTGAAAAGGTGAGCAGGGGGGGGGGGGTGATGGAGGTGTAGCCGCAGGGGGGGAGGGGGGGGATGGTGATGGTGGAGCCGCAGGGGGGGGTGGGGGGGATGGTGGAGGTGTAGCCGCAGGGGGGGATGGTGGAGGTGTAGCCGCAGGGGGGGAGGGGGGGGTGGTGGTGATGATGATGATGATGATGATGGTGGTGGTGATGATGATGATGATGATGATGATGGTGGTGGTGGTGGTGGTGATGGTGGTGGTGGTGGTGGTGGTGGTGATGATGATGATGATGATGATGGTGATGGTGGTGGTGGTGGTGGTGATGATGATGATGAGTCGAACCGGCAGTAAAAATTGTTCAGTTGGTTGGCGAGTTTGTGGTTGCCTGCAGGGCGTGAAGCTGGTCTTTTGAACCCAGTGATGTTCTGCAGGCCTCTCCACACAGAAGAGGGGTCAGGGTTGGCAGAGAGGCAATTCTGCAGCCGTTCGCCGTAGGATCGCTTCGCTTTCCTGATCTCTCTCGTTAGTGTGTTCTTGGCCTGCCTGAACAGGGCTCGGTCGCCGCTCCTGTAGGAAAATTTTCCCAATTTTCATAATTTATTTGGATTCATGTTTACACGTATGCTCTGAAACGCTACACTGACAGTTTGTTTTATAAAGTTACAGTAAAACCTTTACAGCAGAGTGTCTTAAGCAGCTTGATCACATTTTAAAGCATGTGGTTTAGTCATTTTATAAATAAAGGGAAACTTGCGTTGTATTGCTTGTGGCCATTTGACAATAAAAATGTAGATAAGTTGCTTTTAAATTATGCATCTGAGTTTTTACGAGCGCAGCTTTTGTATGTCCTGTATGAATAATTTTCTATATTTTAGGTGAGATAGGTTTCTTTTTGTGGCGTGGCCACGCCTGAGCTACCTTTTTGAAGTTATCGTTCATCGTTCAGTTAAGAACGATGAAATGTTGAATGTGACTGAGCTGTAATATCTGTGATGACACAGCTGTGTGCTTAAAAATGCCACGATATTCACCGAGACTCTCCACATGGTGGTGATGGACCGACCGTCTGATTAAAACATTACTCAACACTAAAAGAACGCTTGAGTCGATGTACAAATGTGTGTAAATTAGAGGCCGAGTCTGCTCAGTCCAACATCTGCAGAGCCCAAGTGTCATTGGGCTGAGTATTGAACTGCTCTATCACCTCTGTATCACAGATGTTTAAGTTTGTAAAAAAAAACAAAAAAAACATTGTTTATAAAATAAAAGCACTTAATGAAAACTGATGCCTCTTAATAAAGTTTAGTACAAATGCAATATATTCATCTTACTTACAATAAATAACATGGATAGATTTTATGTGATAGATTTGTTCTAAAAAAAATCAATTAATATCAACGAGCTTAAATGTTAAACCCACTAAAGTGCAAGCGTTCTGTTGAGTTCAGTAAACGCCTTTAAACCTTCCAGGATGGTTGGTTTCCATTTCTAGGTGAAACAGTCTTTGACCATTACCATGGTGACGGTATGCAATATGGCTGGGAGGGTAAGTTACCTCAGACTGCCTATATACGTATATATATATATATATATATATATATATATATATATATATATATATATATATATATATATATATATATATATACACCAGGTGTGTTTGCACCATGTTTGGCTCATTAAAGAGTATATCAGACTATTTAGACTGATGTGACTGTTAATATGAAAGAAACTGCACCAGTTTACATTTTGCAGTGTTAACATTATAATCAAACTGATGTTTGATGAATTATTCCAGAGAATGTAGATCTACTGACAGTGTGTCAAAGAATATGTGGCTGCAGGTTTTGTCTCCTCATGTTTCCTCCAACCTTTAAGTCCGGCAAGGGACTAAATAAACTTGAGATGAAGCCATCAGGGAGAAGATTTAAAATACCAAGTAAATACATTTCACCTGCAATAGATGTTGTAAGATGTTAAATAGCAAAAATAAATAATTAAAGGCTATAACATATAAGAAACAAGATGTTAAGTTGTTGACATTTTGAGTGAAAGAAAAGTTTTTCTCTTTAATTGTTAAACAACTGGTTTGAATAAAGCTGGTTTAATGACTTGAGACTGCTGTTCTTCCACATATGGCACTTTTCCACTAGTATCGGCTCAGCCCGGCACGGCTCGGCGCGGCTTTACACGGCCCCACACGTGTGTTTTCGCACTGCCAGGCCAATAGTATACGGCTGCAGACCCGGAGGCAGCAGATCTGAGCAGCAGATCTGAACCGCAGTTCTAGACGTCACAGAGCCCCCTACTGGATTACTTTATAACTGCAACTAGTAGAACTGCACTGCAACTAAATCAGCGTTACACCTTAATAAATATATGAAGATTTAATTGATAATGAGGCATGGAGCTTAAATATCAAGATTTAATTGATAATGAGGCTCAATATATGAAGATTTAATTGATAATGAGGATGGAGTTTATAATTAAAGAACTTACTTCCAGGGTAAACGGCAGGGATTCGTAGCTCATTCAGCACTATTTCAGATGTCATTTGTAGAGCATAGGTATTTGCTGGTAGGCTCTTTTTTTTTTTGTGGCAAGAGATTTAGATCATAGGCAGCACCAGTAGGTGCAGTTAAGACTGTCAAATTAAGGTGAAATTTTAAATTATTTCTTTAAATCATGAATGAGGCAATATAAAAAAATTAGTCTTTACTTGTTTTTAGCCTAATGACAATAAATATATATTTAAACACTGAGCAACCATAAACATCATAGATAATGTCGTGATTGAGGCTTGGTATTTTACCATGTCTCTGCAGGACTGTTATATGCACAGAATCATAAAGGTGTTGCAATTGCGAGAATATGAAAAGAGACTGGGACAGAGAAGATGACAACTGTCTTGCCACTGACAGAGAGAGGACTAAGATGTGGCGTTTAGTGGGATATATTACCCCCAAAACTTGAACAGCATTGATCAAACCCACTACAACATAGTGTATTTGGGTGTCAAGTCCTCACTTTTGTTGTAGTAATTGTTAAAAAAAAGAAATAAAGAAATAAAAACACTTTGATATACTGAAATGGTAAGTATGGTAGTATTAAGTCCAAAATTCCCAAACAGAACAATATAACATTTATTTAACAATATAACTTGGGGTAAACAATTAGAAATAAAAACACTTTGATATACTGAAATGGTAAGTATGGTAGTATTAAGTCCAAAGTTCCCAAACAGAACAATATAACATTTATTTAACAATATAACTTGGGGTAAACAATTGTCTCATCTTGATGAAATGTACAGTATATAATATATATTCAGTGCAGGTGCAGTCACATCCCACATTAAGGAGATCTGCAGAGAAAAAAAACAGCTGAAAAAACACTCAATACAATACAATGGTGGTGGTTGGTGCCTGGGGGGGTGGTGGTGGTTGGTGCCTGGGGAGGTGATGGTGGTGGTTGGTGCCTTGGGGGTGGTGGTGGTTGGTGCCTGGGGGGTGGTGGTGGTTGGTGTCTGGGGGGTGGTGGTGGTTGGTGCCTGGGAGGTGATGGTGGTGGTTGGTGCCAGGGGGGTGGTGGTGGATGGTGCCAGGGGGGTGGTGGTGGATGGTGCCAGGGAGGTGATGGTGGTTGGTGCCCGGGGGTGGTGGTGGTTGGTGGGACTGTAGGGTTGGAACCTGGTTTCTTCTTGCACCAATGTATATGTTTAATAAAATCGTCTTTCCGTTTTATTGTTGAACTGCAGTATGGACAGTGATAATGCAGCTGCGGCCGACATCCCAGTCCACATCTGTGAATGGTGTATTCTTAAACATAAGCACATAGATATAAATATTATTATCAGTTTTCCATTACAAATTGTCACTTAAAAATACAAATCCTGCATCAACAATGAAGTTCCAGCATGCACTACATGCACACACACAGGGAGAATGTTTTCAAACTTTACCTTCATGGCTAACAGCTCTGTTAAAATGAAGATCCATGTGTATCTGACATTTGTTCAACGGGGAGGGGTAGTAAACTGTAGGGCTGCAGAATGGACAGTGGTAGTTATTGCAGCATGATGTGCATCTGTGAAGTTGGGGCAAGGCCCTTCCTTTCTGGATTGTTATGTGTACCTAAAAAAGAGTGTTCAATTAGTCCAAATTAATATTTTTACACTGTTTTACAGACAAAACTGGGCCAAAACCTAATAACGGACAAATATACATTTTCATCTTATGCACTGGATTAGCTAAATTTCTGTCCACAAAATATCTAAATATAGGCTATATAGTGATATAAATGTGAATAGTTATATAAACACACATAATGTTTAATATGAATAAAAAGATAAGTTAAGATATTCCTTCAATTGTCCCACAATGGGGAAATCCACAGTTACAGCAGCAACTGCACAGTTGATTGAAGAGTAGCAATAACAAACAATATATGAACAATGAATTATTGGGACGAAAAAAATAACAACCCTAACAATAATAGTAAAAAATATATAATCAATTTAATAACCATGACATTATTTACAAGCTTAATATTGGTAATGATTGGTAATATACCAGAGATCATGTTCTTATTGCACATAATAAATGAAAAATATATATTGCAGACAATAGAAATTGTGCCACGTAGTATTAGTAGTATTCATGCTACAAAATTAGTCATAAAATTGGAGCTAGCTAGCTAGCTCAAGTTTCATGTTTATATATATATATATATATATTCATGCTTTTCTCATGTAATCCACATCACAAGTAAAACATTTTAGCCTACGCACTTTTCTGACTATCGTGGCAAATAGAGTCATTAACGTTAATTTCTCTGTCAAATTTAACTTAACAATATAGTTTGTGGATCATGTTAGGCATTTCACTGATTGATTAAATCACTTTTGCAGATCAATTAAGTGCCAATATATCTTGAAAAGAATACACAAAAAATGTGATTCACGGTAATACTCACACTCCGGTCGTCATCCATCTTGAGAAAAGGAGAAAAGAGCACGCTGCCGGAAAAAAACGAGAAGTCTCGATCTGAACTGTTGATTTAGTTGCAGTTATAAAGTAATCCAGTAGGGGGCTCTGTGACGTCTAGAACTGCGGTTCAGATCTGCTGCTCAGATCTGCTGCCTCCGGGTCTGCAGCATGGATGTATTATAGAAACTGGATCGGAGACTAAAAATGGCCGCCCATTCATTTCAATGCATTCTGCTCAGCCAGCGCATAAGCCGAAAAAATCTCTGACTTCCGGGTTTACTTCCGCATACAGCGGCCCATAGAGCATGCGCAGTTGAGTCACCTCCCATGATGCTCTGGGGCCTCCCATCATGCCCCGGGGGAATGCCGCGAATATTAATATAATATGTATTAATATAATACATAAATTAATGTATATTATTACATGTATAGCATTACATATATTATTAATGTATTAATATAATATAATTACATAATATATATTAATATAAACATCCGTGGAATGCACGGACACGGCTGTGACGTCATCCGTGACGTCACGCCCAGAAAGAGACTTTTCTTTGACTTTTCTGGCCGTTATAAAACATTTTTGACGGATATAAAGTCCATGACTTAAAAATATAGAATACAAAGATTAGTAATTGCCGGTGATTACAGCTGGAGGTGTCCTGTGAACAGTTTTAGAGGCTTCTCTTTTACTATTGCGGTCTATGGGAAAAAAGCTTTCTGGGCCGCATGGGATTTTCTGTTGCAGTACCGCGGCTGGCCACTGGAAAAAATCGGCGCGCCTTCTGACTGCCAGACCCGGGGGCTGGTCTGCAGCCATACCCTTCTCCTGCCAGGGGAGAAGCGGGCAGGTTTGGGTAGGGTTGCCACCTTTCAGAAATAGAAATAAGGGACGCCCTGATTTCAGCAGCGCAGGAGCCAAAAAAAAGCCCCAAAACTTCTAAACTGAATAAAAATGTGTTTATTTTATATGAGAAAACAAAATGCTTTGATTTAAAGTTTAAAGTGCTTTAATAGCATTGAACTTGCATGACTGTAGGCCTACAGACAGACAACCATACTACTAGCATACTAGCAACTGAAATATCCTCCTATGCTACATATGTCCACATCAGCCCAGATGTAATATAGCCTACAGGTGAAGAATATGGTGTAAAAGTTAATTTATTTCAATAATTCAACTAGAATATGGTGTAAAAGTTAATTTATTTCAATAATTCAACTAGAATATGGTGTAAAAGTTAATTTATTTCAATAATTCAACTAGAATATGGTGTAAAAGTTAATTTATTTCAATAATTCAACTAGAATATGGTGTAAAAGTTAACTTATTTCAATAATTCAACTAGAATATGGTGTAAAAGTTAATTTATTTCAATAATTCAACTAGAATATGGTGTAAAGGTTAATTTATTTCAATAATTCAACTAGAATATGGTGTAAAAGTTAATTTATTTCAATAATTCAACTAGAATATGGTGTAAAAGTTAATTTATTTCAATAATTCAACTAGAATATAGTGTAAAAGTTAATGAAAATACGGTAGCCTACAAATCGTGTCCCGTATTAGTTCAATACGGGACGCAACATTTTTTTCTCAAATAAAGGACAATTCCGTATTTTACGGGACGGGTGGCAACCCTAGGTTTGGGTAAAGCTGCTGTGATGTACTCGATTGCGCAACCGCTTTGTTCATGTCGGCGCTGGTCAGAAATCAGCTGGAGCCGGGAGCGGCTGAGAAAAAAACAGCCCGTCTACATCGCTTTTTTAATTTTTTCTCGACAGCCACCAGGTTTATGAACATCTGCACCTCAGAGTTGGATCACCAAACAGACGTTTTGCGCTTTATAATAAAATCGCCGCGAGTCCCCTCCATGGATCTATTATAAAACGGGTCCCCTCGCGCTGACTCCCGCTTCCTGATTCAAACGTCTGACGGCCCCGCCCCCCGACCAATCAGAGGCGCGGAGGGTGGTGACGTCCCCGCCCCCCGACCAATCGGTGGCGAGGAGGTGGTGACGTCAGAAATAGTCCCTGCTCAGCCGTTTTATAATAGATCCATGTGCTCAGCCCGCTTTCAGAACCTCACTGAAATGGCACTTTCGCACTAGGACTTACTTGGCCCGACTCGGCTCGGCGCGGCTTTACACGGTTCCACACGTGTGTTTTCGCACGTGTGTTTTCGCACTGCCAGGGGAGAAGCGGGCAGGTTGGGGTGAAGCTGCTGTGACGTACTCGATTGCGCAACCACTTTGTTCATGTCCGCGCTGATGAGAAATCAGCTGGAGCCGCGAGCGGCTGAGAAAAAAACAGCCCGTGTACATCCCTTTTTTAATTCTCTCGTCAGTCACCAGGTTTATGAACATCTGCACCTCAGAGTTGGATCACCAAACAGACGTTTTGCGCTTTATAATAAAATCGCCGCGAGCCGCGGGTCGCTCTCGCTCTGACTCCCGCTTCCTGATTCAAACGTCTGACGGCCCCGCCCCCCGACCAATCGGTGGCGAGGAGGGTGGTGACGTCAGAAATAGTCCCTGCTCAGCCCGCAAAGAACCTGGCTGAAATGGTTACAGAAAAAAGTATCGACTTGGAGCGGCTTTACCCGTCTCAGCCCTAGTGCGAAAGCGCAAAACGGGTAGAACCGAGCTGAGGTTATACTAATGCAAAAGCGCCAAAATGGTTACAGAAAAAAGTATCGACTTGGAGCGGCTCTACTCGTCTCAGCCCTAGTGCGAAAGCGCAAAACGGGTAGAACCGAGCTAAGGTGATACTAATGCAAAAGCGCCAATAAATGCATGTTTATGACTTCAGATCCAATAATCTGCTGTCACGACTTTATTGTTGACAAATGTGCTACATGGCAGAGTGGCTTCGAGCTGGAGGTAAAAGTTCCAGGTGGAAGCGATGTCTTTTCTTAGTTTTCGTGTCGGTCAAAGTCAAAATAGAAAATATTGCAGGCCTATAGTGTGATGTTTACGGTACAAGATTGGAGAGTGATCTGATCCCCAAAACCAAAACCATGCAAAAGTATAGCCGACAAAGCTATAAAAGCTTTTTAAGAAGTTATTTTAGTTGTAGTCTCAGTGAAGGCTGATAGTGCAAAAGTGAAATCCTCCATTATTTTATGTGTGCATGCATACCTGCCAACACTCCCGATTTAAGCGGGAGTCTCCCGATTTTCAACCATTTCTCCCGCCCTGCTCCCGATTTGTAATTTCTCCCGCTTATCTCCCGATTTTAAAGTGAAATGAGTCAATGGTGTTTCAGGCATAGACATATGTCTATGGTTTCACGTGTCGGGGTTCCTGCATGGATGTATTATATTAACGGGTTCCTGACAAACCTGGCAACCCAACCCAAAAGCACCGCCCTACGTCCAAGCTCCGCCCCATGGAGCTGCTGCGATCCGTCAACGTCGCCGCCATATTGGATGTGGCAAGACTGCACTGTAAACTAATACAAGTGAATGGACTTATTTTCATAAAGCGCCTTTCTACAAAGAAATTTACGTTTTACGTCTCATTTATTCATTCACACACGCACTAATATACCTGGGAAACAGTTAGGCACCAAATATAATATATTTAATTTTCTCAGATAGCAAAAATAAGAACTTTATTGATCCCACAGTAATTCATGTTATATCAGCTATAGAGAACAAGGTAGTGCCGAAAAACAATTATATCCCCCCTCACAAAAATAAGAAAAATAGAGAAATATATTCTCTCATCAGCAAAGCATTACATAAACATATTTTAAAAATTTCAAGTTACAAAATAACATATTTGAACCATTTTTCAGATTTTTTTCAGTTATTTTATTGTTTGGAAAATGGTTAAAATATGTTATTTTGTTATTTGAAAATTTGAAAATTAGTTTTGTTTGAGAAAATGCTTTGGAAAAAAAGCTGAGGGAAGAGTTGGTGGAGAATCAAGTCATAGCAAGCAAGGATCTCCCACAGGAAGAGAGAGTTGAAGGTTCTGGGGCCTTCTAGGGAAAGAGGAGAGCTTTACAAATCTGGCATCACTGATGAAGGCAATGGTCTGCATCCCTCACAGCAATGCAAGCTCAAAGAGGTCATTCAGCATGGTGAAAAAGATCCTCACAGAAAACACAATGAGTTTGGATAATTCTACTCTTTGCGCACTCCTTTCTTGCAGGATAAACCATACCAGCCCTGGCCACAAGTGTGTACCCTCCAAGAAAGAGATTGAAGCTGCAAAGTCTGACACCTACAATTACAACAGGTCCTTGGGTGACAAAGGGAACCTGGAAAATTCTACAAATATTGTATTTTATTGTTATTAATACTAAACTTAATTGGCTCCAAGAAGGCTGTAGAATCATTTTGGGAGGTACATTTTAGCACATTTCATTGTAGCTATGGATTTAAAGCTCATTAAAAGTCGCCTTGTTTATATCAGGGCGGGGATGTTGTGAGTGGAGCATTCCAACCACTACCCCAGAAAATCTCCCTCTTTTTCACAGCCCAATGTTGGCAGGTATGTGCATGTATTGACTAGGGGAAATTGATTTCTGCTCATTTCTTTTTTGTCTTATCAGTCTCCATGCAGCTCTATCGTTCCACTTGCTGGAGTCCTTCACATAATACTGCAGAATACCTGGATTCTGTTTGTAACTATGAATAACACACCCTTTTACCATATAAACTGTGTTCATTCCACAGAGATGATAAAAAACCTCCTGCATTTTTGGTATTCTTCATTCACCTCATTTTTCTTCCTCCACAGCATGTACGTATGTATTTCAGCCGAGCTTAAGATCATTGACCTTCGGCGTGACCCAGTTTCCACCAGCTTGAGCTGCAGGACAGATGGCCTCATAATTGCTGGTAAAAGACTTCATGGTTGATTCAATGACTGCGAGGTTGCCACGTCCTGTGCCTGCAAAACAACCCCATATCATCATCCCCCTATCGCCATATTTGATTTTGACCAAATATTGCGTTGAGCGTTAAAGCCTCTGTTTTGATCTCGTCTGTTCATAGATCTATACATCTTTTGATTTATTCTGATGCAGTTTTGTGAATCTCAGTTGTAAGTTCATGTTTCTTTTTAACATCTTTCTCCCCAACAAACTATATGTGTTCAGTCTTCTGTGATGTCATGGAGTTTAACGTACTCAGTGTGGCTTGTAGGCTCTGAGAAGTCTTCGGTATTTTCACATTTCTCTGAATGTTACCCAGCCTGGCCTCCATCTACTCCTGGGAACACTGGTCTTGAATTGTTTCCACTTGTGAAATAATCTTTCTCCTCGTAGTGTCGAGCCCTAAATTCATCCAGACAGGAATCAGCGAGAGAGGTCACATCTGTCATGTGTTAGCCTCCCTCCACTGGCTCCCCGTAAAATCTACAGGCCATTTGCATATAAAGTCCTAAACAGCTTAGCTCCACGATATTTGCAAGACTTGATAGTACCTTTATGTTCCTGGCAGAGCTCTCCGTTCTCAGAGTGCAGGTTTACTCGTAGTTCCTAGAGTATCCAAATGTAGATTTGGAGGGCGGGCGTTCTGCTATCAGGCACCATTACTATGGAACCAACTTCCAATTTGGGTTAAGGAGGCTGACACCACCTCCACCTTTAACACTAAACTTAAAACCTTTCTGTTTAGTAAAGCCACACCGTAACGAAGTGCTGTAAATTTACTGCAGGATTTCAGTAGTAAGGTGTTTTTTTTTGTTTTTTTTTAATTTTTAAATTTTTAAATTATATTAATATATTATATTAAAGTCCATTCGGTCACAGAACTGTAATGTCTTCCTAAAATACAGCACTTTACCGTAAAGGTATCTCAAATAACATATCATGCAGTATTTTGGGGATTCTGGGAAGAGCACTCCCTGAGCTGCACATGTGAAGCCAGATACCGGGTATTCCTGGTCCATCATCTTACTAATTATTTGGTGAGAATAGCTGTTTTGATTCTTTTCCATCCATCCATTATCTATACCCGCTTTATCCCTTGCGGGGTCACGGGGGTCTGCTGGAGCCTATCCCAGCTCATTTCAGGTGAGAGGCAGGGGTTACACCCTGGACAGGGTGTAACTAGCATGCTAGCATGCATGTTTTTGCACTGTGGGAGGAAGCCGGCGTACCCGGAGAGAACCCACGCAAGCACGGGGAGAACATGCAAACTCCACACAGAAAGGCCCCTGCCGGGCCTGGGAGTCGACCTTCTTGCTGTGAGGCAACAGTGCTAACCACTAAGCCACTGTGCTGCCTATATTATATATTTAAATACTTGTTTTATTCAATTGTACTAGTTTAGTTTGCATTGAGGATGACTGCATGTGGACAGAAAGATTTACCAGCTAGCTACATTTTCAAAGATAATAAATCAAACACAAGGATTGTTTGATTTTAATTTCTACTAAGTTAATGTGTGTTGACACCTGCAAAACCTTATGATAGTCTTGTGTAAACATTTACTGTCTTAAGTCCTTTCAACAGTTTAATCAGGCCAAAATTACAGTGCATGCTGATTATTGTGTCACAGAGCAGATTCAAATAAAGGCAATATCATTTTCAAATATTTATTGTATCACAAATTAAGTACTGAAGAATATTTGTTTTGGTGTAACTGTGACTGTTTCTCCACCCTGCGTTGTGCACTGGACTGTTCATTTTTATTTAGATTTAGACACATTTCTTTGACATCGCATGTGCAGTAGAAGACTTTACTGCTGCCCCACTGATGACAGTAACACTTGCATGTTCATCCCATGACACAATTAATCAGCTGATTTTTCAGACATCAATATGACTGACAAAAGTAGCTTATCTTTTTTCTTTCTTGCCTCACCGTTTTACAACTGTAGTTTGTTGTATATTGAACTACAACAATCAATCTCATTGTTGGACGTGTGGACAGCCTCCGTGGCCTATTTGCGACATATGAAAATTCAAAATATCATGTTTGGTTTGCTAAGTGTAGCTGCGTGAAAAGTTATACCAAGAAGTGGCTTAAGCCAGATGCTCTTTCATTAGATGATTAGTATGACACCTTTGTAATGGAGAGGATAACGTTCTCTATGAGGCTGCAACAATCCAAATTTGAAGCAATCTGGAAAGATTAGTGTAGCAGGGCTAGTGCTACGGGGGCCGACCGACAGGACAGAGGACACAGGTTTCAGTGCACAAACGGTTTTATTCACCAGATCCAAAACACCCACACGTGAACGAGCTCCTTCACAGCAGACCAGAGCGTCTTTCTGCTGTGCAGCCATGCCTTATCAAGGCTGGCAGGGTGGAGAGGTGCCCCAATCAACCTGAGTGGCTGCAGCTCCTCCACCCTGCCACACACCCCCATCGCCACCCTCAGGCCGGGGACCATCCGGCCGAGCCAACTCCCCCCGCCCCCCTCGGAGTGGGAGAGGAAGCCAGGAACAGCAGACTGCGCCTCCGGGCCTTCCCGGTTCGGCCGGCTGACGAGGCCGGTCGGGAGGTCTTCCTCGGCGTCGGGCTGACCACAGAGACCGGTCGGGAGGTCTTCCTCGGCGTCGGGCCGACCACAGAGACCGGTCGGGAGGTCTTCCTCGGCGTCGGGCCGACCACAGAGACCGGTCGGGAGGTCTTCCTCGGCGTCGGGCCGACCACAGAGACCGGTCGGGAGGTCGCCCTCGCTCTCGGGACTGGGCCAAGGGTGGCCTTGGGCCAGACGGCATCCGCGGCTGTGGTGTGTCCAGGACCACCCTCTCCCCGACGCAGCACTGCTCCAGCCGCTCGTCCGCCTCTGGAGCTTGCACGTTCAGGACCGCCCCGGCGACCGACGTCTCCGCCTCCGTCTCCGTGACCTCCGCCTCCAGGATCGGGGCCTCCAGGTCCGGCTCCTCCAGGACCGCCTCCAGGATCGGCGCCTCCAGGACCGCCTCCAGGATCGGCTCCTCCAGGACCGCCTCCTGGGCCGGCGCCTCCAGGACCGCCTCCTGGGCCGGCGCCTCCAGGACCGCCTCCAGGACCGCCTCCTGGGCCGGCGCCTCCAGGACCGCCGAGGGCCTCCCCAGACGGTCCCGCGCCGCTCGCCTCACGTACGGGCACGTGAAGGAGAAGGGGTTGTCCTCCGAGGACCGCCCTGGACAGTCCAGCACCCCTCGCTCCACGTCTGGGTAGCTGAAGGTGAAGGGGCGGTCCTCTGCGAGCAGAGTAGGCGGGCGACCCCACCCTGCCGGCTGCTGCGCTGCCAGCGTCTCCAGGACTGCAGTCTGCCGCTCCGCCTGGCTCCGGATCAGGGCCGCCAGGTCTGCCAGCTCCTGTGCCAGTGCCTCCATCCTGTCGGGCCCCACGTTGGGCGCCAGTGTAGCAGGGCTAGTGCTACGGGGGCCGACCGACAGGACAGAGGACACAGGTTTCAGTGCACAAACGGTTTTATTCACCAGATCCAAAACACCCACACGTGAACGAGCTCCTTCACAGCAGACCAGAGCGTCTTTCTGCTGTGCAGCCATGCCTTATCAAGGCTGTCAGGGTGGAGAGGTTGATTGGGGCCACCTGTGCCCCAATCGACCTGAGTGGCTGCAGCTCCTCCACCCTGCCACAATTAGAAAAGTTATATTTCCCTGAGACGCCCTGCTTTTGCTTGAGATGTATTTCATTTACCCATTTGTCTTTATATAAAGTTTTTTTTTTTTTTTTTTCCTCATCTTAGGGTGCTTTCACACCTTGTCCCGTTTGGAGCAGTTATTCCGGAACAGGGAGTGTTTCCCCCTAAAGATCGGATCGTTTGGTACTGTATATGTGAACACAGCAATCGCGCTCGGAAGCGGCACAAAACAAACGGGCCACAGGTGTGAAAGCATCCTTTATGAAAACACCCCATGTTTATGTTTTTGTTCTTTTTTTCTGTTTGCAATAAAAAAGAAAAAAAAAAGAAAAATGGATCGCAGTAGAGATATAATGTTGGTATGCTTATGTTATGCTGCTGTAATGCTCGTGTGATTCTGAATAATAATAATAAAAAAAGAAAATTCAAAATACAATAGTTTAATATTTAGAAAAGGTTTTAAAACCATTTTCAGATTGATGTGGAGTTGCAGTAGTTTTAGGCCCTTTGCTTATGTCTTTCCCTCATAGCTTTGTGTTTAACACAAAGTGGAAGGCTTTAGGAGTCCACCCTGGTTAGGACTCTTTTTTTGTCAAATAAATGGTGAAAAATTTTCAGAGCCACTCCTACAATAAGACGGCTTTTATTGTTTTTAAACAGACAGAGATCATAGGTGTGACAGAGGAGTATTAACTTCTGCATGTGACAGTAAAAATTCCAAATGTGTGCTTGGAGGCCTGATTAAATAAATAATATGACCCCACTGTGAGCGCCTCTGCACTTATTTGTCCCTTTCCTCCTTTTTTATAATAAAAAGGACATGTAAATAGTCTTTTGGCTGAAACACCAGCAGGGCCGGTTCTGGAAAATGATGACTACGGTGCATCTCAGATCAACATGCCTGGCACGTTATTCAACACTAAATTATGCATTTTCCCATAATTTCAAGCGGAATGATACTAGCAAAACAAGAATATTAAAGTGTATTTCAAATGCTTTATTGCAGCAATATCGCTGCAGAACAAAGAAAATGCTACATTTAGTCTGGGCTACCTCACCCATCAGACAATCTAGCAACATTTGTTTCTTACCCTGAAAATAAAACATAGAAATTCAAACTAATTTTATCTATACAGCTCAAAACCATCACTAAACATGACAGACATTTCAAGTGGAATGATACCAGTCAAACAATAATATTTAAAGTGTCTTTCAAGTGCATTTTTGCAGCAATATCGCTGCTGAACAAAGACAATGCTACATTTAGTCTGGGCTTCCTCACCCATCAGACAATCTAGCAACAGAAAATAAAACATAGAAAAATAAATAACAAAAATAAATATAACCATAAATATAAACTTGCTTGCGTGGTTGTGCTTGAACCACTTCCTAATATCCATGGTTACTTTGTGTTACCGGAGCAGCAGAGAGCAGCGTCTTGCTGGTGCAGGAAACTGCTGGAAGCAGATGAGTGACGGACACTGGCTGATTTATGGTTCCGCGTTACACCATCGTAGAGCTTACGGCGTAGGATACGCAGGGACACTACTGCTACTGCTCTGCAGCTGCAGGCTGGTGCTGCTGCTCTGCAGCTGCAGGCCGGCGCTGCTGCTCTGCAGCTGAAGGCTGGGGCTGCTGCTCTGCAGCTGCAGGCCGGCGCTGCTGCTCTGCAGCTGCAGGCCGGCGCTGCTGCTCTGCAGCTGCAGGCCGGCGCTGCTGCAGGCCGGTGCTGCTGCTCTGCAGCTGCAGGCCGGTGCTGCTGCTCTGCAGCTGCAGGCCGGTGCTGCTGCTCTGCAGCTGCAGGCCGGTGCTGCTGCTCTGCAGCTGCAGGCTGGGGCTGCTGCTCTGCAGCTGCAGGCCGGTGCTGCTGCTCTGCAGTTGCAGGCCGGTGCAGCTGCAGGCCGGTGCTGCTGCTCTGCAGCTGCAGGGTGGTGCTGCAGGCTGCCGGAGTCCCGGTGCTGCAGCAGGTTGAGGTCCAGCCGCAGCTCCTGCAGGGAGGACAGGCTGCAGCTGAAGTCGTCAGGGAGCCAGTGCAGCCGGGTGAAGCTCAGGTCCAGCCGGGTGAAGCTCAGGTCCAGCCGGGTGAAGCTCAGGTCCAGCCGGGTGAAGCTCAGGTCCAGCCGGGTGGAGCTCAGGTCCAGCCGGGTGGAGCTCAGGTCCAGCCGGGTGGAGCTCAGGTCCAGCCGGGTGGAGCTCAGGTCCAGCCGGGTGGAGCTCAGGTCCAGCCGGGTGGAGCTCAGGTCCAGCCTCTCCACAAACTGCAGGGAGGACAGGGACTGAAAACCAAATAATGCATACTCGTCAAGTTTTGGATTAAAAAATAAGGGACATTTCCACCAGCCCAACCAATGCCCAATATTACATTTCAAAACTATAAAATAACTTTCAACCACTTACAAAGTACAATTATGTGCTCAGAATCTGATTGGCACCTTTGTGGCAACCTTTGTGGCACTGAGATGCTGTGGACATTCCCATAATAGAGCTATAATAGAGCCTCAATGAAAACACAAAAGTGAATTAAATTACATTTACTCACTCACTCATCACTCATCTTCTCCCGCTTTTCCGTTACCGGGTCGCGGGGGCAGCAGCCTCAGCAGGGATGCCCAGACTTCCCTCACCCCAGACACTTCCTCCAGCTCCTCCGGGGGGAGTCCGAGGCGTTCCCAGGCCAGCCGAGAGACATAGTCTCTCCAGCGTGTCCTGGGTCTTCCCCGGGGTCTCCTCCCGGTGGGACATGCCTGGAACACCTCCCTAGGGAGGCGTCCAGGAGGCATCCGGTACAGATGCCCAAGCCACCTCAGCTGACTCCTCTCAACGTGAAGGAGCAGCGGCTCGACTCCGAGCTCCTCCCGGGTGACCGAGCTCCTCCCGGGTGACCGAACTCCTCACCCTATCTCTAAGGGAGCGTCCAGCCACCCTGCGGAGGAAACTTATCTCGGCCGCTTGTATCCGCGATCTTGTCCTTTCGGTCACTACCCAAAGTTCATGACCATAGGTGAGGGTAGGGGCGTAGATTGACCGGTAAATCGAGAGCTTCGCCTTTCGACTCAGCTCCCTCTTCACCACGACGGTCCAGTACATCGACCGCATTACTGCGGACGCTGCACCGATCCGTCTGTCAATCTCACGCTCCATTGTTCCCTCACTCGTGAACAAGATCCCGAGATACTTGAACTCCTCCACCTGAGGCAGGACTTCTCCACCCACCCGGAGAAGGCATGCCACCCTTTTCCGGTCGAGAACCATGGCCTCGGTCTTGGAGGTGCTGATTCTCATCCCTGCCGCGTCGCACTCGGCCGAAAACCGCCCCAGCACATGCTGGAGGTCCCGGTCTGATGAAGCCAACAGGACAACATCATCTGCAAAAAGCAGAGATGAAATCCTGAGGTTCCCAAACCGGATCCCCTCCGGCCCCTGGCTGCGCCTAGAAATCCTGTCCATAAAAATTATGAACAGGACCGGTGACAAAGGGCAGCCCTGCCGGAGTCCAACATGCACTGGGAACAAGTCTGACTTACTGCCGGCAATGCGAACCAGACTCCTGCTTCGATCAGAGACCGGACAGCCCTTAGTAGAGGGCCCCGGACTCCATACTCACTCAGCACCCCCCACAGAATGGCACGAGGGACATGGTCAAATGCCTTCTCCAGATCCACAAAACACATGTAGACTGGTTGGGCAAATTCCCATGAACCCTCGAGCACCCTGCGGAGGGTATAGAGCTGGTCCAGTGTTCCACGACCGGGACGAAAACCGCATTGTTCCTCCTGAATCCGAGGTTCGACTTTCGGCCGTAATCTCCTCTCCAGTACCCTGGCGTAGACTTTCCCCGGGAGGCTGAGAAGTGTGATCCCCCTGTAGTTGGAACACACTCTCCGGTCCCCCTTTTTAAACAGAGGGACCACCACCCCGGTTTGCCACCCCAGCGGTACTGTCCACTTCCTCCATGCAATGTCGCAGAGGCGTGTCAACCAAGACAGCCCTACGACATCCAGAGACTTGAGGTACTCAGGGCGAATCTCATCCACCCCCGGTGCCCGGCCACTGAGGAGCTTACGAACTACCTCAGTGACCTCGGCTTGGGTGATGGATGAGCACGCCTCCGAGCCCCAACCCTCTGCTTCCTCAGTGGAAGGCATGTCAGTCGGGTTAAGGAGATCCTCGAAGTATTCCTTCCACCGTCCGACAATGTCCCCAGTCGAGGTCAACAGCTCCCCACCCACACCGTAAACGGTGCCGGCAGAGTACTGCTTCCCCCTTCTGAGGCGCCGAACGGTCCTACAGAATTTCCTCGAGGCCGACCGAAAGTCCTCCTCCATGGCCTCCCCGAACTCCTCCCAGACCCGAGTTTTTGCCTCCAAGACCGCCCGAGCCGCGGCCCGCTTGGCCTGCCGGTACCTATCTACTGCGTCAGGAGTCCCACCGGCCAACATAGCCCGGTAGGACTCCTTCTTCAGTCTGACGGCATCCTGTACTTCCGGTGTCCACCACCGGGTTCTAGGATTGCCGCCACGACAGGCACCGGAGACCTTGCGTCCACAGCTTCGAGCCGCCGCGTTGACAATGGAGGCAGAGAACATGGTCCACTCGGACTCAATGTCCCCCGCCTCCCCCGGGATCCGAGAGAAGCTCTCCCGGAGGTGGGAGTTGAAGATGTCCCTGACAGAGGGCTCGGCCAGACGTTCCCAACAGACCCTCACAATCCGTTTGGGTCTGCCCGGTCTGTCCAACCTCCTCCTCCGCCAGCGCATCCAACTCACCACCAGGTGGTGATCAGTTGACAGCTCAGCCCCTCTCTTCACCCGAGTGTCCAAGACATGCGGCCGAAGGTCAGATGAAACGACAACAAAGTCGATCATTGACCTCCGGCCTAGGGTGTCCTGGTGCCACGTGCACTGATGGACACCCTTATGCCTGAACATGGTGTTCGTGATGGACAAACTGTGACTCGCACAGAAGTCCAACAACAAAACACTGCTCGGGTTCAGATCGGGGAGGCCGTTCCTCCCAATCACGCCTCTCCAGGTATCACTGTCATTACCCACGTGAGCGTTGAAGTCCCCCAGTAGAACAATGGAGTCCCCAGTTGGAGCACTATCAAGTACCCCTCCCAGGGACTCCAAGAAGGCTGGGTACTCCGCACTGCTGTTCGGCCCGTAGGCACAAACAACAGTGAGAGACCTTTCCCCGACCCGAAGGCGCAGGGAAGCGACCCTCTCGTTCACCGGGGTGAACTCCAACACATGGCGGCTGAGCTGGGGGGCTATTAACAAGCCCACACCAGCCCGCCGCCTCTCACCCTGGGCAACTCCAGAGTAGTGGAGGGTCCAGCCCCCCTCAAGGAGCTGGTTTCCAGAGCCCAAGCTATGTGTGGAGGTGAGCCCGACTATCTCTAGCCGGTATCTCTCAACCTCACGCACAAGCTCTGGCTCCTTCCCCCCCAGCGAGGTGACATTCCATGTCCCCACTGTGAGGGTTTTGGTCCAGGGATTGGGTCGTCGAGGCACCCCGCCACGACTGCTACCCAGCCCACATTGCACCGGCCTTTCATGGACCTTCCTGCGGGTGGTGGGCCTACAGGAAGGCGGGCCCACGTCGCCGTTTCGGGCTGAGCCCGGCCGGGTCCCACGGGCAAAGACCCGGCCACCAGGCGCTCGCCTACGAGCCCCAACCCCAGGCCTGGCTCCAGGGCGCGGCCCCGGTGACGCCGATCCGGGCGACGTAACGGTCCTCGCTGTCTTCTTCTTCATGATTGGCTTGTGAACCGCTCTTAGTCTGGCCCGTCACCTACGACCTGTTTGCCATGGGAAATTACATTTAATTTATTTTAAATATTTTCAGTTTATACTGTATACACATTGATTATCTTCAAGTGAAACATTTACAATTTCTTTTAATTTGTCATTTTCACTCATGTGTCTCTCTGCGCCGCTGGTGCTGCTGACGGACCTCGTCGGTTCAGTTTGAAGAGGCACAATAATGCTTTTTAAATGATTATATTATAAAACAGGACATTTACGGGAAAATACTAATACGGCGGGAAAGAAAGGTAGAATACGATAGTTTCTCGGCCAAAACGGGAGACTTGACAGGTATGATAACGTTGGGAAGAAATCCCACACCGAGCAGCTGCTTAAACACTTCAAAGCTGAGCACGTTGGCTCTTCTCACTCAGAACACTGATTTAAACATGCTGGAGACAGCTTTAGAGAAAAAATAAGGGAAATCACGATTGCTGCAGGACTGCTGACACCAGAGCGCAAAAAATGAAATAAAAAAAAGGTCTGATGGAATAGACTAGAAAGACTTTGTCATTAGATGTAACTGTAAGACATAAAATTAAATTTAGAGCGCTTCTCCATTTGTGCCAAATAAATAAAATGGCATTGATAAAACAAGATAGAATAATATAAATTAAAAATAGAATTAAAATCGAGGCAGAGTAGAACAACATTGACAGTGTCTGGATGATTTCACCAGGATTTGTTCTTATGTTTTTTTATTTATTTATTTTACACTTATTTAAAGTGCTAATGGCTCTGGGGGGGAAAGGCTGTTGGTACCTGATGATACCTGATCATCTTTGCATTTTTGAATAAAAAACATCCTTTAGAGTTGGCCATCACTTGTCAGGATCAGGTGCCCCTGCGTGTTTCCTACCTGCGGGTGCAGCGTGCAGGATCTGCTGCTGGAACCAGCAGCTCCTGAGGGACCACAGCAGCTCCTTCAGCCGGTTCCCCCTCCGCTCTAGCAGCCAGGCTCCGTGGGGCAGGCCGGGGGGGCTCCGCAGGGCAGGCCGGGGGGTCCGGGGGGTCCGGGCCAGCCCGCGGGCCCTGCAGTCCACCAGCTCGGACTCGTAGCACAGACTTGCGTCGGGACACGAGCCGGAGCCCCGCCACGCGCCCAGCAGCACTGCGCAGGCGCAGACGGACATCTCCGCTCACAGGCTCCAGTCAGACACCAGGATAAACGTGTTATCTTCACAGCATGCTGCTGGAGCATGAACACTTCTTGTTTTGGGAAAACTCGCAGAGTACACACTCGCTATTTCAGATTAGAGGGGGATTATGGGCTTAAATCACAAACATATCAGGGGAACAAACCTCTCAGTTTTGGATCAGTTCCTAAAAATCAGGATTTACAACTGCTTCAATACATGGATATAATAGTAGCTTTCATTTGTCACTTATCCTGACATGTCTTTGCATAACATTACATGCATGCATCCAAAAATCTTGTTTTTTCTTTTAAAAGCAAATAAATAAACGCAAGTCTTTTGTCTGATCAACTTGTTAATTCTGCCCAAAACTAAAGAAAAAGTTTCATTTATAAAAGACAAAAACATAACTGGCATCTCTGCACCTAGGACCAGCCTTCAAATAAATACTGATATCCTTGTAATTAAACTTGAACAGATTAATTTTGCTGCAACTGTGTAGGAGGATTTCTTAATGTTTAAATAATTAAAGATTCAACTTAAAAAGGTCAAGCTCTTTTCTGTCCTCTGCCAAGTACAGAAGCAAATGTCATCAACCAGACCAGAAGCTTAATTACTGGGATGAGAATTATTCACCGCTGGTAACTTTTCCCTGAAATCACATTAATTAAAAAGAAAAAAAACAAAACCCACTAGCAGTTTCATCTGAAACACAATAAAAGCACCGTTACAGGCAGCAGTGGTCTCACGCCTCATCTGGACGTCGGCTGGTATCTACCAGGGACTGTAACAGCCAAGGCAGCAGTGCTACAACCTGGGTCGTACCCCCCCCCCCAACCCCCACAAGCCTCAAAAACTTCTTGAAAATTACAGTATTACAGTCAGAATTTTTGTTACTTTTATTTTAGAAAATGTCCTTTAAAGTGTGGCGTTTCAAGTCACATTTTGTTTAAAATACAGAAAATACAGACAGTAGAACATGGATACAGAAAAAAAAGAAACAATGACAGAAAATAAAGCTAACAAGCCTTTCTGACTGCTCTAGTTTTCTCTCTTTCGCTCTCTTTTTTTATTTTTTTTTTTAAATGGAACTCAAGGCAAAGGAAGGAGGGCAGAAAAAGAAAATGTTTCAGGGACAGGGGAGGGACAAGTAGGGGGAGGGGGCAGAATGGGACAGGTTAGTTAAGGAAACTATGGTTGCTTTATGGTTCATGTTTAAATTATTCTTTATAAAGTCTAATTTAAGATTTAATCTTTCCTCTCTTTCTTTTTTGTCTTTTTCATTAAATGGTTTTTTGATCTTCAGGATCCAGGGCCCTCAGTGCTCCTCCCTGTGGTCTCGGACTGAGGACAAGGAATGCCGACTTCGTCTGGCAGTGGGAACAAAACCACTCGCGCTGCCGACTCAAGAAGATAAAGTGGAGTCCTTCTGTGTTTGCTGTGCTTGTGAACGCTGCATGGACTTCTGACTTTCCAGGTCTCTAAAATGTTTCTCAACCTGCAGGAGAACAGCGAGAAAAACCATGAGCAACAGAGTCAAATCAGATGGAAGACACCACAACAAGCTCACAAATGCAAACTAATAGATCAACACCAACTTTCCTAAAAGACGAGGTTTGAATCGACTCCTGAGGACCGTCCAATCTGACTCAAAGCTTGTAGATGTCCAATGATAAAAGGTACAGTTTAAAACACAGTTGTGGTAATGAGATGGGCATCAACTTTAGTGGTCAGGGGCCGCGTTAAAAGCTTGTTGCATAAATAACTGGAGCTCATTAGTGGAAACCTTCTGGTGTCATGTTCCGCCTGAATGTTCAAGGACTTTTCTGTCCACTAAGGTCATTTCTACCACTGTTGAGCACCAAAAAAAAGCTCTGCACACCCACAGTTGTATTTTACCTCTCAGATAAAACCTCACTGCTGAGGTTGAACTTAAGTTGAGCTATGTTGGGAATTAATATGTTTAATTCTCCAGTGATTTGGCCAGAGTAACAGGAGGAAAGAAATCCGGTGGAATGAGGTGCAGGGATGAGACACAGCCAGCTAATAATCAAAACAGCAGCAGATTCTGAGGGACGGTTTAATCTTTTCATGGTAAATGACTTCACTCTTTATAGAATGAAATAAAATCTAAAAAAAAAAAAAAAGGCACATAAGTATTGCACTGTTGTGGTTTGAGCGCTTGCTGTGTTAATAAAATTACTGAAAAAAAGAATAAATCATGCTTTGAGAGCCTTGGAAACAGGATAATCAGATATTTCTTCCGCTTGTACTTTAAAACCGGCACACGTCTTTCTGAATAGTGAAATGTCCATCTACAACCAAAATAGGAAAGTGAGGCTGCATATTCAGACGACCAAATCCCACCTTATACTGTAAAGTAATGTTGGTTAATTCAATTGGTGGGATCTTTTACATTAACACTGTTCTGGCACTATAGTTTTAAAATACACCGTCTGACTAGACTCAAACTCCTCACAGACAAACACACTGACACTAGCCCACACGCTCGCTGGATGCCCCACACGTTGACTCAAAAGTAATAGACGCAGCCGATACAAAAGGAGGAAAAGCTGAAAGCATGCCGGATGTACAAAATGCATGGAGCTGCACATCTGTCCAGTTAATCATCCGCTAAACCAAAACTTAATCTGTTGTTTTAGTCTGTAGTGTAGTAAGTCAACTGGAAAAGCTCATCACCAACAAGCTGAAGGAAAGCATGTCCCCACCTACTGCGGCGGAGTCGGATGTGCTTTAGTCGGTAAATCTATTCTCCGTGCGTGCTTGTGTCCTTCTGGGGCAAAGAAAGGAGTCCAGTTAAACGCTTCTGTTGGGTTACAACAGGCCAACTAAACTGTGCTTGCAAAAGTACTCATCTCACAATACACTGAGTTAGCTGCCCTGGAAACAAGTTAAAACGGAAGTGTACTTGAAGTATTACCACCCAAACTTTGAATCCAAGCACAATGTGAATGAATGAATGAATTTTATTTCGAACATGTATATAAAAAATAAAAATAAACAGTAACATCTTCATATGCACATAGGTTCGAAGGAGTAGGAAGAAGTTTACACTTTTTCCTAGATCCTACCCCTTTATAACTATGAATTTACATTATTGCTATTATATCTACACAATATCCATATAAATATAGTCTATATAAATACTACGTAGACATGCCTATTACTACATAATTATCCATATAAGTATATAGAAAATATAAATATTACATAATTATATCAATATATAGAAAATAATTATATAAATCTATATAAGTATACCGTACACTATATAAACTACATAAATATCCCTATAAATATATACTTAATACTCCACAAGTAATTTCCATATCTTCTGATTTATAATCACCTATTTGTACAAACTGCTGCCTGTTTCTTAAATAGCTCTTCAGCCAGCTCAACCCAACCCCCCTTACACCGTACCTTTCCAGTTTATTTAATAATGTGTTGTGATCAATTGTGTCAAACGCTTTTTTTAAGTCCAAAAATACTCCAACTGCAATTTTTTTGCCGTCTATACAATTTGTGTTTTCTTCTATAACTCAGTAAGAGCTAGAGATGTTGAGCTGTCTGCTTACAGACAGTCAATATGGATTCAGAAAAGATTGTGTTTTTCAATGCATTTGTCCAGTCTGTCTGTAAAACATTTTAAGTATTTTGGAGAAACAGGCCTGTAGTTTGTGAAGTGGTGTCTATCTCCAGTTTTAAACAGCGGTATCACTTTTGCTTTTTTCATTTTGTTTGGAAATGTACCTGATTGAAAAGACAAGTTGCAGATGTGGGTTAGTGGTTTTGCAATTCCTTCAATAACATTCTTCTCTGTTGTCATGTCAATATCATTCCAGTCTGTAGAGGTTTTGTTTTTACAGTTTCCGTGATTTCTTTTTCATCAACGGCTCCTAGAAAGATTGTACTTGGGTTTCTGTCCCCCACATCTTCTACAACCCCACATTCTGTTGTCTGGTTTCTTTATTTTTGTTGCCAATTCTGGTGTGAGTGGTGAAGACAACCCAGAGAGGAACAAGGTCAGAGGCAGGTTAGAAGCAAAGTCTATGGTGTCTGTACTACAGCCTTCGTCCAACTGAATAAAATACTACACACAAGAGGAGGAGCTGGAGCATTTTGGAGTGACCTCTCAAATCCATGCATTTCCAACTCAGGGACTAACCAAAGTACAAAGGATCTGACCCCCAAACCAGTCCTGGTAACCCAGTCAGGAGGTGCTACCTTGGTGTTTTTGAGGTGGGCCATAGCTGAACATTAAATTGGTCAAATACTCTGTTCAATATACAGCCAAAGGACAATCTGATAGGCAAATCCAATCTATGAAAAAAGCCTCTGTATCTCCTTAGGATGCAAAATACTTCGACATTTTATGGTCTTTTGGTTATATTTTTTACTAAATAAACCTTCAGGGAAAAAAAAAAATGGTGCAACTTTATGGACAAAATTATACATCATGAGCTGGCTGAAAAAAATCTTGCATAGATATAAAATATACTTACTATTTTGCGTACATGACTTAAAGCGCTTCCCTCTTTGCCTTTGCAGTTCTCAACCTGGTAAGGTGGTGAGATAACAACATCGTCCATCACAATAATGTTCTTCTCCTGCCATTTACAGTCTTTGATGCTGCAATGAAATTAAGACATCATGTTACTACGTTATAGATGGACATTCAGTTCTACTGATTTAAGGAGGCAAAACCATCATACATTTGCTTTCAATTTAAACAACTATACAAATGACATTTTACACATCTAAAATGGTAAATTCAACACTAAATTAAAAAATTCAAACAAATATGAAAAACTTTCCAACAGTTTCATATGAAGAAAAAAATGATTGCTTTTCTCTTTTTTTCCATTAATTTCAATAAAAGGTTTTAAATCTGCAACATGTGGTTGCTGAACTGCTGAACTGAATTCTGACAGACACTAATAGGAGAAACAGGACCCTGGAACCATGTCAAACCAGCGTGTATGTAACGACAATAGCAGAGTCTGGATTAACGTCACGTTGGACGTTGCTCAAATATTCTTGCATCAATTTTGGATTGAATCTGATCCTCACCGGCCAAGCTCATGTCTATCTTTCTGAAATTACATTTAAGTTGGAGTCAGCAACACTGGTCCATAAGTTGTTTTGGACTGGTTCATAAGGACCTATAGGGCAATGCAAATCCATTATGGGTGACGTAAAACTTTTGGATGTCAGCGTTTACCACAGATGGTTTTAATGGCATCTGTTTAACAATGGCCCTGGTGACCTGCTCATCGCCGACCATGAGGCGGGAGGGGAAGAGCTTACGTTTTGTGAATAGTCTGGAATAGCTGTTGGCCCTCCACAGAAACCCCAGCACTGATTGCATAGGCTTGGGACAGCTTGTCTTCCTTTTCTGTCCGTGCTCGATTGGCAAGCTGTGAAGGTATAAACAAAAGCAGTGTTGTTAACATCAAACAACAAGTGCTTGTTCTGACAGCTTTGAATAAGGAACATTTTTATTTCCCATTTTTTCAGTTTGGGCTTAGTTATTTTTCCAAATTTTGGCATCTCAAAAATATGTCCCTCCCAAACATACAGCCTACCTGCCCAAGTGAAATAATTTCAGCCTTCAAAGCCAGGAAATACAACACGGCAATGTTACCTTCCAATAGAACTGGACCATAAAAAAAGCTGTAAAATATTCAAATTTAAGATTCATCACATCCTGACTGAAGTGAAATTTTACTTGGTTATCCAAGAATCATCAATATTTTTATCCTCAAGTGCAAGATCACACCAGAGGGTAAAAGAGATGCACTTCTACCCTGAAACTTGGACCTGAATTTCAAGCACACGAGTTGCCAGTGATTAGTCACACTCTCTCTTAAAAGACACTGTAGCAGTAACAGAACACATTCCACACGTT
The DNA here is from genome assembly GCF_033807715.1 of Cololabis saira. Lineage (NCBI taxonomy): Eukaryota > Metazoa > Chordata > Actinopteri > Beloniformes > Belonidae > Cololabis > Cololabis saira. Next base: position 40,510,573 of record NC_084605.1, read on the forward strand.
TTCACAGCAACAGTCAATGGAAAAGGATGGAAATAAACCCTGCAAACATCGACCAACACTTAAGAGTTTCAGTGTCGATGAAACGACAGCATTGTAAAAAGAAAAAACCACAAACCAGAACATGTTTAAAAATGTTTTAAATAAAATGATATGCTTACCTTGCTAACATTCAGTGATGCTAGTGGAGGCGGAGTCTCAGTGCGGTCATTTATTATGTCCACATCAGAAACATAGGCTAAGTTGATCAGGATGACGTCGCTCAGGTTTGGCTTACCACTGGAGGAAGCACATTCTTGGAGGGAACAAGTCAAGGCAGATACATTTATGACAATGCCGTCAAAAACAGACTACCTATTGTCATATTACTTCTAAAGAACTTGACTACAATCTGCACAGCCTCATGATACAGAGAGCTGGCTGCCCAATGCTGACAGTGAGCGGTAGTGCCAGTTACAGCATGTGGCAAATAAAGACAGTGCTGCCACCTATAGTAAGCAAGCGTGCATGAATGAATGAATGAATGAATGAATGAATGAATGAATGAATGAATGAATGAAGATTCAAGAATCACAAGCAATTTATACAGATGAAATTCATCTGCAGAGCAGGTGTTTAATTGCTATATAAAAATAAATAAAATGCCCATTCAGGAAGTTACTCTCAGGGACAAAAATTAGGAAAATATTGAAATTGACGTGTGTGTGGAATCCACTGCCTCAATGCAGATTTGCAGTTTCATTTAATACAAGAACAGCTGGTTAAACTTGTTAGTGAGACTTTGATAGTTACATTGAGGTATTTTTTTAGGGCTTGGTTGGAACACGGCCAACAAAAAAAAAAAAAAAAAAAAACCCACGAAGTTTAAGTCAGACATGTCAACATTACAACATTTGACCTACATTTTAAATACCACATGCTTTTAATGTTGAATATGTTTCACTTTGATGTTTATGGCAAAATAATTAGGTAACTCCCCGTTATGTTACTCAACAAAAAACCTTAGTATGCAATAAAAAAAAACTAAAAAACACATGCATTCAATCTCCTAAAAGGCCAGACCAACCAGGGGGTAGCATCAGTTGCTGCATACCTAATAAGGTTTCAGAGTAACCGTTATGGCTTAAGAAAACGATTGTACTTTACACTGTAATTTATCATATTTAAACACAAATGCCACTTGAAAGTATTTGCTCACTGGACTTGCACTGTTACCTGTCAAACCTCAAACACTCATTCATTTGACATCTCCTGCCACAGTTTGGTTTTAGACGTGAGCCGTTCAGGTTTGGTTAGTGAAGGTTGTGGAGGATCTGAAGTCCTGCAGCTCCTGGAGCTGGAATTAACCATCATGTCAGTCCAAGGGAACGCTCACTAAATGCGTCCAAACTACCGCGTTTTTCGCCAAAAGAATTACAACGTGGCCCAAATCAAGTGAGACCAGAGAGACCACCCCGGTCACATTGAGGAATAAAGCGTTTGGTATTGTTGATCATCGGTGTGGGTTTGACCGTAACTTAGCCCGCTAGCCGCTAGCAGCCCCTGGCCGCCGGGGAACCGTCTCCCTGCACGATCCCCACCCCCTCCCGGAGACCACGGGGGCCGGCCCCGCTGCTCGGAGCCGCGACGCCCGGGAGGGACATGTGCGGAGGCGCGGGGAGCAGCACGGCGGCTAACTAGCCCGCTAACTAGCCGCCGAGGCGGCTGCCATGATGCCGGACGAGCCGCTGCCAGATAGTGATCCGCGTCGAGGCTGGCGCTGCAGCGAGGAGAGTCCCCACACATGCACGTCCTGCCGGGGCCCCACGGCTCTTAAAAGAGCAGAAAACACACACGGCGGCCAGCTACCTCAAAACGTGGAATAATTAAACATGGACAAAGGTGTGTGTGAGTCGGCCAGCGGCGATCACGCCTGCGCGGAGCACTATTTGACATGTTGTCGGCTACCCTCCAGGCCCTTGCAGCCGGGCAGGCCAACACGCCGCCCGGAGCGCCCAACAAGGAAAGGATACTCAAAGTTAACATCTTGGACTGATAATCGAAGGCGACCACTTCTCCTTGCAAACGCTGGCCCAAGCAGGTGAGGCATGAGACATGGCTCCCGACGCTGAAATACTCCCCCGGTCCAGGAGCCGCCATCTTCTCCGCCAGGAAGCCGGAGCGCTGCCTTACGTACAGCGACGTGATGACGTCAGCAGCGGGGCGTGGCCGCGTGCGTCACGTTCCGACCGTGCACTCTGACTACAACCAGAGCAGTTCCCACATAAACGTTTCATCTTCAGTCCTCCAGTTCACGAATCTAGTTTTTTTATGTATGATTGCAAGTTATATAATTCACATCGCGATGAAAAAAATATATACGCTTGCATACCTGTCAAGTTTTGGATTTTTTCCGCCGCTGTCCCACTAGCTAGCCCAACCGAGGTCCATTATTACATTTTAATAGGGATTTACGAGAAATTCAAAATAACTACCTGTCAACCACTTACAAACTACAAATATCTTCTCATAGCCTGATCGGCAGACCTTTGTTGACACTGAAATGCTGTGGACATTCCTATGTTACTAATTCCTATAATAGAACCTAAATGAAAACACAAAACTGAATTAAACCACACATTTTTTTTAAATATATTTTCAGTTTATATACACATTTCGCTCATGTGGCTCTCTGGTGCTGACGGACATCGGTCCTTCCCCCGTCAGAGAAACTAAAATCACCCCATCCTGCTCCTCTTTAGGAAAGTAAATTTAATATCCCATTTTAGAGATATTTATACGAAGTCATCGCTTTTTTGTCAGAAATATCTTCTCTCTCATTACATCCATCCATCTCGATCCATCTCTGATTTGTTCCGAGTTCGTTCCTTCGTTCCCGTTGTCGCCACTACCCTCGCGAGAACTGCCACCCGGGGTACAACAGGGGGCAGTCCTCGCGAGATTAGTGACAATTTAGTTTGCAGTTTAAAAAATACTATATTATAAAACGGGAATTTTACAGGAAAATACTAATACGGGAGGACGGGGGGAAACAGGGGTAAAATACGACAGTTTCCCGGCCAAAACGGGAGACTTGACAGGTATGCGCTTGTCTCTATTTCAACCACTTTTCAATAAAACGGCCCCCCCTGATGCACAAATGCCGCTACTGCAGGCTCGCCAAACCCGCTGCACATTTTGATGTAAAACCAACACGGCGACAGCGTTTTGCTCACAACACCTATCCAATTAAGCTTGGTGGACAATAAAGTAATGGAGTCGTTGCACACCCAAGGGATTTGGGTGGCTGAAACTCTCCAGGAAAGCACGAAGGATCTGGAAAAATACTGGCTTTTCATCACCCATTTTGGAGATCCGAAAGCAGCTTTTTTACTTGTTTTTCCTTTTACGTATTTTATCAGCAGACGAGCCGGAGTTGCGGTGCTTTGGGCAGCAGCTCTGTCAGAATGGCTGAACCTGGTGTTTAAATGGTGAGAGCGACTTTTATACTTAGATCAAATGCAACATGACAGCCAGTCACCTAGTTAAATTCTCACACGAAAATAGACCATGCTATTTACAGTTGTAATGACATAAGTTTTTCTTTTTGTCTTTGGCACTTTTTATCTGCAATAATTGCATATTTTATTCTGTAGAAGTTGTAGTTTCCGGGACACCAGTATGGTCCAACCTTTTATTCTGTCCGTGGTGAATCAAAATATCCTATCTTTTTGATATCCTGTCTATGGTTATGAACTTTTATGAATGAAGGATAAGAAGATACTGTAATTCATATTACTTTGATAAAACACCTGCTTCTTCAGTAGATCTTATATACCTACACACACATGTAATTGTATCAGTGTCAGAATAGTTAGAGATAGTGTTGATCAATTGACCAAATGAAAATCCAGAACAATGGCAGTCATTTTTTGGAAGAATTTCATCAGAGCAATAAATGTAAAGTTTGTTAAAGAGTATTAGGTCTTGCTCTAAAAAAAGGGAGAAATTTACAATTGGGTGAAAATTGTGAAAGGAATAATGCATACATCATGGACATAAATTGTAAAATTAAGATATGTTAAAGATCCAGAATATAAGCACCACATAAAAGAATCATGCCACACATAATATATGTTATTAACATGACTACAAATGTATTTATGTAGACTTATGCGCATGCTTTTTTTCTAGGATGCTCTTTGGGGAAAGGCCATTCTGGTGGATTGGTGAATCTCAACTATTTATGGGCTCGCAACCCAAAGTTCACCAATATCCATCGACCTGTGAAACCGGCCCAGGTGAGAAACAAAAAAGGAAATATTGTCTTTGATTAATCAAACCGTTAAAAGCTCCAAAGTTGGCCTCTGTCTCTCAGGCAGTCCATCGGGTCATGCGATGGTCACAGCAGCGGTCTGGTGGGTCGTGGTGTCCTCACTGGGATCATATTTATACTACCATACTCACAAGTATGACCCCTTGTCAAGATTTAAAAAAAAAAAAAAAAAAGTGTAATTTTGTTTGTACAGATATAGAGATGATGCTCAATATCATAACGGTATTTTTACATCTCTCTCCTTGCTTCCAGTGTGGTGGTATCCGCCGCTCCTTATGTCGTATATGTGGGGCTGCTCGTTGCAGTTGGACTCTCCAGGATTTTTATCCTCGCCCATTTCCCCCATCAAGTCATTGCTGGCACCATTACAGGTCTGAATACTTTGTCTTTATATGATCCAGAAAATGGGAATGCTTTTAAAGGAGACCTATTTTGAAAACCAGGTTTTTTCTTGCTTTAACATATATAAAGTGGTCTCCCCTCAGCCTGCCAACTCAGAGGAGGAGGAAAGCAACCAAATTCTGCAGTGACTGTACAGCCCAGTGTACATCCATGCAACAACTCCACCGCATGGATCTATTATATTACTGGATGCAAGACCGCAAAATGGCCGCCATTCATTTCAATGGAAGTTGCTCACCTGGCGCATACGCCGAAAAATTTCCTGACTTCCGGGTTTACTTCCGCGTTGTGGGGCCCATAGAGCATGTGCAGTTAGTCACCTCCCCTGATGCTCTGGGCCTCCCATCATGCCCCGGGGCAATGAGAACGAGTATTAATATAATATGTATTAATATAATATATTAATTAATGTATATTATTACATGTATAGTATTACATATATTATTAATGTATTAATATAATTATATAATATGTATTAATATAATACATCCATGGAGTGCACGGACACAGCCGTGACGTCAGCTGTGACGTCACGCCCAGAAAGAGACTTTTCTTTGACTTTTCTGGCTGTTATAAAACATTTTTGACGGATATAAACTCCATGACTTAAAAATATAGAATACAAAGATTAGTAATTGCCGGTTATTACAGCTGGAGGTGTCCTGTGAACAGTTTTAGAGGCTTCTCTTTTACTATTGCGGTCTATGGGAAAAAAGCTTTTTGGGCCCCATGGGATTTTTTGTTGCAGTACCGCGGTTGGCCACTGGGAAAAATCGGCGTGCCTGCTGAGTGCGAGACTGGGGGGCTGCTGTTCTATAATACATCCATGGGGCTGCTCCACCGGCCGGAGCTTCCGCCATTTTCTACGCGTCATTCAGACAGCCAATCAGCACAGAGACTCATCATCATAGCCCCGCCCACTCAGAATCCAGCATAGATAATGAGGTTAGAGAATGGGAAGATAAAGACATGGATCAGAGGCTGAATTTCTAATTTATTTAGCAAAAAATATCAAAAGCTTGTTTTTAAGACATTAAAATTGGTATTAGATGCCATAATAGGTCTTCTTTAAATAACTGTTGTTTTTTTGTCCAGCTGATGCAAACATAATAAAAGCCACCAGAGTAATACGACTTCTGGCTGATTCAGTTGAAACATTTGAAAAAGCAGCCCTGTACATGTAGGGGTGTGAACCACAGGGGATTTTTCGCAATAGGAAATTAATGCAGTAAAGAAATATGTTGAATAAAGGAGCAAAACTGTTGATATTTTTGTCTGTATCAACATGCCTGCTGGGAGTTGAAATGCAAAACTACCTGCTATACAGACTTGAACTGACTGGTCAACTCTTGTCAGGGTCAATTCTGGGTGTTGTCCTGAGCCGCAGGGTGCCAGAAGGTCGCCCCCTGCTGTTCTTCTTCAGCCTCAGCATCGGCCTGCTGCTCAGCGCTGTGATCCTCAGCGTTGGATTGCAACAGCTGGGTGTCGATGTTTCCTGGTGAGTTTCTTTTCCACAGTTACCTGTATGTGCATGTCTGTTCAGTTTAGATTATAAGTTCTGTTTTGTCCCCTTCTGACTGCCACTGGCAGTCATTCAGGGACCCACAGAACCATAGCTACCCTAGTTGTGATGTGATGAAGCCTATGCTGCCATGATGGGCCATATTTTGTCTTGACAGGTCTATTGCTTTGGCTAAGAAATGGTGCAGCCGTGCCGAGTGGATCCGTTTGGATACGGCCCCGTATTCCTCTCTGACCCGAGACTGCGGCGCCCTCCTGGGTTTGGGGCTGGCGCAGCACTGGAAGCCGGGCGGGTGGCCCCTGCCCTGGGCCCCCAGAGCTCTGTCTTTAGCCATTTCATCCATGGGACTTTACCACGTGAATCGTCTGCCGCTCCCTGTCCAACCGCAGGGCCTTTTCTACACGCTTTTCTTCTTCAAATTTGTTCTGGTTCCCCTGATCGTCATGGTGCTCGTGCCTGGGCTGGTGCACCTTTTCACACGCAAGAAGAAGAAAGATTAGAAGGGAGTTTTTCCTCATGTTACAGGTGTCTTCCACACCTCTAAGGACTCCAGCTTTCTTCTGAGTTTGTATCTGCCTGAAATATTTTAAATACTTTAAATGTTTTAGGGCTTCTCCCATGGCCAGTGGAGTCATTTAGTATCTCAAACTGGCTTCACGTATTACAGGTCATCTGCCAATGTTCTTTGGTTTGGTCATTGATTTAATTTATTTTTTTTCTTTTAAATTTGCTTGTACATAAACCTCACGTATTGGGGATATTAAAGAATCTTCCTTTGCAGTGAATGTACAGTTATTCTGGTTAGTCTTTTAAATTCAGCCTAATTGTTCTTTTGTGGCTAAATGTTGTCTGGGAAAAGTGCAGTTTTCATGTTTTGTGCATAAAAAAAGATCTATGTAAGAGCTTTACAATATATTGTTAGAAATAGGCAGTAGTAGTCTATATGCAATGCTTCACACTCCAGATTTTTGCAGAATAAATAAATAAAAAAAAAAAAAAAACCTAATGTCTGAACACTGTTGACCAAGTGTGAATGATCAACAGTGTTAACAATCTTGGCTTAATATTGCACCGATGTTTACTCTACCTGTACCAGTGTTTGTTTTTTGGACCAACAGAAAAGACAATCTCATTCCTATGTAATGCATAAATCAGTAAAATCAATAAACTGACATGCAAGGCACGTTTCAGTTGATAACCATTTATAAATATGTTCTCCTCCCCCTCAATACATAGGTTTGACTGTACATATTACAATCAGTTTTGAGATAAAAACACATTATTTTTTATTGTTTTTAATGAAACTTTATCACAGCGATCTGAAAGCTCACATTTACAGACAAGAGAACTCTGCTCAGTAAGCAAATACACTAAAATAAAATTAAAGACCCTTCAGTCTGGTGGGGTAGGAGGGAAATGATAAGGACAGTTCAGGGACAGCAGGAAGTTTCCTCATTGCATTTCCAACAGTTGCATCACACACCAGAGACATCGCTATACAAGTTTCTGCTTGAGCTCATGGAAAGAACAGAACATGCATCAGACTATTTACAGCAAACTAATATACACAGACGGTTCAGAGCCGTCCACCCTCAGACACCCTCAGCTTAAAAAGTCCCGTTTAAATTAAATATGATACACCTTCATTTCTGTAAGGATAAGTAGGGCGTCTCTGGTAGCAGGTCAGAACTGAGAATGATCTTTAGATATTCTTCATCAGACATCCAAAATAAATGTTACAGACAAATGGTCCATAACCCTCTCCACATATACAAATAACGTGAATATTCCCATTATTTCTATGACACAAACTCCACATTTGGAGCGTTTGGATACTAAAATTTCTGTTTTTTTTTTCTTATTCTTTTTTTTTTGGTTCTTACAGTAGATTCAACTTATTTTCAAGATGTGTGCAGGACCAGTGCCTTAGACCGGCTGATGGCGACTCAACGGATACTTTAAATGATGCAGAGCATGACTGGACCACGTGGTATATCTGAGCCGGTGGATACAGCTGGTGCTAGAAAGTCTGTTTGCCGGTTGAAAAAACATTGTTTTCATTCGTCACTGCGCTGAGAATCATTTAATAACATCCTCACATCATCCGGCTCATCACACACCCATTACCCCCGAATGTTACCGATCAGAGCAACCAGGTAAGTAAAATATATAAAGTGCACCCTTAGTTAAGAACGTTAACAGGCATTCTTTAAATCAGAAGTGTATTGTGGGTAAGAAGAACATAAAGATAATGCAGAAGTGTATTGTGGGTAAGAAAAACATAAAGATAATGCAGAGGAAAGGTAAAGGTCAAACAAGGGTTGTGTATGCATTTGCTTGCTGCTGAGCACTAACATCACTGTTGCAGGGAGGGACAAAGGCAAACTCTGACACTCATATCTCACGCTACAGGGTTTTTCTATTAACAGCATCAGATTTAAAATGTTTTAGCCACAGATTCAAGCCTTAAAACAGATTTATAACACTGAAGGCTCATTTCTTTTTTCTAACACATTTGTTTGTCCGTTTTTATCAGATATTTAAAGAAGTTTTCTGACTGACAGACTCGATGGGACCTTCACGACCCGGCGACCAACTTAATCCAACTTAATTTACACACGTGTGACGTCAATACTTCAGAAATTTGGCAAAGTGACCGGTTTGCAGAAGGATCAGATTCACACAGTTGCAGGTTTTGATGAAGAATTTTATAAGGGGCATAGACAGTTTGATATTCTTAGTAAGATGTCAATCTACATACAAGTGTTTACTAAAGGAGACATATTATGCCTTTCTTCACAAGTTGACACAATTTCATGAGATCTTATACAATGTCTGTGACATGCTTTGGTCAAAATACCACAGTTGTTCCACCACAGCCTCTCGGCAGCTGCTTTTATCTGGGTTTTATTTTCTTGGGATTGGCAGTGCAGCTTTTTGGAAAGCAAATTTTCTGCAGTAACCCTCAAGGATGTAATTACAGAGCCTGCAGTAATGAGCCCGAGGACTCAGCAGCTCGCACAGCAACCTGAGTTCAAACTGACACCAATTAAACTCATGTATAAATACTAAACCGGCTATTTTATTCTCAGATGGCAGTTTGTGCACGGATAGCTGTTACTAATTCCTCTTTTAGGCGCAGTTTTGTCCCCAGTCGAGCCAACGTTGTTAAAACACTGCGGATGGGAAGACTGAAGTAACGCACCAGCGAGCCAGGGCGAGCAATAAACTCCTTCAAAATCAGATCGATTAAGATTAGGCTCAAGTATTGACTCCTTCCTCTGTGTGTTTTCAGAGGACAATTTTAAAAAGTGTTGCTTATATGGGCATTGTTTTTCCACGATTTTTTCATATTTACGTCTGTATTTTTCCTGTTGCTACTCATGATGCATCCAAAGACATCTGGGAAATCAGAGTTCTGTTCTCTTTTGAATGGGGAAAAAAATAAAACCGATCAGAAACCGGCTTTCCTATAAGGGACATAAAGCTATAAAAAAAAACAATGTACCTCAAGGGTGTCTTTATATTACTTCTTTTTAAAGTTAAGTAAATGATATAACTGCAGACGAATATTTGCATTTAACAGCAAAGCAAAAAGTGAGAAACAAAAAAAAAAGTTTCAACTCCCACTTCCAAGGTGCAACAAAAGGAGCATCACTTTAATTTGATGTTGGATGGAGATCAATTTGAAGAGTCCAGACAATTCTGCTCCGATCAAGAATGTGGCATTAAAGACATCCTGCAAATCTGAGCGACTCATATTTTCGTGAGTGACAAATTTTCAAACCTAAACGATCCGCTTTAAAAAAAACTAAAAAAAAAACTAAAACTAACATCGTTGTGCTTTTTTCTCAGTTTTTCAGTTGTTAATAAATTCAGACACCCAAACACCTGCTCGCAAGCAAAAAAGTGAATAGTTTTTCATAATATGTCCCCTTTAATTGAGCATAAAACTATAGTGATCGACTAATTTTTGAGAATAAATTACATTTTCTAGTCTCTCCAGTGTAATATTTTTGCTGTATTTCAGTTTTCTGTCACCGCAGAAAAAAACAAAGATTTGATTTCTGGATGCTTAATTAAACAAATGTTACAGAGGAAGCTGAAATTAAATGAGGCATGTGACAACATTTCCAGACATTTTACAGAGGTAAAAAAACAACAATAAAAAAAAAAAAAACACTACTCTTTCAAAAAGCAGCCTGGAGACTACTGCAATCTCTTGCATTACGTGACACTTAAGTCTCTCTTTTTTGTTTAATTTATTTCGACACAGTAGAGGTAATGATGCCATCAAAGTTTGGCTGTGTCCCTCGTTCCTTTCACTAGTCAGTTATCCATGTGTTAGCAGTGAGACAGAGGCGGGGTTAACAGAATAAAATTCAAAATGCAAACTATGTTTTGCTTTCATTTCTATGTACAATATATAACTTCATTATAAATATTGTCATTTTTCTATAAGCACTGAGTTGTTGAACCATTTGTTATTTTCTGAGCAATGTACAGTATTGAACAGATATATTGTATTTCATAGATTAGAGCCTACTAGCAACCTTGGTTAAGAGCACACTTTGAAGGAACAGAGGATGGATACAGAGTCCACAAGTAGAGTGTGATGAGTAGCACTGTCATTCTTACAGTCCCATCTGTTGCCGTCACATAAGAAAACTTTGTGCCATGTGACATTTTGGAAGTGCACGGGTCTTTGATGAGGAATGAGATCAGAACTCAGAACCCTTCTGTCATTCGGCCTGTGTGCATGTTATGATGATGGAGTATCGCTTTAATGGTAACTATGTTTTTTCACAATAGGTCGTGTCTTAGTATCCTAAATGTAAGATCCAGTTGTTTGTTTGTCCTCTGACCGGATTCATCTCTCGTGAGTCTCTTCAGGATGGTGTTTAGTCCATGACGCATACACAGATCACATGTCACTTTTGCTGTTGAGATAAATATTTTTCCGCGCTCTCTTCCACTTACAGTCCCAGTCCAGCCATCCAATCACACATTCGACTCCACAAAAGGTCTCTTTGGTTTGATGGGGGAGGTGGGGCCTTGGGTCCGGGAGTCGCGTGAGAGCTGGCGGTACATGTTGTCCTGATAGGCCTGCGCCACAGGGAGAGTCCTCGCCACCTTCACGTCTGTGTACGTGGGCACCTGACTTACCCGCTCCAGGATGTCGCCGCTGCCGCGGGAGCCGTTGGTCAGCTTCCCCAGGGAGGGGGGGGGGGTTTGGGAGTAGTAGTCCTCCTCCAACAGGTGCCCGTTCTGGGCGTTGTTGGTCTTGTTGTAGTAGGCGATGTTGCCCAGGGAGGCCGGGGGGCTGTAGGTGGAGCCCTGCTGCCCCAGCTGCCCGGGCGACGTGGGGCTGATGGCCGAGTCCATGGACGTCATGGCCCTGGACCGCGACGGCTGGTGCAGGTACTGCTGAGTCCGCGCTGTCTTGTCTATGATGCCCATGAAGGGGGTGTTGCGTGAGCGGCTGGTCTCGCCCTGATACAGCCCCCCGCCCTGGGAGGGGGAGATGGGCGAGATGTCGTCACAGCTGCGCTCGTACGCCGGTTGCAAGGGGATCTCCATCTGCTGGATGGAGGAGGAAGGTCTGAAGCCGGGCCCCAGGTTGGCGGTGGAGCCGGTTGAAATGTTGTTGCTGGAGGGGGAGAATCGCAGGCCGACGCTCTGAGAGTGGATGAGCGGCCGGGGGGTGGGCACGTGCTGCTTCAGCTCAGTCGTGTTGGCACTCACGGGGCGTCTCACCATGTGGGGGATCTCAGGAGAGCCCAGCTGGCAGGGGGGCAGCGCGTTGGCCCGCTCCAGCACGTGTTCAGAGACCGGGTAGTAGGCGGCCGACTGGCTGCGGCTGATCTGAGGCGTCTGGCTGTAGCGGACGCCCCCTGGGCCCCCGCTGCTGGCGCGGTAGGCAGAGGAGGGGCGCTGGGGTAGCTCTTCCTTCAGCAGGTTGGACTCCATGACCCCTCCTCGGCCCCCGTGCTGACAGAGGGCCCCAGAGCTGAGGCTGGCTTGGACCTGGGGCATGGAGCGCCCGTCCAGGGACGGCTGGTACACCAGCCGGCTCTCCACGTCCACCGAGCCCCCTTGGTAGCGCCCCCCGATGGAGTGACCCATCTGGCTGCCGAAGCTGCTGTTGCCCATGACGCTGCCGGGCTGGTTGGTGCGGACTATCTGGGCTATGGAGGGCTGGAGGCGGAGGCCCTGCGCCTGGTGGTGGTGGGAGGACAGAGACGGCTGCGAGCTGAGCTGGAAGGAGCGCTGGCTGCTCATCTTGGAGAGCGGGGACTTGGGCCGTCCGGGGAGCTGCTCCGACTGGTAGCGGACCGGAGAGCCAGACTGGGACCTGTACAAGCAGACGCCTTCGATGGGTGGGCTGGCTCTGTACTGAGCAGCCCGGCGTAGAGGGGACGGCGGAGGGCTCTGGTGGTCCATCCCCTGCCCCCCGGTGCCCATGGGGGGGGGGCTGAAGCGGTAGGAGGGCTGATGCACCGGGGAGGTGTGAGGGGGGCTGTGGCGGTAGTGAGAGTTCTGGTGTGTTGGGGAGAGAGACGGCGAGGTGGGCTGGTACGAGCCGCGCGTCGGGGAGGACATGGAGGAGGAGGTGGGGAGGTATTCATAGGGCTGGCCCATGGGGGAGCCCCCAACCAGGTACAGCTGCTCCGGCTGTGTGGGGGACAACGGCGGGCTCTGGATGATAGGAAGACTGGAGGGATTAGAGAGAGAGTCAGGGGGGGGCAGGCACATGGACATGGCCTCCAGCTCCTGCTCCAGGTAGTCCTCGTCCTCAAACAGGTCCTGGACGGGCTCCATGTCCTCCAGGCGGGGCTCTGGCGGAGGGGGGAGGGGGAGAGGCATGGACAGGCTTTCCTCCTCTTCTGGGGGAGGTGTAGGAGGAGGGGAGGGCGGAGGCTCCAGCTCCAGCTCCTGCTGCTGCTGCTCCTCCCGGCTCAGCTGCCGACATTCGTCCTCCACCCGCTGCAGCAGCCGCTGGATCTCCCTGTTGTTGGGGCACTGCTTTATGGCTTCATTCAAGTCCTCTAAGGCTTCAGGGAATTGTCTGGAAAAATTACAACCATATTAGTGACAGAGTGGCCCGTAACGAGACGGAAAGACACACCAAGTCCCAAAGTGCATTCAGACATGTGAGTGGATAAGTCAATATCAGATAAGTGTAGAAGATTAAAGTCATGATATCTTTGATCTGCTTAGGGATGAAAGGAGCATACCTGCTGCTACGTTTGGCGCGTGCCCTGGCATAATATGCCTCATATGATTTTGGTTTCAGCTCAAGTGCCTTAGTAGCAAATTCTTCAGCCATCCCAAAGTCCTGCAGCGATTTAGAAGAGGAGAAACTTATTACACAAGGTCAAGAGCAGCGATGGCGTTACCTTCAAAGAGGGGCACATTGTGAAAATAATCCCTTTCTTTGAGTGAGAGGATATAATTCGATGTACAAAGTGTCTCTCAAGTGAAAAACTAAGAAGAAAACACCTGTTTCCCTTTTCTGGGGGGCTAGGCTTATAAAGATGTCTTCATTGAGCTGTTCAGATATGCACTTGTTTTATTCTCAACATCACACACTCAGATCAGAGCACAAGTATGTATTTCTGCCCAGTTTCAACTTCAAGTCCTACATCAGGACATTTGAAGAGGGAAGTCAGATGCTTTGTGCTCTGCACCAGCAGTTATATCGTGTTACATGCAGTTATAGAGTGGAAATGTGTCCCGCTGCAAGACTGCGCCTGAAAGATGGATGAGTGCCACCCGAGAGACGGTGGAGCGCAGTTATGGAGCTAAATTCACCCTAACTGCTAAAAGAGGACATTCGTAGTTCAAACAAGAACTGCCGTGTTGTATTTCTGTGGTATTTTGACCGAAATATGTAGGAATTCGTCAAAATCGAAGGAAATGACATCAACTTCTCCACAAATGGCTTAATATGTCTCTTTAAATATAGAAAATAGTGCTACATGATGTGGGAATTTCTCTCAAAGTCATATTTTTCATCGGTCCCTTTTGCTGCCACGTCTCTAACTTACATTCATTTTCCTCCGACATCGGGACAGGTTGAGGAAGAGCGATACTTTCAGTTCCCTGAATGTCTTGAGGTCCTCGCTGAAGCCTTCACGGGGAAACTTTTTGAGAGCGTACTGGTAACGTTGAGCAGCCTCCTTCACCTTCCCCTTCTGTTTAAGAAAAACGCATAAAAAAGGTTTGGTTCATCTTCTCAGTGGACGAAAACTTCAAAAATCTTCCATGACAAGTTAAATCACACTAATCAGAATACAAATGTGTCACGAATTTTGCTGAAAATATTCAATGGAAATGAAAACTGCACTTGGAGGGAAAAAGGGCAAAAAAAAAAAATCACTGCAAAATAGAAATCATAAAAAATGTCATGAGCAAGCCTTGTGTGAACATACTGCACAGCTGCAGCAGACCTGGAGGGTACAGAGGTTCCAGGGCTCGGAAAAAAGCCTGAAGCAAGACCATCACTAAATAAAAGGACTATCTTATCTTATCTTAAGATAATCATAAGCAAGATCCGGCCATGAAACTTTTTTCAAGGTTTTATAGACAAATGAGATGAGAGCATGGGCCACTAATAAACTAATAAACACTAATAAACACGGGTCATCTCCTAAACCTGTCCACAGGTTCTCAAAGAGTATCTTTGTGTCTTTAAACAGTGGTGCAGGAGGAAGCACTGCTCTGCAGCGCTCGTGACCACCATGACCACATGCATCCCAGTCCTGGGCCAGACGGCCTGCTGACCACCTGCCCGCTCCTTACCTGACCTGAATCCTGCTGGGAGCTCACAGGCTCCACTCAAACATTAGACTGACGACGACGGGAGACAACACACCTCTCCGAACAGCACTTAGGAGGCTGATGGAGGACGGACCGATTCCACGGCTGCCTCAAGTTTATTGTTTTAATAAAGTAGCTATCTATTAATTGCACACACATATATTCATTTCACAAATAAAAACGTCCATTTCCTTTGATGAAGAGCGAGATTAGAGGCTCAATGCCGTTATGAACTGACTGATTGTATGTATTTTTTTTTACAGTAATGTAAAGAAAAAGAAAAGAAAACTGAAACTCAGGACTGAGCTCGCCCTCAAAGATTCACTGATATTGCAGGGCCTTCAATCTGTGTGAAGAGACACATTTGAGCTGCTGGAAAAATGGTCACGGCTCGGCCAATCTGATACAAATATGTGCTAAAATCTAACGTCCACAGTGTTTTCCATGAGAGTCTGGAAAAATGACTCAACAGCACTTTAATTCTTCCTAATTCAGTGACAGAGTTTAAATGCTTTGCTTGAGAATGAAATGTGAGCTGGACAGGACTGGATGTCCTCCAACCTTGTAAAAGCTGTCCCCCTCCTCGATGAGTTTGCTGAGCAGGATGATCATGATGTCGGGTTTGGAGGTGGCCATGGCCCACGTGGCCGGACCTGTGGAACACAAGAAGGGGCAGACGGAAGCAGAACACAGTGAGGAGGGCACACAGTGACGGGCGGTGAGGGGTAGGGAGGAAGGGACAACTGGGAGATGCACCACGCGCACACATACACACACATACACACACATACACACACACACACAACAGTAATAACAGAAATGTGGACAACAGCCAAAATTAAGAATGGAAAAGAGAAGACAGGCAAGTCATTGCAGAAAAAGATGAAAATAAAACTGCTCTGACACTTGGTCGTGACCTCGCCGTGGGACATCAGGCCTGGGTCAAACACTGTTTGCTAATATTGTCTAATCCTGCAATGAGCTGCAGAAGACGGCGTTGGCATAACTGCAGTGAAATTAGCTCATTTGAATTGCTGTAAAGTGTATCGTCATACTCAGTTGCACCAAATATCTGCAAACAGAACTTGACCCAGGGAAACAACACATGTGTAGAACAGAAAAATGAAATCGCTTATGTCACCCTACTGACATTAATTTCCTTTCTTGTCAAGAAGTTCAGAAGCATCGTCACTCTTGGCATGAGTAACTCAAAGAAAAGCAGGAACGTGTGATATAATCACAGAAACAAACCATCCCTGCAGTTATATCTGGCTAGAACCAAAGCGGACACGATCCCTGGACTGAAACTGATGTGTTCTTTCTGGAGTCTGTAACACTTCACATGGAGACACACCACAGAGATGAGGTCTTGCACAAAAAGACACAGTCACAGGAAAAGGCAGGCAGGAGGGATACAACGGGGCTCTGCAGGCGTGAGCTGTCCTCTGAGCTGTAGGTGAGGGAGGGAATGCTGCAGACGGGGCTAGCCCACACTGAGGACATGTCTGGAGGATGAACAATGCAAAGCACACTGGTTTATCATTGCCGTCCGTGGTGGCGGGTACAGAGAGAGCATTTACAAAGACATGCATTCTTGCTGAATCACTACCACGGAGGTGTCACTCGGGCTTCTGTCATGCATCTGAGGGATGGAGGCTCAAAACTCTCGATGTGACGTCACAGGGTGGTGGCTGGGCATGCTGGCATCGACTACTTTAACGTTAGCATCTACCTCTAGGCAATCCCCACTGCAGCCCTGTCAGTGCTAACACTGTTACGTGTTATTATTTGTCAGTTTGAGACGGTTTTTGGGAGCTAAGCTGGCCTGCCGACACTTAGGATGACACAGACAACACAGAGAGAGGAGATAGAGCTGTCAAAATGCCTGGTAGGGTGAGAAGTCGACAGCCTTGGCTTTACCTCGGGGTCGACTGGGCAGCGTCTGACATCCTGTTGCCGGAGAGAGATAGGCGGGTGGGTGGGGGTGTCGGGGGGGAAAGAGTGGGGGTCAAGGGTGAGAGGAGGCAGAAGGTGGGTTGGAGGGAGGGCAGAATTGCCGAAGAAAAACAGAGCGTGGGAGTGTGAAGGAGTCAGAGGAAAGAGAGACAGAGAAACAGCAGGAGGATGAGAGAAAGTGGTGTCGGTGGAGGAGGAGAAGTGAGAAAAGGAACACAAGCAGCAGTGAGAAGCGAAGGAGATAGGTGCCTCAGCAAAAAAAGGAAAAAAAGTAGAAGAAAAGAGAACCGATAAACACCCCGAGCACTAATAACAACCCGTCTCTGAGCAACCGCACAGAAATAGAGAGAGAGGATGTGATTGAGAGAGCGCTAGAGACAAACATTGCAGAGAGAACATGACAGAAAGAGAAAAAGCAAAACACAGGTACAGTTGTACAGTCAAGAGAAACAAGCATCCAAGCTGTAAATAGCTGAAGAGAGGCAGCGTGGTGCAGCCGTAAGGGGGCGGATGACAAACGGTAGCAGGGAGGGGATTCATCTACGCGGAGACACAAACCTAAAATAATGTCCTCTGTAGCAACCGCTACGTACGAACTGTGCTCTCATCTTCTGTACTAGTCTTTCATGCAGCTCATTCTTGAACGTTAATGCGTCACCTTTCAGGCTAAAAGTCCTTTTACAGGAGGCTGATAGCCTTTTAATGGGGTCAAAGGGCAAAGATGCTGCATCCAGTGTGCGCTCAGTGGTGGGCCGTTGGCCCCGCGACCTCCTCTTACCTATCTTGGCTCCTTTCTTGAGCAGGGCGACCACCACCGATGTGTTTCTGCAGCCCACTGCCCTGTCCAGTGGACGCATCCCACTGTAGTCCACGTGCTCGATCATGGCCCCGTGGTCAACCAGAAACTGGACCTGAGAGAGGTGGAAAGAGAAGCTGAGGAGTCATCGCTAACATGTGCTCGTTGTTGTGTCCTCCTCCTGGACATGGTAACTGTGGATTCACACCGAATCAGTGGTTGCTGAGGACGCTGCATCGTGCCTGTCTACGGTAGACACTGACACACCGGGTCGGAGCGGATATGGTCATATTGTTTAAACTGTGTTTTGTGATTTATAAGCACGGGTTTTAATGATTTTGCATTGGATCAATGTAGCAAAATAAAATTGTTGGGACCATCCAGCTCCTCAACCATCAGATACGTGTTTCACATGATCAGTTCAGGTAAAAACGGCAGTCAAATCAGCAAAGATGTCAGTTTGCTGGATGAAATATATTAATTCCTGATAGAATAAGTTTGTTAGTGCACAGCTCTGCTCATGTGTGCATGTGAGTGAGTGTATGTTTGTGTGTACAAGAAAGTACAATTTGCATTGAGGCTTCTTGCTTTAGGAATCCCGGTCTGTGATTGGACACTGCCTCGGCGTCAACGCTGCTCATTTGCATAAAGTTGAGATTCTCTCAACCTCAAATTGACGCTCTGGACGCCTCCATCGCACCGCTCCCGATGCTCCTGACGCCTCCGACACCTCTTTCATAGAAAACAAATGGCAGCCGGACGCGTATGCCTTGACGCTTTCGGTGTGAATCAGCTACAAGTACAGGTGACGGAAGCAGCACGGCTCTCCCAGGTCACACGCCAAAATGTCCTGACAAGATACTTAACGCCACGTCCCCCCCGCCTGTCAGTGGTCTATGTGTTCTGTCAGTGAACATGTATTGATACACCGAAGCCTCTACTAAATGATGATTGCGGGTGCAGGCGCACCCACCAGGCTGATAAATTGAACTCCGGCAGCCTGCTGGCATTTGATCAACGCAACGGGAAGGATCAAGAAAAAAACTGCTTAGTTACGCCCACAGATGTGATTACCAGCAGAGAGACAAATGCACGCAAACTAAAAATACAGTACACTGAAATATGATCCTTCTGTTGATGTGCTGAACGGTTTTGAAAAAGATCTTATCTATTCATTTACATGTAATATGAGAATCCTGGAGCTGACTACAACATTACTGGATGTCTTATTTTGTCCAAATCGGCAGTACAAGTCACAAAAATAGGAATCTTCCAGCAGTTGAAGAAAACCCATCTTCACCTTTGAGAGGTAGAGGTTAAACATATTTTTATTACAGCGCCGCTCTGCTGTGTACAAGACTCTGTAGAGCATCTTTATGGGTTTAAGCACCAAGCTGCTGGAATTATCATAAATATTTATTATTAATATTGCCCCCCCCCCCCCCACACACACACACACACACACACACACACACACACACACACACACACACACACACACACACACACACACACACACACACACACACACACACACACACACACACACAATAAGCATCTGGGCGGCAGAAAAATATATCATACATACATCAAAAATAGTATGATAACACATATATGCATCCCATAATGATGTCTGGCACTAAATGACTAAATGGTGCAATAATAAGATTTATATTTTGGCTCATGTCTTGATAATCATATGAGCTACAACAAAAGTGCTCCTTTTTATCACCAGTTGAAACTTGTTCTAACCATTTCCATAAATCATAAAGTGAAACAAACTCGGCTTAGGCCATTAGACCATACTTCATTAAGTTTCAGGCCCTCCATTCACTGGCCACGCTGATGAGAAATGTCTGATATGATCAGCTTCAGCATTACACTATAGTTGAACTCTTGGCTCAAAGATGCTCTTCAGACCGGCGCCTTGTGATGTAATCATCCAAAGTTAATGAAACCCGGGGCTCACAAGCACTGAGATTAGTAAACACATCAAAGCCTGTGGACTTTTATCTATAGGATGCTCTACAACGCTCACGTCGATATCTCTGGAGCCAATTGAGCTAAAAATCTGAAATTTGATACACTTAAAAAGGTTTCAGTTGTACGGAGTACAGAAAGTGACTTTTAAATTGGTGGGAAAACTTCCGAGGCCATTGTTTTTCACAAATGTGAATGAGCAAGGTTCATGAAATGTTTTAGGCTCCTTCAGGTGTATCGTAGACAAGAAATCTCAATATGCAACTTGCAATTTCAAATCTGCTCTGTAGGCATGTCTAAGTAGCATCTGTTGGAGCTCATTAAATATGTCCAACAGTCTTGGGGAACCAATCAAATCAGTCTATCCTTGCAAAGACGGTCTCTGGGACGGGTGGGCTTAACGAGATGATGGCAGGGTGGTGGCGTAATCAGGGTGTAAAGGGCCGTTTGAATGGGCGTTGGCATCGGCAATTACAGATTCAGACTTTTTCCTTGAATAAAATAAATAATAAATAATAATAAATAATTAAATAATAAATAAAAGACAGCACTCAACTCATTGCTTTGCAAGTTAGACGCGTTTGCTGTTTTGCTGACAGGTTGCAGCAAAAGTTTAATTTACTCTTCTACATAACTCACTCTCCTTTTGACTCATGTGCATTGTTTCTAATACGTCACCTTGTTCATTGCTCCGATTGGTCATGGCCCTAACCGACTGCGTGCAAAGGCCTTCTGAGAAGCAACCCTTGGATGGGGGGGGCTCTATGGATCAGTTTCATATCCTGCATCTTACACAATGTGGCTCTGATCTACCAAGCTAAATGTTTTAAGAAGAATGTACCAAATCGGAAACCAAGTGGCCAGTAGGGGTTGCTATAATTACCAAATGTAGGTTTTGTTCATATCTTGGGGGTTGAAGTTGCAGTTAATAAGTGTATTTATGTAATTTTTGCTGAAATTACCACTACTTTCAGATAACATTACATAAACTAGGTAACTTGAGAAACAATTCCGGTCCTTTGGCAACACCTGCAACTCACAATACCGTTTACAAGCTTCCCCCAGTCTCGTTGCAGCTCCTCTAATCGGAGCTAGGGGGCGTGTTTGCAAACGCTTCAACATTTGCACCCCACCGCTCGAGGAAGACTGGATGTACAAGCTTTATTATTCATAAAACCTTTTACCTCCATTAGTTACATTATTGATTTATTCTCATGTGTCTGTTCTCTGACGCCTCAGTTTTCCATAGTAATGTAGCTTACACGTGCTCACGCACTCAATTCCACGCGCTCTGATGAGCGCGGCCCACTCCTCAGCAGTAGGGGGGAGGGAGAGGGAGTGGCATGGATGTTGTATGGGTTAAAACTTTTAATTCCGTTACTGGATTTGTAGGATTTGTTCCCAGCTGCAGCTTTAAAGTTGAGAGAAAAATGTCAAAATTCTTCTTTTCCATATATTACTCAAATCAAAAGCTCGGGCCTTATTTGCTACACTTGACAGGCTAACAATATAATGTTATTCAGTAACAAAACTTCATTCCAACATGACCTGCAATCCCTTTTTCTAAATTCTTCACAGACAGAATCCAAAATATTAGACAAGCAGTTGGACCATGGGCAGCAGGTTCAGGGTGTGTACCGTGTCCACCAAAACAGTTTAAACACCATGACACAGTTTCATCCCATTAAAGGAGCATGAGGCTCCTTTTAAGAAATGAGACTCTCTAGCGCCACCCTACGCCACGACGGCCGTCGGGGGTACTGCAGCCAACAGCGAAGCCGGCACGTGAGAACGGGGAGAACGCGCATGCAGGGTCATTTGACGTCACATCCGCAGGACAGCGCAGGAAATTCCGGTCACAATTGCAGCACATTTTGCAGCACACAGCCTGTTCAAGGCAACGGAGAGATACACTAGAGGGCTCATTCTTTTTGGTTTGGAGCGCTTCATCTGACATTATTACTAGAAAACTTAAAACGTATACGAATTTTTTTCATAAATCCTGCCTCAATCCTGCTTCATGCTCCTTTAACGGCAAAGACCTGGAGGACATCTCACGCCAGCTGAACTCCTCCTCTGGCTGTTTAGACGTCCTGCCAACAGGTTTTTTCAAAAAGGTCTGAAAAATTTGGGAGTCAGACCTGTTACTAGTTGAACTTGTCAGGTGTGTTTCCAGAGCCACTAAAAACAGCTGTAATTAAACCTCTGGTGAAAAAGGACAATCTTGACTGTTATGATTGGATTCTATTATATGTGTGACCCATAGATGGCAGTAGTGGTTTAGTTATCAACGTACCATGCGTTATTACGGGGTTGAGCAAGACTGCATGAAGACACATGTATGCTGTTAAGAACGTGAGTTAATAAACCAAGTTATTGTTATAAATACGGCCTCATCCTTCAAGCACGAACATTACATGGTACCAGGAGTAAACTCTACTAGACGGAATGGATTTAAAACCACCGGAAAGTTTGAAACTGACGGGGAATGTCAACGAGAACTGGCGCACCTTCAAACAGCAGTTTCACCTGTACGTTGCGGCTATGGGACTTGAGACAAAGCCGGAGGCAAGAAAAAGAGCGCTACTGCTGACGATAGCAGGGCCACAGGCCATAGAAGTATTTAACACGTTCGTGTTTGACAATCCTGGAGATAATGAAAAGTTGGATGTAGTGCTTGGTAAATTCGACGCTCACTGTTCTCCGAAGAAGAACGAGACGTACGAGAGGTACGTGTTTCGGTCTCGTACACAGCGGCAGCATGAGCCCTTTGATAGCTTCCTGACGGACTTGCGGCTGAAGGCGCAGTCCTGCAACTTCGCGACGTTGAAAGACTCCATGATCCGGGACCAGATTGTCTTCGGCGTGGAGGATAAAAAGATCAGAGAGAGGCTACTACGGGAGATGGAGCTGACGCTGGCAGGAGCCATTAAGATCTGCCAGGCGAGTGAGCTGTCTCAAAAGCATGTGAAGACGTTCAGCGAGATGTCTGCAGTCGCCTCGGCGCAGAGCGAGGGCGCTGCAGCGGTTGGAGCAGTGTCGTATCAGCGGAGACGGCGCATACAGACCCGGCCTGCACAGCAGTCTGAGGACATGATGATAAACTGCAAGCGCTGCGGCTCACAGCACAAGTTTAGACAGTGTCCAGCGTTTGGTAAGCAATGCTCCAGTTGTCAAGGCAAGAATCATTTTGCTAAACAATGCTTCTCCAAACGGAAAGAGGGGAGGAAAGGAAGAACTGTAAACATAGTAGATGAGCCTGATCTCAGTGACACGTTCTTTGTTGGAATGGTGAATTGTGAAAGTGAACAAATAAATAAACCAGACAAAGTAAATGATGTCAACAGAGAAGATAACTGGATAGCTCCTCTAATGATAAATGGGACTGTAGTCACCATGAGATTGGACACTGGTGCAAAAGCAAATCTGATTAGCCTATGTGATGTAAAGGCAATGGAAAATAAGCCACAAATAAAAAGAAAAGAGTCTGGACTGAAAGACTACAATGGGCGGCCAATCAAATGTTTGGGCACATGCAGGTTGAGTGTCACGGTTAAAGGGAAAGTGCACGACCTATTCTTCTTCGTTGTGAATGAAGGATGCGAATCACTTCTGGGTGACAGAGCCTGTGAAGAACTGGGGCTTGTGAAAAGAGTGTATCGCATC
Organism: Cololabis saira; assembly: GCF_033807715.1. Classification (NCBI taxonomy): domain Eukaryota; kingdom Metazoa; phylum Chordata; class Actinopteri; order Beloniformes; family Belonidae; genus Cololabis; species Cololabis saira. The sequence continues at coordinate 40,534,030 of NC_084605.1, forward strand.
ATCCCAACCATAAACCCAAAAAATGACTCTATGGACACAATCATATGGAACATGCCAAGGCCCACCGACAAAACAGGTGTGCTACGCATCATGGGGATGGTAAATTTCATAGGGAAATTCATTCCCAATCTGACAGCAAAGACATCATGCATACGAGAGCTTCTGCACAGAGACTGTGAGTTCAAATGGACAGTGAAACATGAGCATGAGTGGCAAAATCTCAAGAACGCACTGACCACAACACCTGTGTTGTCATTTTATGACCACACAAAGAGGGTAAAAGTGTCCACAGATGCTTCTAAAGATGGTATTGGAGCTGTTCTACTCCAGGCTGAGGGTGAGCACTGGAAACCGGTAGCCTATGCATCCCAAGCTATGACAAAATCTGAATGTCGATACGCACAGATCGAGAAAGAATGTTTGGGACTGGCGTATGGTTTGGAGCGGTTTCATAGCTATGTGTATGGCCTGCCATCTTTCACGGTCGAGACGGATCATCGACCGTTGGTTGCCATCATCAAAAAGAATCTGAATGAAATGTCTCCACGGATTCAGCGGTTAATGATGAAGAGGTATGATTTTGAACTCATATATACTCCAGGTAAACACCTGGTTCTTGCAGATGCCCTATCCAGAGCAACGTCAGGCGACAGTGTAAGTGCAATGGAAGTGGACATTCAGTGTCATGTGAACATGGTGTCGGCTGCACTGCCTGTGTCTGACACAAAATCTAGACAAATAGCTGAGGCTACAGCGACGGATGCTGAGCTACAGCATGTCATGAGGAACATGGATGAGGGATGGCCGGCTGGTTCATGTCCACAATTTTACCATGTCAGAGGGGAGCTCAGTACTGTGGACGGTCTGCTGTTGAAAAAGGGCAGGATTGTTATTCCACAGGCTTTGAGAATGGACTTGTTGCACAGAATACATGAAGGCCATCTCGGCATCGAAAAGTGCAAAAGGAGGGCGAGGGAGTCAGTTTTCTGGCCCGGACTGAACAAAGACATTGAAACATTCATAAATAAATGTGAAACATGTCAGAAACACAGGAACAAGCAGAGCAAAGAGCCTATGGTGGTTGCTGAGGTGCCAACAGCACCATGGCACAAAGTAGGAATGGACTTGTTTCATCTCAGAGGTAAAGACTATTTAGTGGTAGTGGATTACTACTCAAACTTCCCTGAGATGGCGCTACTAGTAAGCTCTACATCAACCTGTGTCATAACACATGCAAAATCTATCTTTGCCAGGCATGGCATTCCACACACTGTGGTTAGTGACAACGGCCCCTGCTTCAGCAGCAAAGAATGGCAGAAGTTTGCAGTGCAATATGATTTCAAGCATGTAACGTCAAGCCCACACTATGCACAGTCAAATGGGCAAGCGGAAAAAGGAGTTCACATTCTCAAGCAACTCTTAAAGAAAGCAGCTGACAGTGACTCTGATCCGTATCTGGCTTTATTGAGCTACAGAGCAACACCTCTTCAGTGCGGCCTATCACCAGCTGAGCTGCTGATGAAGAGGAAGCTCCGAACGACTTTGCCAAGTCATGCAGACAACAAAATAAAGCAAAAGAATCCCTCAAAAATTGAACACAAGTTACGACAGCAGAAAATGATGCAAAAGTCATTCTATGACAGAGCAACCAAGCATCTTTCTCCACTGACTACCAACAACACAGTCAGGGTTGAGGATGCTGATGGATGGCGTACAAAAGCAACAGTTCTGCAAGAAGTTGCTCCACGATCATACACGGTGAGAACTGAGGACGGGCAAATCCTCAGACGCAATCGTCGCAGTCTGTTAAAGATTCCTCAAGGGACTGTGGGTGAGTTCAGTGTAACCTGCGGTGAATCTCAGGTAATTCCCACACCTGATATGGACTGTGACATTGACTCTCACACACCTGCTCCAAGTGAACCTGAGTTAAGAAGGTCCACAAGAGAAATCAGAAAGCCTGATAGACTGAACTTATAAAAAAAAAAAAAAAAAAAAGAAAATCCAATATGCATGTTAAAAAAAAAAAAAAAGTTGAACAAAATGTATATTGATGAATGTTGTGAATGTGTTCTAAATGGCCTAGTATTGGCTTAGGTTTAAGTTAGCCTATCTGTTAGTTAGCAATCTGATAAGCTGTTTATACTGCATATGTGGCAGGGTTAGATTGCATGAGAAATTGTTTAAATAACTGACACAGCTAATGGATAATTCATGGTAATACATTTTGTTTTAGAAAAAGGGGGATGTTATGATTGGATTCTATTATATGTGTGACCCATAGATGGCAGTAGTGGTTTAGTTATCAACGTACCATGCGTTATTACGGGGTTGAGCAAGACTGCATGAAGACACATGTATGCTGTTAAGAACGTGAGTTAATAAACCAAGTTATTGTTATAAATACGGCCTCATCCTTCAAGCACGAACATTACATTGACAAGACACAGATGAACAACTACAGGCCCATCTTAAATCTCACATTTTTAAGTAAGATCACCGAAAAAGCGGTTTTTCAACACCTTAATACATTTTTAACACAAAATAACTGCTATGATGCCTTCCAGTCAGGTTTTAGACAGCACCACAGCACTGAGACCAAAGTGTTGACTGACATATGTCTGAATACAGACACTGGAAACATGTCAGTCTTAGTTTTACTGGATCTCAGTGTTGCATTTGATATAGTTGTCCACAATATTTTACTGGAGAACTGGGCGGGTCTTTCAGGACCTGTACTAAACTGGTTCAAAACATGCTTAGAGAACAGGAAGTAAGTTGTGCCAATAGGTAAATTTACATCTGAGCAGAGAAGAATCATATGTGGAGTTCCCCAAGGTTCCATCCTGGGACCTCTTCTGTTTGACATCTACATGATCCTAATTGCACAGATTATAAAGAACAACAACATAAACTACCATAGCTCTGCAGATGACACGCAGATATATATCACAATGTCACCAGGAGACCAAGGCCTTGTACAGGCTCTTGGTAAATGTATTGAGGAGATTAATGACTGGATTTGCCACAACTTTCTCCAGCTAAAAACAAAACTGAGGTAATGTCTTTGGAGCCAAAGAGAAATGATTACAGGTCACCACAGAGCGTCAATCTATACACATAAAAATTAACAACCAGGCCAGAAATAGTACAGTATTTGATTATTGTTACAGCATCTTTACAGTCCACCTTAAAAGTCAGTTAGACAACTGCAGCTCATTCCAGTCCTCAAAAGACCAAAAAAGTACCACATCAGTCCAGCTCTGAGGTCTTTCCTCTGGCTGTCTGTCTATCAGAGGACAGACTTTAAAGTTCTGATGCTGCTCTATAAAGCTCTGAGGGTCCAGGACCAGAACACATCAGGGACCTCCTGACCCAGTATGAACCTTCCTCTCTGGCGGTAATGGCGCCGCTGTGGTGGCAGCCTGTCAGACAGCTCTAGTTTGTTTCTACTTTTAACTAGTTTCTAACCACTCTTTAGAAACCCTATCTTGTTTTTAATCTTCTTTTAACACTCACTAACTTTTTAGCATCGATTTTTGATCACAATACGTTCCTGATCGCGGAAGAATGAGATCATATTCCCGAGGATCTGCTTGCTCTCAGGAGTTGCGGTGCACCTCCGAGGGGATTGCCTCCCGAAATCAAGCCACACAAGCGGGGGACAAGAGCCGGCGCGATCGTAAGGGAGAGAAGATATAATAAGGAAAATAAGACATACCTTCCCTCCATTCTTGTGGGGAATGTCCGATCGCTCGCCAACAAAACGGATTAACTCTCAGCCCTGGTGAAAAACCAGGCGGAATACCGGGAGGCAAGTCTTTTGTGTTTCACGGAGTCTTGGCTGAACCAGGCTATTCCAGACAGCGCTGTGGAGCAGGCGGGTTTCACCATGGTGCGATCCGACAGGAACGGAGACAGCGGTAAAACCAAGGGTGGTGGGCTCGCTGTCTTTGTAAACACAAAGTGCTGTCATCCAGGACATGTCGTGGTTAAAGAGCAGATACTCCGGACATAGAGCTGCTGATGCTGGGTCTCCGGCCAAAATATTTGCCGCGAGAATATTCACATGTACTTGCCGTTATTGTTTACATTCCACCGAGTGCAGTTCCGGGTAGAGCATCATCTCTAGCGTCATTCACTCATGTGTCGCGGGACTACAGACTGCGCATCCCAGCGCATTCATTTTGGTCAATGGAGATTTTAACCATGTGTCAAAGAGGCTGACAGATTTCACCCAATATGTTAAATGCAAAACAAGACAGAATACAATTCTGGACATGCTCTATGCCAATGCAAAGGAGGCTTATAGATCTACTGCCCTTCCACCACTAGGAGCATCAGATCCCAACCTCATCTGGCTTGCACCATCATACAGGCCTCTCATCAAGAGGCTGCCAGCACCACCAGGATGGTCCTGGTCCAGGACCATCCAGCAGTGGTCGGAGCTGAGGTTCTGCCTCAGTACAACTGACTGGGAGATGTTCCAGAGTGTCCACGGGGAGGTCTTGTGGACTCTGTGACGGATTACATCAGGTTCTGTGACGAGAGTATAGTGCCCACTAGGAGAGTAAGGTGTTTTCCAAACAATAAACCGTGGATTACTGGACACATCAAATCCCTGGTGAGGGAGAAGAGGAGGAGGTTCAAGGCGGGAGACACGGAGGGAGCCAGGACGGTACAAAAGCAACTGAAGAAGGAGCTGAGGGCGGCAAAAGAGGAGTATAAGGAGAAGCTGGAAGGAGGACTGGTGGCCCACAGCTCCAAGGAGTTGTGGGGAGGGTTCAGGAAGATAACTGGCTATAAGCAGCCTAGGGTTGCAGTGGAGGGAAATCGGGAACGGGCAAATGAGATGAACTCGTACTTTAACAGGTTCGACCAACCATCCAACAATGAGCAGCCGGGGTCATCGACAGGACAGTCAGTGTCACCCTGAGTAGTCCCGCCCCCCCTTCCTCAAATGACACCTACCAACCGGGCCACGGTCCCAACCCCCCCACCCCCCCAATCCCCTCTCAACAACAGGAAACTCCACTGCAGCATCCCCCCTCCCCCCCAGCCACCCAGGGCCACGGTCCTATTGTCATCACCGCTGACCAGGCAAGGTGGCAGCTCACCAGGGTCAATGTGAGGAAGCTTTAAATGTCATTTTTGAAGGCTCCGTGGCCAGTATTTTCTGATCTACACATTCAAATTTCAAGAGAATTGACCATTTTGTCAGTGTTTATAATAATAAAATGTCATTCATATGTTGCTCAGAATCTGCTTGGACCGATTATTGCAGCTTTTGGTTATATTTCACACTTTTCTCTCAATTTCTGTCAATTATTTAGAAGCTACAGAATAAAACTGTAAAATCATTAATGAAATACCACACATAAAAAAAAGCTGTTTTCACAGTTCAAATTACAGCCTTGATCATTTTCTCAAACATTTTTCTACGCTTACCACATCAGAGTCACCGTAGAAAGCTGCCAGGTCGAGGGGGGTGCGTCCGTTTTTGTCCGCGTGGTCGGTGGCTGCGCCGCTCTCCACCAGGCAGCGGACGACGGGTAAGTGGCCTTTGAGGCAGGCCCAGCTCAAAGCCGTCAGGCCCTCCTTATCCATCAGAGACAGAGAGGCTCCTGGGTAAAGGAAAGGCATCATTTCCTCAGACTTTTACATCAGGGTCCTGAGAGCACAGCGTCTCTGCCTGGGCTTGCTGGTAACTGACTGCTGGATGTATTTTGACAGGTTTTGTGTAATTTGTGTAAGAGCTTCTTACCCTGAGCCAGTAAAAATTCAACTGTTCCCAAGTGTCCCTCTGAGGCGGCCATCATTAAAGGGGTGCGGCCTTGCTTGTCAGCCAGGTTGACATCTGCTCCATGTGTGAGCAGGAGGTCTACAATCTGCAGAAGATGAAGAAATGACATGTTCACTGTAAAACTGCAGTAAACGGTTGATTTTGTCATGATACATTCTGCCAATCTGGGAGCGGTGATGTGATGATTAGCTCTGGACGGATCACTGAGTCACCGACCTGCCAGTGTCCCTGTCTGACGCCGCTGAAGAGCGGTACGATGCCCCGTCTGTTGGGCTGAGCCACAGCCGCGCCCTGCTCCAGCAGCAGGCGACACACCTCCAGCTTCCCCCGACCAGAGGCTGCAGTCAGAGCTGGGAGGAGAGATTCAGTAGTTGGTTATCCAGGTGGGTAGAACTTAAAAACAAAAAGTCCTGCGATTTTACATTAAGCAAAGTTACTAAAGTTATTCCACTGTTGCCCACACAGTCTTTCATTGATAGTTGAAGCTCTCCCAATTTCTACTTCTAAATGACTCATGCTGTTTCTCTTTTTTTGTTTTCTTTTAAATAGATGTCATGCTACTGACCTGCTGCCATTTAGTCTAATTAGTTTCTACTTGTTCTACAGCTTTTAGCTTTTACTGTCGCTGCACTGAAAAGAAAAAAAGAGGATTACCTAGCCTCAACTTATCTATTCTTTGCTGGAGAAGCACTTTGATTTCATGCATGCAGTTTACTAAATGTGAAATCTGAATATGCCCATCTTCTTCAGTGTTTCAGGGACAGCTGTTACCCCTCTGATCCCTTACTAGCAGTGACAGCACGGCTGAGCGGGTGCATGTCCCCTCCCACGGCTGACAGTGAGGGGAAGTCTTCCCCATGCTGCAGCTGTGGACTCCAGATTAGAACCGGTTCTTATGGCTTTAGGTCACAATGATGCATTACACCTCTCCACACCCTGCCACAGTGCAATCAGACTAGTCATTTTTAAGTCCCCCCTGAGGGATGGGGGGCCTGTCTGAGCCCAGCCCCTCTGTGCTCCAGTGACACCGCTGCACTGCCATCAGCATCTGACGCAGCGGCGAGCTGCTGACACACATGAACCACTGCTGGCATCTGCACTGCAGCGCTCTGCTTCACGGTGCCACACCAGAGGAGCCTCTCGCATACACTCTGCAGATCTCTTATAAAAAAACACTGTCTCAACGGTATGACTCGGTATAAACTCCAGTATATTTTCTGTAAGTGTCTGAGGATTTCACATCAGGACTTTAAACATTCACAGGCATCTCAGTGTTGATTTTATGGTTTCGTGTTTCTTTTTCCATTTTTATGAGGAATGCCGAGCTGCTGTAAGTATTCCCACCTGTCTCTCCCCACAGGGTGTCAAAGTTATTGATCTGAGCCCGCTCCACCTCCTCTTCATCTTTCTCTGGCAGATCCAGCAGGTAGGACACGATCTGATGGAGAGGAAGATTCAAGATGATACAGATTATTGTCCACGTTTTTTTTTCACCCCAGGACTTAATACTTTCTCCCTTCTTTTAATAAATCATACAAAGATTAACCTTCTTACAACCTGTTCTTCCTCTTTGTATTTCTTGTTCCTTTTTTTAATTCTTAATCTTTTGTAGCATAACGATCGTTCAATATTTTCACATTAAAATTAGTGTTTAAAGTAATTGTATGGTGATATTAATAGTCATTATGGTGCTGTACCTCTGTGTATCCCATACTGGCTGCAGCGATGAGGGCCTGCTGCACCGCGTGGTTCTTGCTGAAAGCCGCCTGCTGTTGGCTCTGCGGCGACTGCTGCTGCTGCGACCCCACACTCCAGTCACACTGGATGAGGAACTTGACCACGTCCATGTGGCCCCTCAGGGCTGCGTGAATCAGAGCGCACTGGCCGTTCTTATCCAGGTGGTCCACCTTCGATCGGAAGCACAACAAGCACCGAAGATCAGAAAAGAATGCAGGTTAAAGAAAAGTCAAGGCCAACACGGACTGCCCCCATCGCCCATGTCGTTTAACTCCACAGACCTTTGCTCTCCTGCGACAAAGCGCAGTAATGATGGACATATGTCCACCAGCGGCGGCGTAGGAGAGCGGCGTGAGGCCGCTTTCAGACTGAGAGTCCACCGAGGCTCCGAACTCAAGCAGCAGGGCCACCATGTCCATGTAGCCCAGGTGGGCGTGGACACAAAGGATGGGGGCGTTGTTCAGCACTTCTGTGCGGTAGTTCACGTTTGCACCGCCCAGCATCAGAAGCCGGCTCACCTGAGCACACGCAAACAAAGAATATGAGATTGTAAAGGACATTCTGCTTGATGCAGCCCGTGTAAGCAGCACAGACTGTACTGGAGCATTGTTCTGGGATCTGTACCTTGATGTTGGGAGTGTAGAGGTTTCGGAGTGAAGAAAGTGCAGCAGAAAGGCCCTCAGTGCTGTAGGATACCCACAGGCCTTGCAAGATGGATGAAGAAACGCCCACTTTCTTGCTGAGACCCTTGAAGACAGAGTGTATATAGCCGTCACTGTGAAGCCCTCCGTGTGCTGTGTGGGGGCGAGTGTGGATGTTTGTCAGGACGGGTTCTTTATACCTTGAAGATGTGTGCTTTGAGGATGTGGTGGCCCAGCTCAATAGTCTGCTGTCTGTTCAGCTTGTTCTCCTGTCGAGAGAACCAGAAGGCCAGTAGGGTGTGTCCGCTCCTGCAGAGATCATAAATACGGCTGAGGCATGAGGTCATTATACATTAGGCCATTTGCACAGTTAGTGAAACTGATTTTAATGATCGTACAGGACATTAAACTCTATTTCTCTGCTGGATAAACACAATATCCCAGCAATGCAATGAGATTTCTATGGATAACCAACTGACTACATGACCTGATAGTCAAGGTTGGAACCTGCAATACCTTTGAGCATATTACACTGCATTGTGATACAACAAAAAAAACAACATGTTTTCACCCCCATTTTTAGTTTTTAAATAAGGGTCAATTCAACTTGAGCTGCAGGACAATGTTTACTCCCCATCAAACCTGCAAATCAGTGCTTTTTAAAGCTACCTAGCCATGGTTTTTGTGCCTGCATGACAACAGAAAGTGTTAACGGAAAGCCTTTTTACTTTTCCCCACTGCATATAGACTGTGACAAGAAGGTAATGAACCGTCTTTCTATAGCTTTCCTGGACAGAAGCAGAACCATAGAAGTCCCTCGGCGTGTGTGACCTGTTTATATACATGGTTTAATTGAACAAAAAAAAAAAAAAAATGAAAAACACCAGACAGCAGGTGAGAATGCAACACCCAAGTACGATCGTACTCCCACTCTGGTTGTCTCCTGGGACAGCTGTGCATCACTTTGCGGTACTGTGTGACATCAATAATGAAGTGAGCTCACAGACCTGCAGCAAACACGAATGCAGAGGTGGCTGAGACACTCAAGAAAGTAACAGCAGAGGAGAAATCGAGAGAAAATGTAAAACTGACTTAACCTTCACATCTATAGGGGGACCTGGTCTAACAAATGCTGCAAAGGTTTCTTTATGCTGCTTTAAATGCGAAAATGTCCAGCTCCATGGGCAACAACACCACAGAAAGATATGAATGCTGAAGTAGATACAACATATAATGAAAAGTACATACATTTTGACGATGTCAATAGGTGGCAAAGTGCTGTTTTTTTATTATTAATGTAACTCTAATAATTTAATATCTAGTATTTCAGGTAATTGTATTTATCTTTCATTGTTTTTGCCCATGAGCATGAAGAGGAATAATCAAATAAATCAAATAATTATTCACTACTATGTGTGAATCATGTATGTGGGGCAGAGAAATAAACAAACATTAACTGGAAAGACTTTGGCAACGACTAAATTGTCATTCATGTCAATCGTGTGTCGGACAGCATCTTCGCTATAACTAGTGATGTCAAGCAATTAAAATTTTTTTTGTGATTAATTAATTAAATCTGTAAATAGAATTATATCTATTTTTTTTTAAACTTGAGCAGATGCAGTCCTAGCCACGTACATCCACTTGACAAGATCATTCGCCAGCTTCTCGGTTGCAGACGTGCGTATGCGCGCGGTGCTCTGCTCCAGTCTAGTTTGGGGAAGAGCGTTGCCGTGGCAACATCGTTGCCGTGGCAACATCGTTGCCGTGGTAACATCGTTGCTGTGGCAACATCGTTGCTGCTAACGTTAGCTGTGGCAGAGACGTTCTATAAACGAGACAGCCCACTACGGTTCATTTTCCTGCATCTGTGTCACGTGACTGCCACACCCCTTTAGGAGACCGGAAGTAGGTCCTGAGTCTATTGAGTCCTGTGGGAAAAGTGAACGTGAGCACAGATTATTACCAATTCCTTCGCCCCATAGTAAATAAGTAAATATGGGACCCATTTTCAAAAGCCACAAACCTTCTGAACATTCTGACACCAAAATGGCAATTTTCAGACCGACAGATTAGGAGAAAATGAACTTTGTTTGAGACCTGTCTCTGGATGAGCAACACACTCTCGCGAGATTTGGCTCTCATCGTTTTCCCATCGGATAAAATGAAGTTTAAAACTAAAATAAAACTTGCTTCTTTGCTTAATAATACTGTTATTTTTATTATTTAAGTCTTTTTGGAAGAAAGTTGTACTGTATCTAGTGTTGTATGTTCCAAAACGATGTGGGGAGAGGGGCGGCCACGCCCACTTAGGAGACCGGAGTGTTTACCATTTCATACCATTGCCAGTAACGGCAATGCGCTATCTTGTGTATAGAGGATCTTTGGCTGTGGCTGCGCTCGTGACCGGGTGCTTTGCGTTTATGTGGCTAAACTTGAGCTGCTTCAGTGGTGAGCCAAGTCCTTTCCACAAAGACATCACTCTACCTTTATCAATGGTGCCGTCGGGGCGTTTTTGAAATGTAAATCGCCCATTCGCTGGGAGTCTACCAGCGTAGCTAACCACGCCCCCACACAGGGACAGCCAACCAGAGTCCACTTCAAGGTGGGACTGACCGTTGTTTTCCTCCCACAACAAGACCACCGCACAAACACAGATTTCACAATAAAGGCAACTTGCAAACAGAAAAAGTAAAGTTAGAGATTAAAAAATAGATTAAGCAATTAAAAAACATAAAGCACAAAATATGTCTGTATAATTAATCGCAATTAATGCGCTAATTTTACACCCCTGGCTATAACACATCTTTGATGTTGCGCATGCAAGTAAGACGTTGCTAAACTGTTTAGCTACTTAATGTCAATTTAGAAAGCATATTGTAAGAGTCTTACCTCTAAACCATGGATGTATTATAAAACTGGATGGGACGTCAAAAATGGCCGCCCATTCATTTCTATGCATTCTGCTCAGCCAGCGCATAAGCCGAAAAAATCTCTGACTTCCGGGTTTACTTCCGCATACAGCGGCCCATAGAGCATGCGCAGTTGAGTCACCTCCCATGATGCTCTGGGGCCTCCCATCATGCCCCGGGGCAATGACGCGAATATTAATATAATATGTATTAATATAATATCTTAATTAATGTATATTATTACATGTATAGTATTACATATATTATTAATGTATTAATATAATATAATTACATAATATATATTAATATAAACATCCGTGGAATGCACGGACACGGCTGTGACGTCAGCCGTGACGTCACGCCCAGAAAGAGACTTTTCTTTGACTTTTCTGGCCGTTATAAAACATTTTTGACAGATATAAAGTCCATGACTTAAAAATATAGAATACAAAGATTAGTAATTGCCGGTGATTACAGCTGGAGGTGTCCTGTGAACAGTTTTAGAGGCTTCTCTTTTACTATTGCGGTCTATGGGAAAAAAGCTTTCTGGGCCGCATGGGATTTTTGGTTGCAGTACCGCGGCTGGCCACTGGAAAAAATCGGCGCGCCTTCTGAGTGGGAGACCCGGGGGCTGCTCTAAACTAACGCTGCGGTCCACCACACATGCTCTTTTAGATACACACGTTTGTGGGAACGCAGGGAACATTCAGATGTAAGGTTTTAACTGCCTCCCAAATGTTAGTTAATCTATTTTGGATTTAATCAATGTAAAACTTATTCTTAAGTATTTAATGCTCAGCAGCATCTCACACACACACACACACACACACACACGCACGCGCACGCGCACACGCGCACGCACACGCACACGGATGATCCCTCCCCACCCTCACCTCGGATCACAGAGGAACTTGGTCTTTTCTCCCTCTTCTCTCCAGATCAGCCACTCCCTGAAGGACGGGTGGACAAACATCCTGGTGCCGTCCCTCCTCTTCACCAGGAAGACAGACAGGTTGTCTACACGTTGTTGGAAGTCTTCCCAGTCCAGCGTTCCCTGGCACCACAGACATCACAGAAGTTAAAGGGGAGATGAATGCAGATAAAATAAATATCCAGAACATGACAATATTAGCCAAATTGAAATTAAATTTAAGATCCAGTACTTAGGAAGCACGAGAAGCAACCAGGTCCTTTCTGTCACATGAAATTCCCAAATTATGAACAGCAGAAGTTGCTGTTGCACTTCATTTCCTGTGCAATTTGAAATATCCAACCGACCTGATTACAGATCAGACAACTCACCTGCTGATAATATTTACCACAATACTAGGAAATGATCAAATGTAACATAGTCTAAAATGTTGAAGAAAAAAAAAGCGTTCAAGACTACAGCAACTGTTTCCAGGTTATTCTGTTCTTACATGTCAGTCTTCATCCCTGTTGCACATTTCAGTACCTGCAGTGAGCCAGAGTTGATTGCCTGGTAGATCTGCTCGTCCGTCAGCGGATGGAGCGACGCCACGGCAACGTTGAGCAGGGGAAGCGCCCGCTCGAAGGACGACTGGGTGGGGAAACGCATGTTGCATTGCAGCAGGTAGACCTCCGCCAGGTTTACGGGGACCACCTGAGGACACGAGGAGAGAGTCTGACTTCCTTCCAGATCGCTTTTATGCAACATGAATAATACAACACGTCTGCACGGCACTTCTCTGACTGCTTCACATGGTATTGCTTGTAGGAAGGAGCAGGGATTTATCAGTTGCTATTCCCTTCTGGAGCTCAGAAGCCCATCTGAATGCATGACATTAATTATACTGTGGTAGACAGATTAAATATTTAATTATAAAATGGACATAAAATCTAATACATAATTGATCAAAAAGGTGTTGGATTCTCCATCAAAAACAATTTTTTACACAAGGCAAGTCAGGGTGCAGGAGCAAACACCTTATTGGCTTTGTTTCTGCAAATTAAAAGTAACTTATTTAATAAAACTTTTTTAAAGCATCATTACAAGAATCAATTGAAGCTGTTGTTGTTAAGAGCCTTATTTAGACATGACAGCTTCTCAGGGAGGACATCCAAAAAGTTTTAAACTCTGTGATTATGTGTAATCTGTGAGGAAAATAGCTGGAAGCAGGTGTTTTGAGACGGTTTCTGAGTCTTAATTACCTACATGAGCTGTGTATCAAAGTCACTGTCTGTGTTTGCAAGTGAGAGACATCAGTGGAAAAACCCCAGAAAGCGACTGCAGCAGAGCAGAACACCAACCAGAGCCAGGAATCTGGGAGTGGTTCTGGGCTCAGACCTGAATTCTAACAGCCACATTAAGACGGTAGTGAAGTCAGAGGACATGTGGAGGATTAAAGGACTGGTGTCTCAGCAGGACTGAGAAGACCTGGTCCCGCTTCAGACTGGACTACTGTAACACTGGTCTCACGGGTCTCTGGAACCTCCATCACCAGCTGAGTTAGTCCAGAATCTGCTGGAGTCCTGAGACCAGAGTCCTCACTGAGACCAGGAGACCAGAGTCCTCACTGAGACCAGGAGACCAGAGTCCTCACTGAGACCAGGGACCAGAGTCCTCACTGAGACCAAAGGAGTGGATCTTATAACTCCTGTCTCTTACTTTTTTTTAAATGTTTAAATGTAAAGCCCTCTTGTACATGAACTGTGCACATAAACATCCGTGCCTCGCCTTGACACATCTGTACACTTCACTTCCCTTTCACTGCATTACTACAGAGCCAGACCCTCCAGATGCATCAGCGTAAACCTGGTAGTGGACACACACCTTATAGCTGGAGCTTTTGAGTACAAGGTAGCCCTTCTCAATGAGGTCAAAGGTGAGTTTGAGGTACAGGTAGGATCCCTGACTCAGGGCCTTGAGGTGGGCGCTGAGCTTGCCAAAGGTGGTGTTGTCCATCTTGCCGTTGAGCGAGATGTTGTTCTGGATCTCCGGGCTGCTGTGGATGCGGTGCAGGATGTAGCCCTGCAGGTCCTGGTCGATGGCGTCGTTCTCCTCCAGGCTGTCCAGAGAGATGCGGTGAAACGGCAGCGCGTTGGTGATCTCCTGCAGAGTCGGAAGGCTCAAACTCAGGAATCTGGACTATACACGGTTAAATGCTCAGATGTGAAGCTGACAGACACAGAGACATAAGAAAGCAGAGCTGTCGTCAAGACGGCTCGACTCTTTCAGCCAGCGTCCTCCAGCCAACGCAAAACAAAGGTGTAGCAACAACTGAGAAGCTGATATCCTTCCCCAGAGAGGCCGGCTACCTGTAATGTGGTTCTGACTGTCACCACCAGTTTAAGCCACGGAGGGAACTTGTTAATGGTTTTGGTGAGGAAGGACACAATGGTGTCTCCGTAGTCTGGCTTGTGGAATTCGGCTTCATTGAGGCCATCGATGAGGATGATGAAGTCCTCTTCAGAGTTGATCTTCCTCTCTGAAAAACAGTTGCCAGTGGAGACAGAGAGCATTTAAAACATGTGTTATAATGGACATTTTGTAATAATCAGAGGGTTTGTTTGATTTATTTTATGCAAAACTCTTGAACGGACAGACATGTGAAACCAGTGAGTGGATAAATAAACTAAAACTGCTCTGAAAACTGTATAAACGTGAGTCTATGATATAACATTTTCTTCTCAGACAGTAGTAAATAACAGACTTCCTACAACACAAGTGGCTCAGAAGAGGACTGCAAGACTACCGAGCAGCATTTCACCACTGTTCATGGACCAGAACGTGCAAAACCACATGCATCACCTTTGTAAAGTGCATCCAGGGGCTCGAGGACCCCCTTCCTGAAGGAGGCCAGGGGGTCCTGGACACAGGAGCGCAGACTCAGGATGCTCTGCAGGTGCGGCTCCCGCAGCAGCTGCTCCCTGTAGGCCACCAGGTGCGGCGAGCGGCACAGGAGGGCCGCCACGTTGTGCACGAACTCCGGCACCAGGCAGGTGTAGGCGTTATCGGCCTGGCAGTAGTGGTACGCCACCACCTGGGGGCGACAGAGAGACGGGAGGAGGTTGAAGCCGGGTCACTCCTCCTCCTGCTCCACGAGCCTTGACCCACCTCCGGGTGCAGCACAAGCACTGAAGACTGGAGCGGCCAGCACCGCTGGATGGATGATGCACTTCTGTCAGGGCTCTGCTTCTGCAAACTCACTTTGCTACAGTGTCTTCAACTCAATTGGGTTTGAGTCAACTTCATGGTGGATGATTGCAATATAATGAAACATTATACTTCTCGTTTCGCTGCATGGCTTTAGCCATTAATAATTCATAGCTTCCGGCTGCCAGGAGACTCGGAATTAGTTGATGCATGTGTGAGATGACTGTGGCGTGAAGGAGTCAAGTGTTAAACTGTCACATTTCACAGCTACGTACTCGAAGCTCGATCCGATGAATGATTAAACAGATGATTGTGTGAATGAACAAAAAAGAAAAAAAAGGAATAAAGTCACTGATATGAGAAGATGGGGAAAATGGTTAAAGTGTGGGTACGCTCCCGAGAGATGGGCCAACTAAACGACGGCGGCAGGTGAGAGCGAGGAAGAGATCCTGAAGAGTTTGAGTTGTCAGAAGCGGCGGGAGCGACGGGAGAAAAAGAAAAAAGGAAAATAAAATAAACGACTAATCAAAACGGGATGCTGATTCTTTTGGTCACAGTGGAATAAAGGGTTTTAAAACAAGAGGGGTGAAAAAGGGAGTCAGTTTAATTATTAATACACATAGTTAACAAGATCTAATAGCTTGGCTGGGAAATGGCTTTCTGCAGGTATAAATATTTCATAAGGCTCCCTGGCAAAGTTGTTTTTTCTTTTTTAAACACATCTGCATAATGCATCAGGCCGGGGGTGCAGATGCAGCTGGCTGAGCGGCAGAGGGGGGGGCGTCACATACTGCAGCTTTATGTTACAGGTGCCGTAGTTTGACACATTCAAACACAATCAAAACAACGAATAGGTGCACGCAGTTTTGAAGAGTTGCACATTATTCAAAAATAAATAAAAGGTTTATCTTATTGTGAGCGCCTGCAGCTGGGGTTAAGGTTTTAACTGCATAGTTGTTTTTCAGCTCTATGAAATCTACCTCTACAAAAATTTCTAATAGTTTAGTTATTTTTATTTTGTGCAGCTGCAGATTAAAGTGAACAGAAGCTTAACACAGCAATCAAATGTTTAGCTGACACTTCAGGGCATCATTTACAAACAAAAAAAAGTTGGGAGAGGAAGCATTATTTTTTTTAGAAGGTTATTTCGTGAGTCTTCAGGGTGTGTGACGATGCAAGTCACAAACTGAAAAGCAACCAAGCGCGTGAGGACGAGTGCGTGTATCGGTCTGTACCTGAGACGCCAGCCTCCTCATGGCTTCCTCCTGACGCCGCCTCATCTCGGGGGTTCCAGGACAGCTGCCTCCTCCCAGGGTGCCGTGCGTGGGCTGGGGCTGGGTGAGAGGGAGCCCCTCTCCATCTGCACGCATGACAGAAACACTCGCTCAAGCACGTGTCGCATTCAGGAAATCAGTCACACTCAAAACAAAAGCTAAAGTGAGGCCTGTCGAGCAGTGAGGAGGAAACATTCTCATCACTCTGGAAGCTGATTTAGGTGATCAATTCAAAATAAAAAGGAAGAAGGAAACTAATTCTGAATCAACAGTGATGGTTGCCTACGTTTGGGTGACGCCTGCGGGCTGTCGGAGGCGATCTGCCTCATACGGGTGCCGTGGCAACTCAGTGCCACCAGGCGGGAGATGATTGCCGTCTTGCCAAATCCGATGTTGCCTACAATCACGACGCCGTGGTTGGTGCTGGCGTTGGGGCTGTTGAGGTGGGCGTCGATCTCCTGGAAGAGCCACTCGCGGCCCGTGAAGACGGAGTCCATGGTGATGCTGGGCACCTCGAACAGCAGAGGCTTCAGAGCAATATCTTGAGGTCGGTACGGCGCAAAACGCACTGCAGGGTCAGAGACAGGGAGAGCTGCTTTAGTGGAATTACGCTTAGAAGCCAAAGCTGCAAAAGATGTTTTTATTAGCTGTAATGCATCTCAAAAACGGGCACAAACATCTCGTCTAGAATCAATACTTGAAGGGAAAGTTGAACAGCAGAAATGCACAAACAGCAAGTCTGCAGCTTCTGAGATTAAATAAAAACTAAATATTACAGTAGAGCAGCATTTTGGTACAAATGGCACAATCTTCATTACCTTAATCTGAGGATTACTACAATAAAAAAAAAAAGAACCAAAAATTACAGAATTTTAACTGAAGAGCTCAACCAGTAGGATTATTGTTTTTTTCAAATAAAGTCACAGGGACATCTGCTCTAAACAACAACTGCCAAATGTTTCCTTTAATCACTAGGGGGAGTCATTAATCCAGAGGTTGGGCATCTTCTCAGCACAACATATGGACCGTTAAACACTAATGAGTGTAAAAGGAACTTCTAAAGCTGTATGATAAAAATCTGAGTTAAATTTAGTCTGCTGCTTCTGGGTTTCATCTCCTGGGTCTCCTCTTTTAAAGAGTGTTTTCACTGGGCGTGTCATCGCTGTCATCGTGGGCAAAAGAGTGACGCGTGAAGCCACTCTGTCAGTTAGCGGGGCCGCGGTGTGCAGGGAAAGGCTGCCCGCTGCAGCGAGAGAAAGTTGGAGTAACTTACGTGACTGCGATTGCCAGGCATGGGTGTTATTTGCAGAAGCTGCGGCGATCAGCAAGCAAAAGGCAGACAGAAGGAGAGAAGAGCAACGAGAGAGAAAGAAGAGCCAATGAGGACAGGAATGGGAACTGGCAGCAGTGTGCAGCACGTTAGAGGACAGGTCAAGGTGCAGCTTAGTGGAGAAAACAGGCAAAAAAAACAAGCAAAACAGAAGCAGCTGTAACAGTAATAACAGCAAACAATGACGTCAGAAACATGAGGAACCACCAGTACCTGGGTCGATTACTAATTGAAATCCTTTGAACAACATCCAACACATTTCTACGCACGGGGAACCTTTTCACTTTGGGGGAAATCTAATTGGTTCCAATGGACCAGTAAGAATCAATCGATCCCCATAACAGTTGAGGTAGTAACTGGACCCAGGGACGGGAGACTCCTGACATCGACTCCATCGCTGATCATGTACATATTTCAGGGTGTTGAACACGTTTTGAAACGGAGCGACCCCCTTCAGCACAAGCTGGATCACACACGTGCGGTTATTGCAGAGAGCCTCATCATATCCTCGCTTCAGTCTTTGTCTTGGCTCTGTTGATGAGCTGTACATTGAGAAAGAACCGCTGTCACATGATAAGTGGGTGCACTGGTTCATTTCACACTCTGCAGCGTCCCGGCAATAAGCATGCCAAGAGTCAGAGAAGTAGAAACTATTACCACACAATCACGGTGACGGCGTGCAGATTTCTGTGTTCTTCTTTGTGGGTCGGCATACATTCCCACACTGTGTGCGGGTACAGTGCAAATATGTCACGGGGACATGAATTGGGCGAGTATTGCATTAGACCTGCATTTCTTTTATAAATGACTCTGGCGCGCTGATAGAGAGCATCTTTGTGTAACATAATGAGCTCATATTGCTCTTAGTGTCGTCTTGTGCTGCAGGAGGAGCAGGAGGGCTTTGCAGGAATGCCTGTATAAGAACTGAATGCAAAGAAATGTAATGATGACGAAGACACAGTCAGCAAAAACTACCAAACAGATCAATCTGGAAGCGGGGGAAACACTGTTCATCCAGAGAGCGTGGGAGCGCTGCATGTGACTGCATTAAGCTGCATGCCAGCTGCAGCCCAGGGGAATGAAACAGAAATAAAAACATTTTTTTATCAATTTTCCCAGGTCAGATTACTTTAGTGCTACCTGGACAAACACACAAACATGTCCAGCTGGAGAAGAAGAGACAGGGAAACAATGCTACCCTGATGTAATATCCTTCCTGAGAGACGTGTCCCTGTGGAGTTTACCTGATGCAACACTGGTGATGGAAATTAAAAAAAACCCCGGTGACCCAAGTAGGGAGCTACGTTGTTTAAAGTGGAGCTAATCGAATCATCTTGAGGCAAATTTGCCTGTAAAGCTCCTCCCATCCAAGTAACCAAACCCGGAACTGCTGCGCACCCTCCAGAATAATGTTAGCACAGATTTATACTCCACTGCTTTTTAGGACGGGCTTGGTGTGACCATGTAGTGGTGTAACCTTTGTACAGAATAACTACTCCAACCGCATCCTCCTCCTCTTTTGTTCTTTGTTAGAGGCTACAGAAGACAGGATCAAACTGGATTTTCCAGGTTATTATTGAGCACCCTAATCCAGCCACCCACATATCTGTGAATGATACACTCTCAAGGTTTCCTGAGAACCACACGCAGACCTAATCAGGCCCAAAACGGACAGTAGCTGACACATGCACACACGGCAGGCGCCCTGCATGAAGAGATCACGTATAAAACCCATGTTCGGAGCGGATGAGTGGCATCACATCACCTGTAAAACTACCTGGTTGAGGCATCTTCTGCAGATGTTGGTGATGTCTTTGTTGAGCCTGTTGCATACCTAAAGTATGCTGGAAAACATACTTTAGGTGTCTGAAGCTATTTATAACTCAATAACACATCCTAATGTGGTGAGGGACAACTGGGACATCACATGTCCAGATCATATTAGACTCATCCAGCCTTTTAGACATGATGAGGACATACGTCAAAAGAATAACATCCCAACTCCCTCAAATCTGAAAAGGTTTGTCTAAAAAGCCAGCTTTCCCTTCGTATCTCAGTGGTATTTTGACTAAAAACATGTTGGTTATTTCATTAAAATGTCAGACTGTTCTGCCTGTCTTGAAGAGCATAAGCTTCTTTAAGTTGGGCAGCCGCTGCCGCTCCACTGTGCCAAGTTTTTTATCCATGAAAACATGGCGGCCGCGTTGCAGACGCCCGCTGAGGGAGTTGGTTGGAGGCTGCTGGAAGCAGATTTGTGTGTGAGGGACGGATGGATGGCTGGCGGTTGCTCATAATCCTGCCCATAACATTCCCCCTCAGGCGGTGCTGAGCTAGGTATCACTCCCCCTCCTCCTCCCCGCTCTCCTCCTCTATAACACCAACCCTCCACGGCTGGGCGGAGGGAGAGTCTGAGACTTTTTAATTATTCACCAGGTGAGAATGACTCACGGCGGCCGAGCAGCCTTGAGAGGCAGAAAAAGAGAGGGGGGTGGCTAAAGGCATAGGAGGAAGAGAGATGGTGGACAGGAAGAGGAAAAACGAACGCAGGAGAAGGAAAGGCAGTTTAAGATGCTCAAACTTGCTCGCTGTGAGAGGCTTGGGGAGCGTGGTTCAGGGTCGCGAGGTCAAGTGAAATACTTTTCTAACACTGGAGCTGAGAACCGAGTTTCTCCCAGGACTGTTTATGCCGTCTGCTTTCTTCAGGCACACACTCTAAATCCTATTCAGGTCCTGTAACGGCAGACGGAGCTACAACAATCTTACACTATTCTGCAGGGCGTGCCCTTTGTAATCTTGTCTTATTTTTAATTTACATATCTCGTTGTCAGTGTTCAGTAAATGTGAAGCTGAGTAGAGTTAAAGATGGAGAAACTGGATAATTCTCCTCTCATCTGGGTTTGTGACGTCATAGTAAACTGAACAACGTCAAGTTGAGGTGGCTGACACAAAGTTGCATGGCTGTTCTATGTAATGTCTTATTTGTTAGTCACTTTAGATGGAAACTCTTATTTGTTGTTATAATAATATATAATAAGTTCCCTTCAAAGAAATGCGGACTATATTTTTACTGAACCTGGATAAACAACAGAAAGGAGCTAGGTGCTAGATGAACGGACCGTTTCCAACCGTGCACACAAGTGCAGTGTTTTTGTGGGATCGGCTTATTGTTGTTTGCCATTCTTATGAAATCACTTCACATTCAGACAAATACTTAATTTCAAAAGCATTACGCCTCAAGTGTCTCATCAGCTGCATCACTCAGCTGAATTTCTAAAAGTGCTTTATTGTGCATCTCTGTCGGGGGGTAATAACGCCATCCAAGAACAAATATATTTTTCATCACTGGAAAAATTCATTTTCAGAAGGCGCAACCTTCGGCTCCAGCAGAGGCAGAAAGACGGTGAGGGAGAGACGACGGCAGGATGGGAAGAGACGTAAAAAACAAAAAAACAAACAGAGCGGTTAAGTAAAGTTCAATGAAGGAGAATGTTTGTACGGCGAGCGGCTATGTGAGAGTTTGTAATGAGGAGCTAATGTGGGGGTAAATCCTAGAGGTGGTCAAGCGCTTGGGAAGGTCCAGTTGGGTCCGACCGTCTCCTTGAGACGGCAGCGCGGCTCCGTCAGGTGGTCCTCTCCTGACCGACGCATCACGGGGAGCGTTCTCCTCCTTTATTCCGTCCCATCTACATCCAGCTGGTGCCGAGCAGCTCATGTCTCTCTGTCACACGCTGCAGCGTCTGGGAGGACGGCCTTTCATTCGGAGTCGCTGCTAGACTCAACAAATCCAAGGCGATGCCGTGACCACTCGTGAGAAATCCTGACACTAGCTTTCCCCCTTCTGGACCAGAGATGTTATAAACTCGATTAAACACATTAAAAAGCTTGTAATGTTTATATCCAAATCTGTATTCAGTGTTTGCCAAGCTTTTAAGAGCGTGACTTCAAACTTCAAGGATAACCTGAGGTGAAAGATTTGGGATTTGTCCTCGCAGAGTCTTCTGAAAAACCCCAACCTGCTCCCAATTTGCTTCTCTCCATGTCTTGTCTCACCCAGTCCCTGTCTCTGTCTCTCCGGCTGAATCCACGGGAGCAGTGCACTCTGGGAGGCTGTGACGCTGATCCGAGGAGGCACGGAGCATGCTAGGAAGCGGCCGTTCGGCATGTAAACACACACCGCCCTTGGATAAGAAAGGTTGAAACAAGTGGCTTTGGCAGTACCAGCGAGGCTTTTAAAGCGACGACTTCCATCTTCTGTCCTTTTTTTTCTCTCTCTTTTCTTTTTAAGGGCTTTAGCGCCCACCTCTTTCCGTGCCTGCCTGTCTCTCCCCAACACCCCTTCGCTCTGCAGCCAGCTTCCCTGGAGCAGGGGACTCGCACATCGCGCCTCGGCTGAGCGCGCCCTCACCTAAGTGGGGTCTTAACAGGTGTCTAAAGCAACCGAGGATGCATATTTGTGTCCGCTTGGGTGGCAAAGGCCTGCCATTACGGTGCTCATTACCGGCTAAGTGACAGTGGAAGAAGGGCGATGGGACGAGTCATAATGTGACATGCGGCCATTTAGCCATCCTGCTGAGGAGGAGTTTCTGGGTGTTGGATGTGAGCAGCGTGCAGTTGAGCACACACGCACTCTGACCGTTGAGCAGACACATTTTTATCTTTGTGGTGACCCAGTCTGACAAAAGCCTCTTTGTGCACTCCCTCCCTCTCTCGCGCTCATCTGTTTTGCACACAACAGCTGACGGCATCCAGTGTCCAAGACAACTGTGCAGCCGCCTGTCCGCCGTGACGGGAGCTCTGCGGCGCGTTGCAGGACGATTGAATTTGAAAGACACTGTAAGCTGCAAATTAACCGCCACAGATTATCTTGCTCTCTTTTTAAAAATGTTTAAGTATGACTCTCTCATCTTGCTTGTTTGCGGCTCTCAGCTGCTTTGAGATGTTTTGTTAGCCGATCAAAGAACCGAACAAAACCGTGTCTTCTGTCTGTGTTTCGTGTGAAGTAACCGGCCACAAAACTGCATTTTTCTCTATTCAAATGAAAGTCAGAGACGGCCGGATGCTCGTAATGCTCTGCTGCAGCTCCTACATACTGCATATGTTCAGGTTCTATTATGAATCTACTCTTTTGGCTCCGCTGTTTATAACCCCGACCTAACTGCTTAATTCCCAGCTCCGAGCCCGGCGGGGCATCCGCTTTTTGGCATTTGGGAGTTTATTGTCTGTGAAAGTCGAGGCAGGGAGAGAGAAGCTGTTCATGAAATGTAAGTGCAACACATGTTTGCTGTTAATCTTTACCACCCGTACCCCGAAATGATGCACCGTATTCTTCATTCATAGATCTAAGCTGCATAGGTGCTTTTTAATTTCCAGCTTTCTTGTAAAGCACTGCGCACGAGAGAAGGAGCTGGCTCTCACCTCTCAGGTCCTGTCCAGAGCGGCCCGGCCCGCAGGTGGTGCTCTGCCTCGGCATGCGCAGCGAGGTGCGTAACGGAGTGTGCCTCTGCTCATCCAGGTACGCCAGGTCCTCCAGGTGGGCCGAGCTCGTAGCTGTTTGGTTGCGTGGAAGAGAGAGGGAGGTAGCGGGAGACAACAGAACATATTCTTGTCAGTATGATTGTAAACACATAATCTGCACACACATACACACAGAAGATGTGGCACGAGTTCACATTGGTGTCCTGAGGAGGCTGTCGGGCGAGAGAGGGAATCAGCCCAACACGCCTCTGTCCTCAAACTCCCCTCCTCTCCGTGTCTGTCACGCGGCGCAGAGGCAGATGCCATCCGGCACCTCTCAGGATTAATTAGCTCAGCAGACAAATATCTTATTCATGCAGAGATCGCCGGCTGCTGATTGTTCACACCGCATGTGTGTTTGGGGCCGGTGCCGGGAACCGCTGAATCTTAGATGGGGCCAGACTGCGCCAGTGTGTGTAAATAACAGACCCTGTCACACCGGAACCCCCGCGCTCAGACAGGTAGGGACTCGGACAGCCGGAGTTTGATGGTACGAAACAGGAATGGACAGAGGGCAAAAACAAACCAAGATTACTTTGGTGAAAATAAATAAATAAATAAAAAATAACCAGTATGTTTATTCAGTTTAAATAAGAGATGGGTCCAAAATGATTCAATATGGTTACATCATTTATTCATCAGATGGTGGCACTGGTATAAAATATTAATAGTAATGTAGATGCGTATTTTCTTTATCTTTTGAATAGTTTAATAGCTGTTTTGAATGATAATAAATATAGCAAAAAAAGACCTCGGATATTGCAACCAGCATCAGTTACGCAGAGGTTTTTTGTTGTTGCTGTGACTTTAAATAAAAGCTGATGTCATTATTCCGAGCAGTCACTAAAACACCGCCCCAGTTATCTTCCGAGATCAGGGAGATCATCAGGAGCTGATCAAACTGGTTTTAAACTCTTTTTTACTGACATGATCTGAGCTATAATAATAATCAAACCCAACAAGACAACCGCACCTGAGAAGCCTGAAGAATTTCTTTTTGGAAAGAAAAAACCGCTGTCAGAACATGAACTCTAATGGAGAAGCAGCTTGAGGAATCATTTTACAATTTTCCCTCCCAAACAAATTACGGGTGCCTGTGGCTGCTTTCAGATCCTTCTGCTTCCTTCCTGCTCTGAACTCCAGCACGAAATGGGTTTCTCTGGTGATTGCCGTTCTGGTTATTATGGTTGACACAATAGATGGACGTGGCTGCCAAAGTAACATTTATGTTTTATTGGAGTGGATTTAACCTTTAATATCAATATCAACACATTCCGAAAGAATGCGACGAATGCCAGCTTTGCATTTCTTGTAGTGAGTAGAATCAGAGCCTGGAGGTTTAAGGATCTAACCAAAGTCAGTGAGATGGAGAGCACCTGTATCCCAGCAGTGATCCTCCTCAGGTCTGGCCGTCTGAGCCCCCCCCCCCCCACATCTTTCAACTGTGTTCGAATGTGAGAAATCAAATCTGTGTGCCCATCATCCCTATCTGCACTGCAGCAGGCTGCTGGGGATCACATTCACAGTTGCTGAGCCGGAGCGCCCAGATTACATTCAGAGTGAACAGAAATAAAGTCGGGAAGCAGGAGAGAATGGAGCCGGGAGAGGATGGACCGTGCCCATAAAAAGCCTGATTGTGCAGCAGAAAGCTTTCGGCAACGCGAGCCAGACATCAGACACTCCCGCGCACGCACGCACGCACACGCACACGCACACGCACACGCACACGCACACGCACACGCACACGCACACGCACACGCACACGCACACGCACACGCACACACACACACACACACACACACACACACACACACACACACACACACACACACACACACACAACAGCTGGACTGTAGTCCAGTAACAGTCACAATATCAGCTGGTAAGCTGATTTGTGATCTCAGATACGAGGTAGCTGCTGGGGCTCTGCAGGCCTCACTGTTCATCTCTCATCCCACTGAGAAGGATGCGATTTCAGTTCTCGGTTAGATAAACGTGGTGAAAAAAGAAGAACTATATCAGGGGGAAAAAAATACAACTCAACGACCCTTTTCTTTTTTTCAATTTACAAACCAGAATATTTTACTTCCTGGCAGCATTATGTATGAACTGAATTCTTCTACTTGCATTTAGTTGCTTTTTTAGTTCTTTCTGACTATTAGTTGCCATTTTTTCCGCTCTTAAAAGCAACATATCTAAGAAAAGCTTCACAAACTGGTGCAACTGAGACTATCCTTTGTGAATTAAGTGAATTACAACTTCATTTTTATCCGTTGGTTTCAGAAAAAAAGAATTTAAATAATTATCTGTCAAGTATTGCTTAAATGACATTCCCTGAGGTTGACTGATCTTCCCCAAAAGGATTTCCCCTATAGACACAAAATAATTATTAAATTAATTAGCAACATTAGTACAGTTGTCATTAGCAGAATCAGGAAGCACGGTGTGTTTCTGTTCAGGACATTGTTTAGCACCTGCCAAGATCTTTTTGAATTACCCTGGGATAGTTGTAGGAGTTCACAATAATAATTAGCTTTACTTTTCCTTATTATTTGTGTAAGTTTATACACGTGGGGCTATCATAGTTGCTGGTTAACCTGTCTGTTGTTAATCACATTAATATAATCATGACTACCTCTATAACCGTGACTACCTCATACTGCTGAACCTTTCACTTTTTTTATTTTGTATATATGTTAATAAGAGCTACATTTGTCTATTTACTGTTTGCTACTATTTAAATCTGGGTACAGTGAGCAAAATAACCAGAGTCAAATTCCCTGTCTGGCATGTTCATACTTGGCCAATAAAGCTGATTCTGATTCTGATTACCTGAGCGCCGGTTTACTTTATATGCTGCTTCAGTATCATAATGGTCCTCTTTACATCAGAACAGTATAGGAAGATTTTCTGGCTCTTTCATTGCTTTTTTATGATTTTGATTAAAAAAAAAGAAGAAAAACTACCTACACTAAATGTGGATTGGCAGCAAAAAGAAGAAGAAACGGAGTGCTAGGTCCTAGTTTCTCCCTGCTCCATATCCATGTTGGGCTCTGCCAACGCACTGCCTTCATTAGGTAACAGAGTAGCCCCCTCACTCCTCGCTCTCCTCCCCAGTCGCCTTCTGCTCTCGCTCCGGTTCCCTCCCCCTCCTCTCACACATCAAAGCCAGTCTCTCCGTCACTCTGGGGGATAGAAACGGTTAATGCCTGGGGCTTTGATGTTCCACTGCTGCGTGAGCCCAGCCAATCCTCAGCCTGAGCTCGCCTCCCATTCCTGCATCATCTAATAATTCTTTGTGGAGGAGAGACGGAGTGAGAAAAGAGAGATTACGAAACTCTCTTCACTCCACGTTCCACACATATCCCTCTCCCTCTCCTAAATATGGAGATCCTGACCCTAAAAAACAGAAAAAAAACGACACACAAATGCATCGTGAAATTTTCGTTTGCGACTTCAGTTCTCTTTATTTTATCTGCATGTATTTTACTCCGTCCCCTTTGAACATGTGGCTGTTGAAGGGCGGGGATGAGATCAAGGATGGATCTGAGAGCCCGGCGGAGCGGCTGCGCTGCCAGACAGCAGTGTCAAACAGCAGAACATGACCAGCATGAAGAGGAGGTCATAGCTGCAGTGACAGGCTTTGTCAGGCACATTACAGTGTTTAGTCAAAATATATAAGTGTGTGTATGTGCACACCCTGCAAACCCTTCATTTTCCAGTGGGAGTGGGAGAAGTGCATAATGGAGCTCATCGTCTGTAACAGCCTCTCTGCTGACATGAACAATAGGACAATCATGCCCATTAGGACTTCCTCGGCGTTATGAAACTGACATTTTTCCTGATATGTTTACAGTCATTTCTGGGAAGCGTCTTCGCAACATCCATGGCTCGCAACAAAAGACGCGCATCAATGAGACCTCCTTCAGCGAAAAATAAATGCCAGTTGATCCTATGTGATGGTTTTCCTTCCAGCCGTGGTATGCTTACCAGATTGTTACAGTATACGGCTCCGTGGCTTCAATCTACACCAGGGGGCTGAAAAAGCTTAGCAAAATGTCAGGGTGGATTTGCAGATACCTACGAGTTCTGAACGTGCCCACAAGCACCGTAAAAGCACAACGAACTGGAGGAAAAAATAAAAATCAAACCTCAGACTGGACTGGACTCGAAGGGAGTCGCATTTGGACAATGTGATGTTGAGCTTCAGCTCTTTTTTTTTTTTCTCTCATAAATATCCATTTATATGAGATTTACAGAAGAAGATTCATCTGTGAGGTGATACTCGATTCTTGATATCATAATAAAGAAAACAGCAGCTTAAATGCAAGAAAGTCAGAAACATCAATATAGTAAAGCTTTGAGAGGAGGTGAACTAATGTTTCTTCACCAAACTCAGGTGTTTTACGAGTAAAGTTAGAGGTCCAAACTTCTTCACCCGCAATGATGCAGAGCTTAGTTTCGTTGCATATGTGCTGACTACACAAAAAACAAATCTGTGCAGAACTGCTTGAAAAGCTGAGTCACGTTCGATTAAAAGACCATTCAAGGTGCAGATGATTACTCCCTGGACTGACGGGTCCAGAGTTCTTGGGCTGCCTCTGTCCTGAGCGATCGACCTGAATGCATCTTGACCGCTTTCACATCTGTACATAGTGATGTACAGGCTGCATAGGATCGGATCATCTGGGACGCATGAGCTTCTTTGTCATGCAGGTCAGCCAGCGCATCCCTGAGTGAACATCCCTGAGTGTTTCATTGCGATCAAAGGAGTCACATTGATGATGGAGACGTGGTTGATACGAGAAAACAAGAAAGGCACAAAAGGGTTGAAAGGAAAGGAAAACAAATGGAGTCATAAATAAGGTGCAACGTTTCTAACAACTGAACACCAGCAGTTTCGGACAATTTTGCCACAAAAATGCTCCGACTGCATGGGGGTTCACGTAACCTTATTTTTGGCTCCCAGCACAAAACATGACCTCCGTTTCACAGTTTCAGCGGAGGAGGGAAAGAGGAAGGGACTCACCAGCCACAGAGTTGGGGCGGGGCATGAGGTACAGAGGGATGGAGTGGGCAGAATGGGAGGACATGCTCTCCAGGTTGCGCTCGGGGATTTTGTTGAGGCTGTAGGTGGACGCTGTCATGTTTTCATCCACCCTGTACAAGAACGAGTCCATGCCTGATTTCTGGGACTGCCACAGCTTCAGGTTTCCTCGCGAGCCCTCGCCATACTTGCCGCCTCGCTCCATGTTCTCAGAATAGCTGGTCAGGGTGGCTGCAAACGAAAACAACAAAGCACGTTTTAGGACATGTCTGACTCTGGCACCGTGACCTCCCCCCACCCAAACCCACTCGTCGGCTCTCATGCCTCCTCATAGTTGCTCCCAATCAACAGTATGTTGATGTTTTGTTGTCCCCTCCCCCCTCAACTGCAGGTGTTCACTATCGTTGCCTGGAAACAATGATGGCGCTTGTTTTGACATCTGCAAAATGCCTCACATCACGGAGCATTTTAAAGCTCCCGTTGTCTTTCAAATGATGCTGCAGCTGATGTCAACATGATCAGAAACCTGTATTCCCTTCAACCGGAAAAGCAGCAGAGCAGGTTTGATGTATTCTGCAGATGCTTTGATAATCTGTTTACCTAACAAACAATAAAGATCAGAAACACCGATCCAGAGCTGCACATGCATAGACATATATACGTAGACGCCCCATCCAGTGTTCTTGCCCGCTGCTGCGATACGTCAACGCCGCCGCCATATTGGATGTTCAAGACTGCGCTGTAAACTAATACAAGTAAATGGACTTATTTTAATAAAGCGCCTTTCTACATAAATAAAGCGCCTTATTCATTCACACACGCACTAATATACTTGGGAAACAGTTAGGCACCAAATATAATACATTTAATTTTCTCAGATGGCAAAAATAAGAACTTTATTGATCCCACATATGAGTAATTCATGTTATATCAGCTATAGAGAACAAGGTAGTGCCGAAAAACAATATATATCCCCCTCAGAAAAATAAGAAAAATAGAGAAACATATTTTCTCATCAACAAAACATATTAAAAAATTTTCAAGTAACAAAAAACATATTTGAACCATTTTTCAGACAATAAAATAACATTTGAACCATTTTTCAGACAATAAAATAACATTTGAACCATTTTTCAGACAACAAATAACATTCTTATTTTTGTGAGGGGGATATATATTGTTTTTCGGCACTACCTTGTTCTCTATAGCTGATATAACATGAATGACTCCTATGTGGGATCAATAAAGTTCTTATTTTTGCCATCTGAGAAAATTAAATATATTATATTTGGTGCCTAACTGTTTCCCAAGTATATTAGTGCGTGTGTGAATGAATAAATGAGACGTAAAACGTACATTTCTTTGTAGAAAGACGCTTTATGAAAATAAGTCAATTTACTTGTATTAGTTTACAGCGCAGTCTTGAACATCCAATATGGTGGCGACGTTTACGTACGGCTCAGCGCTCGATGGGGCGTCTACGTATATACTGTATGTCTATGTGCACATGTCCTACAGGAGGAGCCAAGTATAATGCTTCTGACCACAGTCGCACATGTGCATGCATGTGGACAGTTTTGTTGTTAAATGTTATTATTGTGATGTAATAGTCCATAAATCCCAGCAACTTTCTGGAATGCTTCCAGACCATTTGCATGAAGCTACTTTGGAAATATACTAATTTAATTAGTCAGCAGAATGGGGTTAAAATAAAGCTTTGAACATAGTTGGCTCAGTAATTGGTATATTCTGAAATGGTCCAAATAATGTTCCAAGTTGCCTATTTCAGGATAATCTGCAGTTTTTGCAAATGTTTATTCCCCCCCAGTTCATCTATTTTCCTTTTAATTTCCATATAAAAGTTTCCAGGTTTGGGATGTTGTAACCGCAGACTTGATGCCACTTCTATGTTTTTACTTCTCGTGTCTGCTTCAATAGCAACATTTTGTCAACACTTTCAAAATAAAATTTGTTAAAATTTCGATAAATTTTAACAGCATTTAGTAATTTACAATAATAATAATAATAATAATAATAATAATAATCAGAAGGTTTTTATTTCTTGTCCCTTTCTTCATTGAGCCTTTGAAATAAAAGGTTTCAGCAGACAGTTTTCCAGAAAACCTTCAGATCTCGGGTCTAATACAAACATGCCTTATTCCAATGGACATATTTTGAGGCAATTTGGCATTTTTGATACACAAATCTTTAATATTACAGATTTTATAATAAAAGGAAAAAATATTGATGACAGGCTAAAGAGAGATCTGTGTCATGTTCCCCTTCTGGGACGAGTGTTGGGAACTCCTCCCACAGTCCACGCGTCTCTACCTCCACCTTTAAAACTAAACTTAAAACCTTTCTGTTTAGTAAAGCCTATAGTAAGTGTTTAGTAAACCTCTAGCTGGTGTTGGTAAATCTCTAGGTAGTGTAAACTCTAGTGTGTTAGAGTCAGTAGTCATAGTTGCAGCTATAGAACAAGACTATAATAGTTAGTCTCAAATATAGCTTGGTGGTAGATATGCTGCTATAGGCCTATGCTGCAGGGGGGCACCGACATGATCCACTGGGCGGTGCCTCTCACCCTTCTTCTCCTCTCCTCTTCCTCTCTTCTCCATTTCCATTTTTATTTATTATAAATATCTCATAGCTATCATTTTTGTCCATCGCTCCTGCAGTTTCTTGTGCTGGCCCCCCTTTTTTCTCTTTTGTGGATGTTTGCAGGCCGGAGCTTCGGGAGCTGCGTGCTGGCCTGCGGTCTCTGGAAAGCGTCTAGAAACAACATCTGTTGTATTAGACGCTATACAAATAAAATTGAATTGAATTGAATTGAATTGATGCGATCTCCAACCACAGCTGAGGCTTCGACCAAGCTGCATCAATTCATACTAGAAACCTAAACGTTCCCATGGCGATGTACACCATTATCAAAGTAAACCTGCTTCGTGACACCACAAAGCTGAGAAGCTAAGCCACTAATCCTGCTTCGTAGAGCTGGCCCTGGTCTGAGGATGGGGAGAAAAGTCAGAACAAATGACAGACCAGGTGGAGGCGGACACAGGTTTTAAATTACACTTCTGGGAAACTAATACCAGTTTGGACTTTAAAAAAAAAAAAAAAAGGTGCTCCACCACCCTTATCTAAACCTATTTACCACGAGAGCTGCAGCTGGTTACCAATAAAAAAAATCTGCTTTTAATTTATCAATACTTTTAATGCCAAGGTGCCACCTATTTGAATAATATTGGGTCTTTCTATCGTATTATTCCTTACAAGAGCATTTCAATTGCTTTAGTAAAATCTTATCTTTTATCTTTTTGGATTATTGACAAAATGTAGAGCAAGGTCAGTTTGTGATGAGTGCATTTAAAATCAGGTCATGTTTGCAAACAACGCCGGCAAATCTCACCGATAATCCCACTGTCTCTGCTCTCCAGCGTGGAGGTGGGGCTGGTGACGGAGCCGTAAGCACAGTCCTTGTTGCCAGCCTGGCCGGGCATGGCAGGGGGGAGGGTGGAGCATGGGCTGCCTGCTGGCGGGGAGGCGGTGCTGCTGGTCAGGGTGGAGCAAGGGCTGATCCTCTGGTTGTGGCCCTGAGAACAACACACATGCACACATTGGTGGTGTCTTCATCTCAGAAAACCAACTTAGAAAAAATTA
Organism: Cololabis saira; assembly: GCF_033807715.1. Lineage (NCBI taxonomy): Eukaryota > Metazoa > Chordata > Actinopteri > Beloniformes > Belonidae > Cololabis > Cololabis saira. The sequence continues at coordinate 40,566,065 of NC_084605.1, forward strand.
ATGTCCCCTCCCACATCCATGGCTGGGAAAACTGATAAAAATGTAGAATTGTGGGTGTTTAATGACAATTTCTTTGATAAGTGTGAGTAGCACACTAATAAAATTGTAAAAATTGCTTTAAAAAAAAGAAAACTGCTTTTTTTTCACAAAAATAAAATGGTCAGCTAACTAAAATTAATGGTTTATGTATTTTGATGGAAGAGGGGGAAATAAACTTAAATGCAAAAGTATAGGGGCAAAAAAAAAAAAAGGATCCAAGCTCTCAGAAACATAGATCTCAGATCCTGGGCCTTGTTCGTAATCATCGTTCAAAAAGGCAAATCTTTGTTTCTCAATTTCTCAAACTTTGTCCGAGCAACCATTTGCAATGAGCTTCTCCAAGCAGCTGCCTCAGACACAAATTTAAATAATTGATGACCAAAAAAAGATATCAAACCGGTTCCAGTTAGCTGCTTCTTCAGTTCCTCATTTAATTAAGAAATAATGATTAACAGGGACAGTAAAGGTCAAGTTGTACTCCAGAAGAAAAAACAACATTTTTCAGGGAGAATATTCTCAATTTACTTATCAATCCCATTTGAAGAGTAGGAATGAGTAAAATAAAAAAAGACAAACGAAGACCACATTTTAGTTTGAAGAGGCCTCCAGGACAATTGATCCAACTTGTTGTAGCAGAAATATGATGCAAGAGTCTGACTTTTCTACCACATCTCCTGCAGAGTCTTATGTTTGCAAATAATCTAAAGTGTGGAAGGATTTAAAATTCAACATACTGGTTGCAATTGCAAAGGTGTGTTTGGAGAAAAACGGTGAACAATATCCAGCTATTCCTTGTTTTATGGCCAGTTTTCATTGTTAAGGTGAGAGGCTCAATTGAAATATCAGCAGCATTGTCCTTAAAACGAACCAGACCCAAACCAAAAAAAGAGAAACAATGATGCACCGTAGGGTAACGATCCTCATGACAATCAAAAATTCTTTACCCAACTACCTCATCAGACAAAACTCGATTGCTTTCCCACATCCACTGGCCTAAGTGTCTTAAAATCTGTGGATGGCTCTTAGAAGTACAGATGGTTACAGATATCAAAGCATTTCACAAAGCCACATGTCAAAAACATCAACGAGCAAAACGTAAAGAGTCTGAGCTGGATTCCAAAAGCCTTCACATGCTGTGATACTTGCCGCACATGCCAAGTACCAAAAGGCAGATGAATGTTCGCTTTTTAATTCTAAAACTATTCATATTCTATCCAGGGTGCCCAAACCTTCGTGTGTCACTTCATCATAACCTCCTAAAAACCATTCACATTTCATCCTCCGTGCAACGATTGCCGTTCAAAAACCACGACTCTGAAAACCCTCGTATATGCTGGGAAGCTATATTGTTTTGAGTCCTGGCATTCTTCTGGCGCCCTGCAGGGATCCCATTCCATGTCAGCTCTGATTAGGAGACGGGCAAACCACAGGGGACAAAATAAAAACACTGCTGCATCCAATCTGCTGCTGAAAACACCCACGGATCCACCGCTGGGCGTGCATACCTAAAAGACGCACTCATGCAGCATCCACAGATGCGCGAGAACACGAGGGACACAGAGTGATTAAGTGTTTGCATCAGACGACGGCACACTCCAACATGGAGGTCTCTGCTGAGCAGAGCTTTGGGTGAGTTCAGGTCAACACCAGGGTGAACAAAGAGGCACTCCAGGCTAAACTTAGTCTGCATAAATCTGCAGTAAGAAGACTGCAGGGACACAGTAGCTAATACATTAGTAAAATGTCATTTGGGATTATTGAGACATCCATATTGTTCCATCTGTCATTTATCTGCTGCAGCCTCCGGAGGCTGCAGCTTTGGAGATGTGTAGCAGGTTGTCAATTAACCTCTGGGTGGGCGGGCTCAGCCTTGGATCCATTTATCTTGATGTCGAGGTCTCTTTGGGGAAGGCACTCATCTCAAAGTGCTGCATTTAGCAACCCAACGTCAAGTCAAGGTGTTAGTGGGTGGATGAGGAACATTTACACCCAAAACGTGTTGGTAAAACTGCTGCTATGTCAATACACTCAGTGCATCACAATTCCACATGAGTTCTCTACACCCACAGCCAGAATCTGAACAGGGAACCCTCCTACTGTAAAGCGACACTGGAACTTGCTAAATTTGATTTCACGGGGATTACAACTTAGAGGACAACTTAGAACAACTCTTGTTTTGACATATTACACTGCAATAGAAGTATAGACAAGGAAGTTTCCCACTCAACAGCGAGATGCTTTCTCATAATAATGTGTGTGTAAAAGCAACGTCACATAACCTCATTTGGACAGGAGGTTCCTCAAACCTGCCCTGATGCTGGGGCTTTACAAATCTGGCCTTGTGAGGGTCTGACCTTATCTGCCGCAGGAGGGTTGGCACCAAACGTATAACACTGCATCTATTCAGAGAGCGAGAGCACGAACGTATGAAAGGCAATTAACTGCTCTCCCTGCAAGCTAAGGTCACCTTGTTCAGCCAGCTACCCAATTCACAGCAGAGACATCAGCTGCTGTAGAATTTAACCTCAAATACAGGATGATATACAGCTAGATGTTTTACACAAATATGTATAGAAATGTTCCCTGATTCCTTTTTCAAGGATGCTGATGTCTGTTCCCCCTTTTATCTCAACCGCACCAAAAGGTTAGATATTGCTTTATCAAACCTGTCTGTGCTTATGAGACAAAGTTACTTCTGCACAAGTGTCCTCGCCTAAGGTCAGCAAAAATACACCAAAGCACGTAAACAGACTGTAAATATCATGAAAGGACTCCAAAAAAGTATGTACTTTTATTAATTGTTTAAAAGGATCAAATATCAAATGAAATAAAAAAGATAATTAGTCTATAAATCTGCTTTGAGATCATAAAACACCCCACATATAACATCTGACCTCAGATTATCAAGATATTTAAGTGTGGTAGAGGTGATCCTGTTTGTTGACTGCTGCAAACAGGAACAGGTGATTGTTCTGTCTCACCGTCTCTACTGGAGTCAACAAAAGCCTGCTCTCTTGTAACGCCAATTAGTGTTTGTCATTTTAGCGGTTAATGAATCAAAGAAAATAAACTGCAATCCTGTTAAAACACTATTTGGGGCAGAGATCTAAAATAATAAGTTTGTGCTGCGTGCACAATGCAGCACGGTGCTAGCATGAGTCACGGCGCTAAAAAGAGCCGCTTGAATAAACCTCTCTCAATTTCTACACCCCCATTGCTCCAGCAGCGCTCGCATCAAGCACAGGCAGTCCATCAGTCGAATCGCTTATCCACACCGCTTTAGTGCAAACCCATACCTACGTTCGCATTGCAAGCCTCAGCAACAGGTTACCCCCCCGTCTCTCCCCCACCGCCCCGTTCCTTCCTTCTCAGTCTCTCCTCAGCTGCAACTGTTTTCCTCCCACGGTTCAAAAAAAAAAAAAGAAAGAAAATCATTCCTGTCAAATTAGGTTTAGGTATAGAAAGCAGGGCATCTGCAGCAGGCCTGCTGTGCCAGGAGCTGTTTGTTGCACAACTGTCAAATTCATAAACAGAGTGCACAGTGCAAGAGAGTAATATTGCGTGTCACGCCAACCCAAGAAACTTGGTATTATTGTGCAAACTTTAAGGCAACCTTCAAAAAAAAAATATTGAAAGTGTTTGTTATATAAAGAGATCTAATTAGATGGGGAGCCATCTGACGCGTTTATGGAAAGGCACGGATGCATTCGGAATGCAAAGCACTGTGGGCAATTTGCTGACAAGTCTCCTGATCCGACTGTGCTGACAGCAAAAGATCCATCAAAACCAAATGTAAACAGAATAATTATGAATATAAATGTCAAAACAGACCGAAGTAAAGACGGCTGCATGTTTAAGTGCCCCAGCACAATCTCTCGTAAGCGGGGTGCATCAGATCAAAACAATTACAAACCCAACTTAGAGAAGTGCAACTAAAAACGTTAATTTGTGAGTTTGTTTGAAAGGCCAAGTGTGTTGGGGCCAGTATGGGGGTCACCTGTGCCGTGTGTCCCGCTGAAGCTCGCCATCCAGTTACAGCCTGGATCCTCTCTCTCAATGAGCCACATAGAACCTGGCATCCATCTTTCCCAAAAGCAGGTGAACCATGAACTCATCTGACCACAACGTTTGTTCGGAGCCCTTCTGACCATTTGAGAGGAGTTTGTGCCCAGAGAGTCTGGTGCTATTTAGTTTGACATTTCCGGATGAGGTGGCGGAGTGAGCTGAATGACAATAGTCCTCCAAGGTAAATCCCCAACCCGTGTGGCCCGGTGGACTACAATGGCACCACAGTTTATTGTGAAGTGCCACCTGGTGTCTCTGAGGTCGTACTGTACATCCAGCGGCGGTTTCTGGATCCGGATTTTACGCACCAATATGTCTCATAATCTCTTCACAGTTACATCCACTGTGGAAGTAAAAGCATTGGATGGAAAAGTCAAATTATGATGTTTTGACAGAATTTGGTATAAAGTGCTTGAAAAGGCCTTTTATCCCCAGGCCTGACCCTCGCCTGTGACCCACTAACCTGCCGATTATAAAACTGTGTCCACTTAATATTCCAGAAACGTTCGGCTGAAGGTTGGTAGGCAACGCTAACTTTCATTGACATATTTAGGAGGGGGGGGGGGGTGTTCCCAAGCGAAGCAAAGTGGGCTTCAAACCGCTCTTCAGAAACCAACGAGTCACATGAACGAATGCTTCGTCCATTGTTTTGTTTTACAGACTTTGGGAACACCAGCATATTCGGGTTTAAATAGCTCATGCTAAGCTAATTAACATGCAATTTGTTTTATTTCAACACTATTCCACACTAACTCAAAACATAGTCATAAATCATACGGTATTTCTGCTGACAGACTTTACTAAACTGAACTTTAACGTTCAAATTCCTCGGTGGGTTGAAAAACAATCGTGTTGTGAGTCAACTAGTCTGGATAGATGTGCTGGTAGTGTTAAAAATAATTAGATCTGTCAAGTTTTACACTAATAATCAGGTCTATGGCAGGTAAGCTTCATGTTTCTGTGCCTAGGGTTACAAATGTTATGAGGAAGTACAAGGTCCATGGGATTTTTGCCCACCACTCACATCATCTACTAATCCACCCTTGTCACCTTCGGAACCACTGGGCTCCATGAAGAACCAGGAGGAACCCCCCATCAAAACAAAACCAGACCGGAATGATGAAATGTATATGTTGACAAACCAAAAGATATCTGGGACAATGTCCTTGTCAAAACTGGAACTGTGGAGCCACGTCAGCTCTGAGTTGAAAGATGGAAGAATTAAGCTTCAGTGAGACATGGATGCGACTTGCTTGTGTTTTAAGACTGCTTTGCTGTGTTTTCTAACAGTGTGAAAGTCTCACGACTATCAAGGAATTCTGCTACATAACAATCCGCAGGTTAATGGCCCGAAACACATACAAGAAACAAAAAAAAACAAACACTGGGCTGTTCTTCGCCTTAATGATGTTAAATATCTGTAGATATATGTGAAGAACAATAGAAAATTAATCAACGCTGCTACAATGAAACTAAAGCCAGTTAACCGAAGCTGCAGATCCTCACATAAACGTTAAGTCAATCTCAAAACATACAGATGTGAGTCCAACAGCCACATCTATAGCTGCCTCTGATGAGAGGAAGAAAAAGCTTGGTTTATTTGAGAGTCACCTGTCTCGCCTCAGGCTCCTCCATGCTGTACGGGGTACCGGCCGGACCCTCGCTCACTTTGTCTCCCAGAAGGAAACCCAGCCGCGTCATCAATGTGTTGGCTGCCTCATCCACCGACGGAGGGGGGCCCAGCTCTTGGCTTGACTCCCCTGCAGAGGAAGAGGAGGAGGAGGAGGAGGGAAAGAAGAAGAAGAAGCGAAGAATGAGTATCAACAGTAGGCAGAAACGTACAGCAGTTTATTTGCCAAGACGCTTCCTGTTTCATGTCCTGTTAACCAGGAAATAAAAAACACACGGCAGAGACAAAAGAGCTGGACAGGAGACTCCTCAGACTCATGCCCGAGGAAAAGGAGATAGCCTACGATACCTGAGTGTCCCCGGAGTTCAGAGCTGTACATTAAACACACGTTTCTTCGGGGGTGTCCTCTTATATAAACTCTCCGATTCCTCCAGCCTCTGGAAGGACGGGCTGCACAAACCTCTCCTCAGGGTGAACACCTAAAAGCTGTTGGAGCTTTCAACAGCTCCTTCCGCAAGCACTCACCGCAGCAGCCTGAGTGATGTAATGAGATACGCCCCTCACCTGTGTGTGTGTGTGTGTGTGTGTGTGTGTGTGTGTGTGTGTGTGTGTGTGTGTGTGAGTCAGTGAGTGAGCAAGAGAGCGATGTGAGTGACTTTTCAAGTCAAAGCGGGTGTGTACCCACATGTCTGTCTTATTTACAGACTGCTAGTACTGAAGAGAGCCAAAGTAAACAGAAGGGTGAGCCCGCATGATCACCAAAACACACACACACACACACACACACGGAGGTGAAGGCTTTCAGGTGACAGCTTTGCAACAGGAAAGACAAAAAACTAAAAAGTCCCTTAATGACCTCATCACGTCACCTGGTTGCCTAGTTACTCTCCACCCAGGACAAACCCTCAATGGTGGTATCATGTTATTCAATAACAACTGGGTATCAAACCCTGGAGGCACCCGCTCCCACAACTCAAATTCAATTTACACATTATTCACAAGAGTGCCACTCCGAGCCGTGGCTTTTGTTAATCACTCACCGCGCTGGTTGTTAGGGGAGCGACTAGTGGCGGGATGCGACTGGATGTACGTGCCTCCGAAGTGGTCCAGACGTTAATGACATTGAAGCAAAAAGGTTGAGATAGCAGGCATTTAAATAAACCGCAGCGAGGCAGAGACGACTGCGGGCAGGACCGGCTTTCTCACACTTTCCCCCCACGGAGCCGGTCGAACCGGACAGGCAGGTAGCCGCGCTGAACCCTACCTGACAACAGTCTCTCAGCAGCGCCTCTCTGAGGGCCGGCGGCTCGCCTCAGGCCTGGGGCCTCTCACCCGTCAGCTCAGAGACATGCAGATGGACAGGCTATCTAAAGCCCCCCCTCCCCATCTGCTCGTGGATGGAGAGGCAGACCACTGGCAGCATCCTCATTAGATTGACGGCCAGTCTTTCCGAGAGAGTAAGTAAGATCTGCTCTCTCTGAGGGGAAGAAAACCCTTTGAATCAAACGGGGATGACACGCTGCAGAGCTTCAATAAAAACAAGCGCCGCAGCAGCTAATAATGAGGCAATCACAGCTCGCATGAGGTCCCAAAACAAGCTAATCGTGTACAATCCTTGATGAGACGACTGCAAAGTCATGTATTTGGAGTCACTGCAAGCCGAATGTATTTGTGGAGGACATCTAAAGCGCTAAATCCCCGGGTTTCCCCGGAGGAACAGCGCGGCAATGGAGAAAAAATTGAGTTACAGTTGAATTATGTTATAGATATACCAACAAGGGACGCCTGAGATACGCCAGGATTAGTAGGAGACCTGCAGGTCAACAAAGGGAGAGTGGAAGTCCCCTGGTGCCTGTATGTGCTAGACGTAGCATCCAAGCGCCCAGCTGACGGACTGCTAGTAGTGAGCAGTGAAAGCATTAGCGCTGATTAGTCAGCCGCTCCTGGGGGGCTCGTATGCTTCTGCCCTACCTGTCACCTCCGTACTTGATGTCATTTCTAATTCTTAAAGTTCTGTTTTCTCTCCTCATCATTACAAAATCTCTGCTGCAGCTAGCTGCTGCCTCCCCATCATTTGATGCGAGACTAAAGACCCCAACCAGGATGCCCCGAGCTCACAGGTTCCACTAACACCCCCCCAAAACAGCAGCAGCAAACACATGTCAAATGTCCCGCTCTGGTGGGGGAATCGCAGTCAGACAAATGTCTAAATGTTTGATCAAATCAACAGGAAATTTGTCCCAGCAGGCGGTGACACGGTCTCCGTGTGTTTGGAGACATGTCATCCCGCACGACTCATGCAAATGAGCCCCAATCAAAGGAGATTGATTACCATAATGCAGGGCTGGCGTGTTGATCTCTTTCCTTTCCCAGCCCCACCTTTTGTTCCTTAAATAAAGATTATGACAGCCACACAGACCGCCTCTTACAGAAGCCACTAACGCAAACATGTGCATCTGCACTTCAGAGAGAGTCAACATCACTTGGAATGTAACACACGCCTCAAGGTGGTGCAGGCACGCTCTCATCACAGTGACACTATTACATCTTTAATGATGACAAGCGGACGTTCAAGCAATTCTGCATCAGGCATGAAACGCGTGCATCAGATTTTACCAAACCAGTACACCCAAAATGTACACACACACACACACACACACACACACACACACACACACACACACACACACACACACACACACACACACACACACACACACACACACACACACACACACACACACACACACACACACACGCTACTCTCCACTGGATTCCTGAGCTGCAAAGGAGACAGATGGTTGCCATAGCAACTATCTCTGCACACAGGCAGGAATGCGCTTGTGTGCAGGCGCATCTGTTTCTGCCTGGCCGTCCACAGATCTGCCCTCTTGCATGAGAGAAGGAGCATGTGTGCCGCAGGCGGGGGACTTGGACGGGACAGGAGAAGGTATTAATAGGCCGGGGGGAAGCAGGTGAGATAGTGCCGCCACTCATTTCCTCTTTACCGGAGCACTTAGGCCCTCAAGTCAAGCGCCCGGCATAGCCGTTCACAGCTGCACGGCTGGGTTCTCTGCAATGTTTTTAGGTAAGCACAGGTCAAAGTGGCGAGCACTTCAAGCGCAGGCGGCGCTGATGAAGAGGTGAACATGCATTTGCAGAAATGAACAATCACACATGTGCAGGTATATCTCCAAGCTGAGGGGATGGAAGGCTGCTGAAGAGATCAGATTTGGGGAATTTCACATTCCTGATGTGCACAGAAGTGATTTTATCTGGGAAAACAATTCCTCGAGGTTTCAGATAAAGACTCCGTCGCGTGAGCGATGCGTACAGAACAAGTCTGCACACTCGGACCACCGGAGATCTCACACTCCCACTTCTACTGCAGATGTATTTCTAAGCTCCTTTTGTTAACGTGCGCATTGCTGAAAACTAGTAAGTACAACTACTTTATATTGTGTTTTAATTTTGGTTTCAGGGCGATGTGAGAAGCCGGGCTTCAATAAACACACGCATGACTGTTTATTTAATTTTACTATCATTTAGTTCATCAAAACTATGTATTAGGACTTATTTCATTTATAGCTTCCTAGTTTTATAAATATGCTCTATTGAAGGTGGCCCTGGACTTTGAGCTGCAGACTAACTCAAATTAAACTGGCTGTTTTTGTTCATTTATCTGCTACCAAACATTTGTTTTGTCCCAACCCCCCATCAGAGTCTGAGTCTACTCTGCTGATGGAATGGCATTATTAAAATGACGTAATAAAGCAGCCAATTAATCTAAAGTGAAACGAAACGTCGAGGGTAATTTTACTTGTACCCAAGTAGTGCCACGTATGGATGCTATAATGTGCGTGTGCATGGAGATTTTTTTTATTGCATCGTATCCACCTCGACTCTGCGGAATAACTGTTAAGAAGCCGGAGCTCCAGCATAACAACAAAATAATCACAAACGATATTTATGAGGCCACAGATTTCTTTACAGGCCATAAACACCCAGGGATACCTGCAGCCTTGCAGGTGACGGTCAGTGTCGCTCACAGCAGCCGGGGTGGGGAATGGCATGCAATCAGATGTTAAGTCCCCGCCTTGCTGCTCCCCATGCCGGCCAGGCCTTGTTAAGAGCTCAGATGTCCATCTGGGAGGTGAAAGTACTCGACCTCGAAAACTCATCTCAGCTCTACCGCTTCCCTTTCAGTTCAAGTTGACACCAACAGGGAATTTCTCCGACTAATCAATTGCTTTCCTGCTTCAGTGGCAGCAGAGATGACTATTTTATCCCTGAGATGTCACATCTACAGGAGCTTTTAGCATCCCATAACTGCTATAGCACAGTCTAGACACAGTCAGGGTCAATAGTTATTATACAGGGGCTGCAACAGCAAATGTGTCGCAAGAAAACGCCCCATCTCACTGAACCAACACAACTTCAGACTTATACAGACAAAAAAAAAACATTTTAAACACACTCTAGTATCCATCACCTACTTAAATATCCCATAAGGCAAAAATTCAGCAACGGAGGTTGACAGACGGAGACGGCTGGTATAACTCTTTCTACCATTTTCCTAAAAGACACGAGTTAATCCATGAGGATCTCTGCCAGTTTGTGTTTCCTGCCTTCATCCAGCCCCTGGGGTGCTGCGGCATCGCCCCGCTCGGCTGAGAGGTCCACATACCCACGAGAGAGCCTGAGCCAGCAAGACGGGGCGGCGAGCTCGCCCTGGGAGAGGAGAGAACAGACGTACACGGGCCGAGTCTCCGCCAGGCGTTATCCTCGCGTGAACCGCTCAGATGTCCTCCTGGACTGAGGAAGGGAGGAGAGAGCGCGGCTCGGCAGGGGCGGGTAGGGGCGGAGGGGGATCCCGAACTGTCCGCGGGATTACCGAGCAGAAGCCGACAGTGAAGTTAACAGAAAACAGCGGTGGCACTTAAACAAGCTCCGAGAAAGCAGCAAGGCAGGATTGAAGAGGCAGGGGAGGGAAGAGGCAACGAGGGTGGGCACAAGCAGAGCCATTTGATTAATGACCTCAGCAATGTTTTCATCTCACAACAGCCGGCAGAACAACTGTCAGACTGATAAGTGCTCCCGTTCTCGCTGCTCGTGGGGCTTCTGTGCTTCATTCACACACAGGAACTCAAAAATAATTAAAGAACAAATAAAAACACCACAAAATCAGGGATGAGCTGGCCAAAAAAAACTTACCAGGGCGGTATGAGACCAGGTCTGGATTCCTGGCAGTGGTGGAGGTGTGTATAGGGGAGCCAAGCTCTGATTGAGGAATGCGAGGGCTCTCCACAAACTTTGCTTTCCGCAGAGGGGCTGGGAGCAGAAAGCATACACACACATAGAGAAGGAGACAACAGGACACACACACACACACACACACACGCACACACACACGCACACGCACACGCACACACACACAACACACACAGAGAGAGATGGAAGAAGACAAGAAAGAGAGGAGTGACAGGGACAGGAAGACAGAGAGCTTATGAATTTGGAGCATCACATGGGTAAAATGAAAACATCCTGAGGGCTTTCTTCGTTCGGCCCTGAGTCAGACGGGGCTACGGCGTGAGTAAACATGCAGCGTGGACAATCAGGTAACTGAAACATGGAAAATATCACTGCACTTTCCATGCAAAAGCACCGGGTGCTTTGCATTTGTCCAGCGTTGTTATTACACCGATGCATCGTGTCCGCTCTGGGAATGTCTTCAGACCAGATCTGGGACAGCAAACCAGTCCCTCCAACTAGGAGGTGCTGACGCTCCGGCATCAATGGCACATAAACAGGCTCCGTTTACAATGACAACATTTTACTATCCATTTATTGTTGCAGGATCTCTTATCGTGATGTCTCTCAGCAGTAAAAACATAACTCTTCCTTCATCTCGCTTCATCCTTTGTCAGTTAATACCCAACTGCCAAGTATCTGGCTAATACAACACATGTAGACATAACTCCTTAATTACACAGAGGAGTGACCTCCTCAGTTATATTCAAACACAAAAATAAAGATTCTCTCAGATCTTTTTTTCACTGAGTCAAGACAGAAAAAAAAATGGCTAGTCTGCTGAAGTTGGCAAAAAAATTCAGCTAATATCAACTAAACTGTGTCAGCACTGACTTATTTCATATTTCCTTCTTATTGCTTGCACTTGTAGGGGTTTGGGATGAATAGGGAGCTAAGCATAATTTACTCTTAATTGACTAATCTGGTTAAATGAGGGTTTAAAATAGATTCTGCACCGTTTGCTGCAACAGTTAACCATTCTGGGCGAGTGCACACGTCCAAACCGATCTGGGGGAGCAACGCTGCGCTGCAGCAGAGTGCAGTGAGCAGGAAGTCATGAGCAGTGGCTACAACATATGTTCAAGCAACAATGCATGCACAACAGGAATAGCTTCCTGAGCGCTCCTGTTACAGCTCGTGTCGGGGTAATGCATCTCGGCACAGCCTTGCGAGAAGGCGTGTGGCACTTACCTTCTTCACGTGCACAAAATCTCACAATGAAGGAGCAGAAATTCTGTGAGGTGCAAGTTTCATTGGATTTTCATTTATTTCTCTTAGTTATTATAGTTGATCCAATTATTATGATGCAATTTGTAGAGGAAAACCTCTTATACCCCTTTTCCACCAAACCGGTTCCAGAGCTGGTTCTGGGCCAGTGCTGGTGCTGGTTCACAACTCGTTCAACTAGGAACCAGCTGAGAATCGGTTTGCTTTTTCATAGCTCGGGGTGGTAAGGGGAGCCACATCATCACGTCACTGCAAACGTCAGTTACGTCACTGCGTTTGCATTGGTGCGAAGGTTGAAGCAACAACAAAGCATTTGCTCTAATACGGACTTGATCCGTGTAGCATCCTCCGTGGACCATATCACTAAAAGACAGGTTGTCTCCTCCACAGACCAGTGCTGCTTTGCTGCATTAATTCGTCGCTTATTTGAAAATGGCGCCGTCTCCCAGTCTTGCTATTGCCGTTGGATTAACTCCGCCCCCTCCGCTGACGTAAGCGGTTCTTTCCTCTGGCCGAGCAAAGAGGTGGTGCTACGTTGGAACCGCTTTTTCTGGCCTGGAGCCAGTTCTTTGTCAGTGGGAAAAGAAAGCCCGGTTCCAAACTAAGCACTGGCCCAGAACCAGCCCTGGAACCGGTTTGGTGGAAAAGGGGTATTAGAGCCCTAAAAACGTTTGTCATTTGAGAGTCTTTGGGCCTTTGGGGACGATATAGGCAAGTTACAATTTTAAAAGGGCAGATAAACATTTGGAGGCAAGTATGTTTCTTTATCCATTTACCCATTTGACACCCGTTTCAGTCCTAATCAGAGTCAGGGGAGGTGACATCAGGTGAGAGGTGGGCTACAGGATCCCACAGAGACTAACGTCACAAACTACACTTACATTTGATCCTATGGCCAATCCAGAACCCTCCATATGTGTTTTGGACTGCAGGAGTGATTCAAAGTACCTTAAGAAAAACCAATGCAGGCTCAAGGACAACATGCAAACTCCACAAGGAGAGACCACAACTGTGGCTGGAACCAGGACCTTCTAGCTGCGAGGAAGCAGGGTTAACCGCTATGTCACCATGTCTCTGACTTTCGGTCAATGCAAATCAAATAATATATAATTTGTCTCCACTACAAGCCTCTACCTTGACTGTGCTGTCATTAAGTTATTATTTTAAGATGGACTGCAGCCCCATTATGTGCATAAAAAAAGCACGCTTTCCTCCCAAAGTCAACGTTCCAGTTCCTATGGAGGGCCAGATTTACACTAAATGGCTCATAGGTACGTTACTATTTTGGGCTAAATGGCAATAATGCGACCATAATGCTAACATGGTGATGTTTTAAAGCGTTTCCTTTTGTTATAATGAAACGATGTGCTGGAAAAACCTGCATTTCATATGAACATGATCGTTATTTTGGGCATTAGTCCCACCCTGAACTCGGCAACATCCTTCCCTGCTGCCCAACAGTGGGCCCCTTCATTTTATTTTAGGAAGGGCTCAAAGAACACAACAAATAGTATGAATTGTTAAGCTGATCTCCAAACTCCCCAGATACCAATCTGATAAGACCCGATGGCATCTGTGGGAAGTAATCCCAATCCACCGAGACTCCACCCCACTTCCTACACAGCTCAAAGGATCTAGTCCCAACATCCTGGTTCTACACACTTCAGGACCCCCCCGAGACGTTCCCCTGAACCCGATCTACTTCGGACCTATTCCGGACCTATGTGGGATATTTAGTAATCGGGTTGCAGCACCTAGATAACCCGTTCACAGTCGGGTTGTTAACGCCATGTATACGGGGGATCATATATTGCAGTCTGCGCATGCTCGAGTATGCTCATTTTATGTTTGACTACCAATAACACATTACATAAATTATAACCTAATTCTGTGTTAAATGTGTTGTTATCCAACTGCGTTCCAACTTTACAGTACTTTTTTGGGCATTATTGTCTGACTTTAATGAAAATGCGTTTATATTATAACACACTGATCAGGTTTAATCAGAATACTGATTTAAAACCAATCACAGCTGTTTTCCTGGGTCAAAATGAACCTGGTGTGACTGTTTATAAATCAAAGTACCTAAAACACAGTTTAATGAAAGTAGTCATGATTATATTTGCAAAGAACATAATATGGAACCAATAATGTGATTATTCTGACAACTAGACAAAAAAAATCCATATGTCTGACATAAAATGAATACGATATAAATCATTTTTCATTTTTGTAACCCTCTGCAGAAGCAGCACCAGAGATGGGGGAGAGTCAACAGCAGCGATGGTAGACGCAACAGAGATGGGGGGAGTCAACAGCAGGGATGGTAGATGATAGACGTAACAGAGATGGGGGCCATGATGATCAACAGGCAGCACAACACAGCGTGGCTTGATGATTCTAGTCCAGTGGTCTAGTCCAGATCTGCTGAGACCTCAAGGAGCAGTTCCCCGCTGCAGAGGAACTCTGAGTTACCAGGTAAGTTCTGCAATATGCTGGCTGCAACAAAAATGCTTCTTTATGTTTAAACATATACATTCCCCACGTTAGGACATGTAATACGTTTTACACCAATTCTGTCTTCAGAGACAAGTGCCCAGAGACCTCGTCGGAGGCGGCAGGGGCACACAGGCGATGTCGCCATCCAGCCCCTCACGGCCAATCACCTCCAACCCACAAGCCCCTGTCTACCGCAACCTCTCGACATGTGAAGATATTTCGTTTTAGTTCAGCTTTTGATACCTCTACAATTTGCACATACAAATGTTTAAAATTTGTAAACTTTTTTCAAATTTGTACATGTTGATATTTTGTTTAAGATTTGCATACCATTTTGTATCTGTTCATAATAAATGTAACACACCAACACTAATATCTAGCTCTTTGTTTGTAATAAAAGTGAAACACATAACTACAAATGAAATGACTTTATTCGTGTGCTGTACAGCAAAAAAGTTGAAGGAAGCTCTTAGAACTGAAAACAAAATGCTAAAACAAGGGTCTGCACAGAGGGACTTCACTATGGATGCTTTTGATATCAAGTTTCGCTAGTTGTCATTGTGTTTGATGGGGTATAAGAAGACCTACAATCTAAAATATGAATATTTTAAATTAAAAGGTCATAATGTTATAAGGGCAGGTGAAACTCAGGCAGGCTAATTCATTGGCAGAATTATTGATTAGCAACCATTTAATTCAGTAAAGGACAATATATATATATACATATATATATATATATATATACACATATACATACATACATACATACATACATACACACATACATATATATCACTTCCACTATTTATTTTTTATTTGAAAAACACCTACAGTGCAACAGTTGAACAATAAAAGAGGAAAGAACCTGGCTGGCCCCGAGGAGGAGGTTGCTGGTTCTCCCTCCTAGCTTGTGTCTCCAGTCCAGTCCTCTTTCCCTTCATAACGACACAATTGTCCAGTAGAAAACTTGTTTCCTCTCAAGCTCATAAAACTGCAGGATCTTCTTGTTCCAGCAGAAGTGCTGAAGCATCGGTAAGATTAACTTTTCTGCTTGCCAGATGTTGAGTTGTTACTTTGGCCGTATCATTATCAAAAAAGTGAACAAGTACTTTCATAATTTTGTCCTGCTCTGGCTGGTGGTTCATGAATGTTTAATGAAAACACTCTTTTTGAGCTTCTCTGACAGCCGTTTTTTTAAACTCTGGTGCTGTGCCCATACCTGTCAAGTCTCCCGTTTTGGCTGGGAAACTACCGTATTTTACCCCTCTTTCCTGCCATCCTCCCGTATTAGTATTTTCCCGTAAATTTCCCGTTTTATAATATCATTTTTAAAAAGGGTTATTGTGCCTTTTGCGCCTCTCGCAAGGTTAGTGGCAGCAAAGGGAACAAACTGGGAACAACAAATCAGACCAGGTCGTCGTACAACATCTTTTTTTGTTGTTGTTAAGTGGAGGTCAACCGGAGGTGGCTCTTTGTTGAAATGGTTACCATGGTTACCTTTATTTAACCAGGAGAAAGTCTCGTTGAGATTAATAATCTCTTTTACAAGAGAGTCCTGGCCAAGACAGGCAGCAACATGGTTACAAAAACAAATAACATAAAAACAATTTATAACAATTAAAACAGTTTTAACAAAACAGTAAACAGATCTCAAAAATAGTCAAAATCAACAACAATCAAAGCACCTACAGCTAAATGTACTTGCTTCCAAGTCTTTCAGGAGAACTTTAAAAGCATCAAGTTACAGCGTCACAGAGTCAGCCATGCTCTGGCCATTTATCCGATCTCTGAACAGCATGTATACTGAGACAAGTGATCCGGTCTTCTGCATGTCGTTATCTGATACGATCAGAAATCCCATCTCTTTGCTGCATGTAAACGTACTGAGTGAGTAGTGTTTCAATAAGGATGGACCAACTAAATTATTCTCCCATCCCTAAAGAGAGACACCTGAAAATGGAAATCTGCCAACAATTATATGAATACAACTGCCAACAACCTTCTTTTAAGCCCAACAATTAAAACCTCGTGAGCAGCATATCCCCCATAATCTACCGTCTCATGCTCTAAACATGCAGCCGTTTGCTGCAATCTCACTTCAGGCTTCCCAAATGTCTGCTCATCAGAAAAGGAAAATGCGTAAAAGGTAAAAGTGTTTGCTTTCCACGCACGGTGTTTATGCTGGTGTGAATGGTAGATGAGTCTGCTAATTGACCAACTCCAGGAAGTGAGCCAGCACAGATGCTTCACAGAGGGAACCTCAACCAACAGCCAGGAAGAGAGAAAACAAACTTTTCCATGATTGTATTGACAGATGTGACCTCAACTCCCACTTTAATGTACATAATTTATTCTGCTTCATCATCAGACGTACAGGCCTATTAATTAAATAGCTACTGTCCATCGTTTTATTACCCAAGACAGAGATAACACCGGAATTAGAATGTTAATTGCTTTGTCCGTCTATCTGAAAAATATCAGCTTTGATCTTCTTTTTGAACAGCAGGGAATTACTAAAGAAGGAAACGCAAGGATGTAACAGTCATGGATGGCTGTAGGAAATAGTTAAGAACTAATGACCTTCAGTAGAAAAGCAGGCAGATGTGACCTTAAATCTCCAGAGAACACATACCTCTTCCTAAAAGTATCTCATAGCATGTGGTGCTTATGTTTTAGAAACAACTACAAAGAACTACATCAGTTTGGAATATGCAATGACCTTCAACTTCTCATTTAGTTGATAGCTGAACTTTATTTTGAAAATCCGCTCTTGCATCTGCACAAGTTCTTTACAACAACTTGCTACAAGTCTGACTGTCTCTGCAAAAGCATGGTTTTGTTTGAATATTGACACAGTTCCATCCATCCATCCCTCCATCCATCCATCCATCCACCCATCCATCCATCCATCCATCCATCCATCCATCCATCCATCCATCCATCCTCTATATCAGCTTAATCCCAGCTCAGTATAGGCGAAAGGCATACAGTTTTAAATCCTAAAAAGGAACATTTCAGAGTAAAATCAACCCTAAGTCTAGTATTAGATAGGAATGAGTGTAAACTTTAATAAGAAAATGAAATTAAACCAAGTTTTAAAGGAGTTTTAAGTTAGAATTATATGTAAGTTTGCAGCATAATGGATATAATATTACCCCAGAGGGCAAGTACCCACATCAATAGAAACTGTTATCTTAAGCCTCTGACAGGACATCAAAATGTCAATCCACTTGAGTGATAGTCTGAATAGGGCCCATACAGATGAACTGAAGTATCTCCATCACCAGGAACCCTGCAACGAGCGGTTTGCAGGAGATGATGTTCAACCCGTTACGTCTCCTTTGAGTTCTCTCACTGTGCATGTGCCAACACACAAACTGCTTTTTGCACCTACATGGCATTTATGTTGTTGATGTTGGATTACACTGCAACTGAAAATGTCCGGGGGGGTTTGGGCATTTTAATGGAGACAAGGGGCTGAGAGGGCTGGGGAGGAAGTCGACGCAGTTACAGTTTCCACCTCCAAGATTTTACCCTACGATAATCCTTGTTTAATTTTCTGAACAAGAATATACATCGCTGCTGAATGGAAAGCTAAAACCTACTGATTTTATTAATTTATCGGGATATGAAATGTGACTCTATAAACTCTATTTACACTGTACTCAGCATGCAAGCTAATTCTCAGTTTCTTTGCTCACAGTGGACTGAAATAAGTCCCAAAGTGAACACTCTTGCAATGAATCAAGATTTGCTTTGACTTGAGAATCAGCTCAGAAACAAAAAGCAATCTCAAGAATCAGAAGTCTGATCTGTCTGATCTCCCCTCAGCAAAATGACGATGGGAAAACTCTGTTCGCTGGAACAAATCCACCAACCATCAAGCTGGTTCCAGGAGACCAAATCCCATGGACTCCTCTCCGGCGGTTCTGTTGTCAGAGCGTGCCAGACTGAGGATGGGTGACAGCGTGATGGATGGCAGCAGGCAAATCCACTCCTCTAATGAGCTTATGAATAAATATATCTGGTCTGCATGTGCAGATGCACGTGGCCGTGAAACAGATATTTATTAAAAGCTGCATACGAGGGCATGAATATAAATATGCATGTGACATGTATGCATGTACATGTGAGATTAGGGTGAGAAAAGGGAGGGCGTGCAGGAAATACACAATAAAGTGTGACAGCGGTAATTTGTGAAAATTTAAATTGGGTCCTCCTGAGAGTATTGGTGCAGACGCTCGGCTTTGCAGACGTCAGCAGTGAGAGTAAATTGTGTGATTCACAAAAGTGGAGTGTTGTGTGCATGATTAAAAAAAAGAAAAGGAAGGTTCTTTTCAACATCACAGACCTCTCAGATGCAACCTGGGCTTTCAACAATTACGTATGGATGTAAAACGCACGTAGTTGCTTTAGATAAGCGACTGACAAGTAAAGCAGGAAAACAGGCATGTCTACAGAAATAGAGGATCATTTCTGCCGTTGTCTCCGCTCTGTACTACGTCAGGCGCCCACTCAGACAAACACACGGGTGCCCACACACGCACGCATTGTGATGCACACAACATTAATGTGGGTGAGGACGTACATCGCTTAGCGGCCTGCTACTTAACCAGAGCTCTGCAGTGATGGAAGACACAACTCCAGTAGCTATGGCAACAGCAGAGTACAGGGAAACGGGGGAAGGGTTGTCCACCTCTCTGAGGTGATAATGAAGCTGATTTCACCAACACCAAAAGCCTTCACCACTTTACCTCACATGTAATCAAACAACCTCTTCGCTATTGACACATTTCAGCTGCTCGGCAGCTGCAGGTCGACGTCTTTCCACCCTCATCCGAGGAATTAAGCTTTCAAAGACGCACCCGGCTGGAACCGATACTCTGGTCCTTTGAGTCGCGTGCCAGGTTGTCTGCTATGACCCAGGAAGCCACGAAGGGGCTTTGATTGAATTTCTTTACCAAAACACGGCGGTGGCAGATCTCTGGTTTTTCTAAGCCAAGGGCCACAAATGGGGCCGTATTTCTCACAGAGGGACCGAGGATTTGACCGGCGTCCCTGCACACAGTCCACTTTGTGAGGCAAGTTTAAAAACAAAACTTGAACAGTAAAAGTTACCAGATTTTTACTGTGCAAACAGAAAATACTTGCAACTAAACACAACACATGACCAAAACAGAAGCACATAGATGAGCATGAAAGCAAGTTACTGTTAGCTTATAGCTGGACGACGCTCCTTCATTTAATGTTTGTCAGAGTTAACCCGAGTGATAGCAGATCAGTAAATGTTTCACACATTAATGACAACCAATACTGGGATTAATACATGATTCTATCAACCAGATCCATAAACCTTTTACACATATAAGAGATGTCTTTTACAGAGATGTAGAAGAGAACTTTTGCAGCAGTAGCATTTAAAACCTTTGTCTATAAGCTTCATCGATGGTGTACATTTCTCTTTGGTACATGAGTGTCTGTTATAACCCACCTATAACCTAACTGTTGCTCTGGGACAGACTGTTATATTACTGGACAGACTCTCTGTGATGTCACCCATTAGTTTTTTTTAGAGTGGAGCTGCCGTACTACGAGGCGCCACATTGCAAATGAACAGACCGAACCTGGCCGGGATGCCAGCCGTGATCACGCCCACACTATGTCAATCAAAGTGAGCCGTGTCTTCATGCTTCATCAGTCGGTCCAAGCCGGCGGAGCTTACGTGCGATGAATGTGCGCAGTGGAATATCCTGTTTCGAATGATTCGACTGAAAATTCAGAAATGGCCACTGCATTTAGACGACTCTGGATTAACAAAGGCTAGTGACTGCTTAGCTAAGCTTCTTAGCATGACGATGACTGATGGTTGTAAGCTGGCCGCCAATCAAAAGTCTACAGCCCTAATTATACATACATGTATTACTTCATAAACATTTAATTAAGTGGGCTGTAAAAAATACTGATTTCTGTTGAACACCTTAACAGGGACATTCATTGAGCTGAGGAGCTTCCAGCCCTAGTGGTCAGTCAGTGAACTGCATTTTTGTCTAAAACCCCAGATATACTTGCTGTTGGTGCTTGCGTTCGCGTCCGTTCGCGTCCGTTCGCGTCCGTTCGAGTGCACCACCAACTGCAACGTCGTACCGGCGGTAACCGTTAGGGGGCAGTAAGCAGAGCAACAGTTGGAAAAGTGATTAAATATTTAGTAGTAGCAGTAACAGATTAGAACAAGGAACAAGTTAACATGACGACATTAGATGAAGAGGAGATTATAACATTGCTTTGGTTGCGATCTCAGCAAAGGAAACGGCGCCAGCGACCTCAGCGTCGTCACTTGTGGCCAGCTGGTACCAGACCGGGACCAGCCGGTACCAGACCGGGACCAGCCGGTACCAGACCGGGACCAGCCGGTACCAGACCGGGACCAGCCGGGACCAGACCGGGACCAGCCGGTATCAGACCGGGACCAGCCGGTACCAGACCGGGACCAGCCGGTACCAGACCGGGACCAGCCGGTACCAGCCGGTACCAGCCGGTATCAGACCGGGACCAGCCGGTATCAGACCGGGACCAGCCGGTATCAGACCGGGACCAGCCGGTATCAGACCGGGACCAGCCGGTATCAGACCGGGACCAGCTGGTATCAGACCGGGACCAGCCGGTATCAGACCGGGACCAGCTGGTATCAGGACCAGGACCAGCGGCACTCGTGGCCACAGCCAGAACCGCAGGTCGCTACGCGTTGAGTGTCTTTTTGAGAACGTGTACGTCGACGCGTCGAATGAACGCAGGATACGCGTGGCGGCCATGATGCGTACGTGGTCTGAACTGCAAGTATATCTGGGGCTTTAGTTGCGCTTTAGCCTCAATACACAAATGAGATTGCCGGTACTTGGCAACAACCATAACCCACTGCTATAACCACCCATAATCTCCCATAATGCACTGTAAGTTTTATTTCTTGCATTTCATCTGTTATGTTTTTATCTTAATTTATGTCTTTCTTTTGTTTTTCTGGTTTTAAACTCTTACTTTCAAAGCCACGTTTGTAATGTTTTTATATAAAGCACTTTTAGTTGTCTACATGAAATATGCTGTACAAATAAACTTGTCATATAGATGGCTTTTGAAGGAGCTTTCACATCTGCTGGAGCTCCTCTATGCAGGACAGCAGGGCCACAAGGCCCAAACAATGCTACATGTCATTTACGAGGAAGATTATTCAGAAGGGAGATTACTGCAGGCGGATGAACTCATGTAGTAAACAGCCCAAATAACCTGCAAATCTGGGCTTGAATTTGAGCAATCTTCAGTTATTTCACACTTTGAAGTACCCAAGACAAATAAATCGGACCAATCTTCACACCTATGTTTGATTGCTGTATCTTTATTCTAATTCTGCTCGGAGACCACAAAGGATTGTAGGTGTTCCTCTTGTTGACTTGTCAAGCAAAACTACGTGGATCAGATGCTGCTGTGCAAGGCAGAGACTGCTGACAGTTAGCAGCAAATGTGAGTCCATTAGGTAGACTACCTCTCCCTCTTTTATGTATGCGTGCGAGCATCTGAGTGCGAGGGCGTCTGCACACATGCACCAGCGTATCCATCATTACAGCCTTCAGAAGATTAGAAGAGCAAGGTGAGGCACAGGCAGAATTTTAAGAGGGTCGAGGGAGGAGCTGATCTTTTTCTTTTTTTTTTTTTTTAAAGAACAGTCATTAACTGAGCTCTCTCTAATACAAAAAGCTGTTTAATGTGACGTTTCACATCGACTTATTGGGCTTGGATTAGACAAACGGCACAAAAGCGGGTGGAATGGATGGTATTCTGAGCCGTTTATCTGTGAAGCTGCTGAAAATCATTCAGATTTTTCACAAAGCATAATTGTTTCTGCTGCAGTCCAGGTTTGCTACTGGAATACTGATTAGACATCTGACTGAGTTTTAAAATATTTCAAAAAAGGCAACTCAGCCGAGAGGCATAACTGGTTAAAGCTACAACAATGAACCAAACACAAAGGCGAGTCCACCCTGCTGCAAACCACACAAACCACCCATTTTTTTTTTCTCCCATAATCCACCTGGCATTACTGAAGGATTAAATAGATCCATAAGTATTTTTTTTTTTATCACAGTATCTATAAAAATGTTTAATGCTAAATAATATATAAACATTAATGTTATTTTAGCTAAAAAGAAAAGATCAACAGGGGTTTATTTCACTGATATTCCTTCATTTGCCTCAGTGCACCGTTATTGTTTTACACGTTTCATCTCCGGTCCAACGCTGGCTGATCAGGCCCACAGTGCAGGCTTTCTGGGCAGCACTTGCTCACAAACTGTTCGCCCCCGATGGAGTTTGGCTTAGTGACTCAGCTATAAAAGCAGAGCAGCTCCTGTTAAAGCCGAACGGCCCCCAAAAAATGGCTTCCCTCCTCTGGTGGCAGAGTGATCATGAACCTTCAAACGTACCCTCCTTCCTCAGAAAAGAGACAAGAAAGGCCTGGCCTCTTGAGGGTAGCAGCAGGCTGTAAAGTTAAATATGAAATCGCTTTGGGAAAGTGAGAGTATCACAGCTGCCAAGGACACCACTTGATAGTGCGGTCTAATAATAGCCGCGCTGCCTCGACCTTTGTTCCAGCAGGAGTTCGGGCCCTGGAGGGGGTATTTATAACCTCCCCACGACATTATACTTGACAACCACACCCTTGTCATTGAGAAAATCAGCACGGCTCGGGATGTTTAGTGGAGCCTTGAACTGACTGATTACTGATCCTGGCTTTCGGATTTTCAGTGGCTGCGATCACGATATCTCCGATAATCTACCACCATCTCCACCGAGACAGGAAATGAGCATCAAAGCCCCCCAAAACATCCCTTCATGTTTGATAAGAGCCACAATCAAGTGTTGTTCTTATGTTATCCCGTAGACACAGCGATCACGCTGATTGCTGAGGAGTTGTGATCCAGACAAGCGCCTCAAAGAGGATCAGCATCCACCAAGTTGACAACAGCGGGACGTGCGGCGCATGTTCAGACTGTCATTGTGCAGTCTTGTGCACCAGTCTGAGATGGTTAGGCCACGCATGGGCACACACATATATGCAATAACGCTCGTCTTTCAGCCTGTGCTCAAGTATCCTGAGGAAATGTCTGCTCAGCTCTCCTGCAGGAACATTAGCAGAATGCAGTGAGGTGGTATATGTAACCCACTGCTCTGTTTTGTAAGCAAATTATTATCACTGCTATTAATAGCACACTGCAGGTTTCTCCGTTCCCCCGTTTCCCCAGGAGGGACAGCTAAAAATCCAAATAAAACTAAATATAGGTAACAGCCACACTAAGGGGGGTAAGTAAGTAACAGTTACCTAAAGGGGATATATTAGAAAAATGCCTTTTCTGCGCTTGGGAGCACACATTCGGTAGCGAATCCAAAACGCAGGCAAAACTCAATTTAGCCGTTTAGTTTCGGGCCGCTTTGGTTTCATTAAGCGAGCAGTTCTGGTTTGCGAGGTTCTGAGACATCTGAGATCCATATCAAAGATGAATTATCACATTTCCATCCACCCGTTTTCACATTAGTCAGTCGCCGCCGTTGCTCTGAAGTGGGAGTTACGAAATTAGAACCACGGAGCTGAAACAGGAAAACGAAGCGGTAGCACAGACGTCAGCATCCTCTCCAGGGCTGTGAGGACAGCCATCATGGGGGGTATTGCACCAGGGGAAAGGGTCAGTAATGTGTGATGACAGGATTTAAAGAACTATGGTGTGACATCACAGGTGCATACAGAAAACCATTAACACAAATGAAGACACCTTTTTTTAGATGTACAGGTGGAGTAACTGGATGAATCCATCTAACATCTACTTTAATGGACATAAATATCTGCTTACTAACACTGTCAGCACAACAGTAGCTTTTAGGCTCTTCAGCTGAACTGAACTGTTTCATAGACTGTAGTTTCTAGTCTGAGGTCTCAACAATTGGACGGTAATGTTTTTTGTTGTTTTTTTTATAAATAGTAAAACTTATAGTAGGGAAACATATTGACTGAATCAGGCATTGATTGACTGATCAGCCCTTACCCATGTCATTTTTAGCCATTTTCACGGATCCAATTATTATTTCAAAACTCCATTACGCAATTATCTTTCAGATAAACTGATGTCCTGCATCTGCTCTTCTTGTGGGTTGCATCATGTATAAATTTTAGTCATGGCTATAAACAGGAGACAGCTAAACTCCTGGGACTTTAGTTGAACTATTCGGTTCAAAGGAAAATGAAAAGAAAAAGGGAAAGAAGTCCTTCACTAAATCTCTCAATGTTGTCTTGGAAAAACGGTACTTGGATGCTGAAACAGCCACAAGCAAACGCAGCGATGACCCCGGGTATTGATCTGGGTCAAACAGCATCCTTCTTTTCATTAGAAAACACTACTTCAAGACTGAATTTCTTTTTTTTCCAATCCTGCAACCATCATCGGACACTGAAAGTGAAAATGAGCCCCATGACTGCATATACAGTGCCTCGCGAAAGTATTTGGCCCCCTTGAACTTTGTGACCTTTTGCCACATTTCAGGCTTCAAACATGAAGATATAAAACTGTAATTTTGTGTGAAGAATCAACAACAAGTGGGACACAATCATGAAGTGGAACGAAAATTATTGGATATTTCAAACTTTTTTAACAAATAAAAAACTGAAAAATTGGGGCGTGCAAAATTATTCAGCCCCCTTAAGTTAATACTTTGTAGCGCCACCTTTTTCTGTGATTACAGCTGTAAGTCGCTTGGGGTTTGTCTCTATCAGTTTTGCACATCGAGAGACTGAAATTTTTGCCCATTCCTCCTTGCAAAACAGCTGGAGCTCAGTGAGGTTGGATGGAGAGCGTTTGTGAACAGCAGTTTTCACTTCTTTCCACAAATTCTCCATGGGATTCAGGTCTGGATTTTGACTTGGCCATTCTAACACCTGGATATGTTTTTTGTGAACCATTCCATTGTAGATTTTGCTTTATGTTTTGGATCATTGTCTTGTTGGAAGACAAATCTCCGTCCCAGTCTCAGGTCTTTGCAGACTCCATCAGGTTTTCTTCCAGAATGGTCCTGTATTTGGCTCCATCCATCTTCCCTTCAATTTTAACCATCTTCCCTGTCCCTGCTGAAGAAAAGTAGGCCCAAACCATGATGCTGCCACCACCATGTTTGACAGTGGGGATGGTGTGTTGAGGGTGATGAGCTGTGTTGCTTTTACGCCAAACATAACGTCTTGCATTGTTGCCAAAAAGTTTGATTTTGGTCTGATCTGACCAGAGCACCTTCTTCCACATGTTTGGTGTGTCTCCCAGGTGGGTTGTGGCAAACTTTAAACCACACTTTATATGGATATCTTTAAGAAATGGCTTTCTTCTTGCCACTCTTCCATAAAGGCCAGAATTGTGCAGTATACGACTGATTGTTGTCGTATGGACAGAGTCTCCCACCTCAGCTGTAGGTGACCTCTGACCTCTGCAGTTCATCCAGAGTGATCATGACCTCTGACCTCTGCAGTTCATCCAGAGTGATCATGGGCCTCTTGGCTGCATCTCTGATCAGTCTTCTCCTTGTATGAGCTGAAAGTGTAGAGGGACGGCCAGGTCTTGGTAGATTTGCAGTGGTCTGATACTTCTTCCATTTCAATATTATCGCTTGCACAGTGCTCCTTGGGATGTTTAAAGCTTGGGAAATCTTTTTGTATCCAAATCCAGCTTCAAACTTCTCCACAACAGTATCTGGGACCTGCCTGGTGCGTTCCTTGTTCTTCATGATGCTCTCTGAGCTTTAAACGGACCTCTGAGACGACCACAGTGCAGGTGCATTTATACGGAGACGTGATTACACACAGGTGGATTCCATTTATCATCATTAGTCATTTAGGTCAACACTGGATCATTCAGAGATCCTCACTGAACTTTTGGACAGAGTTTGCTGCACTGAAAGTAAAGGGGCTGAATCCTTTTTGCACACCCACTTTTTCAGTTTTTTATTTGTTAAAAAAGTTTGAAATACCCAATAAATTTCGTTCCACTTCATGATTGTGTCCCACTTGTTGTTGATTTTTCACAAAAAAATTGCAGTTTTATATCTTTATGTTTGAAGCCTGAAATGTGGCAAAAGGTCACAAAGTTCAAGGGGGCCAAATACTTTTGCAAGGCACTGTATCAGCCATTAAATGGGTTTATGTAGAGAAAGTGGAGCCATGATGTTACCGTTCCTCATGCGGCCCAACTACACTGTTTACATTTCTAATCCAGACTGTGGTGGCGGCGAGCGTGGAACGACTTTTCAGACCCATCAGGGAGGTCCTGGCCTCACTGACCAGCTGATACGGTTGGTTACTGGATTTGTCATTTCCCTGTTGACCTGCTACTTTCCAAAACTGGCTTACGATTGGTCAGACGTTGTCACAACAATAAAAACCATGAACTTCTTGATGGCAAATTCAGTTTCTAAACAAAACTTTTGTTTTTCTGCAAAAGAACTAACGGGGCTAAAACGATGGATTATTAATCTGGAGGCGCGAGTCGCTGAACGACCACAAGGTACAAGGCACCTATGCTCTGTAATCTAACAGAATCAGAAGTGAAGAGAGAGAGAGAGATAGAAACTGAAGTTTATCCCAACCAGGTACATTTCAGTAAAGTTCAGGTATAATCCAGCGCGTTTGGCTTCTAAATGACCCGTCATCGTTCTTTTAATAAATCTTCTCTGGTTTAAAAGGCATTTGTCTGACACTTGCTCAAAGGACAGCACACGAGGGAAATCGAGCAATTATATAAATCAATACCCCCGTGACCTACGGCGGAGAGTGCACGGCTTTTATGCGCAGGTTACTGGGCCACAGACACTGATTCACCATCCATAGGACCGAGCGGTCCTGCAAATATGCAGCAGACGGCATCAAGGGAACCAAACTGAAATTGCTGCAAAAGTACCAACAAATAAAAGGGAAGCGTTGGCAGAAAATATGTCATCAGCCACATCAGCAGCTGTATTGTATGTCATATTTTCTCTGACTCGTTTGTGCGGCCCACCTTTTCAATAACAGGGCTCAGGGACATGACAACCTTCTTGCCAGACAGACTTCACTCTGTCAGGTTGCCCTATCACAAGCTACGTTCACCTAACAGCGCCAGACATGAATCTCCTGGGCTCCTTTTAAAACTGTAACCAGTCACATATGAACAAAGTTTGAACATTTATGCATTTCTAAAGGTTCAACATGGAAATATTTTGTATTATATGAAACTATCAGGAGAGGATTATTGCACAACTTCACACATCTCACTGTCATGCCAGTGAACCAAGTTTGAGTCTCCATCCAATCCCTTGTTGTCTAAGGACTTTCCTCTTTCTAGTTTTACTGTCAGTTCCATGATATCGGGGTTAGTTGTAGATAAAAATAGTACATTATCTGTTAAATGTGTGGATGGGGGTAGTGAAAGCAAACAGATGGCTCGTCCATCAGTTCATTTCCTCTATCTGCTCCATCCTGACCAGGGTCACGGAGCGAGTCTACCCCAGCTGTCACCGGGTGAGAGGCAGGGGTGCGCCCTGGAGAGGTCACAACTCCCTCGGGGCTACGCAGAGATAAACAAGATGAATTACCACGCCGTGCTCACAATCGCACTAATGGTCAGTACAGAAGCACCAATCAACCCAACATGCAGGTCTCTGGACTCTGGGGGGAAGCCGGAGTTCCTGGAGAGGAACATATGTGACGCAGGAGGTGAGGAAGATAACTCCTCACAGAAAGACCCTCGAGATTCCAATCTAGAGTCATCTAGATGTGAAGAAACAGTGACAACTGCTGTATCATCGTGCAGCCCCGGCTAGACTTGTGTATCGATAAACGCATGGCTCCAACAGGGGACATGTGACATGCTTCACAAATCAGAACAAAAGGCACCACGTCAGTCTCTGCACCGCTATTGTGTCGCACACATGTGCAGACACACATGGATACCATTTATCCACCGTAGAAACGATAGATAAACTACGATGTTTAATCCTTGTACGTGACCCACCGCGACACGTGCGTGGAGTTCTGCTTAAGTGGTCTACAGCACACTGCTGGATCCTCCTGCACAGGCTCTCCTCAAAACAGGCCTCCATCTTGTATTTCTTGCTCCTCGTCTTCTGTGTCTGGTGTGGTTTTTTTTTTTAAATTTGGTGCTGATGACGAAAATCAGACAGGCCACGAATGAGTTTCTAATGTGATGGACTGGCGCGCGTTGGGTGGCAGCTGACAAGGTTAGCTCATCAAAGCTCTCTCCAGGTGGCGACACAAAGATGTGGGAAAACCAGCTGTGGGCGCTCCATCAAAAAAACAAACTAAAAAGCGTTCACCTGAGACCGGCAGCAGCAGCTGTTGATGAGGTGCTTGAGTTTTGCTTGCAGACAATGTCATTGAGACATTTTGTTCTGTTCCACCACCATCAAGTAGTCCCCTGGGATGAGGCAGGGGAGGCAGGCAGCCTGCAGCACTGGAACTAAAACCATGTCCCAGAATATGACGGGGTGATTTAGGCCCATCACAACAAGCTGCTGCCGGCAGAGTGGAGGGATGAATTGTTCCCCCACCAACTTCAGCCCCTTTATGCAACCATATGCTACATGCAATGCTGTACTCTGCAAGGAGGAAAACTGAGACACACGGCAACAAGAGCAAGCACCATTAGCCGCCCACAGCTTGTGCTCAGACACACACACACACACACACGCGCACGCACGCACGCACACACACACACACTCAAAAGACAATTGAACGCTCACCCACGCTGACGCATGAAACAGGCCAACTCGCCATGAGAAAAAACACACTTACATTATCACACTCTGGTTGATTCACCGGCCCTCGAGCCCACTCTGTGATCAGAGTTCAGCCCTCTGACAAATGCATCATTTCGCGGACAGAAATGACTTTTCTTACTCTCCCCCCCATCAGCCGTGAGGTCTATGGGTCTCTGTAAAGCGTCTAGAGACAACTCTGTTGTATTAGACGCTATATAAATAAAATTGAATTGAATTGAATTGAATTGTTTGTGGTGCACAAACGCCACTCCGAACCAGCGGTCAGCATAAACGCTGGGGCTGCGAGGTGAGAGAGCAGACAGACGCCAGCCAAGCAAAAGGTGGAGCAGCAGGTAAAAAAGGATGGGGAGGGAAGAGGAGGGAAGGATGGGGAAGGATGGGGAGGGCAAGGGGGGGTGGGTCAGTTTGCAGGCACAGAGTGAGGAATGAAACAAGCAAAGGAGGGTGTGGCTGGGCTCACCATTCTCAAACCAGATCTGGCATTCCTGCAGGCTGGAGTACGGCACCAGCTCCCCTCCTTCCCCCTCCAGCGGCACAAGAACTCCTTCCTCCCTGAGCAATGACCAGCTCATCAAAAAAAAGGAGAGGCGAGTGGGGAAAGAAGATGGGAAAAGCAAAACACCTGCAGTGAAGCAGGGGAGGGTAAGTGCGGCGGCACGGCGCTCTCCTTCTATTTTCTAGTCTCGCTCGCTCCCCCTCTGAAGAAATGTCCACAGGTTTCAGTGGAGATGCTGCCCGCTCAGTTCAGGCGCAGTAAGTGATACAGAGCCAGGCAGATATGGCAGTGGCGGGAGGAGCGAAAGGAGTAGGAGGAGGAGGAGGAGGAGGAGGGAAGAGAAGAAGGAAAGGATAAGGAAAAAGGAAGAAGGTAGCAGTCACTGTGTCACTGGGGAAAGAGGGAGACACAGAGTGTCAACTCTGTTGTGGCAGGATGCGACAAGAGTCGACAGGTTAGCAGAAGCTTCACCACCCAGAAAAAAGGTTCAAAAAAATTATTTAGATTAAAAAAAAAGAATAAAAAAAAGGAACCACCAAATGGCAGTGGGAGCTTCCTGTGTGGACGGAGGGAGGTGAGCTCCTCATTCGCATCCGTGACTGCATTGGCGCTCGCAGAGTTATGTATAGATGTGAGAGGCGCTCTCTCTACAGGAACAGGAGCCCAGGTCTCCAGCACATGAATGGTGCAGTGCTGCTGTTGTCATAGCAACCACAGAGCGAAAGGAGGGGGAGGAGAAGGGCTGGGTGTTGAGGCAGGAAAGAAAATCGCATGGAAAAAAAGGGGAAAAAAAAGCGATGGTATTATTAAAGGGACACAGTTTGGGTGTTTTTGTAAAAAGCTTTGGGGACACTTCAGACCGAGACCAGAATACAGCAAGAGTATCTGATGGGATCCAATAAAACCTGCTTCATCCTGCTCGTCCAAACCTACCTGTCCTTGTTGTACCCTTGAATCTTTATTTATACAACTGAAGCCATGTTTTATGTCTATTTAGAGGTTACGATTTACAAGGGGATCAATCTATCG
Source organism: Cololabis saira (assembly GCF_033807715.1). Taxonomy (NCBI): domain Eukaryota; kingdom Metazoa; phylum Chordata; class Actinopteri; order Beloniformes; family Belonidae; genus Cololabis; species Cololabis saira. The sequence goes on from NC_084605.1 coordinate 40,597,213, forward strand.
CGTAGCACCTTCGCCTTGGACTCGCTCCACATCTGTTACATCGCAAGACTGTACTTGTGATTTTATTCATCTCCTGTAGTCGCACTTATTTCCCCAGAGCCACATCTCCAAGCCCCTAAAAATGTATGAGAGATACAGGCCAAACTTTTAAAAGACCTGCCGGCTGCACCGTTCCACCCATTCATTCATTCATTTTCCAAACCTGCACAAGAAGAAAAACTACACACATCTGGCAGGAGTGCAGCCTGCTGTAGGGTTAGGTGTGTGTGGTCGACAACAGGTGAAATGGTTTGCTGTGATACCTGTAACGTTACAACAAACAGCTGCAGATTTGCCCAAAGAGGAATGAACAATGGTTTTTATTTCCATTGATCTTCTGGATCTATGTAGCAGAATTCTAATATGTTTAGACGAAATTGTGTAATTACCTGCTATGTGTTGTTCTTATTGTGCTGGAGACACCGGCGATGCACTGACAGGCAAAAGCATGAAAATGTCAGTTAAGATCTGCTTATATTTCATCAGATCTCCCTGGATTAAAGGGAAAATCCCCTCTGTCCATCCATCTGTCCGTCCATCCATTTCTAGCTTTGATGCCCAGCTGAGCTAACTGGCTGCTGACTTTGTCGTTCCCCATCCAACAACAATGTCAGTTCATTTATCCATTTCTGTCAGCTCTTGTCCGCTGCACTGGACTCTGATTTTCTCCCCGTATCATATGTGCCTGTTCTGAAATCAGCACTGAGGTTTCGCCACGATCCGCATCCAGGAAACGACAAACGTAGGATGATGTGAAGCCGGGTGGAGGTTAAGATGGCCGAGCTGGGTAATTCTGATCGGTCCTCCAGCTTTATTTTGCGTGTCCTTCCACGTTTCTGCCTGGAAACGAGACTCCTTCCTGATCTGATCTCCATCTGTGATGTCGCAGCGTCCTGCAAATCGGAGACTTTACAAACTTGTCACTTAGCTTTTTCTAAGGCACGCTGTGTCAGAGAATCTGTCTTTCAGTGAGTTGTACAGATGACTAAATACTCTGTACAGTCTTGAGTACAAAATATATATTTCTATTCCATCCCCTGCAGCATGTCCCCTTTAACACTTTGGCAGGGCACACCAGTCTCTAAGTCTGTTTAAATATTTGGGAAACTCAAATATTTTTTTTTTTTTTTTTTTTGAATAAACTACAATCAAATACTACTGTTTCTTCTGCCCCCCCCTAAATCACCAAACACACCCCTCTCGATGCGTACCATTGACCAATACCCGATCATGAAAGAGGAGGAAACCTTATTAGATGTCATGTTTGCCGGCAGCACGGTGGCTTAGTGGTTAGCACTTTTGCCTCACAGCAAGAAGGTCCCCGGTTCGACTCCCAGGCCCGGCAAGATCTTTCTGTGTGGAGTTTGCATGTTCTGATGACATTATATATCTATTTTATTCTCATATGTTTAGTTCCTGCACTTTAACTTACAGAACTCCAGAAACATTACTATTAGCAATGAGGGGAACTACAAATGTAACTTCTCTCTGAGCTTCAACATACAGGCAAGAACATCAAATGGCATTTATTACCACTCTTATCATTAATAATTCATTTTTATTTTATTTTGTTTTTACATGGTGAATATCGGGATAACTAAACGGTCAATAAGTTTGTCAGATCTGCTTTTTCTCAGTAGGATGAAATAAGACAACCGGCATCTGCCTTTGAGGATTTTCAATCACTGCAACTTGTCAGACGTGCTGTCTGGAGTCTGTAATAACACCAGTATTTCTATCACAGCAGCTCAACCCGCCCAGCTCTCAAACACTCCACCCGCAGCCATCACACTTACATTTCAATTACTCCTCTCTGGTCTTAACCTTCACTCCTTATTTTTCACCTGTGACCACGGAGCTGAAAATGTCACATTTATTTCCAGCAGAACAAATGATTCGCCGGGTTTGCGGCGGCGGGGACAGTCGAGGAGGGGAATAATAACCACAAGCGAGGAACAATTTTCTAAAAGGTGTAGCGCTGGCTAAGGAGGCGTGGAGATGGAGATGTCCGAATGTCAGTGTGCATTTCAAAAAGAAAAAAACAACAACAAAAGAACAACCCTCAGAGGACACCAGATGCCTCATAAAACATGAGGCTGCTCAAGGATACGTGGAGTGAGGGAGGGATAGAGATGTCCCATATGTCAGTGTTTGTTTGAGAAATATGTTATAAGGGATATCATAAGGTGCTTGAGGGACGGTGCACGTTTGTAATACATGAAGGATTCAAGGAAAACTTGCTCAACATGACTGTTGAGGAACCAGGAGATCCGCCGAGAGTTCGTCCAAAAACAGACGCGCAGAAGCACTGATGTAACTGTTTAATTATCAGCTGTCCTGAACCATTTCCCTAAAATACCTCGTTATGTAAGTGACGTTGGAAGAAAAATGTCCATCACAATTTCCTGAAGCTCCTCAAATGACTGTTTTGACAAACTCAATTAAATCCACGATAAGAACAGTGCTCGAATTGTAATTCATACTTTAACTCCACTACATGTACATTTGAGAAATGCATTTACTTTTAAAGGAGCTTGAGGCTGGATTTATGAAAAAAAAATTGTACACGTTTTAATTTTTCTAGTAATAATGTCAGATGAAGCGTTCCAAACCAAAAAGAGTGAGCCCTCTAGTATATCTGTCCGTTGCGTTGAACAGGCTGTGTGCTGCAAAATGTGCTGCAAGGCTGGGGCCGCTTTTCCCGCGCTGCCCTGCGGATGTGACGTCACATGACGCTGCATGCGCGTTCTCCCCGTTCTCCCGTGCCGGCTTCGCTGTTGGCTGCAGTACCCCCGACGGCCGTCATGGTGAAGGGTGGCGCTAGAGAGTCTCATTTCTTAAAAGGAGCCTCATGCTCCTTTAAGGTTTCTTCCTTGTCTTTAAAATCAAGATCTGACATTTGTGTTTAGACAATCCTTTAGCTGATATGGGCTCATCTTTCGGGGTGCAGGTGTCCCCTCATGTGGAAGGTCGCTCCAGTCTAACACATGGTTGAGGTGAATCGTGCTGATAAAGTGTTTGGAAAGAAAAGTAGCTGAAAAGGTATGAAAAAGTTTCAATATCTTTAAATCGTATCGGCAAACATCCATCCATCCATTATCTATACCCGCTTTATCCTTTGCATGTTTAAATGTGGATCCTTCAGGACCACCCACACAGTGAACTGTATCCTTTGCAGGGTCACGGGGGGTCTGCTGGAGCCTATCCCAGCTATTTTCAGGTGAGAGGCAGGGGTTACACCCTGGACAGGTCACCAGTCACATATAAACACACAACCAATTAACCTAGCATGCATATTTTTGGACTGTGGGAGGAAACCGGAGTACCCGGAGAAAACCTGCGCAAGCATGGGGAGAACATGCAAACTCCACACAGAAAGATCCTGCCGGGCCTGGGAGTCGAACCGGGGACCTTCTTGCTGTGAGGCAACAGTGCTAACCACTAAGCCACCGTGCTGCCGGCAAACATGACATCTAATAAGGATTCCTCCTCTTTCATGATCGGGTATTGGTCAATGGTACGCATCGAGAGGGGAGGGGTGTGTTTGGTGATTTAGGGGGGGGCAGAAGAAACAGTAGTATTTGATTGTAGTTTATTCAAAAAAAAAAAAAAAAAAAATATTTGAGTTTCCCAAATATTTAAACAGACTTAGAGACTGGTGTGCCCTGCCAAAGTGTTAAAGGGGACATGCTGCAGGGGATGGAATAGAAATATATATTTTGTACTCAAGACTGTACAGAGTATTTAGTCATCTGTACAACTCACTGAAAGACAGATTCTCTGACACAGCGTGCCTTAGAAAAAGCTAAGTGACAAGTTTGTAAAGTCTCCGATTTGCAGGACGCTGCGACATCACAGATGGAGATCAGATCAGGAAGGAGTCTCGTTTCCAGGCAGAAACGTGGAAGGACACGCAAAATAAAGCTGGAGGACCGATCAGAATTACCCAGCTCGGCCATCTTAACCTCCACCCGGCTTCACATCATCCTACGTTTGTCGTTTCCTGGATGCGGATCGTGGCGAAACCTCAGTGCTGATTTCAGAACAGGCACATATGATACGGGGAGAAAATCAGAGTCCAGTGCAGCGGACAAGAGCTGACAGCTTTACTCAGAGCTGTAAAGACGTGTGAGATGTAAAGACCTGAGACGAGGGGAGATCTGTGACATCTATACGCATCTGCACTGATAAAAAACAAAAGGTCCACTGCAGGTTAAGTACATTCTCAAATGAGTGATTCTGCCACCTCCTTTTCAAAACTCAGAAATAGCCCAGACACACAGCATTCATCACAAGTAGCTGATGATCCAGAACTCACATGTTTTAATGTGGATCCTTCAGGACCACCCACACAGTGAACTGTAAAGCCTGACTAAGCGGTTCTGCACTGTGGCCTGTTAATCCTGACACCACCGCCGAAATCTGTTTGCCTACATCAGTTAACGCTTACGATTAATTCAGAACAGCACATCTACGCCGATTCACATCCCGTTTTATTACCGTTAGTACCCTTAAGACAACAGTCATCTGATTTATTCTTATCATTGTCTTAACTGCAGCACAAATGGGAGAAAAATGATGTAATTGAATCAAAGCTTTTCTCTGGTTTAAAGGCCAAATGTAGTTTTCTACCTTGATATGGAAGAGGCAGTAATTGTATTGATCGCTGCCATCAATTAAAGAAAACCGGTGTAATCTTCGGAGAGATGCTAAAATAATTCCCCTTAAATATTTCTGAGTGGACCCGGGCCGATCGATCAGCCGGGGCAGCATCACTGAACGAGCCCGACGTGGGAACAAATAAGTAACGAGTGATTGCAGCTCACAGCAAACGGCCGCCGAGATAACGGCGCAAGGATGACACACTTGTATTCCCACACACGCTATAGCAGACTAAAAATGGAAAGCACTAAGAGAGGGAATCTGAGGAATCTTCAAAAAACAGATGACAAGTATGATATTTCTCAGTTTACACTGAAGTAGCGTACGACCTTTTGAATGATATGTTACGGATATTCAATAAGACGATGGACTGATGGAGACACCCATCATTTGTCCATCAGTCTGCAGACAACGTCAAGCGTCCCCTCTTGTAGAAAAACCCTTTGACAGGTGTGAAGCTTTTCAGGTGTGCACATTCGCTCCAATGTTCAACAGCTGCAGTATAAAAATCCAGGTTGAGTGGCGGTCAAATCCAGGTTTTCTATGAACAGTTGCAACAATGTGATTTTTCTTCTTTTAACTGTCAAGTATGGCTCTGGAGAGATGATGGCTCATGATATGAGCAACTGGTAACTTCATACAGAAATGAATGACATTGCATTATTGTGGCTGAAGCTGCTGTTGCACGTTATTCAGTCATGTGATGTGGCTAGTAGTACAGATAACAGTGTGTAATCATGATCAGTTACCCGACTCTAAAACCAGATATTACCAGGACTGGACAATATATAGAGGATTTAGCATTATAACGACAATATTTCAAGAACTAAAAATATTAGTCTATTATTTTCAAGTGTCATGCATTCACACACTCTAAATATCAATAACATATTTGATCCATCAGACTGAACCCTGTGATCTGCATTGCTAATTTACATATAGAGTGTTTTGACCCTTGCATTTTTTTTCATTTATAACAAAATTATGTTGCTGGAACTAAAATAAAATGTTTACATTTTTATTTTATGTCAGTTTTAGCTACAAAGCATAAAGACAATATTTACTGAAGTCCTGCTGTAAACAGCGCAGTTTTCAATTTCTATGTTGCACATTGCATGTTTTCCTAACATAACAGCAGGTTTCACTGAGCTCATCTCTCATCCAAGTTCATAACTCATTTAGATATCAATTTCCTTTCATAAGCACTCTGGGGGAGGCAGAAAAAAGTTTGGGATAATTTTTCTTTTGCACAGAAAACCAGGAATGACCGCCGGCAGACATTTATGGAATGAATGAGCCAGCATGTGTCCAGCATGTCTCACTGCTGCCTCACAAATCGGCTTCATATGTTGACCCTCCGAGCATCTGAGAAGCCCCCCTGAGAGCCTCCATGCAGGCAGAAGGGATTATCTCAGAAATTCAATGATTCCCTAAAAAGTGACACATCCTTCCTCAACGAGCTGAACGAGTTCTACGCTCGTTTTGAGAAGGACAACCACACACCAGCAATAAGGGCAGAGCTGACTGCCAACCACCCACCACTAACACTGATGTTGAAGCAGTGCTGAGCCGGACCAACGCACACAAAGCTGCAGGCCCTGATGGCATCCCTGGACGTGTGCTCAGAGCATGCGCTGGGGAGCTGGCGGGGGTCCTGACGGACTTATTCAACCTGTCCCTGGCCCGTGCTGTTGTTCCCACCTGCTTCAAATCCACCACCATTGTGCCGGTACCGAAGAGCTCCACACCAGCGTGTTTCAACGACTACCGCCCAGTGGCCCTCACCCCCATCATCTCCAAGTGCCTAGAGCAGCTCGTCCTGGCACACCTCAAATCCTGCCTGCCCCCCACCCTGGACCGCCACCAATTTGCCTACCACAAGAACAGGAGCACAGAGGATGCCGTCTCCACAGCGCTGCACTCTGTCCTCTGTCCTCTCACACCTGGACAACAACACCTATGCTGTTCATACACTTCAGTTCAGCATTCAACACTGTCATCCCGTCAAAGTTAGTAGTCAAACTTGCGGACCTGGGCGTCCCAGCTCCCATCTGCAACTGGCTACTGGACTTTCTGACCAACAGGCCACAACATGTCCGGTTAGACCACCACTGCTCCTCCACACTCACCATCAACACTGGCGTACCACAAAGCTGCGTGTTGAGTCCATTCCTCACCCACGACTGCAGACCTGTAAATGGCTCCAACGCCATCATCAAATTTGTGGACGACACCACTGTGATTGGCCTCATCAGGAACAATGATGACCTACGGCCTACAG